>NW_028227263.1:90317538-91054204 GCF_978045245.1 Mus caroli
TGTCCTTAAGCATCTGAATCTGCATGACACAGGGCAACAACAGGATGACTGGGTGGCCCAATAAGGATCTAATATTTATGTTGTCATAGAAGTCAAAGAGCTTGAACCAGATCAAATGATTCATTGCAAGTGAAGATGTGTGGAGAGAGGGCTAGTGTGACATAGTACAGCTTCCATGATGGGATGTATTATATGCTTTGGTTTTGTTGATGTTCTTGTTATTGGTGGTGGTGATGGTGGCGGTGGTGGCAGTGGTGTGTGTGTGTGTATGTTTTATCTTGAGGTGGAGGTTGCAAGGGCAAAGGGCAGATGAGGGGACAGGGAGATGAGTGGGACTTAATGCATGATGTGAAACTCATGAAGAATCAATAAAGAGTTTTTTTTTTAATTAAAAAACAAAACATCATGGCAGCAGCACAAAGCCATACCTAGAGACGAGTGGATTAGCATAGAGGGCCCAGATATGAACCTGTACCATTCTGCCAATGGGTTTTTGACAGAGATGGCAAAAAATATACATTAGAGAGAAAACAGCCTCTTCAATGAATGGTGCTAACTGACAAAATGAGGTTCCCAAATAGAATAATCAACCTATATCCCTGTTTATCACCCTGGGTAAAAGCCAACTCCAAATGGACCAAAGATTTAACATAAGACCCAAAATCTCTGAAATCAATAGTGGAAAAAATAGGAAATGCAGTTCAAAATAAACATCTCAGTAATACCTTTCTGAAAAAGACCCTGGTAACTTAAGAAATAAAGCCAACAATTGAAAATGGGACCTCATGAAATTAAAAATCTTCAGCACAGTAAAAGAAACTATCAGAAGAATAAACAGCTCACAGAATGTGAAAAGAAACTTGTTTGCTATCTGTATACATCACAGGGGATTTATATCTAAAATATACAAGCAATAACAACAAAAGAAAACTCAATAGCAATCAAACAAACAACCCAGTCAATAAATGAGCCATCTTTAAAAGATGAAAGACAAATGGATAGTAAACATGTGAAAATATTCACTAATCAGCAGCAGCAAATTAGAACTACATTGATGTCTTAGTCAGGGTTTCTATTCCTGCACAAACATCATGACCAAGAAGCAAGTTGGGGAAGAAAGGGTTTATTCAGCTTACACTTCCACATTGCTGTTCATCACCAAAGGAAATCAGGACTGGAACTCAAGCAGGTCAGGAAGCAGGAGCTGATGCAGAGACCATGGAGGGATATTACTTACTGGCTTGCTTCCCCTGGCTTGCTTTCTTATAAAGCCCAAGACTACCAGCCCAGAGATAGTACCACCCACAATGAGGCCTCCCCTCTTAATCACTAATTGGGAAAATACCTTACAACTGGATCTCATGGAGCCATTTCCTCAAGGGAGGCTCTTTCTCTGTGATAACTCTAGCCTGTGTCAAGTTGACACACAAAACCAGCCAGTACAATTGAGTCCCTCTTGCCTATCAGAATAGATACGATGAAGAAAACAAGAAACACGGGTGAAGATGTAAATAACCTTTACACACTGCTGGTGGGAATTTCAACTAGTTCAACTTCTTTGGAAATCAGTATGAAAGTTCTTCAAAAACTTGAAAGTAAACTTTTAATGTAACTCAACTCTACCAATCCTGTGTATTTCTCCAAAGGACTGCAAGACAATATGTCATAGAGATATCTGCCTATCAATGTGATGACAGCACTATGCATAATTATGAATCATGGAAGCACCCTAGGTGTCCAGCAATAATAGTGAAATAGCTAAAGAAAATAAATGTGGTTCTATACACATCTAGACTTGGTTGTTTGGCTGGTTGGTTGGTCTGGTTTGCTCCTTCACTACAGAATTTCTCTTCATAATCCTGGCTGACTGGGAACTTGATCTTTAGAACAGACTGACCTTGAACACAGAGATCTGCCTGCCTCTGCCCCTGCCCCTGCCCCTGCCCCTGCCCCTGTCCCTAAGATTAAAGGTGTGCATCACCACTTTCCAGGTTCAACTTTTGTAGCTCCAAAAAAGAGTAAATTGTGTTGTTTTCAGGAGAATGGCAAAAACTGGAGATCATCATAGTAAGTGATGTAAGTCAGCCTCAAAAGGACAAATATCAAGTGCTTGCTCTTACTTGTGGGTCCAGGATTTCATATTGATGCATGAAAACCTGTCTCCACATCATGGAATTAATGTAGAAGTGAAGCAATCGGGGGAGCTAATGGGAGAGAAAAATTGGGAAGAGGGAAATAGGTGGGCATGGGGATATACTCAATATATACTACAAACTTGTGTGGGTATTCCCTATGCAACTGAGTATAATAAAACAAAAATGCTAACACATGTGAGCTATCATTAGAAACAGATTTTACCTGTACTTAATGCAGAGCAAAATTTCATCCCTTCATATTGTGACCAAGGGTTAAATCACATTTGAGTAGACAATTTAGGGCACACTTTAATAATTAATTGGGTCTTTTTATTTATAATTACGTGTGTGTGTGTGTGTGTGTGTAACATGAAGGCGATTTTAAGATGCCAAATTATAATAATAATTTGAGGCAGTGAGCACCTGCCTCAGAGCTGCGGAAGCTCACTGAAAATATCCAATTATTTCTCAGCCAGTGGTGTAATATGCATGTATAGCTAAGTAAAGCTGTCACATCTTTCCAACTATTTTCTTGAGGGTGAGAAGAGTGAAAAAAAAAAACATACCATGTTTCTATATCCTTATTTTTCCAAATATTTTTAATTAATGTTTGTGCTTAGAAGATTAATTTGAATAAAATGTCTTATCAAACATCAGTTAGGAGCCTACTGTATTCTTGGAAATTAAGTTTGCAAGTATGAGAATGCGTAAGGTATCTACCTGTAAAAATCTTAGTGCCTAAGTCTCTCATCATTAATTTTAACAATCTTTCAGACAATGTGGTGCTTCTGTGAAATTGTATGATGCAAGTCCTGTGTAGCCTACACTGCACTGGATCTTTATTCTCCATCACTGTCCTATTTGCAGGGTGAGGATGTGACATGAATTATGTAGAATTTCTGTTGCCTCTCAGCCAGCTGTGTTCATGTGTTCGTTCTGCTTTGGAGGTCTCCCAGCAATCTGGGATCCTCTCTTCTGGCTTTTTAAAACTGTTTTAGTCTTTCTCCCACACTTTTGTGTCCCCTCAATCCATCTTTGTGCACAGCCCACTCTTGGTCTTGCAGAATGATGATTTTTAGAAACAATTTTAAAAGATGCTTATCTATAGGATGGATACCTTCTAGATCTAAAAGAGGCTGTGATTTCACTTAGAGAGGAGGCAAATACTATTTATCTTGAACACATAAAACAAACACCTGAAACAACTAAAAGGAAATACAGGGATTAGAAAAGATTTAGTCCATTAACACCTTGAACTCATTGGTGAGCTCCATGCAGCACGTGACTGGGTCCATGAGACTCATCACCCTGATAAGGTAACTCTGTAGTGACAGGTCAACACCACCCCTAGAGTTCTGAACATCTTCTGTGCACAGTGTTTTAGATATCTTTAAGTTAAAACAAGCTGAATTTCTTTCAAGTCATGTTCCTGCGTCATGATTTTCACTTGGGCATCAGCTGTAACTGACTTTCCCTCCAATTGTACTTTGGTTGTACAATTTTAGGACTGATTTTTCTGCAGCTTTGAGATGATCTGATAAAAGGTAGTTTAGACTCTGTATATCTTATCTTAACCCACCTACCTGATTTACTCACCAGTGTGTTTGAAATGTGCCTGAATTTGTGATTTATTAGTTCTATTATTATAAAACTATTAACTGTTCATGAATTCACTCTACATGTTGGAACACAGAGTTTGAGGTAAGCTGGAGACATGGGTGCTGCTTCTGTTTCCCTGTGACCAGTCCTTCAGGTCTGCCCAAGACTTTCACACTTCAACTTGCATGTGGCAGTGATATTGCCACAGTGTTAGGAAAATCAGTAATGACCAACAGGTTTGGCACTGGACAAATACACGTTCAAGTCTTGCTTCTTGCCATTTCTTTCCTGAACCTTATTTTTTTAATGAATAAAATTGGGATAGTAAAGAGACTACTTCATGGAGTGATGTCATTAAACAAAAGGGCTGCAAGATAACACATTTTCAAACATCAGGACTCTTTGTTCCAGTGTGTAATACAAATGCTCTGATGGCTCAATACATAACAGATTTCTAAGTAAATTGAAACTGAACTAGTATGTGCTTTTATCAACAAACCTTCACTGTGTAAGCTCAGTCTTCCTGGTTGCTCCAGAGCACTGCCTGCTCAGAGTTAGAGTCCAATGAATTGCCTACTCTGTGGCAGTGAATTGATATCAGCAGACAGCACAACAAGGCTATTTTAGAGGGACGATGCGAACTGCAAACTTGGGCAATCAGGCTTGTCTGTGATCACTCCCCAGAGTGCTCATAGTGTGACAGATGGGGTTACTCACAGCATTATGATGCATCCTGAGCCCAGCATATAGCCCTGATTCAGGAGCTGTGAGTTATAAAACCAGTAATATGTGCGGTTGGTCCATCTCAGAATGTTATGGTCTCTGCCTGCACATCACAATAAGTGAGCTGCTGTGTCCCTTTAGCTTTAAGAAGAGGTTATTTAGGAAAAGGTGAGTCAACACATGCACAATAAAACTATTTTCTTTATTTCATCCCAGTAACTGGGAACTTTGTAGCAACTACTGTACAAGTGTGGGACCCTTCCAGTTCCTTGCACTGGCAAATTGTATACAGAAAAATCAAGCCACTGAAGTCTAAAGCCTTAGTTTTCAGGAGTGTATGTCAGGAGGAATGGTTGCTTTGAGTTTTACTAAGTCTGGGAGAGCTGGCAGCTTAGGGGGAATAGACTATTACAAGAACAATCTTATTAGCATGATGATTTTTCTTCAGTTCAACTCTGAATTCAGGGCCACTGCATCTCCCACTGATGGAATCTGCATTTCCTGCAAGTAGGATGTACCAAAGCCCATAAAATGGACTTTAGCTATAAAAGTGAGGAACTGGCTATTTAATCACATGTTGATATGCTTTCTGCATGAATCTGAAGTGCCTATGCAACACATGCTCCCTTCAGCCCTGGCCAGTTTTCATTGGTTTTGACACTTGGCTCATCCCTTAATTTTCAGACCCTTCCTCACTCATTGCAGGGCACCTGCTGATCACCTGCTCATCCCTAAGATGAGAGGGTCACCAACAGTATACTATGTGTCCCCTAACTTTGGTTTTCCTGTACCGTGTCCTGTCTTCTTTGAAATTTCTTAATTGCTTAGCATAGTATTTCAAAATAAATGGTTCAATGTGGCCTCTGACTCCCCACTTCTCTCTTCTCTTCTCAATCCAGAGTCCTTTGTTCTCATGGTTTTGACAGAGAGTAAGACTTTGAGGTTTGCCACTGTAAGCAGGGTGGCAAAACTGGTTGAGGCTGTTTAGAATTTCAGTGTCTCCAGTAGCCAAATTAATCTGCATGTAGACAGATTTGCCAAGTTTACTGATTCATAAAGATGGTCCATCACTTTCATTAAAGGAAATGCAACTTTGAGTTCTGAAGGGATGATGGGCAGCCAACCAGCAATGTTTGGGGCCTGTTTTACACTCATAGATCAGAATCTGTGCTGAACTTTGATCAACAGCATTTACATTTGCAATTATTCAAGACATATTCAGTCCTGACGAATAGGTTGGAAATTTGCTGACAAAAATTCATAGGCTTTAAGAATAAAATGCTTTTTGACATACTGAAGAGTCAAAGATTCAAGCATTGGGATAAATTAAAGATTTATTTTAATATTTCTTTATGTGTGTATATGTGTGCTTGTGTGTGGATATGTGCACCTGAGAGGTATCCTTGGAAGCCAGAAAAGGGTGTCTGGAGCTGGAGCTACAGGCAATTCTAAGCTGATTGACATGGGTGCTAGGAACTAAACTGAGGTTCTGTGAAAAGGCCCTCTTGAGCCTTGAGGTCTTTCCAGCTCCAAATGCTAGACTTGTTGAACTCCTTCAGAATCGTCTACTTCTCAGTTATCTTCACTTGTCTAAGACAATCACAAAACTACAGTGACATTAGCTTAGTCTTAGGGTATGCCATAGTTTATCTCTGTAACAAAATATCTGCAGTCATTAAAACATAAAGATGAAAGGTTGACTTTGGCTCACAGTTTGGAGACTTTCCCTCTCCAATGTGGAGATCCACTGCTTTGGGCTTGTCGTGAGTCCTAGAGGGCAATGGTGAGGAGTTCACAGAAAGGTCAGCTTCTCACTTTATGCCAAGAAAGTAAGGATAGGAAGAGGGGAAAGTCTATTGATCCATGATTCCCTTGGGGTGTGTGCCCCAGGAACCTAAGAGGCTCTGAATAGTTCTCATGGCCTATTAAGGCCAAACCTTTAACAGGTTTGGGGGGGAGCAATTTCCATAGTCACAGTTAATATATCCCCTAAGCAATATAGCATATGAATCCAGAGAACTGAACAGTTAGCATATAACCATTGTTGTTGCTACACAAGAGCCTGGTCCCAAACCTAAGTTAAACATGAATCACATAAGATCCCAGGCCACAACCCCAGCTTTCTGTCCAGGTCTCATTTCAGTGCTTGTCCAAAGGTCAAGTGCTTTCACTAATAAACTGCAGCCAACTGCAGGAACTCAGTGGTTGACTAAAATTAATTTTCCTCGTCAAATGTAATTTTTGTCTAGAGTAACTTGTCAAATCTAAATGCACTAAAAATTTGAAGAAAAAAAATAAACCCTTAAAATATGTGTTTGGGGATGTGGAGGAGAACTTCTTGATCACCTTACTATGGAACCTGCATGGCCCTCATACATGACTGTCAGCAGAACAGGCTGGAGCTGCTTGAGTAAATGAAAAGCAAACCATCTGCTTTCACACAGTTAATAGGAAGACAGGGGCAGGGGTGGCCTTAACATGAGACCAAAAAGAATGTCTCAAAAACTTCTTGTTCATCTAGAAGGCTTGTGTAGTTTTCAGCCAATTAAACTCTTATTTTTCACTTTTCTGCGAGTTAGAACTACTGAGAATGAAGCAGTAAAGACAAAGTTAATGGAAGTAGGTTCACTATTCACATCCCTTGTCAACTTTTCCAGTTACCCCAGTAGGGCTTTGTATATTAGGTATCCAGATCAGATAAACAAACTCTCTGAAATTGGAGAAAAGGCAATGATAATTTAAATTTGTACCTTTTACAAATGGATTTCTTGCATTTAAAATGACAAAATGCTTGTCTTGTGTAATCCTCTTACTGTGACAACAATTCACTGAGAAGTGGGTGTGACTCTGAGAAGTTCAGCCTGTTGCCATGTTTAGAAGATGTTCCCATGAAGGGAGGAAAAAAATATAGTTTCATTTATTAATAAGGTCCAACTAGTTGTGTTGGAACATTGACTAACAAAGTTCACTGAGGCCTCAGCTTACTCAGAGTTGGAAACCTAGGAGGAAGAATCATTTAATCATATTGATAGACCAAAACAAAACTAACATGCAGGTTTTTTTAACCCTCAAAGTAAGAACCTGTCATTTGCAGGAACAAGATACACCTGGAGATCATTCAAGTCAGACTCACATACAATGTGTGTGTGTGTGTGTGTGTGTGTGTGTATACATATATTCATCTGACATATATGTTAATATTACATCTATCATATATATTACATTTATATCTGCTTAACATGGAAGCAAAAGACTGGCCGTTTGGAAGGAAGATCAGTAGGGAGAGAAAGGTCTTTGGGACGTGGCTTCTTCTGAATATTTACTACAAGTGAATAAAATAAGATGTGATGTTCTCATGAAACTGAAGAAGAACGAAGACCAAAGTGTGGACACTTTGCCCCTTCTTAGAATTGGGAACAAAACGCCCATGGAAGGAGTTACAGAGACAAAGTTTGGAGCTGAGACAAAAGGATGGACCATCTAGAGACTGCCATACCCAGGGATCCATCCCATAATCAGCCTCCAGACGCTGACACCATTGCATACAGTAGCAAGATTGTGCTGATAGGACCCTGATATAGCAGTCTCTAGTGAGACTATGCCGGGGCCTAGCAAACACAGAAGTGGATGCTCACAGTCAGCTATTGGATGGATCACAGGGCCCCCAATGGAGGAGCTAGAGAAAGTACCCAAGGAGCTAAAGGGGTGTGCAATCATATAGGTGGAACAACAATATGAACTAACCAGTACCCCCCGGAGCCTGTGTCTCTAGCTGCATATGTATCAGAAGTTGGCCTAGTTGGCCATCATTGGAAAGAGAGGCCCCTTGGTCTTGCAAATTTTATATGCCTCAGAACAGAGAAACACCAGGGCCAAGAAGTGGGAGTGGGTGGGTAGGGGAGTCGGGGGCAGGGTATGGAGAACTTTTGAGATAGAATTGGAAATGTAAATGAAAAAAATACCTAATTTAAAAAAAATATGTGGCCGGGCGTGGTGGCAAACGCCTTTAATCCCAGCACTCGGGAGGCAGAGGCAGGCGGATTTCTGAGTTCGAGGCCAGCCTGGTCTACAAAGTGAGTTCCAGGACAACCAGGGCTATACAGAGAAACCCTGTCTCGAAAAACCAACAACAACAAAAAAAAAGATGTGATGTTCTATGTCTAATTTCCTTGCCAAAATGTTTTCAGATTTATACATATAGCAGTACTGAAATCTCTTTTATTGCTGAGGTACACTGCTTCATTTGATATCCCACAAAAACTATCCATTCTTAGGTGTTTGGTTTGTTGTAGTTCATTGTTTCTGGTGCTGGAAATGAAACTCAGGGCCTTCCACATCATTGAGTATACTCAAAGTACAGAGTACACTTATAGGAAGATGTTGTAATTAAATCTATATTTTCACACAATGAAGGAATGCTATGGGGATTTTGAGCTAAATTATTTGTATCATACTGAAAACAATAGTAATGCAGATCATTTTTGTTTTACCTTTTCAGCTTCTAGATGATGGTTTTTACGGGTTTTACCTCAAGAAAGCCCATGTGGTGATGAGTTGTGCCTAAAGCAGCTGGGCTTGAACAATAACAAAAAGTCTGTTGTGAGGCCTGCAGTCTCTTGTAACTGCTCCTTTCAAGAAAGTAGCCTTCCCTAGAAACCATTACATATTTCAAATTTCTCTCTTTGTCTACCATTAAATAAACTTTTAGCATAGCTGCAAAATCATGTTACTATCAGCAACATTTATTTTTAAAATACTTAATCCCCAGGATAAACAGTACACGTGGTATACACACTCGCAGTTACTTCCCATCCTTGTTTCTAGCCTGCTTTCTGTTTTTAAGGTAGATATAGAGTGCAAATTAATAATGGAATATGTGATGTCTTATATCTAGTTTCTTCACAAGATAATGATTTTTTAGTTAGAATATACTATATATTTTTAACATAATCCTTGTTATTGTTGAGTATTGTTCTAGGGCATGGACATTTGACATGGAAGCACTTGTTTTTTGGAGTTTTGTTGTTATAATTTTTGTTTGTTTATTTTCAATGCTTGAACACAAAACTCCAGGACTTTCATGTTCAGCATAGCCACTCTACCACACAGGTAAATCTCAGCTCCTTGATTATCTACCCTTTACTGAATAGACAAAAATTGATCAAATTTTTATTACTTTAACAAAATAGCTGAGGCTAGTTTATGTTACATTTTGGAAGGGTGAAAATCCACAAAGATATCACATGCTTTGGTGAGGCATCCATTAGTCTCATTATCTCAGTGGTGGATATCCATGGAAGAGGGGATACTAACACAATCAGAAAGGAAGTCAGAGAGGGACCGAAGTGCCTGCCTTAGGCTTGTATTATAATAGTCTTAAGATATTAACACAGGCTTCCAGAAAAATTTTTTTCATTCCCTTTCATGGGTACATCCCCTGTGACCTAAGGACCACACCCAGTCCACATGTCTTGAAGATCAGATCCTACCTCTCAATGCTGCCACTCTGGGGAATAAACGTCTATCATAGAAGACTTGGCAGACAAGCCACAAAGACCACAGTCGACCTTTAGATTGCTTTTCCTTTATTTGAAATAATTCTACTATAAAATTCATATACATACTTTAACCATACTCTTGGATGTATATCCAATATTGGAATTGTTGTTAACTCTCTGTTTGAGAGACTTGAAAATCTAGAAGAACTTCATTTTAAGCTGATGCACTCAAACTGACAAAAGGGCCCATTAGGTACTGGTTTTTCAAGAAGAGGTGTGAGATGATACTTGAGCAGTTGTCTAAGGCCCACAAGAATTGGAAAATGTGCTGTTGCCACTGTATATCAAGAGGGTCCAACAGGCAGAACCCCAAGGAGTGCTCTCAAAATGACCCTGGACTCCCCAAAGCTTTGGAATCCTTGAAGAGGCTCACAATCTCTTCTGGGTACCAAAGCAGAGATGGCATGTCACAGGATTTTTGACTTTTCAACTTCCTTCTTGGGGCAAGGAGCTGTTGGGGTTTATGTCTACAGAAGGTACATTAATAATAAAGCTTGCATTCATAGAAAAAAACAGAACTTGAAAACAGTTTCCACTGTGGTTTCATGAGTTGTAACTCCAACAGCAATGCAGGATACTGATCCCTCCATGGTCTTGAGGTGCCTTTTATACTTTTGTTTTAGTGTACTAATATGGGTAGTGACAGCTTTCATTTCTCTAATGACTATAGATGTTAAACATCCTTTTCAAACATGTGTACCTTACATGAAAATACATCTTTTCAAATTCTCTTTAAATTTTTCTCATCCTTAATTACTTCTTTGAAAATTTTATGCAATAGATGGTAATCATTTTTACTCCTCTCTCTCATCTTCTCCCAGACCTACCCTGTTCCCTATGCAAACAAACTTGTGTTATTTTTCTTTGTTTCATTGATTAAACCTATTATGTCCAATTTGTTCTTCCTATATGTGTTCTGATGTATGGCCTTCCACTACAGAATGGCCACCCTAACAAGGGCCACACCCTTAAAGAAAACTGACTCACTTTCTACAGGAGCTGTAAATTGCAAATAGATTTTCAGTTAGGGGTGAAACTGCGTACCCACCTCCCTTCTCCATACTGGGATTTTGTCTGACTTGCTTTGGGAAGGTCTTTGTGCATGCTGTTACAACTGTTGTAAGTTCCTGTTTGTAATTGTATTTCTGTGTCTAGAAAGCGATTTTCATTGTAGTCATTCACCCTCTCAGCCTGCCCAATCTGTCTGTCTCCTGTAGCCAGTAATTAACTAAGCTTTGAGAAGATGGGATATGATAACCATGTCCCTTTTGGGATTGAACATTCCATAACCTTTTATTCTCTAAAACCTGACCAGTTGTGAGTGTTTGTGTTTATCTCCATCTACTGCAAATTCAGGTTTATCAAATGAGGACTGACAGTTGCACTAATATGTGAGTATATTGCTAAGTCATTAGGAATCTGTTCAATTTCTGTATATTTAGTAGCAAGAAAGATCAAGCTACATTGAAAGGCAGGCCCATTAGAATAACCATTGATTTTTTTCAGTGGAGGCTATGAAAGAGAGAAAGAATTAGAGAATGGATGCTAATACTGACTAATATTCAACAAAATCATCGGTTGTAATTGAAGAAGTGGGAAAACGAATATATTTCAAAAGCAGATAATAAATAGATGGTATGATAGGCCCAAAGTGGGATTCAGCTCAAGGGGAAACCCCAAGGCCTGACAATATTACTGAGACTATGGAGATCTCACAAAAACCAACCTATCATGACTGCCCTCCAAAAGACCTAATAAGCAGCTGAAAGAGTCAGATGCAGATATTTGCACACAACCAATGGACAGAAGCTCCTGACCCCTGTGGTTGAATTAGGGAAAGGCTGGAAGAAGATGAGGAGGAGGGCAAGTGACCTTGTAGGAGGACCAGCAGTCTCAATTAACCTGGACCCCCAAGGTATCTCAGACACTGAGCCACCAACCAGGCAGCATACACCTAACACATATACAGCAGAGAACTGCCGGTTCTGGGTTCAGTTAGAGAAGATGTACCTAACCCTCAAGAGACTGGAGGCCCCAGGAAGTTTAGAGGTCTGTTTGGGTGGATGGTAGGTGTGGGGACATCCTCGTGGAAACAGGGGAGCAGGGAAGAGGTACGGGATGTGGAACAGCTGGAAGGCAGACTGGGAGGGGAGTAAAATCTGGGAGTGGGTGGGTTGGGGAGCAGGGTAGGGGGAGGGTATAGGGGACTTTTGGGATAGCATTTGAAATGTAAAGGAAGAAAATATCTAATTAAAAAGGGAAATTTTAATTAATTAATTAATTAATTAGATGGTGTGGTAATTTGAATGAGGGGTCCCTATAAGTTCATATATTTATATGCTTAAGGAGTGGCATTATTTGAAATTCTTTGGAGATGTGGCTTCATTTGGGGAAGTGTGTAACTGGGGGTGGACTTTGAAGTTTCAAAATCACAAGCTAGGCCCAGTCCCTGACTGTCATGGAACTCACTCTGTAGACCAGGCTGGCTTTGAACTCAGAAATCTACCTGTCTCTGCCTCCTGAGTGCTGGGATTAAAGGCATGTGCCACCATGCCCGGCCTCTTCCTGCCACTTATAGACCCAGTTGTAGAACTATCAGCTCCTTCCCCAGGAACATGTTTGCATGCCTATGTGTCACCATGCTTCCCTCCATAAGGTTAATGGAGTGAGCCTCTGAAACTGTAAGCCAACCTTAGTTAAATGCTTTTCTTTATAACAGTTATTGTGGCCATGGTGTCCCTGCACAGTGGCAGAGCATTGACTAAGGCATATGATATTTGTTATCTATAAACCAATCCTACAGAGGATACTTGTGCAAGCTAGTTTTATGTCAACTTAATTAAAGCTAAAACTGTATCTTGAAAGAAGGAATTTTAACTGAGAAAAATGCCTCCATAAGATTGACCTGTAGACAAGTTCTGTGATGCATTTTTTTTATTGGAAATTGATATGAGAGAATTCACACCAGTGTGGGTGGAACTACCCCTAGTTAGTGGCTAGGTAGTCCTGAGTTGTATGAAAATTCAAGCTGAGCAAGCCACAAGAAGAAGGCCACTAAGCAAAATTTTATCAGGGCTTCTACTTCAGTTCCTGCCTCCAGGTTCACACTTTCAGTTCCTGCTCTGACTTCCCTCAGTGATTAACTGTGACTTGAGAATTGTTAGCTTGAATAAACCCCTTTGTTTCCAAGTTACTGTTGACCATGGTGTTTATTGCAACAATAAAAATCATAAATATGACAATACTTGAAGGAATAAAGAGAAGGTTTAAAAAGATGATGGCACAAGAAACAATTTTAGAGCACAGAATCGAAGGAATAAAACATCACAAAAAGCAAAATTTCAGAGATTAGAGTTCAATGGTAACTCTTAATCATACTGGTCTAATCTTCCCAATAAAGAGACAAAGACTAAAAGATTAGATCCGGAACTGGGATCCAGTTTTTTGCTGCCTCCAAAAGAACATACATCATGGCCAACATTAGACACCACCTTAGAGTATGTATTAGTAAGGGTTTTTAAAGAAAACACACACACATGCACCCACACATGCATATATGCACACAGTAGGACAGGCAAGCAGACAGACAGACAGACAGACAGAAAAGTAGTCTAGCACCACTAAAGAAATGGCTCAGGAACAGGATAGATGAACTTACCAATGATGGGGATGGCAAGCAGGCAAAAAGCAAAGTCTTTTTCCTTCTATGCCCTTCTATGTTGCCTGCCATAGAAGGTGTAGCCCAGATTTAGAGTAAGTCTTCTGATCTCAAATTATCCAAATTTAGTGTTGGTCTTTCACCTCAAATAAGCCAACCAAGATAAGTTTCCTTACATGTGTCCCTAGATGCTTATGCTGGGTTTTAGTTAGTTACAGATATAGTCAAATTGACCACCAAGATTAGGTATCATGGGGTAAAAGAATGGAAAACGCTATTCCAAGAAAATGGAACTAAGAAATAAGCAAATATGGCTATCCTAATATCTGACAAAATAGACTTTATACCAAACCTAATCAGAAGAAATACAGAGAGACATTTTATACTCATTAAAGGAAAAAAATCAACAACAAAAAAAACCATTACAATCATAAACATATATTCACCAAACACAGGAAGACACAATTTCATTTAATTAAAAAAATGCACTATCAGATCTAAAATCACAGATAGACTCCAATAGATCACAATAAATAGTGATAGTCTGTGGATTTCATTACAATACTTTCACCAATAGACAGGTCATCTGGGAAAGAAATGAACAGAGAGACTTCAGTTAAATGACATTATAAATCAAATAAACCTAACAGACATCTATAGCACATTTCTCCAAACTCTAAAGAATACATGTTCTTTTCAGCAGCCCATGGAACTTTCTCCAAAATAGACCATATATTAGAGGACAATTCAAGTCTCAACAAAAGTAGAAGGATTGAAATTATATCCTTCATTATCTGTGACCATCATGGAATAAAGCTGGAAATTAAGAGCAAAAAAAAAAAAACATAGGAAGTATACAAACTCATGAAAGCTCAACAATACAAAACTGAGTAAAAATTGAATAAAGAAATCTAAGAGATTTAAAATTCCCTAGAATTGAACAAAAATGAAAGCATAATATGTCAAAATATATAGGACACAAGGCATCCCTCAGGGGAAAGTTCACAGCTCTAGGTGCCTACATCAAAAACTCAGAGAGATCTGAAATTAATAATTCAACGATTCCTCTGAAAGTCTTAGAGAAACACTCTGCCCCAAAAAAGTAGATGGGAAGAAATAATGAAAATTAGGACTCAGATTAATGAAACTAAAAAATACAAAGATTCAAAGAAATAAAGATTTGTTCTTTAAATAGACTGATAAGATGAACAAACCTTTAGCTAAGTTAGCCAAAAGGAAAAGAAAAAGGAAAGATTCAAAGTTAATACAATTAGAGGTGAAAAGTGAGAGATTACAACTGAGGAAATTCAGAGACTTGTAAAAAAACATACTTCAAAAATCTTTAATTTACCAAACTTAAAAATCTAAAAGGACAAGATAAATATATATATACATACATACATACATACATACATACATACACATATGACTTACCAAAGTTTTAAAAAGATGAAGGAAATAATTTAAATACATACATAACATCTGTGAGATGCATTGATTAAAAATTTTCCAGCTAAAGAAAGCCCAGGTCCAGATGGATTCAATGTCGAAATCTACCAGGCTAGCCTTTTCTCGTCCTGGTTTAGGATTATTTTGGCCATGATGGGGTTTGGTTTTTCCACATGAAATTAAATTTAGGATTATTTTGGGTGGTTGTGATGAATCTGTAGATTGCTTTTGGTAGGATGGCCATTTTCTTTGCATCTTCTGGTATCTTCTTCAATTCATTGTGGTGGGAGGTATCTAAAGTTTTCTGTAGAAGTCTTTTACTTTCTTGGTTAGATTTATTTTAAAATGTTTTAATTTTATTTTTAAAATTTTTGGAAAGTATTTTGATCATACACTTTTCTCTCCAATCCCTCCCTATCCCCCTAACTTTATATTTTTTCCTCTCCAAAAGAAAAAACAAAACAAACAAAAATTAAACACACACACACATACATACACAACAGCACCCAAAACAACTCCTGTGAAGAAAAAAATAGTAACTTCTTGATTGTGGATGGGAATTTGTGTCCAATTTCCCTTTTCCATGCTGAGGCTTGTCTGGCTTGAACCAGTGTAGGTCATATGCATGCTGTGACAGTCCTGTGAGTTCATATGGGCATCAATCAGCCCTGCTGTGTCTAGAAAACATTGTTTCCTTTTGGGAAGAGTCTGTTGTGATTGGTATTGTGGGGGTGATGATGTTATGTTTGTTGATGGTAGATAAGATGGCTACTGAATTTAGTGTGTGATTTATCTTGTGATTTATCTTGAATGTGTTTATCAGATTTATGAGTTTTCAGATGGAGACTGTAGGGTCTTTTACGTATATAGTCCTATATTTTGCAAATAAAAGTGCCTGCCATTTTTTCCTTCCTATTTCTCTCTCTATCATCTCTGGCCCTCCTCCTAGTACTATAGGTGACTGCAAGTCATCCACAGGAACTGAGAATTGACATACTTGCCTTGTTCCTGATTTTTCTGCACATTTTCAAATCATCTTCTCATTTTTAAATTATACTTTCATTGTTTGATTTTGAAGTTTCTATAAAATTCTAGGCTAAATTTCTTCCTGTGCTATAGTGTAGAAATATATTGTTGCATTCTCTAAGTCATAATATCAATTGAACCACAAGTGAAAATTTTACTAAATCTTCTTTCCTGAAACAAACATAGAAACAGTAAGAGAAGCCTTATTTTTAACTATCTTGTCAAGTTTTCCCTTTCTCTCTCTGACATTACATATATCACCCACTTTAATTTACTTTTGGATAGGGTAAGAGGAATAATTCAACTGTATTCTTTCACACATGCATGATCTATTGTCCCTGAGCCACTTGTTTTAATGACTATCTCATCCTCTTATTAATTGACATCCTTGCTAACAAATGGTTGACCTAATAGGAACTTATTTCTGGACCCTCAAGTACATTTCATTCATTGGTATGTTTGTCTTATAACTGTATTTTGATTACTGGAACTTTTTAATGAGTTTTGGAATTGGGATGTTGAGTCCTCCATTTCAATTTCCAAGAATGTTTTGCTATTCTGAGGGCTTTGAATTTTGATAAAATTTTAGAATAGAATTAGTCAACTTTTTTTGGAAAATGCCATCTGGAAGCTTAAAAATGAAGTTGTTTTGCAATTTCTCTTCCATTATTGGTCATTGTTATGGAACAAAAATATAATTTGTTTTTGCATATTGTTCTTGTGCATTGGAACTTTACTGACATTCTTTATTCTAATGATTTTTTTGTAGATTCCCTGTAATTTTCTAAACATTATGCTATATGCGAATACAGATAATTTTATTTATTCCCTTCCAATGTGGCTGTCTCATTTCATTCTCTTGCTGAATTGCCTGGTCTGAAACTTTTCTTTCTTTTTGAATAGGAGTGATGGCATTAGACAGTTTTGATTTGGTATACAAAAGAGTGTGGGTTTCACCATTTAACAGGACTTCAGCTCTGGGCTCTGACACCTTTCCTTGGTATATGAATGTTCTTTTTTGCCCATGTGGGCCACTGTATTTGACAGTGCTTTTGCTTTGCTAAGTGCTTTTCTGACTATACTAAGATGATAAGGTTACTTTTATGTTTACCTTTGTTAATAGTTTACACCATTTTAATCTCTTCTGACTCTTGTTTCTCTGTTTTTTATGATTATGATTATTATGATGATGATGGGAACTCTTTGTTACTGAGAAATATATTCCACATATATGTAGAATTCTCAGATTTGTGACTGTTATTAATCTCTAAGGTTAACGCACTGTGGTAGATCACTCTTTGCATTTTCAAATAGTTTTGTATTTCTCTAAGTTGGTTTGATGGTATACTCTACAGCTCATCCTGAGGATTATTACACTACACGGGGGCCTTAGAATGATCATGGTGTCTCATTTTGTGCTGATAGATGTTGCAGATGTCTGTGAGGTTGATTATACAGCTGTGTTTAAAATAAATGAGCATGTGTTTTTAAACAAAATACATCTGTAGTATCTTTTATATTTACCCATGTAGTTAATTTCTCCTGTAATGTGTATTTCTTTATGTGTTCTACCATAGAGGAATCTTAGAAAAAATTGGCTATAAGACTTTCAGATCAACTGAGCTCTCTCAGCAAACTAACAGATACAGACAATAACTTATGTGCCTACATTATTTGGAAAGTACTCGGCATTTAATTTAGCATATATGTCAGGTAAAGGAAAATACCTATTTCAGAATATTATTTTTTATCTACTATTGAAACTAAGCTCCCCTCCTCTCTTTCTCCCCCAACTGGGATAAAGGACCATATCATTTGCCTTCCCTTGGCCATCTCCTTAACTAAATGTACACTATAGTTTACAAGCTCTGTAGCTCAGAGAACTGCAGATCACATGTCTGCCAAACTTACCATCACTGTGTAATAAGAAGCCCTTGTTTCCAATTTGAATAGCATACCCCATTGCCTTCTGAGCCATCACCACCATTTCAATCATTTATGTACCTATAAATTCAGCATTTATTCGCTGACTTGATGCATGGGCCCCCACAATACTCCTCTACTCCAATGAACTCCACTATTAGAGTTCTTGGTATCCACACTTAGATGTCATAGCCCTTCCAGAGAATCTAGGCTTTTTCTGCCAAGGTCCTTAAAATATTGGCCTCTATTCACTCCCTGAAGGCAACTACATTTCCACTGCCAAAACTAAGTTAATTTCCTACCGTACTGTAACAGAGGGCCAAAAACTTTAATGATTGATTTATAACAATACAATTTTTAGCCTACAATTCTGGTGAGTGGGCATCTGAAAGGTTGTCAGAGCCTGACATCGGTATTGCCAGGTTGGTATTCCACCCACAATGACATTCCATGGTGTAGGGCTCTTGTCTGACAGCTGTCCTTCTGTCACTTTTCTCTGAGTCTGCCCCATTACTTCTTTAAAAGGACCTCTATGTTTAGGTTAAACATAACTCAAGACCCTAGATCCCAAAGTCCATTTGCTATACATATAAGATACCTACAATTCCTATGAATTATGTGTACACTTAGGGGCCATTATTCATTCTGTGATAGATTGTAAGGAGATTAAACAATCACAATTCTGTGAAGGAGGGCCTGTTCTTCTCATTTCCAAACCATTTCCATAGCTGATAACTACTGTTTCTCACAGCTACCAGGGATGAGTATTTTTTGTTCTTCAGTGTCTCCAGGATCTACACAGATGCACACACCAGGCCCCTGTCCTAGCTGATCTTCAAGCATGTGTGCACTTGAAGTCCCCAGTGATGGTTAATCTTACCAGTGTCCTCATCACCTTTGCCAGAGCACATTTTCAGAAGTCCTTGCCTGAACATTCTCGAAGAGCTTTCTTTTGGATCAAGAGCAATCTGGGTGTGACATGTCACCCCATTGATTACCAGTATTGATTTTGGCATGTGCAAAACCCCAATAGCTTCCTGCTTTTTAGAAAAGGACTTACCCAAAACAGAAAAATGATCTTTGGTCAAGGGTATCAGAGTAATTTCTCTCCACTGCCAGCACCCTCAAACAAGCTGTCAATCAACAGAAGTTGGGTAATTATCTTCTTGATTCCAGGGTACTACTGCACATATTCAGGTGTTGCTCAAAAGACAAAACTATGGTTTTCCTTCTTAGCATAGCTGTGAGGAACTGAGGTGCAGATAAGGGAAAACATTCCATGCACTGGTAACTGGTGATGGAGCTCCCAGGGGAACAATGAATGTTATGATGACTGTAAGACAATATACCTACACATGTCTAACAGATGTGCAGCTTGATCTTCATGTGGGACCCCTAACAATTGCAGCAGGGGATGTCTCTTACTCTGTTGCTTGTCTTTGGACACTTTTCCCCCTAACTGGGATGCCTTGTCTAGCCTCAATAGGAGACCAATGCTCCCACTCCTACTGCAACTTAATATGCCAAGATGGATTGATATATATTCATGGGAGACCTCCTCCTCTCTGAGAAGAGGAGGGGGATAAGGAGGGGAGGGAAGAGTGAGGGGCTGGGAGGAGGTAGGGGAGAAGAAACTATAATGTGATGTAAAATGAATTAATCAATTAATAAAACAAACAATAAGTAGACTTCTTACTTTTCTAACAAAAGTGAATTTCAGACTGACGTCATGCCTTCTGCATAAAAGCAAATGTTAGCAGTTTCCCTGCAGATGTGAGTGAGTGCATGACATGTTTCCCAAGACATGAACAGGAACATTTTCATCCACAGCATTTTCCTTCCTTCCTTGTCCATGTCAGTCCTGTTTTCTGATGACTGCTCTCCTCAGGAAATCCATTTAGGTAACAAATTGCATGCGGTTGATTTGGGGTTTGAATAAATATGCCTGGAAATTGCTACTGTCTTGCTGAGGTTCACACACATTGTAAGCTGCCTAGAACAACTCAGGGCTTATTTATGTAGATGTTAACAGAAGATTCTTTTAAATGCCTTAAATTTATGTCTGTGCCTAAAAAATTATATAGATAATCCACATTTATGAATAGACTTTGTGCTGCTTAACACAAAACTAAAATCACTAGAAGATTTCAACACCCTACTTTCTCTAATATATAGGTCATTTGGAAAAAAATTAGAGAAAACTGAAAATAAAATAGCATCTTATACATACGAATGGTGGCATACATCTTTACTCCTAGCATTTGGGAGGTAGAGGTAAGTGGATACCTGTGAGTTCAGGACTATCTTGGACTACATAGTGAGTTAATCTCCATTTAGGATGATTCTGGCAATTGATTTGTCATACAGCCTTTATTATATAGAACTATGTCTCCTCCAGTTTTACATGTTGGATTTTGTCACAGGCTTTTCCTGCATCTGTTGAAATGATTATGTGATTTTTGTCTTGAAGTCCATATATTATTTATTATATTTATTAACTGAAGTATGTTAAACCATCCCTGAATTTTGGGACTAACTTGATCTTGGTGGATGATCTCCTTGATATGTGCCTATTTATATATGCTGATCTCCTTGATATGTGCCTATTTATATATATGTGCCTATTTATATATTGTGCCTTGATATATGCTGATTTTTATTGAGTTTTTTTTTCTTTTTTGCATCTATGTTCACCTGGGATATTTGTCTATAATTTTGTTGTTTTATCTTTATGTAGTTTGGGCGTTAGAGTAATTCTGACTAGGGACCTAAATGGAAAGTTTAGAGGTAGATAGATTTCTAGCCATTCTAGTCTATTCTGTTACTGAGGCTTTCCACTGAGCTTTAATTAAAGTTACTAATAGCTTCATTTCCAGCATCATTTAAGTTTGGTTTTCTTTAATATTTCTAACTATTTGTTGAATTCTATTTCATATCCTCATTTTATTCAACTGTTTGTGGTTTCTTGGACTTCAACTGGGAGTGTATTTTACACAATAATGTCAATTCTGATAGCATCAAAAGCATTCCTACAATGACTAAGCTGAAGCCATATTTGAAAGATAAGGACTAGAGGCATTATGGAAAAGGCCTTATCTAGCCACTACGTCTGCAGCCTCTATAGAAAGAGTAAGTGCTGCCCTTGAACTTTCCCAGTAGTCTGATTCAACAAGCTTCATCTCTCCCACATTACTTCCAGATATTTATTTCAGTTTTTCAGCAGTTCATCCTCCTTATGAATATAGCTGCTCTATGAACATGGCGGTGGGGCATGTGGTGTGTGTGTGTGTGTGTGTGTGTGTGTGTGTGTGTGTGTGTGTCCTTATTTGCTCTTCTTATATGGACACCAGTCCTCTGAATCAGGACCAACATTCAAGATTTCATTTAACCTAAATTACTCCCTTAAAGTCCACACCTCCAAGTTCAACAATATCTTATAGCACAGAGATTGAGACTTCATCAGAGAAACTTGCATTTGCCTGATAACTCTGCTTATACCATCAGAAAATCCCACTTTGAGTCACCTTCTCTTGATATGCCTGAGTCAATTTCCCAGATTTGTGTATATTCTCACATATGCAGATTTTCACAGCAAGTTTTCTCTTGCTCATGTGGACCATTTTTTAACATTTTTCAAGCACCCACTCTGTAATGGTTTGTATATGATTGTCCCAGGGAGTGGCACTATTAGAAGGTGTGGCCCTTTTTGGAATAGGCATGGCATTGTGGGTGTGGGCTTTAAGACCTTCTGTATTCTGCTGGCAGTCTTCAGATGAAGATATAGAACTCTCAGCTTCTCCTGCACCATGCCTGCCTGGATGCTGGTATATTACAGCCTTGATAATGGACTGAACCTTTGAACCTGTAAGCCAGCCCCAATTAAATGTTGTCCTTATAAGATTTGCCTTGGTCATGATGTCTGTTCACAGCACTAAAACCCTACGTAAGTCACACTCCCTCACTCTGTCTGTGCATTGCTCATCTTTCCAAGGCTAGACTTGTAGATAGTGTGTCTATTTTGTTGTAGTCACTACAAAGTGGTTAGCATGAGTCATTATCATATGAAGGAAAGTTGCTCTGACTGAGCACTCACTGAGGAGCCTAAGAATCGAAGCAAGGTTTCTGCCTGGTGCATCAGCAGTGAATCTCTCAAGTCTGAAAGCCATTCCTTGCCAGGGTATTATGTGGTATGCTTGGGATGAAAATGTAAGTAGAGGAGCTTTTCTGAACTTGTTCTTGTTCTACATACCTCACCCTTATGGTATGATACCTCCTTCCTTTGATCTCCGCTGTTGTTTTACAAAGGCACCATGGACCACACAATATATTATGTTCTCTGTGTGACTTTCCAAGCTCATGATGGTATAGCACATCCCTTAAGTGAAGTTTTGTTGCCCATTACTTCAGTTACCTGCATAACAAACATGTCTCTTATTTATTCAATCCAAGGGTCCAATGCTCAGTCCTGAGCTACTGATAGCAAACACTCTTCCTGCTTTAAGATGGCACCCATTGTACACTATGTGGTCATGGCTAGTTCTTCCCCAGAAGTCACTGGCTCAGGAGGTGCAAACAGGGAAGAGATTTAATGATTAGTTACCCTAGTGTTCTTGGAATACCATGAGTTCAATTTGTTCTCCATATAGTCATGGAGTCCCAGTTCTTTTGGGCTTTAAAGACAATTCATCTAGAAAATGTCCTGTCTGAAATGCCAGGAGAGGAAAAGAGACATGGTTTATCAATATGCTCATCCCAGGAGTGTGCCTTGTGAATTGGTTTGTGGGAGAAAATGTGGAGGGATAGAACAGAACTCTTTTAGGATTGCACAGAGAGACAAAAATCACTGTCACCATCTCTGTTTTCCTTGTTGCATCCGGAGTATAACAATGAAATATTGGCCAAGTGGCCTACAGTGATCAACACGTTAACACAAGAAACACATAAAGCTATCAGTCCCAGAAAAATGGCACTGTAAAAATGTTCTGGAGTGTTTCATCCCTTTGAAATAGAAGCTGCAAGAATATTTCAGAGTTCGTGCAAAGGGAAGTCTGAACTCAGAACAGCAGTGAATTCCAAGCACCTGTTTTTCGTGTTCCTCCGTGTCACGATTTTAAAACAAAAATACCATGACCATTTTCACTTGAGTTTCTAAAGTGAGATTTGGGGGAGTAAAGGGTGTTGTGATTTGAGCTGAAACAGGAGGGAAAAACTGTGACAAGAATCAATTTAAGAGTTTGTTTTCTTTTCCGAAGACTAGAATGAGCAAATTTCATGGCCTCACTATGATGAAGCTACTGTTTACTGCTCTGCTAGTCCTACACTGTCATTTAACTTCTTTTTCATCATGGTGTTTAGTAATGGAATAATTAATCAGATGGTTAAAGGCTTGTCTTAATGGCGCTCCACTTAAGTTCCTTTAATGAGAAGCTCTAGGCTTACCCATTCTATGGTTTGTTTTACTGTAGCATTTGTCTAACCATGGAAAAAGCCCATCTGCATGGATTCTGCTTGATGAATTGTCATGATGGGCAAGAAATGTGCTTGAACTGTGAACCATAGGGAAAGCCCTACATCGACATTGGTTGGCAATGTAACACATAGAACTATTGCTCTGTTAATTCATAGCAAAGAGAAATGATCCAATGATACTTTTAATGCTCCTGAAGGAGGTAAATACATTCCCAAATAGACAGTGTACTTTTAGATGAACATCTGTAGGTAATTGTGGAGTTGGAAGGCAGAAATAGTTGCCCAGTACCTAGAGGGAAAAAAAAAAGTATACTAATGTTAACCTCAAACACACAAATCTCAGTGTGCAAGCTAATATTTCTTATGTAAAAACAGATTCCAAGAATGAAGGATGCTCTAGATCAATAGAATCTGTCATGACTAATTTGTTTCCATTTATATGTTGGGAGGCTTTATGATTGATTTAAATAAAACATGGCATTGATGTGTTAGGAAAGCCTAGAAAAATATCTTGAGATTGTTAGGGATGAAGAAATGGAAGGCTTACAATATATGGTATGAAGCCTGCACACTGCAAATGTTATGGGTGGACCTTAGATTATAACAGAAGTGGAAAGAGGGAGACAGTTTTGTCACAAGGTAACAATGTGGGGCCATGCACATGGGCCATATACACATAGTTTATATACAGAGTGGTTCTTAAACATGTCATATTATCTAATTAGGTGAAGACAGTGATATGAGAATGTCAGAAGGTGAGAATCATAGAAAACCAGATCTGGTTATACCCTAAGGGTATACTGGTGCAGGGCATGCCTAAAAGATAGGCTCATCTTAACTGGAAACTTCTAGTTTCTTTGGAAAGTTAGTTATGTCAAATGATATTTTGCTGTGGCACACAGATGAAAAGATGTCTTGCTAAAGCAGGCCCATGAAAGAATAATTTCCTGAAGCAGACACAAGTGAAAGGATGTTTTGATATAGCAATATGACCCCACAAACAGTGGGAGACAAGCACTGAGCATTGATTTGGTTTGCTTCACCTCACTATTTTTCACTAAAGATGCATGCATTGGTTCGCCTTACATACCATTGTTGAGCCCAACTTGTGATAATGCTGTGATAATACTGCTATTGAGAGAAATTCACCCAAGAACTGCTGCCTCTATATCCTCACCTCAGGCCTGGTGAGGTTGGCAAGCCTGGCACTTTCTTCAGGATTGAACTACATTTGCTGGTTCATGCCTCATGTCTCCCTGCTTAGAAGACTGATCTGCAGTTGCTGAATCATATGTGATGTTTGCTACAAGACTGAACTGCTGAGAAAGAAAAGCAAGCTCACCCCCAAAGAACTATTGCTGAACAGGTCCACTTCCCCCACTTCCTAACAACTTTTCTCTTCTATTACCTCTGCTGTATGGTGGGCAAGAGGAGAGGTTGAACCCTTATTCAAAGTAGGGCTGCAAAAATTTGTGTCTACATGTGGCACCCAATGTGTCTTAGGCAAAATAGGTAACTCTGCTTCTAATATGGTAGAGGAAACTACAGATTGTAAGGGGCTTGAAATGTTGCATAAGGAGATTTGCAAAATGGCAACTACTGCTACTAGGTGGTCTCCTACTGTGTTTCCAGAGGGGGTTTTCTGGGTTGGGTTTGTAGTTTTCATATATACTATTTTGAAAACGTTGGAGGGAAAACTGAAAAATCAGAAGGTCCACCCAATTCTCTTCTGCGACAAAAAATTGCAGAGTTGGCTATGCACATAGAGAATTTGCAATTAGAGGTAAAAAAAAGAGCCAGGGGGAGTTCAGGCTTAGTGAATAAGACCAGGAATGTACTCAATGATGAAAATGGAAAGAAAATAGGCTGGAAGGTAAAGTGCTGCCCCACCCTGCTCCACATACTTTCACTACCAGGTGCCCAAAGCACCTCAGTGAGACACGGGGTTGGGAAGAACTTGGAGAGGTACAGGGACAAAGGGTTAATGTACAACTGAGTGCACGACCAGAGGATTTGCTTGGGCCTACATAGGCACCTTCATCCTTCTCATTCTTTGAGTAGTATGTGCCTGCTAGTAATGTGCTATAATAATATGGTATAATGAATTTTCCAAAGAAATTGTAAGGCTAAAAGATTCATAGCTCAAAATAGCAGATACATTGACTCTAGAGAATACAGTAATCATAGACAAGAACACCCAGGTTCTAGTTACTGTGAGCCACAAAGGATTTCAGGGTATTGAAGCTACTGTGGAAAGAGCAAACATTAATATAATAATTGGTGTATTATAGAAATGCTAGATTTAAAGCATTTTAAAGAGTCTACTCTTTTGTATGACTTACATTCCTCTTTTTCAAAAAAAAATGTTAAATAACTAGGCTATACATCATAGGGTGATCCCATAAGATTGGAAGGGATTGGTGTCAGCTGTTGTAAAAGCTGGTCAAAATCACAATGGTTGTCTTGGTGGAGCCACAAAGCTAGTACAACATAATTTAGGAAGGGGAATAAATGGTTCTAAAGACCACCTGCTAGGTGAAGGGTGTTACTTTACAAGAACAAATCAGACATGATGATGGTGTAATTGAACAATGTCATGTTGCTGCTTTGAGAGCTTGGGATTTAGTTGAAGAACCTGTGAAAAAAATCCACCTTCTTTACTAAAATAATACAGAATTCTTAAGAAGCCCTTACAGAATTCTTATAGAGGTTGAGTTCAGCTGTGAATAGAGCCATATCAGACCTTGAAACCAGTCATTTATAGAGGTATTGGCTTTTGAGAATGCATACACTAAATCTAAGAGATCATTCAGACCATTGAAAGGATGTGGAGGCCCTATAGATGAATGGATAGGAGAAACAATTGGCATTGGTTCTCAGGAGGATAAAGCAAATATCATATGGAAAACTGTATGAAGAAATATCAAAAATCAAAATGCTCGATGTTTTAATTGTGGTAAATTTGGTCATTTCCAAAGAAATTGTAAGGCTAAAAGATTCATAGCTCAAAATAACAGATACATTGACTCTAGAGAATACAGTAATCATAGACAAAAACACCCAGGTTCTAGTTACTGTGAGCCACAAAGGATTTCAGGGTATTGAAGCTACTGTGGAAAGGGCAAACATTAGTCAAAGGATTGCTGTCTAAGAGAGATGTATGAGGTAACCTTTCCCAATCAAAAATGAACCAAGGGCCCTGTCAGCTTGAGTCCCAACAGCAAACAATATGAGCCATTTTCCTTTGGTCAGTCAGGAGGTACAAAACAGGCAAGAAAATTAGGTATTTCTGGTCTTATCCATGTTATAGAAGGAAGTGAAGCTTTGAATCTGGACACAGGTATCTCTTTTACATTATCCCCCAAAGTCAAATGTTATAAGTTAAGCACTGGTGTGTATGGTCCCTTACATTCAAGGACAGTGGGAATAATCTTGAGAAGAAGTGGATAAACTTCTCAAGGATTTATTGTATATCCAGGTGTAGTAGATGGAGATATCAAAGAAATAATCATGGCAAATGTGAAAAAGAAGATGCAAAATTAAAACACGGGATAGAATTGATCAGTTGCTATTCCTTTATATTAAGGGCAATGTCACTCCAATCGAAAGAATTGGGGCTTTGGGACTACTGGGAAACATGTGTTCTGGCAAACAATTGTCAATGATCAGCGACCCAAATTAATGGTACAAATGAATGGTATGGACATAGTAGGGTTAGTAGATACAGGAGCTGATGTCAGTATACTTTCCCGAAAGTCTTGGCATCCAGATTTGCCACTTCAGAAAATTTACACAAAATTTATAGAAATTGGTAAATTATCATGAATAAGAAAAAGTGTCTAAGGGATTACCTATGTGGAACCAGAAGGGCAAACAGGGAAGTCGAGATCTTATGTGGCTGACATACCCATAAACTCATGAGGAAGGGATCTTTTCCAATAATAAGTACTCAAATTAATATTCCTGCAATCATGGGGACAGCAAATAAGAAAATTAGAGATGATACGGTAGATATTCCTGGGTAATTTATTGATACAGGTGATAGAGAACAATTGCAAACTGTGCCCATGGTCAAAATAGGACATCACAGGAATTGAATTTCCAAATTTATAAAAAGGGCTACTGCTGACATACCAACAGCTTTGTCCTAAAATCATTATCAAGCCAATCTTTGTGTCAAGAACAGTGGCCCATCAAAAAGAAAAATTGCAGGCACTTGAACAACTAGTACAAGAACAGCTGGAGGCTCAATATATAAAGGAATCTACCGGCCCATGGAAATCCCCTGTCTTTGTTGAAGAAAAAAGAAAAGAAGGAAAGAAAAAAAGAAAAGAAATCAAGTAAATGGAGAATAATAATGTGTTTAAGAGAAGTTAACAAGGTATTTCAACCAATGGGTCCTTTACAATCTGATTTCCTTTACCATCTTTGTTACCAAAATCATGGCTGATAATAATAATTGGCTTAAAAATGATTTTTTCTCAATACCCTTGCATGAGAAAGATAGGGAAACTTTACTTTCTCAGTACCTACTTTGAATAATAGTTATCCAAAAAAGAGATAGCACTGGGAGATACATCCACAGGGAATGTTAAATAATTCAACTTTATGTCAGTATTTTGTGCAACAAACATTAGAAATTATTCATAAGCAATTCCCTTGATCTATTGTTTATCATTATATGGATGACATTTTGTTGGCTAATTCTGACAAAGGTGTTTTAGAGAATATGTTTTTGGTAACACAAAGGATTCTGTTATGGTGGGTGTTATGGATTGCTCCAGAAAAAAATACAAAGAGGAGATTCAGTTAATTATCTAGGCTATAAAATCAATCAACAGTTTTAGCACAAAAGGTACAGATCTCTAAGGACCAATTGCATACACTTAATGACTTTCAAAAATTAATAGGAGTTGTTAACTGGCTGAGGCCTACAATTGGATTAAATATATATGAGTTAGGTAATATGTTTCAAATATTTCAAGGAGATTCCAATTTAAACAGTCCAAGATTTCTAACAGCCAAAGCAGAAAGAGCTAACTTTTGTAGAACAAAGACTGAAGGAGGCATATGTAGATAGAATTGATCCTAAACTTGATTGTTTTACCCTCAACTCCTTCTCCTCCTGGGTTCATTATGCAAAGGGAAGATAGTACTATGGAACGGACTTTCTTAGCTCATGAAAAAAAGTAAAAAAAAAAAAAATTAAGAGGCATATAGAAAAGATTTCTGAGTTATCAAAGGTAGAATTAATTAATTAATTTCTGAAATTTTACCATTTCTGCTGCTCAATGTGACATATTTATGCAAGGTAAAGGTCTCAGGACTGATGATTATAAAATCAAATTATTAATGAACTCTGAAAATTACTGAAAATGGTTTATGTTCTGCAGTATCTAATATCAGCCAAAATTAAACTCCTCAGTATAAATGAGGAAGCACACCCATCTCATTACTCTGCAAATCTGCGCCTTAGCAATACCTTTAGTACTAAAATTACATGTCTAATTAAGAACTATTTTAAATTAGTTTATAATTTAATTCCAGTAAATGTCTGATCTATATACCCACTTTATACATCAGCATTCTTGAGTTTGCATAAAAAGTTCTCAGGCAAAAAGTGGAAAGGTTAAGAAGTAGCTTGAGCTTTCAGTAAAACACTCAGGATGGGTCAGATAAGATCTCCATTCTGGATTTACTAGCTATAGAATCATGAATTACTTTATTTGGACGATACAGCTATTCACACAGGTCACTGTCCACCTCATATTAGAAAGTGCAAAACGCTGATTAGATGTGTGCCAGGTGAGAATGGACTCTCTACCTGGTATAATTTAAATATCTCTTTTGCTCTGTACTTAAATTCTACTGAAACTCAAAGGAGAACTTATGTCCTATTTATTTAACTCCATTAGTATATTTTTATGAAATTTTGAAGCCAGAGTTTGATGCATACATGTTTAGTGTTGTGCTGTTTTCTTCATTAATTGTTCCCTTGTTTAGAATGATGTGCCCATTTTGGTATCGTCTGATTAATTTTAGTTGGAAATCTATTTGTCAGTATGAGCATGGCACACATGCTTCCTTCCAGATCCCATTTGCTTGGAATATTTTTTTCCCAAGCGAAAGTGGGTTTTGTTCTATTTATCAACTTCTATTTCTTTTGACTGGAAAGTTGAGAGCATTAATACTTATTGTTATTATTGAAAGGTGTGCATACATTGTCTTCCTTTTGTTGTTCCTTTGCTAATTTGCATTCTTAGTCATGCTTTGTATTTCATTAAATATAGCTTCATTTATTTTCTTCAAGACTCTTTGTTGTGCCCATTCCCCTCTCAGTTCAAAATATTGCTTCCAATATTCTGTCTAGCAGTGGGCTTATTTTCTGTTGCTATAATTTTGTTGGTTTTAGATATGAAATGTTTTAGGCTGTTTAGACCATGGATTATCCTTCAACTATGAGCAATAATTTTTATTGGTACAGTAGTCTAGTTTTTCATCCCTGGTTTCTTAAAACTTGGGGAGCATTGCTCTAGGCTCTTGTGGATTTCAAAGATTCCGTGGGAAAATCAGCTGTTAATTTGATGGGTTTCCCTTTATATGTGTTTTTCTCTTTCAGTTTACAATATATTTTCTTTGTTCAGTATATTTACTCTTATGGCATGGGAATGCCTTTTCTTTTTTTTAATTGGTTATTTTATTTATTTACATTTCAAATGTATGAAGAAACGTGGCTACAATAGTTATGAGGTTAAGATCATTTATATGAAAGCCTCATACATTCCCAGAAGCCAAGACCTCACTTCTCAAAGGCCCCAATTTATGAAGATGAAAATTAACTAGAAAGAACCAGAACTATGAATGGCCCCAAAGAGAATCCCTCCTGGAAAACAAGAGCTTAGGAACACTTTTCTCAGGTTTAGCCACTGTATTATTAGTCAGTGTTCTCTAGAGGAACCGAACCAATGGGTTAGGTATACCCTGTATACCACACAGAAACACACACACACACACACATGCAGACACACACACAAACTTAAGTTAGTTTTAAGATAGTAATACCAACAGTAATCACAACTGAGATCTGAGAACCTGGTAGCTACATGGTCCCTGATTCTGGGGTACCTCAGCAGTTCCAAACTGGACTTAGAAGCCCAGATGTTTCCTGGAGAGCTATTGATTGCTAATCCTTTATGAAAGCTTGGAAAATGTGGTTCTGATATCAGTGAAAGATTCAGTAGTAGCAGCAGCAGCAAGAAGGAACAAACAAGCAAAGACAAAACAGTCTTCCTTCTACTATGCTCCTTTTATCTGAGCTGCTGCCAGAAGGTCCTGCTCACTGTGGGGGTGGGTCTTCTCGTGTCAATGAAAGTAATCAGGACACTCCTTTAAATAAGACTCTCTATTCAGGTGATTCTAGTGTGTGGCAAGTGGGAATTAAAATCAATAAAAATAATAACTCACAGAAACCTCTATGGCTGTGTTAGATGGTAGCAGAATTTGACAGTATTGTGCTCATAATGTTGCATGCATGCAAAATACAAGAGTTTAAGGTCCTTGAAACTTGCACCAAGGCTTCTAAAAGGAACTATATCCCAGCAGTGTCTTCCAGTGTTGTGTTTCTTTCAAGAAGCTTTGAGAATCCATTATGTGAAATTGTGAGAAATTACAAAATTGGAGTATAGGGTCAATGGATGCTGGAGATGCCATAACTGTGGAATATCCTTTGAAGAATGCTGTAGGTGCAGAGTGGAATGAAGCCAAAAGGGAGGCTGCATATGTTACAGGCAGTTGCAATACAAATGATTCCAAACAAGAGTCCTGTATATGGAACATGGGACTGTAGAGTTTGATGTTCATTTTCCTTGATGGATTTTGGTCTTACTTTGGCCTGATTTTCTTCTTGATAGTCCTCTATGATATGCTCAAGAAGTGAAATTGTCAAAAAATAAATAAATAAATAAATAAATAAATAAATAAATAAATAAGAAGGAAAATTGTTTCTGCCATTGCAATAAGTATGCAACTTGACTTTATGGTTTTTATTTCTTAGGATCCACAATTAAAATGATTCCATGTCTCAATTGAAATTTCACACTTACTTGTAGTAAAAAATTTCAAACCGTTATTAATTTGAGAACTTTTTGAGATGGATCAAATGTGTTTTGCATCATGAGATGAGCATTATGACTTCAGAGAACAGGGGTGAAATGCCCATACAGAATACCAAAGGCTACTAAATCAATAGCCTACTGCCAAGAATAGGTTACCACTTTTGGGGTTTTAGGCCAGTGAGACTCCCAACATTACAGACTATTATAAATGCCGTTTGTTGGTTACCTACTAGAACCTGGCAGTAAGAATTCTGGATGAAGACATTACAAACTTGAGTCAAAGAACATGGAAATATGAAGCTAGTACTTACCCAGAGGCTTCATTAGTACTGGCTAGCTTTCATAGTGCTGGAAGATGCTATGCATGCTACTAGAAAAGGAGAGTAATTGTCAGTCTTCTCTAACTGTGAACCTATGAGCAATAATAACAAGTGGCATGGAAAAACAAGCCCACTGGTGCAATAATGGCATGAACATAATAGAAGCAACCAATCACTTTCTGATTGGATTTAAGACCAACTCCACAAGATGAAACCAATAGCTGACAGTATTAGGATGAAGAACCAGTGAATAGACAGATCATAGGCCTCAAGGGCCTTACTACTATTACTACTTACTACTTTTATTCTGCTAAATGGGCATAAAATTAAACTGATTCTTAATGATTGATTGCAAACCCCTAGAATAATACATCTCTCACCCTAATCAGAGAAGTTTTTATTTATAGTAGATGGTGATTAATATAGAGACTCACAACAGGAGAGAGAACAGAAAATAAAAGACTGTGGAATGCTCAGTCCTAAATGAGACATCAATATCACACACTCCCAAGGCTCAGAGCTCATTGTATAAGAGTGGGTGGAAGAGGGTAAGAACTGGAAGTTGGGTCTTTTAGCATCAGTAATAGTGTCAGGTCTTGGGACCTCCCCTTGAGCTGGATCACACTTTGTACCTGTCACTAGACCTTCTTTTCCTCAGGCTCCTCTCCATTTCTACCCTTGTAATTCTTTCAGGCAGAAACAATATGGGTCAGAGGTGTGACTGTGAGATGGCAACCCCATCACTCGATGTCCTGTCTTCCTGCTGGAGGTGGGCTCTATAAGTTCCCTCTCCTTACTGTTGGGCATTTCATCAAAGGTCCCTCCTTGTGAGTCCTGAGTGTCTCTCATCTCCCAGGTCTCTGGTGCACTCTGGGGGGTGGGGTGTCCCCCAAACTCCTATTTCCTGAGGCTGGGCCTCAGGGCTTCAGTCCTTTTCCCTCACCCAATATCAGATCAGGTATCCACCTTCAGATCCAGTTTCCCTCCCTAATCCCTCCTCCCTCCCCACTTATGATTGTTTTCTTCTCTCTCACAAGTGGGACTGAGGCATCCTCACTTGGGCACTTCAGCTTGTTGAGCCTTTTGAATTCTGTAGACTATATCTGTGTATTCTGTATGGTTTTTTTTTTGTTGGTTTGTTTGTGTTTGTGTTTTTGGTTTTGTTTTGTTTTTTGGCTAATTTCCACTTATTAGTGAGTACATACCATGCATGTCCTTTTGTGTCTGAGTTACCTCACTCATGATGATATTTTCTAGTTCTATCCATTTGCCTGCAAAAGTCAGGATGTCCTCGTTCTTAATAGCTGAATAGTAGTCCATTGAGTAAATGAACCATATTTTCTGTATCTATTCTTCTGTCATGGGACATCTAGTTTGTTTCCAGCTTCTGGCTATCACAGGGAAGGCCACTATGAGCATAGTGGAACACATGCCCCTGTGGCACGGTAGACCATCTTTTGGGTATCAAGGGTGCTATAGCTGGGTCTTCAGGTAGATCTATTTCCAATTTTCTGAGGAACCTCCAGATTGATTTACAGAGTGGTTGTACCAGTTTGCAATCCCACCAGCAATGGAGGAGTATTCCTCTTTCTCCACATCCTCTCCAACATGTGTTGTCACCTGAGGTTTTGATTTTAGCCATTCTGACTGGTGTAAGGTGGAATCTCAGGGTCGTTTTGATTTGCATTTCTCTGATCACTAAGGACTTTGAACGTTTCTTTAGGTGCTTCTCAGCCATTCAAAATTCCTCAGTTGTGAATTCTCAGTTGAGTTCTATACCCCATTTTTTGATTGGGTTGTTTGTTTGGTTTTTTTTTGGTGGTTAACTTCTTGATTTCTTTATATAGTTTGAATATTAGGCATCTATCGGTTGTGGGGTTAGTGAAGATTTTTTTTCCCCAGGCTGTATGTAGGTTGCCGATTTGTCTTATTGACTATGTCCTTTACCTTACAGAAGCTTTCCAGTTATGAAGTCCCATTTATCAATTCTTGATCTTAGAGCATGAGCCATTGGAGTTCTGTTTAGAAATTTTCCCCCTGTGCCAATGAATTCTAGGCTCTTTCCCAATTTTCTTCTATTAGATTCAGTGTATCTGGTTTTATGTTGAGGTCCTTGATCCATTTGGACTTGAGCTTTGTACAAGGTGATAAATGTGGGTCAATTTTCATTCTTCTACATACAGACAGCCAGTTAGACCAGCACCATTTATTGAAGATGTTTTTTTTTTTCATTGTATATTTTTGGCACATTTGTCAAAAAATCAAGTGATGTTAAGTATGTGGTTTTATTTTTCGTTTTTCAGTCTTCAATTCTATTCCATTGATCAATATGTCTGTCTCTGGACCAATACCATGCAGTTTTTATCACAATTGCTCTGTAGTACAGTTTGAGGTCAGACATGGTGATTCCCTGAGCTGTTCTCTTATTGTTAAAATTTGTTTTCACTATTCTGGGTTTTTTGCCTTTCCAGATGAATTTGAGAATTACTCTTTCCATGTCTTTGAAGAATTGTGTTTGGATTTTGATGGGGATTGCATTGAATATATAGATTGCCTTTGCTAGGATGGCCATTTTTACTATGTTAATTCTTCCAATCCATGAGCATGGGAGATATCTCCATTTTCTGAGCTCTTCTTCAATTTCTTTCTTGAAAGATTTGAAATTATTGTCATGCATGTCTTTCACTTGCTTGGTTAGAGTTACCCCAAGATATTTTATGCTATTTGTGGCTATTGTGAAGGAAATTGCTTCCCTAATTTCTTTCTCAGCCTGTTTATCCTTTGTATAAAGGAAGGCTATCATGACTGCCCTCCAAAAGACCCAACAAGCAAGAGTCAGATGTAGATATTTACACCCAATCAATGGACAGAAGAAGCTGACCCCTGTTGTAGAATTAGGGAAGGCTGAAAGAATTTTAGATAAGACGGGTGATCCTATAGGAGGACCAGCAGTCTTAATTAATCTGGACCACAAGATCTCTCAAACACTGGACCACCAAGCAGACAGCATACATCAACTGATATGAGGCTCCCAACACACATACAGTAGAGGACTTCCAGGTCTATGTTCATTCAGATATGATGTACCTAACCCTCAAGAGACTGGGGGCCCCAGGGAGTTTAGAGGTCAGATGGGTGGAGGGTGGAGGCATCCATGTGGAGATGGGTGTGGTAGGGAGGAGATATGGGATGTGGACCAGTTGGATGGTGGGAGGGGAGGGGTGGGGAATGGAATATGGGATGTAGAAAATAAATTACAAATAAAATTAAATTAATAAAATAAAATAAATGATAGCATAAAAAAAGAACTAGAAGTTGTAAGAACTACAAGGAAGAAGTTTCTTCTGAACACAGCAGGGCAGTTTCACATATGAAACCACAGTGGCAATGAAATGATGTACAAGGTATGTAAAAGCTCTAACCAGACAAAATTTCAGCATGAAGAGGTGAGGTGGGCTTACAGACACACTCTTAAATGAGGACATATTGTCAACTGATAGTTGGTGAAAAACGTGAGTCAGGTTTTGGTTCTATTTTAAATGTATAACCTCTGGTAAACTGGCCATGTTCCAATGGAAGACAATACAGCCAAAACACATGGGCGGCACAAATTGGACTCAGTGGGTTTAAAATTTTAAACATGAAGTTGTTGAATGGACAGGGAAATAGGGTGACAGAGTTATGGGAGGATGTGAAAGGGGTGAGGGTGATCAAAATAACTTATACACAATTATCAAAGAACTAGTAAAAATTAAATAAATAAAATGACATATTTGGGTGTTAACAAGCTGTAGACTTCTGATGTTTAACTTTGACTGTAACATGACAGTTATTAAAATCACCTAGTACACAAATACCTGGGCCTGTTTGCAAGCATATTTACTGAGATATTTAACTGAGGTGGGAGTTCACTGATTTTGGACATACAACTCTATGTCTGGATTCTTTTGGTAGTTTTAGAAGTAGACAACTAAGCATTTCCCTCTTTGCTTCCTGGGCATGGCTGTAATGTGACCATCTGCCTCACCTTTGTGCTCCTGTTCCTATAGATAGGTCTGCTCTCACCACTATGCTTCCCTACCATGATGAACACTGTCTTAGTTAGGGTCTTATTTCTGTGAAGAGACACCATGACCAAGGCAACTCTTATAAAGGAAAACATTTCATTGGTAGCTGGCTTACAGTTTCAGAGGTTCAGTCTATTTTCATCATAATGGAAAGAAAGCATGGCATCATGCAGACAGACTTGGTGCTGAAGGAGCCTATATCTTGATCCAAAGGCAGTCTATATCTTGATCCAAAGGCAGCCAGGAGGAAACTGTCTTCCTCAGGGAACCAGGAGGAGGGTCTGGATCACACAGCCAAAATTCGGCATATATGTGAGATCTCAAAGTTCCACCTGCATAGTGACAACTTTTTCTAACAAGGCTACGCTATCTCCAATACCTCCTAATAGTGCCACTTCCCATGGGCCAAGTATATTCAAACCACCACAGACACTGTGCACTTAAATTAATATCCAAAATAAACTTTCCTCCTTTAACTTGCTGTTGTCAAGTAGTTAGTCATAGCAATTTAAAAAAATTAACTCAAACAATAAGGAAATGTCTTAAATTATTCAGTAATGAAAAGCTGTACAAACTCTTATGTATGTATGAAAGAATTGAGAAATAAAACCATAAAAATATTAAAGCACAGTAAGGTAAAAATCACTGCTAAAGATGCACTGAACTTATGAAAATCAGGAAGGAAGGAAAGAAGGAAGGAAGAGGAGGGGGAGAGGGGAGAGGGGAGAGGGGAGAGGGGAGAGGGGAGAGGGGAGAGGGGAGAGGGGAGAGGGGAGAGGGGAGAGGGGAGAGGGGAGAGGGGAGAGGGGAGAGGGGAGAGGGGAGAGGGGAGAGGGGAGAGGGGAGAGGGGAGAGGGGAGAAACTGTTGAAACAAAGGGCTGAAGTGTTTTACTGGCGTTCCATGTTTGGAGGGGTGATAATGGCCAGTGGTATTTTTGTGCTCTTATATTTTTATATGATCTATGGAGCTACTGAGCCTGTATTGGACAAATATCCAATGTCCATTTAACTGTTTCCTCTCTGTTTTTTCCCCTTTGTGTGTACTAGTGGATCTATATTAGTCAGTCTTAGTTTTACAGTCTACAGATTGGATTGAATGTATTTCCTCACTGTCCCAAGACTCCCCAAGTCCTACCCCTCTGTGTTACCAGTTTTAAATGGGTAGGTAGTGTCTTTAGAATGCATTGGGAATATTCATGTGGAGGACCTGCCCTCAAGGTTTCAGTAACTCCTTGGTATCAGTCAGCCTGATGGAGGGTTATAGCTGTGGTTCTAAAGACACCACTAAAACTTAGGGGATGTCGACCGTCAATAAGACAAAAAGGCCACCAACAGATTGGGAAAGGATCTTTACCTATCCCAAATCAGATAGGGGACTAATATCCAATATATATAAAGAACTCAAGAAGGTGGAGTCCAGAAAATCAAATAACCCCATTAAAAAATGGGGCTCAGAGCTGAACAAAGAATTCTCACCTGAGGAATACCGAATGGCTGAGAAGTACCTGAAAAAAATGTTCAACATCCTTAATCATCAGGGAAATGCAAATCAAAACAACCCTGAGATTCCACTTCACTCCAGTCAGAATGGCTAAGATCAAAAATTCAGGTGACAGCAGATGCTGGTGAGGATGTGGAGAAAGAGGAACACTCCTCTATTGTTGGTGGGATTGCAAGCTTGTACAACCACTCTGGAAATCAGTCTGGCGGTTCCTCAGAAAATTGGACATAGTCCTACCGGAGGATCCAGCAATACCTCTCCTGGGCATATATCCAGAAGATGTCCCAACCGGTAAGAAGGACACATGCTCCACTATGTTCATAGCAGCCTTATTTATAATAGCCAGAAGCTGGAAAGAACCTAGATGCCCCTCAACAGAGGAATGGATACAGAAAATGTGGTACATTTACACAATGGAGTACTACTCAGCTATTAAAAAAAAATGGATTTATGAAATTCCTAGGCAAATGGATGGACCTGGAGGGCATCATCCTGAGTGAGGTAACCCAATCACAAAGGAACTCGCACAATATGTACTCACTGATAAGTGGATATTAGCCCAGAAACTTAGGATACCCAACATATAAGATACAATTTACTAAACGCATGAAATTCAAGAAGAATGAAGACCAAAGTGTGGACACTTTGCCCCTTCTTAGAAATGGGAACAAAACACCCATGGAAGGAGTTACAGAGACAAAATTTGGAACTGTGATGAAAGGATGGACCATCTAGTGATTGCCATATGCAGGGATCCATCCCATAATCAGCTTCCAAACGCTGACACCGTTGCATACACTAGCAAGATTTTGCTGAAAGGACCCAGATATAGCTGTCTCTTGTGAGACTATACTGGGGCCTAGCAAACACAGAAGTGGATGATCACAGTCAGCTATTGGATGGATCACACGGCCCCCAATGGAGGAGCTAGAGAAATTACCCAAGGAGCTAAAGGGAACTGCAACCCTATAGGTGGAACAACATTATGAACTAACCAGTACCCCGGAGCTCTTGTCTCTAGCTGCATATGTATCAAAAGATGGCCTAGTCGGCCATCACAGCAAAGAGAGGCCCATTGGACTTGCAAACTTTATATGCCCCAGTACAGGGGAACCCCAGGGCCAAAAAGGGGGAGTGGGTGGGTAGGGGATTGGGAGGGTGGGTATGGGGGACTTTTGGGATAGCATTGAAAACGTAAATGAGGAAAATACCTAATAAAAAAATAAATTATAAAAAAAAAACAAAAAAACAAACAAAAAAAACCCAAAAAACAACAACAACAACAACAAAAAACTTAGGGGGTGTCGAACTCTATATCCTCAGACAGGAGCTCTGGTGACTGAACACATTTTCCTCACTCTTAGAGCTATCAGACTCTACTTACCCTGGGTTGAGATCTGAGCCTGGCCACTAACAGTAGATGTTTCCTCTGAATTTCCCTGTCTGAGCCAATGGCCTGCCACCTATATCCTTGATTTCCCAGTGTCCCTTACTCTCTTTTTACTCTCTGCTTCCTTGTGCCTTCCCATTCCCTGGGGCTATGGAAAGCCAACTTAAAGCACCTTGACTATTATAACTGTTAGCTGTTGTTATTCTTTGAATGGGTTCCTCTCCTGCCCTCTGATTCATACAGACTGACACAGAGATCTCAATTCTTATGACCTGTCCATGGGAGAAATCACTGTCTCCACATTCCACAACTGGGTTTGAGATGTGGGCTTGTGATGGCAGATAGGATCCCTGTTCTCACTTGACCCACTTGAACTTCCTTTTGGAAGCTGCTTGCCCTCACCTTGCCCCACCAGGGAGTTTCAGATCTTTTCCTCCACACTTTTCAGGCATGCTTTCACTTCCTTCATACATTTCCAAAGTGTTTCTCTCTGTCTCTGTCTCTATCTCTTTCCTTCTCTGTCTCTCTCCCTCTTCCCCTCCCTCCCTTCCTCTCTCTTCCTCCTTCTTTCCTTCTCTCCCTCCCACCCTCCTTCTCTCTGTCTCAGTAATGCAGTTCAGTTTTAACTGACTTACTTTTTCAACAAGCCACACAGAAGCAGCTCCAGTTCTATCATCTTTTCCAGAGGACTCATAGGACATTTCAATTAACACCATTGTGCCTTTCTTCTCCCTTTATCTTCTGGCAGTCTTTTAAGTACATTCTCTATTCTGTATGTCCCTCTTCTATTATCTCTGTCCTTACACAGTAGCTTGTATTATTTTAGAAGTTTTGAATTACTACATTTTCACCGGCTTATCATTGCTCCACTTTCATTATTTTCAGAAAATAGGCCACAGAAACACTAACTAACTTCATTTCTTTTCATTGTTTATGCACTTTCACAGTCATGCATTTTGATGTTATGTGCTCCTAACTCTCCAGCTGTACTTTGCTGATTTACACAGTCAGTATTGATTGTGGTCTCCAATGAGACCTTTGTACTTCCCTGCATTTCTGTGCTTTTCTCTAAGAGCATTCCCCCTGCTCTACCAAAGTCATTTAGTTTAGATGCACAGATGAGACATCTCCCCAGTTGTTTACCTGAAGGTATCTTTGCCTAATTCGGTAGATTCATTTCATGGGTAAAGTTCCCAGCAGAACTTTCTACATCACATTGAAGCCTTTAGACAACATCTAAGGAAGCTGGCTGCATCGATCAGAGCACCAATCTCTATTCAGCAAAGGGACTTATCTTTAGTTAGAAGCCAGCAGGTGTCATGGGCACAGTTGGCTTAATAATAGGCATGGACTGTGCACCTGTGAGTGCTGCTGAGTAGACTGCTCCTCTGTAGGGGCTGGACTTAGGGCAGCAGAAACAGCATTAAACCACCGCCTTTCTGAGAGAGCTGAGCAATCAATCACTGGAAGGTTGGGGAATGTTGTAGGTTGGTTGTTCCGGGGGAAATAACTAGCTGACATAGAACGATTCAGTTCTTTGCAAGTATAGCCCTGCAAGCACATTCTTGGAAAATACCAGCCTTGCAATGAAGGAAAGGAGACGTTCCAGGGCCAGTTCTTTTCCCATGTCTGTTGTGTTCTACCTATTAAATCTCCCAAGTGTCACCTTTTAGCTTTCATGCTTGATGGACAGTCTCTCTTTGTTTCATCTTTAAAGGTGTGTGTGACATTTCCCTGTAAGAAGCACTTAAAAGAAATTAATTGGTACTCAGCTGAAACCTGTCCAGAAAAAAAAAATGACAGTGAGAAAATAGAAAATGCCTCAGACAAGTGTCTGGGGATGCAGAGAGAGAATATGGGTCTTTTCATCTTGCCACAGAATACAGGGAGACACTGTAACAGCAGTGCTAAATCAGGAGACCATCATTGAAGGGTACAAACTCACCCCTAGACTTTGTCTTCTACCCTGATCACATGCTCCTCACACCGGGTCTTCCTAGAATTAGTGCATCTCCCCTTATGCTCTCCTTCTCCTGAACTGACTATTACCTATATGGGAATATGACTCTTGCTAGTCCCTGGTTTCCTGGACTGAACAGCTGTGGTCAGGGCAAATGAAGATAGGAAGTGTGGATGAAGGGATTCATGATTTGATATACATCCTAAAGCCACACCAAGTGCAACATCATCCTGTGCCAGGTCATGTTCAGAGAACCGCTATAGTGGATCCTTTAGAGAGGAGTATGGGGAATATGAACAGTATCAATAGTTCAAGACAGTAGAGAAATGCTGGTCTGAATGTAGTCTGAAGCATCACCATCTTTCTCTCATGGTGATGGTTTACTTGTTTGTCTTATTTGTTCCGAAGCCTCAAGATTGAACTTGGGTCTTTACTCATGCTATGCTAGACCCCAGTCCATGAAAGTAGATTGTAAGATGTAAGGATTTATACAGATAGTCTATATATTATTAAGTTGTGGATGCTCTGCAGTTTATTTTTACATTTCGTAAGATGTAAGGATTTATACCACCGATAGGCTATATATCTTTAAGTTGTGGGTGGTATGCAGTGTATTGTACGTACTGGACAGTGCTTGGTTAATTGTTTTCATTCTCACAGATGAAGCCTTGCTTTTCTATCATCTGCCAATGCAATACCTCCATTCCTAACATGATGATTATTTGGGTCCAATATTTCTTAGTTGGAAGAAGGAGCAGTGATAGAGTGCATGTCAGTAACCGGTTCTCTGCTAGGGCCAAGGAAGGAGCAGGTGGCTGACACTATGAGGATGCCTCACTGCTGACTGCTTTGCCAATGGCTACCGTTGTGTTGCTGCCATCATTGGGGCACAGAAAAGGAGGAAAATTCTCTGTCCCCTGGACTAAGGAATAGCAGCAAGGGTCTCCCACTAATAAATAAAAATGTGTCCCAACCACTGTAACCACTGTGTCCCTAGGCACTGTGTAAGAAAGCCCTGCCTGGTGGACATCTATCTGTCCTCAGGTATGGAGTTCACATCTTGGGATTCCTGAGTCAATTGAAGCTGAAGCAGATCAAATTAAACGTTTTCGTCAGGTAGCAAACCCATGCTTTATAAGAGTTTATCACCAAATTCTTCATCTTTTATGGCTTTAGGGGGAGTGATGCTTAAAATATTTCATCAAAGTGCATATGAGTTGTGGTTCTGATTACTACTAATTATAGACCAGAAAATGGAGCATAATCAGGACTAAGGCTAATGAGGCTGGGGTGGCCTCCTCCTAACATGTGGGCCTTTATATGACCAGAATCCAGAGACCATATGGGGTCTTAATCAGAAAAACCTCTGATTGTCACAAGAGAGGAACTTTGAAGTATTCAAGTGGAAAGAATGCATAATCACAAAGATCAATTAGGAGATACTACAAGGTCTGCAGGAGAGTTGAGGAGGGCCTGGGCTAAAGTAGGAAGGAAGATGCTGAGCATGTTTGGTCCATCCAACACTGAACCATTCGAACCATTTTGATGACCAAATAAAAACAGCAAAACAGCAAATCAGCAAATCAGAACATCAACTTCATGTCAGGGGGGATGGTAACCTGTTTATCAAAGAAAGGGGAAATGAAAATAAACAAGTTTCCTTTATAAAAGACAATAGACTTAGTTTTAAATACTTTGCAATATGTGTCCGTAAATTGGATCTGAAATTAGGTAATGGGGGAACAACATAGATCAAAAAAGCATTTTGCATGGATATGGGTGACAGCAGCATAAAATAATACATAGAATAATTGCTTGTAAATGCAAGTTATTTTCATCTGAATACCAGCTATGACATAATTATCCACATAATTGTGCCTGAAAATATAGTTTGAGTGCGCTTGCCTAGCACTAGGGTTTGATGATAGTGTATTATAGCTTCTCAAAAACTTTGATTCAAGTCAATTTGCAAGCTTTGATGAGTGCAAATTACAGAATCCCCATCAGGGAGAGCTGAACAAAAGCAAGGCAAGGATTTCTGTGAGTGCTCTGAGGTTCCCAGATACACAGACTAGCATGGTTCACATCCTGAGATGTCTTGATGGAAAGGATTGCTCCCAGAGAGTCTGCAGAAGCACAGAACTGCAAAGTTACTAGGAAAACAAAACGTCTTTAAACGTATCTAGCTTAAAAACAAAGTACAACAGTTTCCCAAATTGTGTGCTTCCCAGGAAACTTTCACATATATTCAGAATATGCTTGAGACATAAAATTTATTGAACTTAGTCATATTTTTCAGAGCTTTAATGTAACTATGTATTTGACGTTCTAGGAAAGTGTGCTGTCCAACATGGACATGTAACAAATGGCTTCTCTATTTATATGTGTTCATTCTTCATCTTTCCCTGATTCTCCCATGCAACGTGTACCTTGCTGCACAATTAAAGGTAAAAAGACCACACGACCTTTGGACAGTCAATCATCAAGGACAGAGCTCTGCAGTTTCCTTTAATATTACCTGACTCCTGCCAGAGTCATCCTTCCAGACAACAATGATGCAGTAAAATTCCTTTTAAGAAATACTCTTTTGGGGCAAGAAAGATAGCTCAGACGTTAAGAGCATTTCCAGAGCACCTGAGGCATTCACCTCATACCTGTCTCTGACTCCAGTCCCAGGAGAATCTGATGCTCTCTTCTGCCCTCTATGGGTACTACACAATGTGAGACACATCTGCATACAGACAAAAACAACCTTACACACACACACACACAAAGGAACAGAAAAATTTACAATCACTTTATTTGGAAATTTTTAAGATGGTGAATTCAAGGAAAATGTAAAACAAAACAATGGTTTTGCATTTCTTGTTTTTTTATACAAGTCAGGAAAGAGTTTTTTCATTTATTTTTTAAATATTGACTAAAGTAAGTCAGAAAATCTAGTTTAAGATAAGAAAAAATAGGAAGAAAAAACGATTTATCTGGTGTGTTGGCATTACTTCCTGGGAATTGTTAGCTTATGTGATCAGAGATGGAAGAGTCCCGTATGTAATCATGATAGACTCCTGGATGAACTGCTAACCTAAAGCTATTAAAAATCCTGTGTAATGGATCATACTATAACTGTTGACAAATTTTTTTACAGTTCCTTTTGAAATGATTTAAATGGCATTTTTAAGGCATGTGAAGTTCCTTGTGAGTTTGCTGTTTGTACTTTTGCTGTGGCCACAAATGTCAGTCTTTTTAAATAACAAAAATAATTGAGGCGTGATTTTGCAAACTACTGTCAGACATCTTATTCCATAGATATTTTGAATGGATGTTTAATTAAGTGGAAAACTGTCTGTAAGGCGCCACCCCTTAGAGGTGGGCTTTCATAAACCTTGGATTAGATATGTGCTTGCAGATTCCTTTTTTGTCATGATTCTTCGAGTGTTTTAGTGCTGTGTATGTTCCTTTGAATTATAAAAATACAAAAAAAAAAAACCCTCACAAATTTACCAGTCAATATCCCTTGTGGGAACTAAAAAGGGGTCCAGGGGAATAGAAGGAGGAAAGACCTACGCCCCACCAGAGTTCCACCTATGCTCTGGTCAGGCGGACGTGGGAGGGCTGCAAGACTCTTTCCACTCAGCCCCTGGTGGGCATCCAAGCCTCTGACCCACTCTTTGGGGGTGGGGGTGGACAAGGGGCAGCCCAACCTGGGAGCCCTGGGGCTACGCCCTAAAGCCCCGGGGTTATGGGGGAGAGGGATAAGGGAAGAGAGGTTCCCACACTGGTGAGAGTGAGCACAGCGGATCTTGACTAGAGCACTAGTCAAGCAGGAAGCAGGAGCAGGAAGGCCTTCCATTAGAAACGGCTCATTAGGAGAAAGCCTATCCTGCCCTCCAAGCGCGGGCGGCCCATGATGAACAGAGACTGTCTATGGTTTTAGAGCTTTATTATAGAAAGGCACGGAAAAAAGGAGAGAAAGGAAAGAGAGGGAGAGAGAGAGAGAGAGAGAGAGAGAGAGAGAGAGAGAGAGAGAGAGAGAGAGAGAGAGGATAGTTAGAAAATTCCTCAACAAAATATTGGCCAAATAAATCCAGTAGTCCTTTGAAAGGATGCTATACCACAATCAAGTGATGCTCGTCATTGGTACTCAATGAGTTGGTGTGAAAAGTAAAGGCGTAATTCAGCACGTTGAACGAATGAAGAAGAGAGACCCTCTGATCACACTAAATATGAAGAAAACTTTTGAAAAGTCCTATATCCTCCTGTGGCGGGTAAAAATCTTTCTAAAACTGTCCAGTATAAATTTAATATCCTTCAACACAATGGTCAGATATGGCAAATTCATAGTTAATATTAAAACGAAAGAATAAGCTATATAGACAACAAAGCGTTAATATCCCACATAAATATGGAGTTCAAGTTAATAGAAGAAAGAGAGAGAAAACACTTTTTAAAAAGAGGGGTTATTTGCATTACAGAAAGTGTGTGAAGGGACTGCCTACAGTGTTCTGACAGACTGAAAACAGCAAACATGGCTGGACTGGCAATCCACACTCTGTCAGAACTTCAGACACACAAAACCACACACAGACACAGTGACCTCAAAAGCACCAAGGATGGGTTGTAGTGTGCCACATAGAAAGTTAAGAGAGAATGGGAAAAGTGATCTCTGGACACAGAAACCCTTATCACCTGGAAGACATACTTGCTTGTCTGAATTTGGGAGACTAGCATCCTTGGCACTCTGCATCCACCTCCCCCAGCCATGTACATTAGTGGAGACTGATTTAAAATGGGATATGAAGAGTGAATGGACAAATCTTCCCAAATGGGAAGAAATACTAAGAGCGTTATACACTTTTTATTAAACATTTTATTGCATATTTTAATTATTTAATTAGTATTTATATTTTTCTGTTTTAACAGCTCAGTGGTTATGTTTCAATTTGTATCCTTTGTAACTAACTGTTTTTGAGATTTTTATGTTGTTTTATGGCTACGTTTTGTGCATGTAGTGTCCACAGGGACCAGAAGAGGGCATTAGAGTCCCCTAGGACTGTATTTTAGACAGCTGTTATCTGCCATATAGCTGTTAGGGATTGAACACAGGTCCTCTGTAAGAGCAGCCAGTGTTCTTAACCACTGAGCCATCTCTTCACCTCCTACAGTTCATTGTAAACACTTGTATCTGATATTTCTTTCTTTAAACTTAACACACAACATTTTCTCTACTGCTTTTCACCTCTATTCCACACATTTCCTCCTTATTCCTCACTCCTGTTTCTCCTTTTGTATTCCTTCTCTACTTCACTAATTAAAAGTGATACACCTGATGCTAAAACATTAAAAACCATAAACTACAACTTTACAATGAATTCACTATTTCCAAGCCTTACTGGAGGCACAGTGTTGTCTACTGCAATTAACACTGGAGCTGCTGTCAGTCCATATATTTGTTTCTGGAGTTAGCTTCTCTCTGGATCACAATCCTAGTGAAAGATATCTTACCAGAACTACTCACATAAAATAGAATGAACAGAACCAAATGGAAAAGAAAGAAAATAAAATGGATGACACATCCTTGCCAAAAAATGCAGAAAGTACAGTACGTGTTGAATCTGCTTTTGTTGTTTGTATGTATATGATATTAGGGCTTATCACTTGGTACTAGAGAACCAATCAAAGGCTCATCCTTGGGAGGGACAAATTTCTCCTCTCTCAGCAGTCATTAATTGCTCATAGCTCTTTATCTAGAACTAGGACCCCCACTCCTGTGAGATTTATACCTTTCAGCCTTAGCATGTCTATTGATATTATTATTATTATTAATTATTATTATTAATTATTATTATTATTTAGGCCTTGTTTAGACAGCCATTTCTAGAGGTGTGTGTGTGTGTGTGTGTGTGTGTGTGTGTGTGTGTGTGTGTGTGTGTATAAAATAATCAAGGAAAACTAGGTCATAAATTTGAGATGTTTTGGTAGAGAGACATAGAAGAGTTGGAGGGAGGGGCATAGGAGGAGGAGCTAGAGAGAGGAAAGGGAGGGGAGTAATAAAATTATATTTTAATTACAATATACTTTAAGATACATGAAACACAACAAAGAACACACAAACACATGAACATGAAACAATAGTTGTACTGAGTAATTTTATGTCACATTGACACTAGCTAGGATCATTTGGAAGAGGGAATGTTATTTGGGAAAAATGGCTTGACCAGATTGGCTTATGGACAGCCCTGTGGTACATTTTCTTGACTGATGGTTGTTACGGGAAGGACGAGCTCATGGAGTGGGTGGCATGCCAGCCCTGGGCTGATGGTTCTAGCTTCTATAGGAAAACAGGCTGAGCAAGCTCTGAGGAGCACAGCAATAAACAGCATTCCTCCATGGCCTCTACATCAACTCCTTTGTTCAGGTTACTGTCCTGAATTCCTGACCTAACTCCTTTATAGAGGAATATAAACAGAAATTCCTTTATAGAGGAATATAAACAGAAATAATCACTTTGTTCCCCAGGTTTCTTTTGGTCATGGTGTTTCCTCACAGCAATAGAACACTAAGACAACTAAAATCACAATCCAGTATGACACCTCTGAATTTCACAATTTCTCAAAATCAGAAAAGACAGATAGCTGAACTGTTAAATGTGATTTCTATAGAGAGGTCTCAAAGAAGCAGATAAATGAAATAAGAAAAATCAATTCTATACCAAATAGAGTCTAAAGAGTCAGCCAAAAATCTCTTAAAGCTGATAAACACTTCCAGTAAAGTGGGCAGATGCAAAATTAGTAGCCTTCTTATATACAAATGACAGGCACTGTGAAAAAATAAATGAAAAATTGCATATAAGGCCCTGGAAGATGAGCCCTTAGTTCTCTTTCCCATCTTGCAAGATGACAGGTAAAAAAAAGTGGAAAACCCTGCTGATACAAAGGAGAGGAAACCTGCCTGCAGCCAAGAAGGCTGGTGGTGATGCTGCTTCCGCTGATGCCCTGGCCACTAGAGCAACCAAAAAGGGTGACCCTAAAGTTAAAAGGCCCAGGAAGGGGAAGTTCCTTTACAGCCAAAACCCTGTCCTGGATAGAGGAACAGCAGCTAATCTCTATCCTGCTATGTGTTCAATAAAGGACTTGTACAAAAGGAAATACTCAGCTGTCAAGTCCAAGGGTGAAAAGAAGAAAAACGAGAAGGTCGTTGCTACTGTCATAAGGACAATTTATGGAGACAAGAATGGTGGTATTGGGGTAGTGAAGCTACAGTAAATGAAGATGTGCCTCAGAAGCTGCTATGTCATGGCAAAACGCCCTTCATTCAACACGTGAGACAGCTGTGTACAACAGCACTCCTGAGACTGTCCTGATCAATGTCACTGGATGACACATGAGGCAGCTTGGCAGAGGTGACTTGTGACTGGACCTTTTGCCTGCAACCTAGTTCCTCTGTGCAGAACACACCAAATGTCTGTCATTATCAACTCTATAAAAATTAATATCAGCAAGGTTTAAATCCCCAAGCCCCCGACTGATGCTTACTTCAAGATGAAGCAGCTGTGCAAACCCAGGCACCAGGAGGGCAAGATATTTGACATGGAGAAGGAGAAATATGAGATTATAGAACAGTGCAAGACTAATCACAGAACTTTGGACTCACAGATTTTGCCAAAGATCAGAGCTATTCCTCAGCTCCAGCACTACCTGTGATCTCAGTTCTTCCCAACAGATGGGATGTATCCTCACAAACTGGTATGTTCCAAATTGCTAACAACCTAATTAAACAGCATGGGAAAAAACCAAACCCAAGGAAATGATCCCATTCACAAAAGCCAGAAAAATAAAATAAAATACTAAGAAATAAGCCTGATCAAGTATGTGAAAGATCTCTACAATGAAAAGGTCCTAACACTGAAGAATGAAGTTGAGGAAGACACTAGCATGTAGGAAGATCTACCATGCTTTTGGATTGGAAAAATTTATGTTATGAAACAATGGCCAGTCAACTCAAAGGAATCCACAAATTTAATACAATCCTGATCAAAATTCTGGGACAATTATTCAGAGAAATAGAATAATCTTAAAATGTAAAGGGAAGCACAAAAGATGAAGAGAAACCAAAGCAATCTTGAACAAAGGGCTAATGTGGTACTAGTCATCATAACTGACTTCAAGTTGCTTCACAGAGCCAAATCAATAGAACTAGCCTGGTACTGGTATAAAAACAGATACACTGATGAGTGGGATACAATGAAGACCTGTATGTAATCCTATGCTCTCATTGGTACCTGAGTTTTGAGAAAGAGACCAAAACACATGTTGAAGAAAAGACAGCATTTTCAACAAATAGCACTGGGAAAACTGAATGGCTGCATGGAAAAGAATGACTCTTGATATGTATCTCTCATACTGCATAAAACTCAACTCAACTTCAGATCGATCAAGGACTTCAACGTAAGACCAGTACTTTAAAAACTGTTAAAGGAAAATGTGTAGAGTGTACTTCATTCAACACATGTTTACAGGATAAGACTTCCAGAAAAGTGATCTGGAACCCTAGAAGGTAGGAGAAAATCCGACAAACGACATTTTATGAAATTAAAAATCCTCTCTACACCAGAGGAAATCATAAATTGAATAAAGAGGTTATTCATAGAATGGGAAAAAAAATCTTTGCCTGCTGTACATCTGACAGAGAATTGGTATCTATTTATATGAAGAATCCAAGAAGCTAAACATCAACAAAATAAACAGCACAAAACACATAAAATTAAACAGAACTTTCAAAAGAAAATATAGAAAAGACTAGTAAATACTTTTTAAAAATGTTCATCATTCCTAGTTAACAGACTAATGAAAATTTAAACTAATTTAAGTTTATATCTCCTTATAATCAGGGTGGCCGTCAACAAGATTACAAGGACCACAAATGCTGGTGGGTAAAGTTGAGAGAAGAACCACTACATAAGCTGAGTCCACAATGGTCACAGGAGAGATCAAAACCCACTGTCATACAGACACCAGGTTAAACTCTGGGTGTTACAAATCAGAAATATTGAATCTGAGGCAGGGACTTATAGGGGAGTGGGGAGTTGGTAGGGGTAGGAAGGTGATATACAAGGTAGGGTTTGAGAGTGATTAGAATGTACTATATGGCTATAAAAAATTGACCAAGGACAAATTTAACCAATAAAAGTGCATAGTAAAGAAAGAATACTAAAATTTATAAGGAATAAACACCAATTTCCATACATCAGAAAGAAAATATCTGATGATGTCAGTATTCAAAGCCAGAGAATCATGGGATGATATATTTCACATTCTGAAATTAAGGAACTGTCAGCCAATCGTGTTGTGCCTGGCAAAATTATTATTACAAATGGAAAATGGAGGCATTTCATTAAAAGTATAAGTAAGGCAATGAGTGACAATTGTCAACATCATCACATATGTTCTTTAAAACCCTTATTCTGAGCCAAATATGAGTGATCAGTGGCCTGGAAGCATAGCCTCAGGCTTGACTAAATTCTACTCCAATATGGTAATAATTTTACTGAGTTTTAATAGAATAAAAGTCATAAATCACCATTCTTTTTAAAATACATTGGTAGAAACATTGCATCAGCAGGTCATAGACAACTTGGCTCTAGATGTCACATTCCAAACTTTCCAGTAATTTAAGCAATTTGTCCACTTTACAGAAAGTTCAGTAAAAGATGTTATTACCCTTTCCAAGAATGTTTACACAACCAAGCTAAGCAATGAAGACAATGATTAAAAGAATCCTTTTACTAGATAGACACAAAGAAAACTATATCCATCTGAGATAGGCGGCGACACAAGACCAAAATACAGTTTCACCAAAGTCCAACTTGGTGATGCCTCCAAGTTGCCTTGAATTACTGTTACTGATCACTGGCAATGTTTACTTCTGCATCTACTTTTGTGTCTGTGGCACAGTGTTCACTTCTGCATCCATGATTTTTCTCTGTCTGTGGCTGAGAAGGGGCCTAAAATGGGTTCGTCTGCCAAGGTACCTGTGCGATATGCCCCAGGCACAATTAAAAACCTTTAGTTTCCAGCTGAATGGTTTTTCTAGCTTGTCAAGTCTCATGGCATTTAGGGTCTTTCATTGTCTATTACTGCTTCAACCTGGAAGAGGAGGCAGAGGGAAGTAGAGCCTATAAACATCTGCTTGCTTCTTTATTACGAACTATTGACTGTGCAGAAACACTGCTCAGCTCCTACCCCAGAGCTTCTTGAGTCTCATTCCTCAGACCCCACTCTGTCCTTGTTGTGGGTGAGCCATATGGTCCAGAGTCTGTGCTGGTACACAGCCATGTGGCATTACAAGAATATCATCAGTAATAGACACACTAGCAGCAGCTTTTAAAAGAAGTGTTTCTCTCCTTCTTCATATGTCATTGCTCCAGCCTCTGGAATCCAACTCTATTCTTGTGACTTATCTTTACTGTGGCTCCATGTCATTTAATAAAGGTGCTTGTGATGGGTGTTAAGTTCTTGCTCAGCCACTTCCCACAGTGAGCAAAAGAGCCACAGTGGTGTAATTTGATACAGTCCTCAATGTTGGAATGGAATCATCTTTCCTGAAACTGTGCTTCTTCCTTATGTCCATCATATCTACAGAGGAATTCTAGAGCTGACTCACAATTTGGGGAAATGTGTGCTTGGCCTTCTTTTTAGGTTGTGCAGATTGGTGGCTCCCTGGATCAGATATTGCGTGGTAGTAAAATGTGCCTCTTAGAGAAGTCTCTGAGATGAGCAGTCAAGAGAGGGGAAAAAAAAAACAACCTCTTTCTCCTGCTTCTGACTGCAAAGACCACATGAAAAACAAAGTAAGATTATTCTCCAAAGATGATTGCTATAGGAACTAAACAAATGAAAAGACCCATAACAAGATGCTCTGAGGATGATCTCTGGCCAATGTCCTTCAGGTTAGCCCTTGTCCCCTTTGGCACTGAGTTCAGAAAGTGTTGTGACTCTCCTGCTCAGCATCCCTCTGAACGTTCCTCTCTAAATTTAGTCCTACAATTCATATGTTATAATGAATGTTTTTTAAAAAAAGAAATGTAAGTCACTTTTCATAGTCAACAATATAAAAAGATATTGTGTCAAAAGAACGATACTGTATAAAATTGCATTCATGGTATGGTTACAAAAAGCATAAATAAATTTTGGGTTGAGACTTGGGTTGCATTCTAATGAAAAATTCATTAAATATGAAAATGTTCCTCAAACAGAGAACCGAAACATAAATTATTAATGGTCCCAAAAATTGTGAATGTGAAATACTCAGACTATAATAGAAAATTGTGAAGTAAAATCTGGCATGATTTATGAAAGAAGTAGTCATTTATGGACACTGACTTGTGAGTTCTATGTTTGTGTATGCTGATTTGTGAGTTGTATGTTTGTGAATGATGACTCAGGAGTTACGTGTTTATGTACACTGACTTGTGAGTTATATAGTAGAGTTTGTGTCGCATGAGAAGTGATGAAGTAACAGCAAATGCACACGTGAATGCTTTGTCATGTTGGTTTTTTAAATTTTTCTTTCATTATTTTTTTAAGTTTAATAAAGAAATTATACTATTTTCTTCCACCTTTCCTCTCTCCAAAGCCTCCTATTGAACATAGAAAGGTCCACAGCATAAACATACATACACACACACACACACACACACACACACACACACGAACACACTCATTTAAAAGGAGAGTACCTGTAACAGGTGGCCTCTGCTTATTGTTATCATCATCATCGTCATCATCATCATATAGGGAAGGATTTTTCTCAGTTTAGCAGTCAAGAACTCACAGGCCACTGGAGCTTTCATAGACCAGGACAGGCTATATTGCCAGCAGCCATTTAGGAGAGATGAAAGGCTAGCAGGTGATCTTCCTGAATTTGTTCTACCACTGAGTGTGGACTATCATATATGAGCCCTTGTAGGCAAGGTTGAAGGGATAATGTATTCAGGTATTGATTCCTGTCATTGATATGCCTTTCTTATCTTTATAAAATTAATATTATATAATCCCTGGGCATGAGCCACCCTATTGGGCAGATTTTTCTGCAGATCAAATGTACTGCCTTGTACTGATGTTAGAGAAACATATTTCTTAATTCCTAATAATGATTCTATACGAATTCCTAAAATTGTACTGTAATTATTAAGCCTTTGAAAATAGTACTGCTATTAAAGCCCTCTCTGAAATGAAAACTGCAATTAAAACTTTGTCAGTCTTCATGTGTTATGAGTTAATTGCTTCTGAGATAGAAAGCAGGCATTTGGGCTAATATCCACTTATCAGTGAGTGCATGCTATGTGTGTTCTTTTGTTAGTGGGTCTTCTCACTCAGGATATTTTCTAACTCCATCCATTTGCCTACAAATTTTATGAATTCATTGTTCTTAATAGCTGAGTAGTACTCCATTGTATAAATGCATCACATTTTCTGTATCCATTCCTCTGAAGAAGGACATCTGGGTTCTTTCCAGCTTCTGGCTATTATAAATAAGGCTGCTATGAACATAGTATATATAGGAGCATCTTTTGGGTATATTCCCAGGAGAGATATTGTTGGATCCTCAAGTAATACTATGTCCAATTTTCTGACAAACTGCCAGACTGATTTCCAGAGTGGTTGTACCAGCTTGCAATCCCACCATCAATGGAGGAGTGTCCCTCTTTCTCCACATCCTTGCTAGCATCTGTTGTCACCTGAGTTTTTTATCTTAGCCATTCCGACTTGTGTCAGGTGGAATCTCATGGTTGTTTTGATTTGCATTTTCCTGATGACTAAGGATGTTGAACATTTCTCTAGGTGCTCTCAGTCATTTGGTATTCCTCAGTTGAAAATTCTTTGTTTATCTCTGTGCCCCATTTTTAATAGGGTTATTTGGTTTTCTGGAGTCTAACTTCTTGAGTTTTTTGTCTATATTGGATATTAGCCCTCTATTGGATGTAGGGTTGGTAAACATCTTTTCCCAATTTGTTGGTTGTTCTTTTGTCCTATTGACAGTGTTCTTTGCCTTACAGAAGCTTTGCAATTTTATGAGATCCCATTTGTCTATTGTTGATCTTGGAGCATAAAACATTGGTGTTCTGTTCAGGAAATTTTCTGTTATGCCCATGTGTTTGAGATACTTCCCCACTGTCTCTTCTATTAGTTTCAGTGTATCTGGTTTTATGTGGAGGTCATTGATCCACTTAGACTTCAGCTTTGAACAGGGATATAAGAATAGATCAATTTGCATTCTTCCCAAATGTACATTCTGCTGACCTCTCAAACTCTCAGAATGCCCAAGATAAAATTCACAGACCACATGAAGCTCAAGAAGAAGGAAGCCCAAAGTGTGGATGTTTCAGTCCCTCTTAGAAGGTGCAACAAAACACTCAAGAGAGGAAATATGGAGACAAAGTTAGTAACAGAGAGTGAAGGAAACGCCATCCAGAGACTGCCCCACCTGGAGAGTCATTCCATATACAGACACCAGACTCAGACAGTATTGTGGATGCCAAGAAGTGCTTGCTGACATAGTCTCAAATAGCTGTCTGTTGAGAGGCTCTGCCAGAGCCTGACCAATACAGGAGTGGATGCTCACAGACAACCATTGGACTGAACATGGGGTCTCCAAAGGAGGAGTTACAGAAAGGATTGAATGAGCTGAAGGGATTTACAACCCATAGGAAGAACAACAATATCAACAACCAGACCCCTCAGAGCCCCCAGGGACAACCAAAGTGTAACATGGAGGGACCCATGGCTCTAGCCATATATGTAGTAGAGGATGGCCTTGTCAGACATCAATAGGAGGAGAGGCCCTTGGTCCTAGGAAGGTTCAATGGCCCAGTGTAGGGGAATATCAGGGAGGGAAGGTGGGAATGGGTGGGTGGGTGCATGAGCACCTTCACAGCAGCAGGGGGGAGGATGAATGGGATAGGGGGTGTCTGGAGGGGAAACCCAGTAAGGGTATAGCATTTGAAATGTAAATAAATAAAATATCCAATAAAAAATGTACCAAAAAAGAACAAACAAGGCAATGTGGTATTTAAAAAAATAAATAAAATTTCCCAAAATAAAGGTTAAAAAAAAAACAAAAAAGGGGGGGGGGCAGGCATTTACAACTTAAAATACATTCTTAAGAGCTGTAAAACAATTAGCCAAAGTCATAAGAGGGAATGAATGTTTTATTGTAGGTGTAAGAATGGAAGATATAATATTGATTAGGTTTCTCTATATAAAGCCTCAATGCAAACTTAGACATAAAAATATAGTTTAGTTTTAGCCTCTCAATGACCATATGGAGCTAGTGACAGATAATCAGTGCCTAGCTAGATAACTAGTCTTAATGGAAACACATGTAAACATCTCTGTTGTAAACTTCTTATTCATTTTATGATGTGAGTTTATGTTGCGACTTTTAGTGAATTTTTGTAAAAACTATGTGGTCTATTCTACTTAAAAAGCTACAAAGACCTAGAAATGATGACATTAGGCAGGACAGAAGGAGAAAGCATAACACAGAATAAAGAAAGAGAATTTGAAACTAAGGCAGAAGAGAGACTGCAGAGCATAGCAAAATATAATAGAGATGAAGAGAGACAAAGAAGTTGCAGAGAGACTGGAAAGACCAGGTCAGCTTCTGTTTTAAGAAGGGAGGAATCGGTCTTTCCTTAATAGCAAGGCAGGGTTAGTCTTACTAAAGAAGATGAAGCTGTTTTGCTTACAGACTTGGGTTTACTTCATTTATTAATAAAAGTGTAGAAGCATTTTCTTTCTTTATATAATAAAGATTAGAGCTCATTTTTCATCTGGAATAAGTGAATTCTTGCTGCCCTAGTGCTTGGTCTTTTGCTCCATATGCATATATAAGCATGGATGTGTGTATATAAAGTATATAAATATGAGATAAGTAGCTTAACCCAACATGAGTGCATGAAGGTGTATGAATACTATGTGCATGAATGTGTGTATGTTTATGAATATTTGGTTCTGTAAAAGATTTTTCTTTTGCAAGCATGACTCTCTTAGATGAAATGCCCTACAGTAGGGAGTGGGAACTTATAGAGCCCACCTCCAACAGAAAGACAAGGCATCAAATGAGAGAGGAGGTTGCCATCCCACAGTCAAAACTCTGACCAATAATTATTCTTGTCTGAAAGAACTGCAGGGATAGAAATGGAGAGAAACCTGGGAAAATGAAGGTCCTGCAACAGGCTAAATGTGGGTTCCAGCTCAAGGGGAGGTTCCAAGTCCTGACAGTATTACTGAGGCTATGGAGCACTCACAAAAGTGGCCCTAGCATGACCGTATTCCAGAAGATCCAAAAAGCAGCTGAAAGAGTCAGATGCAGATATCTGCACCCAACCAATTGACAAAAGCTGCTGTCCCCTTCGGTTGAATTAGGGAAAGGCTGAAAGAAGCTAAAGAGGAGGGTGACCCTGTAGGAAGACTAGCAGTCTCAATTTACCTGGATCCTGAGACCTCTCAATCACTGGGCCACCAAGCAGGCAGCATACAACAGCTGATATGAGGCCCCCAACACATACAGCAGAGGTCTGGGTTCAATCAGGGATGATGCACATAACCCACAAGAGACTGGAAGCCCCAGAAGGTTTAGAGGTTTAGAGTTTATTGCTCTAAACCTCCCTCCTTCTTGGCAATGCAGACAATGCTTCTGAGCAAAAAGCAAAGGAACCCTAGCAATTAATCCTTTACTTAACCCCGTGCTGCTAGGCAACAAGTGTTAATTCACCTAGAGGTCTACAGCTTCTGTCTTCAGAGTAACTCAGAATCAAGACAGGTAAAGGTTATTATAGAAAGCAACCTTAATCACTCCCAAGACAAAGTCTCCCCCCACCCCCAATGTTCTTTTCCCTCAACTACCTTCAAGAGAGAACCAGAGCTCTGGAGCTGGTCTCCAGCACTATATCTCAAACTGACAGCAAAACTTGCCAATATCCACATGATAGTAGCTTTGCAGTTATACAGCTAAGAAAGGAATCCATAGAGGCTTTATCCAACATTTCAAAAAAGCCCATAGAGGAGAGACCATGTGGAATAGAGTTTGATTCCATGCAAAGATCTGTGGTCAATTCATAAAGGTATGGAAAAGAGGCAAAGCCACAACAGAGACATCAGGGTGTTTAGATGCCAGCAGCATAAACTGTTTACTGGAGAGAGCAGTAGTGGAGCTGGCTTGCAAGAAAGAGCACATATACTACAGGACATAGACCTAGAGTAGTGGATCTACTCAAACTTGAGGGTTCCTGGATGCTGCACTTGGAGCTACAAGGTTTGGTGTTTGTCCTGCTTGGCCCTCACCTTTCTTTGGTCTGCTCATTCCTTGCTATATCCAGCTATTTCCTTCTTAAGTAGGAAAATATAACTCTATGCTACTATACGGTGGAGATGTTAAATTTATTAATTATTTATTTATCTATTTATTTATTTTTAATGAGATTGTCTTGCATAGAGAACTTAGGAAGCAACACCTGCTTCCAAGCACAGGGAATATGCTTGTCCTCTCAGTGAGTGCTGGGATGGGATGGGATCTATAACTGAAGTATCTTCCTTAGATGTAGGAGGGAGGGCACACTGGCCCTGCCTACCTTCACCAAGGCCATTTGGTTTCTGCATCAATAATCAGTGATGAAGTCTGGGAATTGCTAAAGAGAGGAAGGTATAATCACCTCCAAACCTGTGTTTCCACAAGAACCGTGGTACCCTGGAAAGTAAAGCAAAAAGGGACACAATAGTCTCATATTGAGTGTTACTTCATCACTAACCTAGATGCCATTCCTGTGGGGCACAATTTGAAAACCTTCACTTTATGCTAACTGCTGTCCCACAGTGCAATATTTGCCCATAGACAGTCTTTTAAAAAGCCTTTTATATACCAGTTTTTAATATATCTGCCTGTTATAAAATATTAAATGACTTGATTTGGTAACTCTGGGCATGTCATTATAGAGTAGACACTGCTTTAGAGAAGGCTGTGTCTCTAATCTCTGCTGCCCTGAACTTGGGCTCATACACAACCTCTCATTTGTCCCTCTTATTCTTGGAAGTGCTGAATTTGCAAACTCATTTCTGGATGAGAACTTTTAAAATCTTTATGCTGAGTTATGCTATTTCCATTTTAGAAAAAGAAAAGGCACATGTATCTAGGCATCCACTGGAAAGAGCACAAAATATGTGCTTATACTGTGTATAATACCTCCTGATATGTTTCTCTGATTATCTATTATACTTCATTTTTAAATGATATATCATATCTAATCCATTAATCCTACTCCAAAGATTTTTGTCTACAAAGCACTTTTCAAGTCTACCACCTCATCATGTTTCATTTACATTTTATTTTTATTAAAATATTTTTACACAAAATATTTTATAATATCCTTTAGCCTCCCGCCAAATCTTCCCAGATCCTACATGTAGTGGTTTGAATATGCTTGACCCATGGTAAGTGGCACTATTTTTTTTTAAATATTTTTATTAGATATTTTCTTCATTTACATTTCAAATGCTATCGCAAAAGTCCCCCATACCTTCCCCCCCACTCCTCTTCCCACCCACTCCCACTTCTTGGCCCTGGCGTTCCACTGTACTGAGGCATATAAAGTTTGCAAGACCAATGGGCCTACTAAGATACTTCTTAATGACCTTATGCAACTCTCTCTCTTCTCTCTCTCTCTCTCTCTCTCTCTCTCTCTCTCTCTCTCTCTCTCTCTCTCTCTCGTGTGTGTGTCCCTCCCTCCCTCATCAAAAACAAAGCAAAAATCAAAGCAAAGCCCCATAAGACCAAAAAGGAAGAAAGAAAGGGAGGAAGGAAGGAAGGAAGGAAGGAAGGAATGAAGGAAGGAAGGAAGGAAGGAAGGAAGGAAGGAAGGAAGGAAGGAAGGAAATACAAAGAAATCACAAAAGTCCATTTTTGTGTTAGCCAACTACCCCTGGGCATGGACCCTGCCCTGGCATGTGGCTGGTTTACTCAATTACTCTGCATCTGAAAAACAAACAAACACAAACAAACAAACAAACGACCAAAAACAAACAAAATGATTTCCCCTTTTCTAGCCATACATCAATTGGAAATAGTTTTTGGTTGGTGCTGGGACTTCATCTCCCATTCACAGTGCTAGGAGTTTGTCTAGTTTGAGTCTGTGCCAGTTTCCCATGTGTGCTGTCACACTTTCTCTGAGTTCCTATGTATATAAGTCCTGTTGTTTCAGCTATGGGTGAAATCTCATGGAGTGGGTTTTAAACCTAATCAAAAAGTAGTTGATTGCTTCATAACATTTGTGCAGCCATTACACAAATATATCAGACCGGCACGTCACTGTTGTAGGTCACAGGGTGTTTACCTTGGTGATACTTATGATTTCTTTTTTCCTCAGGTAATGTATAGAGTGCCTTCCAGTGCCATGAATTCTAGCCAGCAAAGGTAAAGCTGGCTCTATGGGCATTGACTCCATTTTTCTGTGTTTGAGGATGTTTTCAGCAGTAGGGTATTGTAACCAGTAGACTTGGCAATGGCCAGTGATGTTTTAGAGGAAACTACAGCTTTTCAAAAGGCCTTTAGTGTTAGTTGACCCTCTGTGTCCATCCTTACCTTCTGCTCCTCCCTCCCTCCCTCCCTCCCTCCCTCCCTCCCTCCCTCCCTCCCTCCCAATTTAATCCTCCTGTTCTAGTTTTCCCTTTATCTTTTATAATACCATATTCTATTTTTCTCTTTCTTGGAAGGTCCCTTTCTCTTTCTGGTTCATTACTACATACTTAACATTTGTAGTTATTCAGATGGAAGCATTCATGTTAAAAACTGAACAGTTAATACCTGCATATAAGAGAAAACATGCAGTATTTGTCTTCTGTGGGCTGTCTGGTTTACCTCTCTTAGGGAGATTGTTTCTAGCTACTTTGATTTTGGCCATTCAGACTCTGGTAGGATGAAATCCCAAAGTAGATTTACTTTGCATTTGCCTAAGGGTGAAGGATGTTGAACATTTTAAAAGTGCTTCTCAGCCTCTTGTTTCATCTTTGGGGAACACTGTTCAGTTCTATATCCCAATCTTAATTGAGTTAGCTTTTTGATTTTCTTACTGTTTTTCAAAGTTCTTTTTTATTCTAGATACTAACCATTATTGAATGTATAATTGGTAAAATTTTTTTCCCATACTATAGACTGAGACTTTTATAATACTGGTGTCCTTTGTTGTACAGAAGCTTTTTAGCTTGATGAGGTTCCATTTATTGTTCATCTTAGTGTCTGTCATTGGTGTCCTGTTGCTATGTTGATATCTGTGGGACATACTGCAACCAGGGTCCATGTTGCTGTCCGTGGCCTGTGCTGCCACCAAGGGCCCTGAGGGTGTCCATAATCTGTGCTGTGGCCAAAGGCTGTATTGATGTCCTTGGTCTAAGCTACCATTGGAGACCATATTGAGGTCCGTGGTCCTTGTGTCCATGTAAATCTCTGTGCTCTGTGCTCTCACGGAAGGCCACGTTGATGTTAACCATCTGTGTTACCACTGAAGGCAATGTGAATGTCTATGGTCTATAGTGCTCGCTGAAATTACGTTGATGTCTATGGGCTTGACTGCTGCTAGGGACCATGTTGGTATCTGTGGCCCATGCCCAGGTGTCTGAGGCCATGTTGATAACTCTGCCTGTACTGCCACTGGAGACAATGCTAATATGTGTGGTATATAGGTCGTGCGGGTGTCCATGTTGCTTCATGCTGTCTCCAGAAACAATTTGGAAGTTCATGATCCATCCTCCCATTGGCTATAACGGTGCAAGACAGGCACTTTTACAGTGATATTGATGAGTGCAGACTCATAGTTGAGAAGAGACTCATAGGTTCCTATGGCAAACTCTACCTCCTGCCAAAGGAGTAGTCTAAACAAGAAAGCCATTGAAGAAAACTCTTAAAAATTGAGATAATAATGCTAAAGTGTATCTCTTCATATCTGATGGCTTCTCGTCAGGGTGCAGGTGGGGAAGGACTCAATTTTCTTCAAAGGGCAGGTCACTGGAAGTTTGACCATGTTCAAGTGAGTATATGGGTAACACAAAATGAACTTGTGTTTTTCTTTTCTTTTTTTTCTTTTACCTGGGGCTGGGTCCCAGCACCTGAGGTCCAGTTCATTAGAGCTGGAAGCATGGCAGTATCCAGGCAGACATGGTGCTGGGGGAGCTGATAGTTCTGTATCTTGTTGTGAAGGCAAACAAGAGAAGACTGGCTTCCACATGGCTAGGATGAAGGTGCCAAAGCCCACCCCCACAGTGACAGTGACACACTTCCTCCAACAAGGCCATGCCTACCCTAACAAGGTCACACTTCCTAATAGTGCCACTCCCTGGGACAAGCATATTCAAACCACCACAGAAAGGCTACTGATTTTTGTGTGTTATTTTTTTTTTCTTGATGCTTTGATGAAAGTTTATCAGCTGTAGAAGTTCTTTGGTGGTAGTTTTAGTATCATTCATATATATATATATATATATATATATATATATATATTACAGAGGATATAAAATCATATCCTCTGTAAATAAAGATACTATGACTACTTCCTTTCCTGTTTCTATCCCCTTGATCTCCTTCAGTGGCCTTTTTGTCTTATTGACAGTGTTTTTTGCCTTACAGAAGCTTTGTAATTTTATGAGGTCCCATTTGTGAATTCTTGATCTTACAGCACAAGCCATTCAGGAATTTTTCCCTGTGACCATGACTTCAAGGCTTTTCACCACTTTCTCCTCTATAAGTTTCAGTGTCTCTGGTTTTATGTGGAGTTCCTTGATCCACATAGACTTGACCTCACTACAAGGAGATAAGAATGGATCAATTCACATTCTTCTACATGATAACCGCCAGTTGTGCCAGCACCATTTGTTGAAAATGCTGTCTTTTTTTCCAATGGATGGTTTTAGCTCCCTTGTCAAAAATCAAATGACCATAGGTGTGTGGATTCATTTCTGGGCCTTCAATTCTATTCCATTGATCTACCTGTCTGTCGCTGTACCAGTTCCATGCAGTTTTTATCACAATTGCTCTGTAGTAAAGCTTTAGGTCAGGCATGGTGATTCCACCAGAGGTTCTTTTATCCTTGAGAAGAGTTTTTGCTATCCTAGGTTTTTTGTTATTCCAGATGAATCTGCCGATTGCCCTTTCTAATTCGTTGAAGAATTGAGTTGGAATTTTGATGGGGATTGCATTGAATCTGTAGATTGCTTTTGGCAAGATAGCCATTTTAACTATATTGATCCTGCCAATCCATGAGCATGAGAGATATGTCCAACTTCTGAGATCTTCTTTGATTTCTTTCTTCAGAGACTTGAAGTTTTTATCATATAGATATTTCACTTCCTTAGTTAGAGTCACACCAAGTTATTTTATATTACTTGTGACTATTGTGAAAGTGGTTGTTTCCCTAACTCCTTTCTCAGCCTGTTTATCCTCTGTGTAGAGAAAGGCCATTGATTTGTTTGAGTTAACTTTATATCCAGCTACTGCACTGAAGCTGTTTATCAAGTTTAGGAGTTCTCTGGTGGAATTTTTAGGATCAATTATATATACTATCATATCATCTGCAAATACTGATATTTTGACTTGTTACTTTCCAATTTGTATCCCTTTGACCTCCCTTTGTTGTTGAATTGCTCTGGCTAGTACTTCAACTACTATATTGAATAGGTAGGGAGAAAGTGGGCAGCCTTGTCTAGTCCCTGATTTTAGTGGGATTGCTTCCAGCTTCTCTCCATTTACTTTTATGTTGGCTACTGGTTTGCTCTAGAATGCTTTTATTGTGTTTAGGTATAGGCCTTGAAATCCTGATCTTTCTAGGACTTTTATCATGAAGGGGTGTTGGATTTTGTCAAATGCTTTCTCAGCATCTAAGGAGATGATCAAGTGGTTTTTGTCTTTGAGTTTTTTTATATAGTGCATTTCATTGATGGATTTCCATATGTTAAACCATCCCTGCATCCCTGGGATGAAGCCTACTTGGTTATGATGGATGATTATTTTGATGTGATCTTGGATTTGGTTTGCAAGAATTTCAGTGAGTATTTTTGCATCGATATTCATATGGGATATTGGTCTGAAGTTCTCTATCTTTGTAGGGTCTTTATGTTGTTTAGGTATCAGAGTAATTGTGGCTTCATAGAATGAATAGGGTAGAAACTTCTGTTTTTATTTTGTGGGAATAGATTGAGGAGAATTGGAATTAGGTCTTCTTTGAAGGTCTCATTTGTACTGGGATTTTTTTCGTTGGGAGACTATTAATGACAGCTTCTATTTCTTTACGGGATATGGGACTGTTTGTCATTAATATGATCCTGATTTAACTTTGGTATCTGGTATCTATCTAGAAATTTGTCCACTTCATCCAGGTTTTCCAGTTTTGTAGTAGGATCCTGATGGTATTCTGGATTTACTCAGGTTATGTTGTTATGTTTCCCTTTTCATTTCTGATTACTGTCCTTGTGCCCTCTAGTGAGTCTGGCTAAGGTTGTAACTATCTTGTTGATTTTTTTTTCAAAGAACCAGCTTCAGGTTTGGTTGATTATTTGAAAAGTTCTTTTTGTTTCCACTTGTTTGATTTCCGCACTGAGTTTAATTACCTCTTGGATGAATTTGCTTCCTTTTGTTCTAGAACTTTTAGGTGTGTTGTCAAGCTTCTAGTGTACACTTTCTCTAGTTTCTTTTTGGAGGCACTCAGAGCTATGAGTTTTCGTCATAGGAATGCTTTCATTATGTCCCATAAGTTTGGGTATGTTGTGGCTTCATTTTCATTAAACTCTAGAAGGTCTTTAATTTCTTTCCTTATTTCTTACTTGACCAAGGTATCATTGAGTAGAGTTTTCTTCAGCTTCCACGTGAATGTTGGCTTTGTATTATTTATGTTGTTATTGAAGATCAGCCTTAGTCCGTAGTGATCTGATGGGATGCATGGGATAATTTCAATATTTTTGTATCTGTTGAGGCCTGTTTTGTGACCAATTATATGGTCGATTTTGGAGAAGGTGTCATGAGGTGATGAGAAGAAGGTATATCCTTTTGTTTTACGATCAAATGTTCTGTAGATATCTGTTAAATCCATTTGTTTCATAACTTCTGTTAGTTTCCATGCGTCTCTGTTTAGTTTCTGTTTCTAGGATCTATCTATTGATGAGAGTGGGGTGTTAAAGTCTCCCACTATTTTTGTGTGAGGTGCAATATGTGCTTTGAGTTTTACTATAGTTTCTTTAAGGAATGTGGCTGCCCTTGCATTTGGAGCATAGATATTCAGAATTGAGAGTTCATCTTGGAATATTTTACGTTTGATGAGTATGAAGTGCCTCTCCTTGTCTTTTTTGATAACTTTGGGTTGGAAGTCAATTTTATTAGATATTAGAATGGCTACTCCAGCTTGTTTCTTCAGACCATTTGCTTGGAAAATTGTTTTCCACCTTTCACCCTGAGGTAGTGCTTGTCTTTTTCCCTGAGGTGGGTTTCCTATAAGCAGAAAAATGTTGGGTCCTGTTTGTGTAGCCAGCCTGTTGGTCTATGTCTTTTTATTGGGGAGTTAAGTCCATTGATATTAAGAGATATTAAGGAAAAGTAATTATTGCTTCCTGTTAAGTTTGTTGTTAGAGTTCGGATTCAGTTCTTGTGGCTGTCTTCTTTTAGGTTCATTGAAGGATTACTTTCTTGCTCTTTCTAGGGAATAGTTTTCATCCTTGTGTTGGTGTTTTCCCATTATTATCCTCTGAAGGGCTGGATTCATGGAAAGGTATTGTGTGAATTTAGTTTTGTCATGGAATACTTTGGTTTCTCCATTATGGTAATTGAGAGTTTTCCTGGGTATAGTAGCATGGGTTGGCATTTGTGTTCTCTTATGGTCCGTATAACATCTGTCCAGGATCTTCTGGCTTTCATAGTCTCTGGTGAGAAGTCTGGAGTAATTCTAATAGATCTGCCTTTATATGTTACTTGACCTTTTTCCCTTACTGCTTTTAATAGTCTATCCTTATTTAGTGCACTTGTTGTTCTAATTATTATGTGTCAGAAGGAATTTCTTTTCTGGTCCAGTCTATTTGGAGTTCTGTAGGCTTCTTGTATGTTCATGGGCATCTCTTTCTTTAGGTTTTGGAAGTTTTCTTCTATAATTTTGTTGAAGATATTTGCTGGCCCTTTGAGTTGAAAATCTTCATTCTCATCTACTCCTATTATCTGTAGATTTGGTCTTCTCATTGTGTCCTGGATTTCCTGGATGTTTTGAGTTAGGATCTTTTTTACATTTTGCATTTTCTTTGATTGTTGTGCCGATGTTCTCTATGGAATCTTCTGCACCTGAGATTCTCTCTTCCATCTCTTGTATTCTGTTCTGATGCTTGCATCTATGGTTTCTGATTTCTTTCTTAGGATTTCTATCTCCAGAGTTGTCACCCTTTGTGTTTTTTTCTCATTGTTTCTACTTCCATTTTTAGATCTTGGATGGTTTTGTTCAACTCCATCACCTGTTTGGTTGTGTTTTTTATAATTCTTTCTTTCTTTTACTTTCTTTCTTTCTTTCTTTCTTTCTTTCTTTCTTTCTTTCTTTTTTTTTTTTTTTTTTTGGCTTTTGGCTTTTGGCTTTTGGCTTTTGGCTTTTGGCTTTTGGCTTTTGGCTATGGACTTTTTGGAGACAGGGTTTCTCTGTATAGCCCTGGATGACATGGAACTCACTTTGTAGACCAGGCTGGCCTTGAACTCGGAAATCAGCCTGCCTCTATCTCCTAAGTGCTGGGATTAAAGGCATGTGCCACCATCGCCCGGCTCCTGTAATTCTTTAAAGGATTTTTCTGTTTCCTCTTTAAGGGCTTCTACCTGTTTAGCAGTGTTCTCCTGTATTTCTTTAAGTGAGTTATTAATTTCCTTCTTAAAATCTTCTACCAGCATCATGAGATATGATTTTAGATCAGAATCTTGCTTTTTGGGTGTGTTGGATTATCCAGGACTGGCTGTGGTGAGCATACTGGGTTCTGATTATGCCCAGTCATCCTGGTTTCTGTTAGTAAGTTTCCTTTGTTTCCCTTTTGCCTTCTGGTAATCTCTGGTGTTAGATGCTATAGCTGTCTCTTGCTGGACCTTGTTCATCCTGTGATTCTTTAGCTTCTGTCAGCACTCCTGGGAGACCAACTCTCTCTTGAGTCCCAGTTGTCAGAGCACTCTCTGCAGGCAAGCTCTCCTCTTGCAGGGAAGGTGCACAGAAGTGTGGAGCTCAGATCCACCTCCTGATTCCTGGGGTCAGAGCCCTCCCTGGAGGCAAACTCTCCTCTGGCAGGGAAGGTTTCCAGGGGTCAGAGTCTCAGCTTTGTCTCCTGGCTGAGGATGAAGGCCCAAGGGACCCTGTCCAAGAAGCTCTGTTGCTTCTGCTGCCCATGTGTTCTCCTATGTAGACTGGTCTCAGTGATCCCATGATTCTGGGTATGCTAGGACTTGCCTTTGTCCTTTGACCCTGTTGCTGCTAGCACAAGACCCTCTGGTTTTTGTTGTTTTCCACTCACCAGTGATCTCAGGGTCCTGGGTGTCCTGCAGCGTGGAGAGACCTCTGGGGACCTTGGGGCCCTGTGCCGAGATCTTACCTAAGATGGAGCAGGGGTGGTTCTGACCAGAATGAATCCCAGCCACTGGTCAGGCAGCTGTCCTTTGTCCGTGTTCCTGCTAGCACAAGGCCCTCTGGGTTTTTTGGAACTGATGTTGCATTCTACTCACCAGTTACCTCAAGGTCCCGGGTGTGTTAGAGTGCCTGCAGTGTGGAGAGTCCGTTGGGGACCTTAGGGCCCTCAACCGAGATCACACCAAAAGCTTTAATAATCTTTCTTTGTTTTGTCCATTTAGTTTTTCATGCCTCCAATGATGTCCATTGTTTTATTCAACTGTTTATTTAAGTTTTAAGGACTTTATTAAGACATTTATAGTCTTCTTAAGATTCTTGAAGATATTCATAATATCAGTTTTGAAGTCCTGGCCATGTGTTTCAGCTAAATTGCTTTGCTCTGGATCTACTGAAGTAGGGCTACTGGCTTCTGGGGGAAGACATATTGTCTTGGTTGTTTATGTCTATGTTTTTAGCTATATCTGGACATAGAGTTGTAAATATTCCTTAATAAGAGTATCTGGTTGGTTCCAGGACTCCACCGAATGTAGGAACTTAGTCTGCACAGGTGAGAGTGTGCACCACAGAGGCAGACAGCTTCTGGGACAGGTGGGAGCCACAGAGCCACTGAGGCAGCACCCTTTTGGGGCCCGCAGACATCCGGCACCCTCCCAGCCAGAGGACAGTGGTCGGCCCTGCATGGGAGCCCTCTGCCTCAGGAGCAGGGAGCACCATTTTGGTTCTGGGACTCCGCAGAACTTAGGAACTTAGTCTGCACAGGTGAGAGTGTGCACCACAGAGGCAAACAGCTTCTGGGACAGGCGGGAGCCACAAAGCCACTGAGGCAGCACCCTTTTGGGGCCGCAGTCTGCCAGCATCCTCCCAGCCGGAGGACAGTGGTCCGCCCAGCACGGGAGCACCATCATGGATCTGGGACTCCACCAAACTTAGGAATTTAGCATGCACAGGTGAGAGTGTGCACCACAGAGGCAGACAGCTTCTGGGACAGGCGGGAGCCACAAAGCCACTGAGGCAGCACACTTTTGGGGCCGCAGTCTGCCAGCACCCTCCCAGCCAGAGGACAGTGGTCGGCCCTGCACAGGAGCCCTCTGCCTCAGGAGCAGGGAGCGCCATCTTGGATCCGGGACTCCGCCAAACTTAGGAAATTAGTCCGCACAGGTGAGAGTGTGCACCACAGAAGCTGACAGCTTCTGTGACCTGCCAAAGCAACACAGCATCTGGGAAAGGTCCTGTTTTGGGCCTTCTTCTTCAGCCAGGAGGAGGTCCAAACGCCAGATATCTGTGCACCTTCCCTTTAAGAGGAGAGCTTGTCAGCAGAGAGTGCTCTAACCACTGAAACTCAGAGGAGAGAGCCTGTCTCCCAGGTCTGCTGATAGAGAGTAATCAGAATCACCAGAAGAACAATCTCTAAACAGAGACAACTATAACAACTCCAGAGATTACCGGATGGCGAAAGGTAAACGTAAGAATCTTACTAACAGAAACCAAGACCACTCACCATCATCAGAACCCAGCACTCCCACTTCGCCCAGTCCAGGGCACCCCACCACACCCGAAAAGCTAGACCTGGATTGAAAACCATATCTCATGATGATGGTAGAGGACATCAAGAAGGACTTTAATAACTCACTTAAAGAAATACAGGAGAACACTGCTAAACAAGTAGAAGACATTAAAGAGGAAGAACAAAAATCCCTTAAAGAATTGCAGGAAAACACAACAAAACAGGTGATGGAATTGAAAAAAACCATCCAAGACCTAAAAAGGAAAGTAGACACAATAAAGAAAACCCAAAGTGAGGCAACGCTGGAGATAGAAACCCTAGGAAAGAAATCTGGAACCATAGATGCGAGCATCAGCAACAGAATACAAGAGATGGAAGAGAGAATCTCAGGTGCAGAAGATTCCATAGAGAACATCAGCACAACAATCAAAGAAAATGGAAAATGCAAAAAGATCCTAACTCAAAACATGCAGGAAATCCAGGACACAATGAGAAGACCAAACCTACTGATGATAGGAGTGGATGAGAATGAAGATTTTCAAATCAAAGGACCAGCAAACATCTTCAACAAAATTATAGAAGAAAACTTCCCAAATCTAAAGAAAGAGATGCCCATGAACATACAAGAAGCCTACAGAACTCCAAATAGACTGGACCAGAAAAGAAATTCCTCCCGACACATAATAATCAGAACAACAAATGAACTAAATAAAGATAGAATACTAAACGCAGTAAGAGAAAAAGGCCTAGTAACATATAAAGGCAAGCCTATCAAAATTACACCAGATTTTTCACCAGAGACTATGAAAGCCAGAAGATCCTGGAAAGATGTTATACAGACACAAAAAGAACACAAATTCCAGCCCAGGCTACTATACCCAGCCAAACTCTCAATTAACAGAGATAGAGAAACCAAAGTATTCCACGTCAAAACCAAATTCACACATTATCTCTCCACAAATCCAGCCCTTCAAAGGATAATAACAGAAAAAAACCAATACAAGGACAGGAACCAAGCCCTAGAAAAAACAAGAAGGTAATCCCTCAACAAACCTAAAAGAAGACAGCCACAAGAACAGAATGCCAACTTTAACAACAAAAATAACAGGAAGAAACAATTACTTTTACTTAATATCTCTTAATATCAATGGACTCAACTCCCAAATAAAAAGACATAGACTAACAGGCTGGCTACACAAACAAGACCCAACATTTTGCTGCTTACAGGAAACTCATCTCAGAGAAAAAGATAGACACTACCTCAGAATGAAAGGCTGGAAAACAATTTTCCAAGCAAATGGTAGGAAGAAACAAGCTGGAGAAGCCATTCTAATATCTGATAAGATTGACTTCCAACCCAAAGTCATCAAAAAAGACAGGGAGGGGCACTTCATTCTCATCAAAGGTAAAATCCTCCAAGAGGAACTATCAATTCTGAATATCTATGCTCAAATACAAAGGCAGCCACATTCATTAAAGAAACTTTAGTAAAGCTCAAAGCACACATTTCACCTCACACAATAATAGTGGGAGACTTCAACACACCACTTTCACCAATGGACAGATCATGAAAACAGAAACTAAACAGGGACACAGTGAAACTAACAGAAGTTATGAATCAAATGGATCTGGCAGATATCTACAGAACATTATATCCTAAAACAAAAGGATATACCTACTTCTCAGCACCCCATGGTACCTTCTCCAAAATTGACCACATAATTGGTCACAAAACAGGCCACAACAGATACAAAAATATTGAAATTGTCCCATGCATCCTATCAGATCACCATGGACTAAAGCTGATCTTCAATAACAAAATAACTAATAGAAAGCCAACCTTCACGTGGAAACTGAAAAACACTCTTCTCAATGATACCTTGGTCAAGGAAGGAATAAAGAAAGAAATTAAGGACTTTTTAGAGTTCAATGAAAATGAAGCCACAACATACCCAAACTTATGGGACGCAATGAAAGCATTTCTAAGAGGAAAACTCATAGCTCTGAGTGCCTCCAAAAAGAAACTAGAGAGAGGACACATTAGCAGCTTGACAACACACCTAAAAGCACTAGAACAAAAGGAAGAAAATTCACCCAAGAGGAGTAGATGGCAGGAAATAATCAAACTCAGGGGTGAAATCAATCAAGTGGAAACAAGAAGAACTATTCAAAAAATCAACCAACCAAGTAGCTGGTTCTTTGAGAAAATCAACAAGATAGATAAACCCTTAGCCAGACTCACTAGAAGGCACAGGGAAAGCATTCTAATTAACAAAAATCAGAAATGAAAAAGGAGACATAACAACAGATCCTGAAGACATCCAAAACACCATCAGATCCTTCTACAAAAGGTTATACTCAACAAAACTGGAGAACCTGGATGAAATGGAGAAGTTTCTAGACAGATACCAGGTACCAAAGTTGAATCAAGATCAGGTTAATGATCTAAACAGCCCCATATCCCCCAAAGAAATAGAAGCAGTCATTAATAGTTTCCCAACCAAAAAAAGCCCAGGACCAGATGGGTTTAGTGCAGAGTTCTATCAGACCTTCAAAGAAGATCTAATCCCAGTTCTTCACAAACTATTCCACAAAATAGAAACAGAAGGTACTCTACCCAACTCATTCTATGAAGCCACAATTACTCTGATACCTAAACCACAAAAAGACACAACAAAGATAGTAAACTTCAGACCAATATCCCTTATGAATATTGATGCAAAAATCCTCAATAAAGTTCTTGCTAACCGAATCCAAGAACACATCAAAACAATCATCCATCCTGACCAAGTAGGTTTCATCCCAGGGATGCAGGGATGGTTCAATATATGGAAATCCATCAACGTAATCCAGTATATAAACAAACTCAAAGACAAAAACCACATGATCATCTCATTAGATGCGGAAAAAGCATTTGACAAGATCCAACACCCATTCATGATAAAAGTCTTGGAAAGATCAGGAATTCAAGGCCCATACCTAAACATGATAAAAGCAATCTACAGCAAACCAGTAGCCAACATCAAAGTAAATGGTGAGAAGCTTGAAGCAATCCCTCTAAAATACGGGACTAGACAAGGCTGTCCACTTTCTCCATATCTATTCAACAATGTACTTGAAGTCCTAGTCAGAGCAATTCGACAACAAAAGGAGATCAAAGGGATACAAATTGGAAAAGATGAAGTCAAAATATCACTTTTTGCAGATGATATGATATTATATATAAGAGACCCTAAAAATTCCACCAGAGAACAACTAAACCTAATAAACAGCTTCGGTGAAGTAGCTGGATATAAAATTAACTCAAACAAATCAATGGCCTTTCTCTACACAAAGAATAAACAGGCTGAGAAAGAAATTAGGTAAACAACACCCTTCTCAATAGTCACAAATAATATAAAATATTTTCGTGTGACTCTAACTAAGGAAGTGAAAGATCTGTATAGTAAAAACTTCAAGTCTCTGAAGAAAGAAAGTATAGAAGATCTCAGAAGATGGAAAGATCTCCCATGCTCATGGATTGGCAGGATCAACATTGTAAAAATGGCTATCTTGCCAAAAGCAACCTACAGATTCAATGCAATCCCCATCAAAATTCCAACTCAATTCTTCAACGAATTAGAAAGTGCAATCTGCAAATTCATCTGGAATAACAAAAAACCTAGGATATCAAAAAATCTTCTCAAGGATAAAAGAACCTCTGGTGGAATCACCATGCCTGACCTAAAGCTTTACTACAGAGCAATTGTGATAAAAACTGCATGGTACTGGTATAGTGACAGACAAGTAGACCAATGGAATAGAATTGAAGACCCAGAAATGAACCTACACACCTATAGTCACTTGATCTTTGACAAGGGAGCTAAAACCATCCAGTGGAAGAAAGACAGCATTTTCAACAAATGGTGCTGGCACAACTGGTTGTTATCATGTAGAAGAATGCGAATTGATCCATTCCTATCTCCTTGTACTAAGGTCAAGTCTAAGTGGATCAAGGAACTTCACATAAAACCAGAGACACTGAAACTTATAGAGGAGAAAGTGGGGAAAAGCCTTGAAGATATGGGCACAGGGGAAAAATTCTTGAATAGAACAGCAATGGCTTGTCCTGTAAGATCGAGAATTGACAAGTGGGACTGCAAAGCTTCTGCAAGGCAAAAGACACCATCAATAAGACAAAAAAACCACCAACAGATTGGGAAAGGATCTTTACCTATCCTAAATCAGATAAGGGACTAATATCCAATATATATAAAGAACTCAAGAAGGTGGACTCCAAATAACCCCATTAAAAAATGGGGCTCAGAACTGAACAAAGAATTCTCACCTGAGGAATACCAAATGGCAGAGAAGCACCTGAAAAAATGTTCAACATCCTTAGTCATCAGGGAAATTCAAATCAAAACAACCCTGAGATTCCACCTCACAGCAGTCAGAATGGCTAAGATCAAATATTAAGGTGACAGCAGATGCTGGCGAGGATGTGGAGAAAGAGGAACAGTCCTACATTGTTGGTGGGATTGCAAGCTTGTACAACATCTCTGGAAATCAGTCTGGCGTTTTTCAGAAAATTGGACATAGTACTACCGGAGGATCCAGCAATACCTCTCCTGGGCATATATCTAGAAGATGTCCCAACCGGTAAGAAGGACACATGCTCCACTATGTTCATAGCAGCCTTATTTATAATAGCCAGAAGCTGGAAAGAACCCAGATGCCTCTCAACAGAGGAATGGATACAGAAATTATGGTACATTTACACAATGGAGTACTACTCACCAAATTCTGTATTAGTCAGGGTTCTCTAGAGTCACAGAACTTATGGATAGTCTCTATATAGTAAAAGAATTTATTGATGACTTACAGTCGGCAGCCCAATTCCCAACAATGGTTCAGTCACAGCTGTGAATGGAAGTCCAAGGATCCAGCAGTTACTCAGTCTCACATGGCAAGCAGGCGAAGGAGCAAGAGCTAGACTCCCTTCTTCCAATGTCCTTATATTGTCTCCAGCAGAAGGTGTAGCCCAGATTAAAGGTGTGTTCCACCACACCTTTAATCCCAGATGAAAGGTGTAGCCCAGATTAAATCTCCTTAAACTAGGAGATTTAATCTTCTGGAATCCATAGCCACTATGTCTCAAGATCTCCATACCAAAGGCCTTTCTTTAGAAATAAAGACACCATATTAGGCACTGTACCAAGTTGAGAATCTCTGTATTGAGGATTCTTTTTATCTTTTTTTTATTAAATTATGTTATTTATTTACATTATGAATGTTCCCCCCATTCTTGGTCCCCCCTCCCTGAGTTCTTCACTCCATCCCTCCTCCCCTTTGTTTCTATCCCACCAACCTACACCCACCTTACTCTCCACCCACACACTAGCCTTTTCCTTCCCTGGAGCATCAGGTTTCTATAGGATTAAGTCCATCTTCTCCCACTGAAACCAGACAAGGCAGTCCTCTGCTACATATGTGCCAGTGGCCAAGGACCAGCCCATGTATGCTCTTTTCTTAGTGGCTTGGTCTCTGGGAACTCTGAGGGGTTCAGGTTAGTTGATGCTGTTGTTCTTCCTATAGGGTTGTAATCCCCTTCAGCTCCTTCAGCTCTTCCCCTAACTTTTCCATGAGGGTCCCTGACCTCTTTCCAATGGTTGGGTGTAAGTATCTGCATCTGTCTCAGTCAGTTGCTGGTAGAGCCTCTCAAAGGACAGGCATGCTAGGCTCCTGTCTGCAAGCACAATATGGCATCAGTAAGAGTGGCAAGGTTTAGTGCTTGCACATGGGAAAGATCCCAAATTGGGCCAGTGTCTGGATGGCCTTTCCTTCATTCTATGCTCCATGTTTATCTCTGCAATTTTTTTAGACAGGCCCAATTCTGGGCAAAAAAATTTTAAAAAGGTGGGTGGTCCTACATCTCATTTAATGGCCATATCTATCTACTGGAGGTGGTCTCTTCAGGTTCCACTTCTCTACTGTTGGGCATTTCAGATAAGATCATCCCTATTGAATCCTGGGAGCCTCTCACATCCCAAGGTCTCTGGGATTTTCCAGAGGCTCTTCAACCCTTACCCCAAGAAGCTGCATATTTCCATTTATTGTCCTGACTGTCTAGACTTCTTTTATGTGTCCTCCATATCCAATACTGCCCCCTCTTTCCCCTCCCCCTCCATTATCCCACCCAGATTCCTCCCACTCTCTGCCTCCTGTGGTTATTTTGTTCCATCTTGTAAGTATCACTGAAGTATCTACACCTGGGCCTTCTTTCTTGTTAAGCTTCATATGGTCTGAGTTGTATGGTGGGTATTCTGAACTTTTTGGCCAATATCCACTTATCAGTGAGTACATACCATGCATGTAGGTCTGGGTTACCTTACTCAGGATGATATTTTCTAGTTCCATCCAATTGCCTGCAAAATTCATGATGTCCTTGTTTTTAATAGCTCTAATTGTGTGAATGAACCACATTTTCTGTATCCACTCCTCAGTGGAGGGACATCTGGGTTGTTTCTAGCTTCTGGCTATTACAAATAAGGCTGCTATGAACATAGTGGAGCATGTGTCCTTGTGGTGTCTTAGAATATCTTTTGGGTATATGCCCAAAAGTGGTATAGCTGGGTTTTCAGGAAGAAGTATTTCCCCATATGTTTTTGAAAAGATAAAACCTTGAAAGATGTATGGCTTTTATAATATCTTAAAACCAGTTATTTAATACCTTAAAGTTAGACAACAGTCCCCATTCAAAGGTCTTTCTCTAGCAATAAAGATACCATACACTGCACTGTATGGAGTTGAGAATCTCTGCATCAAGAATTTTAAGGAAGAGAATAAAACAGTTTCTAAGTGCTGGCTGCAATGTTGTGGTCAACAATAGATTCCACCATATCCAGCATACTACAATGCATCTTCACAACTAGGCTCTTATCACAACAGTGATAAGTTTATGATTGATTGTTTTCTTACTTCTGATATATGTGTGTGATGTTTGCATTGGGAAAATTACATTTTTCATAGCATCAGAACAATTATTATGCATGAGCACACTGATAACTCCAAACAAGAAACTGATCACAATTCCCAAGAAGAATTGCTTTTCTTCCATACAGAAAAAGCAGATGGGGAACAATCGCCCAGTAACTTTTTAAACCAGCACTGCCCCCTCCTCCCTCTACATATTTTTCAAAGTAGGTCAAGTGTAACAAACTAGAATGGCACTTAACTCTTATTAGACAAAGAAAATTTGACTCTTCTCCTCACAAAAGCTGTGTGAAGTGTAATTCCTTACTCTTAGTCTCAATCTCTTCTATCCAGGTCTGAAATTATAAGAAAACAAGTCTAGAGGGAAGTGGTGGGATCCTGAACTCAGAGATTCTTGTTACCTGAGCCAGTACTAATTGATCCATATGTGAGGATATCAGGTCATTGCAACAAAATTCCATACACCAATCAGCTTAAACACAATTCATTTCCTCTGTTTGGCAGACAAGGAATTTCACCATCTGGGGTGAACAGATTGAGTGCCTGCTGAGGACTCTTTAGTATGTAGAAAAGGCTACTTCTGCTTGATGGTGTGTGCTTATAGACTGCCAGGGGTGGGGCGGAGATCAACTGCATGTTTTATTAAATCATTTATTCCATTGTAAGTAGGGAGGGACCTCCTAATGTGAAGCCACTCAGGACTATGGCTTTAGCATATGAATCTACAGATATGAGAGGTACAATCATTATATCAGTGAAATATATTTCTATGCTTTCTTCAATACCAAAGCATTATTATAATGTAGGAATCCTATCTATATTCTCCACAAAAAGAAGACACAACCTTGAAAAAAAGCCTCAATTTTAATAGGATTATGACCCGGTGGTGGCAAGATCTGAATCCATTGTATGGTGGTTTGAATGAAAATGGCCCTCCTGGACTCATAGGGAGTAGCACTATTCAGAGCTATGGCCTTGTTAGAGAGGTATGCCCTTGTTATAGGAAGTGTGTCACTGTGGAGGTGGACTTTGGGGTTTCAGAAGCCCATGATGGACCCAGTAGCACTCTCTTTCCTGCTGCCTGCTGATCTAGACATAGAACTCTCCAGTAACTTTCCAAGACTATCTTCCTGTGAACCAGCATGCTTCCTGCCATGGCAATAATGGAATAAACCTCTGTACTGTAAGCCAGACCCCCCAAACTTATGAAATGTTCCTTTATAAGGGTTGTTATGGCCATGGTGTCTATTCACAGTAATAAAACCCTAACTAAAACACAGTGGTACGATTTTTTTTTCTTATTTTATTTTTGAGCCTTTGACCTGAGTGGCTTCACATTAGGAGGTCCCTACTTACAATGGAATACGTTTGGGTTGATATGAAAATTGCAGTTTTCTAATCACGGATATTTAAGGAAAAACATTAACAGAATGTAAAGAGAGAAAAACTTAAGCATTAACAAGCAATATTTGTGAATATCATGCACGGGGGTCTGTCAAAAGAAAGGCCTTGACCAAAACAACCTCAGAAGGAATCACAAATTAAAGGGAGAAATTAAAGGGAGAGCCTAGAAGGATGGTGTCCTTCCCTGAACAGATAAGGTCAGTCTCTTAACAATATAGCAAGGTCTACCTTAAGAAAAGCCAAAAATCAAATTAAAACAGCCATCCAATTGATTTCAGTCCTGAGGGAAGTGAGTGTGGCCATCTCACCCTACTGGGATCATACAATAGGACTCAGAATCTAGTCCTCAAAGAGAAGAGAGTTCTAGGCACAGGATCACAAGTCAAGGAGGACGTGACAATGCTCAGGCTTGGTGAGGCCAATCTCTAAGTCATGGCAGTGAACCCTGATGGCTATGACTACATGGAACAGGAAGCCTGGGACTCAGAGCCCCTGGCCCAGCAGTTGAACTCATGAACTTTGGACACCAGAGAAGAACAGTTTTACTCAGAGGGTTGAGCTCTGTGTAGAATGAATGAAAAGCAAGGCAGTCCTTAAATTTAAGTGTGTGTTGTATGTGTTGAGGTGGGATTGGGGGACCCACAAACAAACTGTAATCAGAATTCAGAAGTATTTGTCTGAGCACATTTTAAAAACAAAAATAAATATAGATATCAATGGTGAGTTTTACATAAAACTTTCAATTCAGTGTCTCATACATAAAATGTCAAGAAGGAGAAAGGATGAGAAGTCTCCATAAAGGTTCTGTTCTCTCGGTGTGCTGACAGACTGTACAAGGGCTGTGGAAAATTGCTCTGGCTCCAGCTTCTTGTTGCTTCCAGTCCACTGACAGGTTCCAAAGCTTGAATGGCTTTGGTTTGGAGGCTTATCACTGGCTATAAAGCCTATTTCAGAGGAAGTGGTATCTTATAAAATGTTGTATCAGAGAAAGATCTTAAGAATGGTATCGCTGACAGATTGATGGGTAAAGCTCAAGAAACTCTTGCTAATGCTTGTTGAAAAGCTGAGATCATCTGCATTTCTACAAATATCAGGGCAGCAAAGCCTTTGGAAGGTGTTCAGTGATCAAGGAGCTGGGTTTGGCCACTGTGCTCTGTGATATGAATGTAGGTATGAGCACACTTAAGTTGGAGAACTTGAATCTAGGGATCAAGGGAGACCAGGGAGGGCAGTGGTGAGTGCAGGTCCTTAGCCAAGCACCTGGAGGCTCTGCCTTGGTGCTCTGCATCACCTCAGAAGAGAGGGTGGAAACCACACCCCACAACCATGATTTTTTTTAGAAGTAAAAACTTTACTCAGTGGGTTATGAAAAACAAATAATAAAAGAGGAAATAAAGTTGGGAGGTGGTGGGGTTAAGTCTAGATAGAGGAAAGCATCAAAGTGAATATAATCAAAATATATTGGAAACAGGTATGAAAATTTAAAACAATTAGTAAAAAGACCATGTTTTAAATGTCTAGTTTCTAAAATTGTATAGAGCCCGTAAGGAAATAGAAAAATGTCCCTACTATAAAAAAAAAATAAAACTGGAATAGAAATTATTGTTGAAGGGGCTAGGGAAATAACTTAGCTAGTAAAGTGCTTGCTGTGCAAGCACAAAATTGTGCCTGAAATAGATGTTTCTCTGGGACAATGGAGACCAGTGAGTTTCTGGTTTCTAGGGAATAAAAAAACCTGAGATTGTCCTCTGGTCTTTTAGTGCACAAGCACATATAAACAAATACACACTCATATGAGAACACACACACACTCACACATCACTAAAGATTCCCAGATGTTAGATATACTAGTAAAAAAAAATTTATGTCTGCTCTATTTAGCACTTTGAAAAATGTATAGGAAATCATATCTAAATAATTAAATGAAAATATGCTAATCAGATCTCATAAAAGTAGTTAAAAGATAGAACCTACTTTAAAAGAACCCAATTGAAGTCTTAGCCTTGAAAAGTACAATGTCTACAATTAAAAATTTCATCAGTGGAGTGAATGAGTTTGAGCAGATAGAACAAAGTGGAGATCTCCCAGTGATCAGCATTAAGTTCACACTGATGGAGCCAAGCATGAAGAAAGAACCAATGAAGGCATCAGTGGTTTCCAGATGAACTGTGGGGTGAATAGAAAGAAGACAGATGATATGCCAGACCATGGAACTACATAGACAGCACCAATGACAAACACATGCCATATGTGTTTGCCTAATCCATAGACTATATAACAATCTATAAAGTGAAGTATGTAATAAAAACTGTGAGTTCTGACTGATAATGATATGTCTATTTGTGCAAGTGATCAATTGTAACAAGTATACCAACAAATGTGGTTGCTGTTAGTGGGATATGGAATATATGTGTAGAAAACAGTGGTATATAAGTCCTCCTTCCAGTTGTTTACAAAATAACAACTTCTCTAAATAACATAAAATAAATTAAAAAAAAAAGATGTTTCTGGAGATACCTGTCTTCTATGGTGTGGATGATAGATGATAGATAGATAGATAGATAGATAGATAGATAGATAGATAGATAGATAGATAGATTATATACTTATCTATGGGTGTAATAATAAATGTTTATAGACTATTGTTAGGGATTATGTTGGTTTAGCAAGTTAATGGTTGAGATTCTCCTCTCAAAATTATGACTCTACTAGCATAACTGTTAGCTGGGTTCCTAGTACTAAGCATACCTTTTCTCTTGCTGAGTGGATCTAAAGATCAATTAGAGAACAATTCATTACCTCCAAGTTGTATATGCCACTACTGCACTTTTAGGGTTATCATGCCATGCTGGTAATTGAATTGGTTAATAGGTATCATAGTTGGCTAAAATTGTTGGTTGCCTTCCTTCCTTAGAAGCTTCCGTGATGCCTTCAGATATCATGAAAGCTAGAACTCAAGGAGGGGGCATTCAGGTCAGTTCCAGCTATAGGGTTTCTAGACTTTGCTTCTGATTTGTGTATTATCTTCAGCAATAAAGTCTCATCTTTCACCTCTGGGGAGGTAATCAAAGGCAGCAACAACAGGTTATATTTTGGAGCCAGGCAGACAGTATTGACCAACAATTCAAATGAGGGCTTCTCATGGCTGGTATTGGTATTTTTGTTAGGTGGTCTTTGGAGAAAGCATCATCAGCCTATGTGAGAAAAGTTCATTAAAATCTATATATGTATAGGCATACATAAAATCATATATGTAATGACATCTACATGGTGCAAATAAAGCAGTCTTGGTTAATGAATGTCAGACTTAGGCCAGGATGACAAAACTGGTGCTTATGCTAACATTGGAAAATACCTCCTCTCTTGGAAGGTCAACTCATCATCATGGTTCAGGTTAAAGAAACATAGTCCTATTTACTGCACCCATAGAAACGTGGCCAGGCTCCTAGCTAAATAATTCTTTGTTCATCATTAAGACAAGTGTCAGGAGCCACTTGTCCTTTGACTTGTGGAGTTTCTGTGTCTCTAAAAAAACAGAACTTAAAATTGTAACTACTACAAGGTGATCAGAAACAAATTTTGACATAATGTTTTATGAATCTAAATTTGCAGGTGTTAATATCTTCTCTGCTTTTAGATGGCTACCCCAAAGAAGAAATGGTTTATCGTTGGAGGAAAAATTCAGTTGAGGCAGCTGATCAGAAATCATGGCGGCTCTATCAGTTTGACTTCATGGGCCTCAGAAACACTACAGAAATCGTGACAACATCTGCAGGTAGGAGCACTTAATTAAGTCAGCTTTTAGGCCAACAGGGAAATTTGACCTTGATCCCCTGTGTCCCAACCTCCAGGCAAGCCCTGGTAGACTTCCATTTGTATGTTTATGCTGAATCTTAGCAAGGAGCACCCAGGACCATGTTTTAGGCAAAACAGCTGATTCAAAGATGGAAATATGTTCAAGGTTTAAATTTGGGTAGGATAGAACTGACTTATGTTTTTGAATAAAGTCTGTGGAGACATTATATCTGTGCACCTAACTACATTGCTCAAGACTGGCTGGTATGTAACCCTACTGCAATGCTTAGGGCTGTGAGACTTATGAATCGGGTTTATACCAATGTCGCAGATTGTTCTTCGCTGACTTCCCTGAAACTCGGGTGACACTCAGAATTCACAAATAAAAGGATCTGATGAAACATGTTTTTAACAATACATTCTAGTTTTTCCTTTATTACTATAAAATAAGAAAAATTTGATTTTTTGATACATTGAGAACAAATATCATATTGATCATTTATACATAAAATATATCAGCAATTATATGACAAGTAGTCTGGATAAATTTATGTTTTATGTTCGTGTCCTTCTTCCTACTTGGTATTTAGTAGTTGTAATCAACTATCTTTTCATTGACTTTCTTCTGGAAGGTATAAAGTGGAGTTAGATTATTTCCTAAAGATCTTACTATTTGCTAATGTGAAAATAATTTGCTCTTAAAATCCCATAATAAATAACTTTATTGATGCCTAGAACAATATATCAGCTTTTTAATTGATTAAACAATTAAGTATATCTAATTGAAAAATTACATAGAAGTCATATATGTATTCAGAAGGGCACTGAAGAACTAGCAAATAAAAGATGAAAGGGAAAGATTTCTTACAGGTGTCCCCATGCTACAGTTGAGAGGTAGACCTGTATACGTGATAAAGGTTAGAAGGATGAAGGGTCATACCTTCTATAAGTTGACTGTGGTGGCAGTAAGAAGGGAGATGCTTAAAGCAATGCCTTCCCACCTCTTACACAAAAATAATTGCATAATAATGCATAAATATATGGCCTGCTGACCAAACCCAAAGGAAAAACAAATAAAGACAGAAAGAGACAAAGAGATGACTAAAACAATGAAATTACTCAACAATAGCTTTAGGATAGAAATAAATTCTTTTTGTGAGAACAGAAGATGACTTGGGTGTGGCGGGACATGCCTTTAATCTTAGTGCTTGAGATCAGGGTGAATCTCTATGAGTTCAAGGCCAGTCAGGTCTACATAAAAAAAAGTATGGATAATTTCATGAGAACACTATTTTATATTTTTAAAAAAGCAAGAAATACAACCACTTAGAAATTTAAAAAAGAAAGCTCCAGAATTTTTAAATTTAAGATGCAAAAATATCATACAACAAAATCAGAAGTAAAAATTATAGTTATAAACCCTAAAGCTGATCAGTAGAAGGCATCAAATCTAAGCAATAATAATTTAGAGGTAGGCAGTGAATGAGTCAGTGAGATAACATATGACGTTTTCCTGTGTCTTTGGTTTTAAAATTATGTAAACCTAAAGAGGAGTGGGGTTCATACACATTAAATTAAAAGAGGGGAAGAATTGTCCTAAATAGATAGAAAATGTGAATTTGCATGTTCAACAATACTGTCCAGTCCTATGAGTGAGTGCAAAGAAAGTCAGTAGACTGCCAAACAGCAAGCTGGAAATGTGTATTTAAGTACCTAGAGGAAAAGACACAAGCAAAACTAAGAGAGATGTCTGACTTTATACCAGGATGCATGACAACATGCACACACTGAGATTGCAAGCATGAACAAATCAGAGAACCTTACTTACAGCCAACTTGCCAATACAAATAAAGGGAAACTAATGTTTTCAGACTAAAGAAGATGGGGATGAAGAATTTGGTACTGAGAGCCTCATAATGAGCTACCACCCCTTCAAAGACACTTGCAAGCTAACCCATTCCCTGGCTGTATCACAATTTCTAAAACTGTCCAGGATTGTTAGTTAACTTTTCTAAGCAATATAGTCAGGACACCTGATATTCTTTTTCAATGTGCTGTATGATCTGCTGTGGTGCTGGATGCACAAAGCTATGCAGAACAGGTTCAGACTTGCAGTGACCCATCCTGCAGGGAGCTAGGATGAGAGCCATCTTCTGCCGCTCAGAAGGGGTTTGGTTGTAGAAGCCAGGCTTTCAAACACACTCTCACCTCAGACGATGAGATCAAACAGAAGCCTAGGGCCCGAAATTAATTGCTTTAATATCTTTTCTTTTGGTGTAGATTTCACTGGCAGGCTCTGGCGGGGTCCCAGGGAGAGGCCAGTTGTCAGTCAAAGGGAAGGCCGCTCTTCCAGCACTGTGACTAAAGCATCACAGCGTAATGTGCACAGCTGATATTTCTGAAGTTTATTCATGCTTTAAGTTTAGTAGCAACTCATGGTACTTCCCCAAAGTCCACAAACACCACTGTGTGTATGAAGTTTAGATATTGCCAGTGCTGAAGATAAAGCTTTAAAATGCTTCCCCGGCCATCTGCTCTAAGCAGAGAGGGCAGGTGAGGAACCCTAGGGCCAGATGGCCATACCTTGTTTGAACTGCACTGTGCCACTTATATGGTATTTGGCCCTGGGCAGCTCCTGTGAGCATCCCAAAATGAGCTTACCTGGTATTGATGCGGGAGAAAAATTGAGGTAATAAAATTGATACAATAAAGAATTTACGGATAAAGTTGCTTAGGGAAAATTAAGTTACATGAAGTTGAATGTATCTAAGGAGCACTGCCTCCAATATGACTGGGAGATAAGTAATACAGTGGCCATGTTTGTTAGCTGAAGGAACAGTCACTCCATTCTGACTAGAGATAAATAGGACACTGACCAAGGCCTGTTAAGAAACCATAGGAAGAAAACATTGTACCAGAGTTGAAGTTTAGGACTGCTGAGAAAGTTTCTGCTTCTGTTTGTTCACTAAGTTTGACCTCCAATTAGGTTCTGTTTCTATAGCAGAAGGAGACAACGCTGACATACAACAGGACATTAGGCCTATCTCCTTATCAAAAACCAGGCCTTTAAGGGGCAGCTCAGGGGGAGAGGGCAGCATAGGATGACAGACACTATAACATCCTGCTCGACTAAAAAGTCTCCACTTCTCTTAACAATGGCATAATTCTGCCAGTTGAGCAAGAGAATACTGGTGTACTTAAGAAACAATTCTGGCCATATCTTTGCTGTAAGAATCTCCCATCTGCCCAGGTAGACAGACTTGAAATTTCCTGTGCCTATTTAACTTGTTGAAAGTGTAACCTGGGTTTAGGATGAGAAAACGATCTAAGGGTGACAGCATATATGAAATACACAAGCCTAAGTTGTATACAACTTAGTAAAGTCTGTTTGTGGCTACCTCTTCTTGGGGCATTAACCAGAAATGGCCATGAGGTATCATTAAAAGAGTTTGCCTTGATTTTCTTTTCCTGAGTGTGTAGAGTATGAAATTCTCACTGGGCGTGAGGTGGGAATTTCAGCCTCAGAGTGCAGCCTCTGACAGTTCCTGTGACCATAACAATGAAGAGGAAACTGTTTTCTCTTTTGGTAGCTATTGTGAATTTCAGTGAGCTAACCTATGTCAAGTGCATAGCTGTCATCTATAAATAGAAATAATATCTATTATTATTATTATTGTTGCCTGAAGGCATTTGCTGTGAGGGAGAGTCAAGGTATTTATGCATTGGCTTTCTTTACTAAATAGTCCATTAATTTACGTGCTAGCATTTAATTCAGTAAGGCACATTTTAACAGGGATATATGGTGAGATTTATAACTTGAATGAGAATAGAAATATGTGTTTAAATACCTCTCATAGAATAAAGTGAAACTTCAATCTCTTCACATTTACCTCAATGCTGTCTGGAAAATAAATCACTCCAGGTTCATAGTTATCATTCTAAATATAGTGGCAGTCTCTTTGACTATAAGATTGAGTGGGAAAAAAACCCCTCAAAATCTACCAAGTCATCCTTCCTCTATAATTCCCAGAGGAAAGTGGGAATCCTCTGCTTGGTATAATGATCCTTTCCACTAAAAGATGAAAATTCATGATTGAATTCAAAAATGAACATATGTATCCCTTTAAAATCATATTTAATTAACTGTTCTTACCACCAGACCAAAGTTTAATTTTTACACTTAATACGGAGGTAAGAATATTTGCTTGTAACATTTTATGCCTTTTGTTTGGTCCTTGCTGAACCTGCTGACTAGCACAGTGTGTATCAGTGTCTTTATTCATAGAGGAAGGTAGGCCTGGCAGGCTGCAGGCATGGCCTCCAGCAGCACACACACTATGAGCCTTGCCTGAGTTTAGGCTCTCACTGTGATGTCAATCATTTTTACCATAGCAATACTGCAAGAAAGATTTCATCTTATTAACAGGACCTGACCCTCAGTTTTCAGGGAACCTAGCAAAATAATTAAGCCAGAAAAAGCACTTGGATGCGAAACCAGAAGGACAGGGAGATTTCCCACTGCTGCAAGCTCCTACCTCCAATGCGTGGGCAGCGCTGCTGGGCCTGGGCCTGAAGCTTTTCTTACCATTCTGACAAGCCCAAACCAGTCGTTTTCTTCTTTAATTTTTTCCCACTGATATAAGGTTTGTGTGATTTTGCTTTTTCAAAGGCTTGATATCAAACTGTGTTGGTCTTATCTATTGTTCCTTGGTACTCAAAGCCTTTTTAAATCAGTGCATGAAACTCTTAAGGTATGAGCTTAATCCAGAGCTGCACGGTGTTGTGATCAGCCCTTTTATCAGGACTAATTATGCTGAACTTAGAACAAAACTTCTTTTATGGAAAGTAGCTAGCAGTTTTAATGAGACTTGAAGATTTAGCTGGGAGTGTCGCACGACTCCCTCCATGTGTCTTAAGCAGAGGGATCTGGCTTTTTCTTTCTTTTGCAATAAATTCGCAGATAAAGAGAGTTAATGAAATGATACACTCTGCTCTTGCTTCATTCTCAGAAAAATCTGAGAATGGTGTGAAATTAGTACCACTGACCCCTAGAACAATGGAAAATGGTTAATCCTGGGGACTGCCCACCAAGCCATTAGCATTGTTGTGGAAAGTCTATGGGAGGCAGGATAGTTGCATATGGTTATTTGATCATGGTCCCTTGCTAGATCAGATCTCTTTGCTTGTTGGTGTCAGTGTGTATGTGCATATATGTGAGTATGTACATGTTATAGTGTGCTGTATCACAACACAACTTCCACCATGTAGGTTTCAGGGATTCAACCCACCTTGCCAAGTTTGGTGACAAATATCCTTATTGTCTGGGCCACCTTATCAATCCACAGATATCTTCTTTTTTTGTTATTTTCTTTATTTATATTTCAAATGTTATCCCCTTTGCTGGTCCCCCCTTCCAGAAACCCTCTATCCAATCCTCCCTTCCCTGCTTCTATGAAGGTGTTCCTCCATCCACCCACCCACCCAAGCCTATCTCCCCACCTACCATTCTCCTACACTGGGTCATCTTTCTTACTGTCTTTTTTTTTGTTTGTTTTACTGAAGCCAAAATGTACTTTAGAGAAGGGGTTACAGAGCTCTTTGTAGATTCCAAGGAGTGCAGCTTTTAAATTTTTTTTTCTTGATGTAGAACAGACCATGTTCCTAGCCTATGTTTATTTGCTCTTATATTGATAAAGGAACCAGTGACAACAGTGTATCTGAATTCACCTTGTTCCTGTAAACCACGTGCCCTGACATAACTTTTACCCATGAGATTCTGTGTCTTTAATCCAGAAACTGTACAACAGACTGAAGAAAAAGATGCAGCATTATTTAATAAGGAAAAATAAGTTAGTCACTTTGAACCAAAGAAAAATGCTTACACTAGTATATAAGGTGGAAGAGACTCATAATTTTACCAGTTCTGTTTTGGCCATGAATTTGCTGAAACTACAGAAATTCCAATGATCATCTCCTGGCATCTCTGGAACATGATCACCTTCTAACATCAATAGTACACATTCCAAATGTTTATTATTTAAACTTTCTAATCTTTACAATCACAGAAAATATTTTTAAATCTGTCATTCATTGTTAGAATATATATATATATTATAGAATTTTGTTTCCCTCAAGTATGTTATATTTATATAAAAATTTGATGTTATATTTTTTACAAACTCCAAAGTGGAAAAGAAGTATAATGATGAGAGTTTTTAAAATAAGATTTAACTTTCATCAATTCTTCTTCATAGTAAAAACCACAGTAATGTTAGGCAGATGAGTTCTAAAACAATTCTTGAATAGCTAGCTCATGCAGTTCACTTTATCAGTGTAGAAGTGGAAGGCTTTCATAAAACTTTGTATGATGGATTATACTTGAAAGAATTATATAGGATGTTTTCCTCAAAGGTTTTAGAATAAAGGAGAAAAAAAGAAAATAGGATTAAAACAACCTTTCAGAAAATTGTAAACATTTTCTAAGGTGACCTTCTCAAGTTTGAAAAATGTAATTTTGAAGACTCAGATGTTTTTAGCAATGTCCTTGCATTTAGCCAGGGTCTATCAGTATACACAGCTCTGTGAGTGATCTGACATCAGTCTCCTCCAGCTGGAGCTGGGGCATAATAGTAGCTAAGTGTTAGGACATATTAATCTTCCTAGTTATAAAGAACAGTTGGCACTGGTGTCTCAGGGAGAGGGATAGAAAGGGCTTGTTTATGGCCTGTGTGATAAGAAGTCTGAGAGGGGGAGACCTTGTTTCTAGTTACCAGGCACAGTGACTTTTCAAGTAATGGGAATTAAGAATATTTAATTTTCTCAAATATTTGTCTGAATCAAATGTTATGATCATGTGATTTTATTTTTCCTTTTTAAACTTTAACATGGTGGATTTTCAAATACCAAACAAACCTCAAGCCCCTGAAATAAATTCCATTTATTCATCATATGTAATTATTTTGTGTGTGTGTTGGTATGTATCACTGACTACATATACATATATATGTGTTATGTTGTTTATATAACAAATATCTGCTGGTTTTTAAGAGGTATACAGAAGTACTCATGAACTATACATTTATCTCTAGTTTTCTATTTTCCCTGGTTTTGAAGTAAGGCTAATGCTGGCTTTGTAGAGTGAAAAGAAAACTGTTTTTGCTTGATGTTTTCTAGAAGAGATCAAGTAGAATTGGTGTTAATTTTCCTTTTCTGAGCTTATAATTTAATTATGAGATCTCTCTCTGTCTTTCCTTCCTCTAAAACCTCCCATATACATTTCCCTGCACTCCTTCATGGCCTGTTTTTTCATTCATTTTCCCCACATTTTTTATTAGATATTTTCTTCATTTACATTTCAAATGCTATCCCAAAAGTCCCCTATACCCTTCCCCCACCCTGCTCCCTACCCACCCACTCCCACTTCTTGGCCCTGGTGTTCCCCTCTACTGGGGCAGATAAAGTTTGCTAGACCAAGGGGCCTCTTTTCCCAATGATGGCCGACTAGGCTATCTTCTGCTACATATGCAGCTAGAGACACGCGCTCTGGGGGTACTGGTTAGTTCATATTGTTGTTCCACCTATAGGGTTGCAGACCTTTACTTACATATGGGTATGTATAAACATATATATCCTAAATATAACCTGCTCAGAACACACACTGCTACTTGTACGTATGTTTTCAGGGCTGGCAGACCCTTTGGCACTGAGCAGCCAATTGGTATGCTTTCTTTCAGGGAAGCTCACCTCTCCCACCCGCAGCTTTCTTTAGCTGTCTATAGTTCTTTTTTTAGGGTTGCTGCCTCCTGGGTTTTCCACATGCACTTGGACATACCCACTGGTGTCATCCTTAAGCTCATGTGTAGGCAGTCATGTTGGTAAGACTTCACGAGTGTAGCTTCTGACATTATTAGGAAACACAGTCTCACAGCAAACTCCCTGATCTTCTGCTTCTTACAACCTTTCCACCTTGTCTTCTGCAGCATTCCCTGAGCCTTAGATGTGGGAGTATTTGTAGATATATCTATTGGGTTGGAGCTCCAGGATTCTGCATTTTTGAATTGGAAATCAAAGTCACTACTCAACACTAGTGGAGTCATGGAAGAAAACCTACAACCACTAATTTAATAAGCCAGCATAATCCCTAACAATAGTATATAAACATTTATTATTATACCAACAAATAAATGTAGTTTTCATCAAAGAAACTTCTTTTTGCAATAGATAAAGACCACTAGAGAAATCATAAATATACAACCAAACAAAATGGAATATTAATTACTCTTTGAACATTGAGCATGTTCATCTGTGAAATAAGCTAACACTAAATTTGTCTTTGTGGATTTTTTTTAAGTTATAAACTTAATTTAATTCTTATAGGGCTATTCAAATGATATATCTCAGATTGATCATTTGTTCATGGTTAATTTAATTGAAATAGTCACATCTTGTTTGAAACAATGTGCATCAAATTAATTATACCCTTGAGTCCTAAAATCCACCTTTCATAACACAGATAGTTTTAATTAAATTAATTCTTAATTGAAAATAGATTCTTCACTCATATAATACACCCTGACCACAGTTTCCCCTCCCTCCACACCTCCCAGCTCCCATCACATCCCCTATGCTCCAGAGTCACTCCCCTTCCATTTGCTCTGCAGAAAAGAGCAGGCCTCCTTCCCAGGGAGGTCCATGTACCCCCTACTCCAGAACTCTCCTCTTTACCTAGCCTCTCTAGGTCTGTGTATTATAGCTTGATTATCATTTACTTAACAGCTTATATCCATTTATAAGTGGGTACCAACCATATTTTTCTTTCTAGGTCTGGGTAATCTCACCTGGGATGATTATTTTTCTAGTTGCATCCATTTGCGTGCAAATTTCAGGGTGTCATTTTTTAAAATGAGCTAAGTAATTCCTCATTGTATAAATGTACCACATTTTTTTTTATCCATTCTTCAGTGGAAGGACATCCAGGTTGTTCCCAGTTTCAGGCTTCTTATGAGTAAAGCTGTTATGAGCATAGTTTAGCAAGTGTCATTGTGATAGGATGGAGCGTTCTTTGGGTATATACTCCATTTCTGTGGCAGTGCAAACTTGTACAGCTACTATGGAATCAATATGGCAGTTTCTCAGAAAGAATGGTATTGATCTTCCTTAAGAACCAGCCATATCACTCTTGGGCATACACCCAATGGATACAGACAATGTGCTTCTCGCTCTCATCCATCTTCATACTTTCCAGAGTCCTTGCTCTGCTTTTTTGATTCTAGCCCAAACCATTTCTTTGTCAATGTCACTGATTTCTGTTCTTTATTTCTTACATTCTACTACATTCAGCTTTGGGGGGGGGGGTGAAGAAGAAGCTCAGTTTATTAATTCTAAGCAGTTTCCTAACTCTCAGATTCTTCTTTGATTTAATATCTCTTGTTTTCATTTACTTTGGTGTCTTTTTCACGTCCTTTGAGTCATTCACATGGACATTGACAAAGTCAAATTCTCAGTAACCTGAGATATCTGAACTGATATCTCCTTAGACTCCATTGTGATCAGAGACCACTGTGATGACAGATCGCCATTTTCTCTTTTTTTTCTCCCCAGTCTCTTTGGACAGAATGTTTTACACTCTGGTTAAACAGCTTTCCAAAGGCTGAGGAGGCCTGAAATTGGATGGCACTCTCAGGCTCTTTCCTTGTTTTCTTTTTTTTTTTTTCTTTTCTTTTCTTTTTTTTTTTTTTTTGTTCTATCAATTGTTGGCAGAGAAATGTCGGGCTCTCCAACTCTAATAGTGTCTTGTTTGTCTTCTTGTCCTATCAGATTTCCTTCAGATACTCTCTTGTTCTTGTGTCTGGCATATACACTGAAATGACTAGTTTGGAGATTTTACTTTTGACCAGGATTTCATTTTGATCCATTATTCAATCCAACTTATTTACAGTTTTAACATAAAATTTTTATTAAGGTGTAATCTGGAAATCAGAAATTTTGTCTTTGAATTAAATTGCTTGATTCATTTCCATTTAGTGTTACCAGTACGGTGTTGTCCGTTCCTTCCATTTTCCTCTCTGGTGCCCGTAGGTCACATGTCCTTCTAGTTTCTTCTTCCTACTTTATCAGGTTCTCCTTCAACCTTACACTGTCTTTCATCATTCTCTCACAATCTTCTAGAGATGTTTTTAAGGTTTATTTTTATTGAGGTGAATATGTGTCTGGATGAATGTTTTGAGTGTACAGATTCCTACAGAGACCAGAAGAGGGTGGAACTGCCCCTCGAGCTGTTGTGAACCACCTGTTGTGGTAACTAAACCTGGGTCCTGTAGGAGAGCAACAAGTGTTCTTAAGCACTGAGCAAACTGTCCAACACTTTATGTTACTTTGTCAGTGGTAGCTGGAGAAGATTCCCAGATAAACATGAATTTGTCAGTATTAGTTTTATAACAAACTACATCCACAATGATGGGGGACTTGATCTTGTATATCTTTATTCCTTTTAATTGTTTTAGGGCCACTGTGATCATTTGTATTATATCTATTTAAAGTACAAACTGAAAAATATAGCATTATCACTTTATATGGTTTATTTCCTTTAAGGAGGTTCAAAATAGATAGACAAATAAATATATATTGGACATTTTGGGTCAGTACAGTGACTCTAGATACTGATTCTCACTGTCATGCCCATGTTTTGTTATGCTATTATTTGCACATCTGTGTGTATTATCTTAGTTACTTTCCTCATCTCTGTGACAAACTGACTTACTTGAGTAACTTAATGAAGAAAGGCTTGTTTTGGCCCAGAGTTCCTGGGTATGCTCTATTAGAGTAAGAAAGTCAAGGTAGCAAGAGCTTGAAGCAACTGAATTTACTATAGCTATAATTAAGAAGTTGGGGGTGCTTGTATACAGCTTACTTAATTTTTATGCAGTACAGAATCCTAACCCAGGATCCTGACAAAGTAACCTAAAGGGTTGGACAGGCTGCTCAGTGCCTAAGAACACTTGTTACTCTTCCATAGGAGCCAGGTTTAATTCCTACAATTGGTAGTTCACAAGAGTTTGTACCCCCAGCTTGTACAATACTGGTCACATTTGTTAGGTCTTCCCTTCTCAATTGACATAATCATAATAATATTCCGTAGGTATACCAAAGCTCTGTCCCCTAGGGGATTACAGACATCATCAAGTGGAAATTGCTATTAACAGTCATAAGACCATATCTTGTCAACTTGATACCCAGACACATCACTTTAAATTATAACCCTTCACCCCTTGTCCTCAGAGACTCACAGTCATCTTATAATGCAAAATATAATCTACCTTCAAAATATTCTGTCTTCTATTTCTGTTTGGGCTTTCTCTTTCCTTCTGTTTCCAGGAACTTTGTGATCCCTTGAAGATGCTTTTGAGGATGTCTTAAAAGTCTTCATGTCAAGCCTTCATATTGGTGTCTCCTTAACATTAGTATATGGTATTAATTATCTTTCTTCACTCAAGTTCAAGTCTTTCTAGTTCTTATTTTAATTAACATGGTATGCAAATGGTTTTAGACTATGTACCCATTGTTAGGTAATTCATAAGTACAAATAATAGCTAACGTTTTTACGTGTGAAAGAATTAGTAACTGCATCACGTGGTGCCATGGTCATTTTTTTTCCTTTTTTTATTAGATATTTTCTTTATTTACATTTCAAATGTTTCCCTTTCCTAGTTTCCCCTCCAAAAATCCCCTATCCTCTCCCCCTTCCCTCTGCTCCCAAACCCACCCCCTCCCATTCCCAGTCCTGGCATTCCTTTTACTGGGACATAGAACCTTCACAGGAGCTAGGGCCTCGCCTCCCATTGATGACTGACTAGGCCATCCTCAGCTACATATACAGCAAGATCCACATGTCCCACTATGTGTTTTCTTTGATTGGTGGTTTAGTCCCAGGGAGCTCTGGGGGTACTGGTTAGTTCATATTGATGTTTCTCCTATGGGGCTTCAGACCCCTTCAGCTCCTTGGGTACTTTCTCTAGCTCCTTCATTTTGTCAGTGCCTGGCAAATACAGGATGCTCACAAGGTCACCATAGTCATTTTTATCTCAGGATCCGAGACTAAGGTTAAAACCCCTATTATTGACAAAAACAAACAAACAAACAAAAAACACTGTCTCATATGGGACAAAACAGGAGTGATCTTGTGGTATAGACATTGTTTATGCTTTGTCTGCCTTTCTGTTTCTGTATTGTTCTGTGGTAGCCGCTGAATGTCCTTGTCTAGTGATGATGCATTGTAGAGCATTTATGTTCAGGAGGTACATGACAAACCTAGCCACTTGCATAGACCAGCTCCCAGGAGTGTCAGTCCTTCTGGTCATACCAGCCAGCTCTCACGGACAAGTGCTTCCAGACTTCCTCATTCATAATGTGCCTCGTGTAAAATTGTTGCTTACACTGTTCTTTCAGTCAGTTTTAAACTCTGGGAATGCCAGATTAACTTTGCAAAAGTCTATTTTCTAAATTGTCTTTTGCTATTCTTTTTATGCAGAGTAATTCAATGGCTCTGTGCTCTTCCTAAGATTTTCACTTGTTCCAATAGTTAACTATCTGCTTTTACTGTTTCATGAAGAGCCTTGCAACTTGTATCCCATTATTTTCTCCTGGCTTGAGAATGCCACCATCAATCTGTATTCTTTCAGTGTGTCATGACTGAACTACAGTTCTCTCCCTTAGAACTTAGCAGGTGTTTAAGTGGTGTTCAAAAGATAGGAAAATCTAATATGAAAAAGATAATACGTGCAAAAATATAGTACAAGAACATTTACCTCACAGACTATGTGATCTGCCAGTTAAAGTGTTGTCTACTTCCCTAAGCCCCTTAGCATTGGCTCATGGCTGTTGTTAAACTTGGTCTGTAACTTTATTCATAAATGAGGCAAGCTTGCATCTTACTGTACTATGTATATATTTTATTTGCATTATTATAAAACTTCATCCTTCTTTTATGATGATATGTACATTTTGTATAGGAAGGTGGCATCCTCATCTTTTTATAACCATTTAATAGGCATTTTTCCTAAAGAATAAGACAGCAAACTGTGCTCTAGATGTAACTTACAGACTGAGTGATTGACTTATACTTTTCATACTATTTTCATTAATGATTTGAGAATGTTGTAGAACATACATTGATATGTACCCTTTAGTATTTGTCCTTCAACTCCTCCAAGATCTGCCCTCACCTCCCTATATATATAATTTCATGAGTTCTTTTTATTTTTGAAAAACAAGAAAATGTTTTAGAGTTCAGAAAATCATGCACTATTTTTACCATAAAATAGGTAGGTATTCTTTGTTTAAGGTAAAATTTCTTGTATTTTAACTTGATCATCATTATCTATTTCACATCCTTATGTCCCTGCCTCTTGAACCCAGTAAATGTGTATCAGGCTGCCTTGGCTGCCATGTCTTTGTCTTGGTTCTGGGTACTTTGGTTCCTTTTGTCTGTATTTAATCCTTTGCTGTGATCATCTTGGGATGGTGTTGAAACTTTTCTGTTGTCTGCTGAGCTCACTGTTGTTCTGAGTGAATGTTGCAATTCTGTAGTAGTGTCTGCATCAATACCTTTGGCTCTGTTACCTCATTGTGCTGTCCAATCTCTACACATTTTATTATTATTATAAACTAATTTTCATAGGAACTCAAGGAAGGCTTCTGTGTTGAGCTGTGTTCCTCTAAGCTTATTGTCTTTTCCCCTTTTATTTGTTTTCCCCATCCTCTGTTGTCCTCCTTATTTCTTTATTCCTTCATCTCTGATGAACAGTCTTTCAAACTGTGTCCCTCTAGACCCGATATTTAGTAGTTATTAATTAACACTATATAGCATAACTTAACATGATGTCATCTTCACTCACACTCACATGGCTAGTCTTTAACTACTCTGGCTTCTAAAGAAAAGCTGGACAATTCTTCTTTGTACTCCAATGTTTCCTGTTTCTTTCCAGTTTTAAAACTCGTTGCCAGGTATGGTGACTCACCCCTGTAATATCCACACTCAGAAAACAGAGACAGGAAAATCAGTAAAAGTTCAAGGTTATCCTGGGCTTCATATCCAGCCTAAACTGCAGAGTAAAACCATATCTCAAAACAAACAAACAACAAAGAATAAACAAAACTTTGTTGTTGATGTTTGGTTGTCTGTGTCAATTCCAATTCTGGTTTCTTTTACTCAGTTAGTTGACATTTGGCCTTTGACATCTACTGTCATAACCAGAATCCCACACATTACACATGTGGCAGCTGTTGTCTCCATGGCTTATCTCTCAATTTCTGATGCTCCATCAATTTTTTTCTAAAACACATCAATTCTGTGCAATACATCTGGGCCTTTTACTATAACTAATGAATAGTACTTTTTACCCAACAAAACTGTTCTGTTACAATGAGGCCAACTCAGTGTTCCCAAATGATTCCACCATGCATTGCAAGATAACCAATATCATGTCTTGAGATATACTTCTCATATACATAAACATGTGTTAATACACTACTTAGCCTTTATGAGATTCAGTTTGTTACAAAGAAACAGATAGTAATTCCAGGATGCTGCAAACCCGGGTTTAATGAAATGAATGCTCTCTTATCCCATTCTAAATGGTAGTTAAGGTAAGAGAGAAAATCCCCCAAAGGAGACCAAGACTCTGTTTCTTGATGCCAGCTTGACCATTCCAGGCTCACAGTATCAAAACAGTAGCTCCATACCAAGGAACAAACCACTGACTATATACAAGGAGGTTTCTAGTACCAATTAAATTTAAATGATCAATTCCAGTTGGAAGATTGAGCTCCCATCTGTTTTCAAAAGTCAACTTCCTTTTGACAATTGGTAATATTTTAATCAGCACTTTCATTTCTGAGTAAAAAGCTGCATGGTTTTGAGAATATACAATGTGCAAACCACACATTCCATTCCTTCCTCATTCTGAAAAATAGTAAGAGAGACACAGACACTGATAGGTGCTGACAGTATCCTTTGACTAGGTCCTCTACTGATGGCACTTCACACATTGATTCATAGCAATGCTACTATGCTCACTTCAGATGAAAAAAATAAGCCACAGCATTCAGTTGCTTCACTGAAACACAGGTAGCACAATCCTCATGGCTCTGCCTTATGTCCACACACTACTCCATGAAATAAGACATCACGGAAATTAATACACACAGTCATTTCTTCACCTGCACAGGAATCCAGGCCTTGGCTATGCATTAGGAAACAAAGATCTACCAAGAGCTCTGGCCACTGATGGTAATGGTGAGCACTGCCCTTCACCACATTACAGTGCTCTCAAATGTCTTATGAAAGACTGTTGATGTTCATACTTTTACCTTAAAACAGTCTTAAAATCTCTAAAAGTTAATTTAATATAAAGGATTAATTTTAGAATGCTGAAAACCCAAAAAGGAACCTGAAAGGTACATCAGAATGTTAACTGGTCCTGAAAAAAACCCAAAGTATAAGGGGGACACACAGGGAGGGTCTGGTTACACACACACACATGCACACACACACCTACACACAACCTATGACTTGACTATAGTCTAGAGGAATAATCCGGTTTTTCTCATCCACTAGTCAGCAGATGAATCTCTGGCATGAGCAATGTCTCTTGCTGCACACTGGAGACAGAATAGTGAATAAGTGAATACAGGCATATAGACCTGGCTTTCTTGGAGGATGCCCCAGAATTGACTGGTGTTGCACATAAGTTAGAAATCATGGCAGTGTTATCTGGAGGCCAAGGCATGGCGTGGCTCTCTGTAAGTGAATAATGAATCTGGGAGCCTGGTCTTACCCTTCACTGGGATCTGGTCAGTAATGGGCAATTCACTTAACATAGGGCTTCAATGAACCTCTGTAGAAACAACTCTGGTCATCTGCCTGCCTCTAAGCCATTTAGGCTATTGACCAGAGCAGTGGTTCTCAAGCTGTGGGTCACAGACCCTTTGACAAGCCTCCAGTCAGAACTGAACAACGAATTCTCACCTGAAGAATACCGAATGGCAGAGAAACACCTGAAAAAATGTTCAACATCCTTAATCATCAGGGAAATGCAACTCAAAACAACCCTGAGATTCCACCTCACACCAGTCAGAATGGCTAAGATCAAAAATTCAGGTGACAGCAGATGCTGGCCAGTATGTGGAGAAAGAGGAACACTCCTCCATTGTTGGTGGGATTGCAAGCTTGTACAACCACTCTGGTAATCAGTCTGGCGGTTCCTTAGAAAACTGGACATAGTACTACCGGAGGATCCAGCAATACCTCTCCTGGGCATATATCCAGAAGATGTCCCAACCGGTAAGAAGGACACATGCTCCACTATGTTCATAGCAGCCTTATTTATAATACCCAGAAGCTGGAAAGAACCCAGATGCCCCTCAACAGAGGAATGGATACAGAAAATATGGTGCATTTACACAATGGAGTACTACTCAGCTATTAAAAAGAATGAATTTGTGAAATTCCTAGCCAAATGGATGGACCTGGAGGGCATCATCTTGAGTGAGGTAACACAATCACAAAGGAACTCACACAATATGTACTCACTGATAAGTGGATATTAGCCCAAAACTTAGGATACCCAAGATATAAGATACAATTTGCTAAACACATGAAACTCAAGAAGAATGAAGACCAAAGTGTGGACACTATGCCCCTTCTTAGAATTGGGAACAAAACACCCATGGAAGGAGTTACAGAGACAAAGTTTGGAGCTGTGATGAAAGGATGGACCATCTAGAGACTGCCGTATCCAGGGATCCATCCCATAATCAGCTTCCAAACGCTGACACCATTGCATACACTAGCAAGATTTTGCTGAAAGGACCCAGATATAGCTGTCTCTTGTGAGACTATGCCGGGGCCTAGCAAACACAGAAGTGGATGCTCATAGTCAGCTATTGGATGGATCACAGGGCTCCCAATGGACAAGCTAGAGAAAGTACCCAAGGAGTTAAAGGGATCTGCAACCCTATAGGGGGGACAACATGATGAACTAACCAGTACCCCGGAGCTCTTGTCTCTAGCTGCATATGTATCGAAAGATGGCCTAGTCGGCCATCACTGGAAACAGAGGCCCATTGGACTTGCCAACTTTATATGCCCCGATACAGGGGAATGCCAGGGCCAAAAGAATGGGAATGGGTGGGTAGGGAAGTGGGGGGGGGGTATGGGGGACTTTTGGGATAGCATTGGAAATGTAATTGAGGAAAATACGTAATAAAAATTATTAAAAATTAAAAAAAACAAAAAACAAACAAAAAACCCAAAAATGTTTAAATTGAGGTTCATAAGACTAGCAAAATTACAGTTATAAAGTAGCAGCAGAAATAATTTTACAGTTGGGGATCACCACAACATGAGGAACTGTATGAAAGGGTCACAACATTAGGAAGCTTGAAAACCTCTGACATAAAGGAGGGCTCACTTCTGTTAGGTACCAAGTCAGGGAGGAGACAATTGGGTCTGCAGGCAGAGTGAGAACCAGCCAGACATAATGCAAACATGTACTAAAGAGTCAGGTCCTGCTGGATCCTCCAGTAGTACTATGTCCAATTTTCTAAGGAATCACCAGACTGATTTCCAGAGTGGTTGTACAAGCTTGCAATACCACCAACAATGGAGGAGTGTTCCTCTTTCTCCACATCCTTGCCAGCATCTGCTGTCACCTGATTTTTTCATCTTAGCCATTCTGACTGGTGTGAGGTGGAATCCCAGGGTTGTCTTGATTTGCATTTCCCTGATGATTAAGAATGTTGAACATTTTTTCAGGTGCTTCTCTGCCATTCGGTATTCCTCAGGTGAGAATTCTTTGTTCAGTTCTGAGCCCCATTTTTAATGGGGTTATTTGATTTTCTGGAGTCCACCTTCTTGAGTTCTTTATATGTAGTGGATATTGGACATAGTACTACTGGAGGATCCAGCAATACCTCTCCTGGGCATATATCCAGAAGATGTCCCAACCGGTAAGAAGGACACATGCTCCACTATTTTCATAGCAGCCTTATTTATAATAGCCAGAAGCTGGAAAGAACCCAGATGCCCCTCAACAGAGGAATGGATACAGAAAATGTGGTACATTTACACAATGGAGTACTACTCAGCTATTAAAAAGAATGAATTTATGAAATTCCTAGGCAAATGGATGGACCTAGAGGGCATCATCCTGAGTGAGGTAACACAATCACAAAGGAACTCACACAATATGTACTCACTGATAAGTGGATATTAGCCCAAAAACTTAGGGTACACAAGATATAAGATACAATTTGCTAAACGCATGAAACTCAAGAAGAATGAAGACCAAAGTGTGGACACTATGCCCCTTCTTAGAATTGGGAACAAAACACCCATGGAAGGAGTTACAGAGACAAAGTTTGGAGCTGTGACGAAAGGATAGACCATCTAGAGACTGCCATATTCAGGGATCCACCCCATAATCAGCTTCCAAATGCTGACACCATTGTATACACTAGCAATATTTTGCTGAAAGGACCCAGATATAGCTGTCTCTTGTGAGACTATGCCGGGGCCTAGCAAACACAGAAGTGGATGCTCATAGTCAGCTATTGGATGGATCACAGGGCTCCCAATGGACAAGCTAGAGAAAGTACCCAAGGAGTTAAAGGGATCTGCAACCCTATAGGGGGGACAACATGATGAACTAACCAGTACCCCGGAGCTCTTGTCTCTAGCTGCATATGTATCGAAAGATGGCCTAGTCGGCCATCACTGGAAACAGAGGCCCATTGGACTTGCCAACTTTATATGCCCCGATACAGGGGAATGCCAGGGCCAAAAGAATGGGAATGGGTGGGTAGGGAAGTGGGGGGGGGGTATGGGGGACTTTTGGGATAGCATTGGAAATGTAATTGAGGAAAATACGTAATAAAAATTATTAAAAATTAAAAAAAACAAAAAACAAACAAAAAACCCAAAAATGTTTAAATTGAGGTTCATAAGACTAGCAAAATTACAGTTATAAAGTAGCAGCAGAAATAATTTTACAGTTGGGGATCACCACAACATGAGGAACTGTATGAAAGGGTCACAACATTAGGAAGCTTGAAAACCTCTGACATAAAGGAGGGCTCACTTCTGTTAGGTACCAAGTCAGGGAGGAGACAATTGGGTCTGCAGGCAGAGTGAGAACCAGCCAGACATAATGCAAACATGTACTAAAGAGTCAGGTCCTGCTGGATCCTCCAGTAGTACTATGTCCAATTTTCTAAGGAATCACCAGACTGATTTCCAGAGTGGTTGTACAAGCTTGCAATACCACCAACAATGGAGGAGTGTTCCTCTTTCTCCACATCCTTGCCAGCATCTGCTGTCACCTGATTTTTTCATCTTAGCCATTCTGACTGGTGTGAGGTGGAATCCCAGGGTTGTCTTGATTTGCATTTCCCTGATGATTAAGAATGTTGAACATTTTTTCAGGTGCTTCTCTGCCATTCGGTATTCCTCAGGTGAGAATTCTTTGTTCAGTTCTGAGCCCCATTTTTAATGGGGTTATTTGATTTTCTGGAGTCCACCTTCTTGAGTTCTTTATATGTAGTGGATATTGGACATAGTACTACTGGAGGATCCAGCAATACCTCTCCTGGGCATATATCCAGAAGATGTCCCAACCGGTAAGAAGGACACATGCTCCACTATTTTCATAGCAGCCTTATTTATAATAGCCAGAAGCTGGAAAGAACCCAGATGCCCCTCAACAGAGGAATGGATACAGAAAATGTGGTACATTTACACAATGGAGTACTACTCAGCTATTAAAAAGAATGAATTTATGAAATTCCTAGGCAAATGGATGGACCTAGAGGGCATCATCCTGAGTGAGGTAACACAATCACAAAGGAACTCACACAATATGTACTCACTGATAAGTGGATATTAGCCCAAAAACTTAGGGTACACAAGATATAAGATACAATTTGCTAAACGCATGAAACTCAAGAAGAATGAAGACCAAAGTGTGGACACTATGCCCCTTCTTAGAATTGGGAACAAAACACCCATGGAAGGAGTTACAGAGACAAAGTTTGGAGCTGTGACGAAAGGATAGACCATCTAGAGACTGCCATATTCAGGGATCCACCCCATAATCAGCTTCCAAATGCTGACACCATTGTATACACTAGCAATATTTTGCTGAAAGGACCCAGATATAGCTGTCTCTTGTGAGACTATGCCGGGGCCTAGCAAACACAGAAGTGGATGCTCATAGTCAGCTATTGGATGGATCACAGGGCTCCCAATGGACAAGCTAGAGAAAGTACCCAAGGAGTTAAAGGGATCTGCAACCCTATAGGGGGGACAACATGATGAACTAACCAGTACCCCGGAGCTCTTGTCTCTAGCTGCATATGTATCGAAAGATGGCCTAGTCGGCCATCACTGGAAACAGAGGCCCATTGGACTTGCCAACTTTATATGCCCCGATACAGGGGAATGCCAGGGCCAAAAGAATGGGAATGGGTGGGTAGGGAAGTGGGGGGGGGGTATGGGGGACTTTTGGGATAGCATTGGAAATGTAATTGAGGAAAATACGTAATAAAAATTATTAAAAATTAAAAAAAACAAAAAACAAACAAAAAACCCAAAAATGTTTAAATTGAGGTTCATAAGACTAGCAAAATTACAGTTATAAAGTAGCAGCAGAAATAATTTTACAGTTGGGGATCACCACAACATGAGGAACTGTATGAAAGGGTCACAACATTAGGAAGCTTGAAAACCTCTGACATAAAGGAGGGCTCACTTCTGTTAGGTACCAAGTCAGGGAGGAGACAATTGGGTCTGCAGGCAGAGTGAGAACCAGCCAGACATAATGCAAACATGTACTAAAGAGTCAGGTCCTGCTGGATCCTCCAGTAGTACTATGTCCAATTTTCTAAGGAATCACCAGACTGATTTCCAGAGTGGTTGTACAAGCTTGCAATACCACCAACAATGGAGGAGTGTTCCTCTTTCTCCACATCCTTGCCAGCATCTGCTGTCACCTGATTTTTTCATCTTAGCCATTCTGACTGGTGTGAGGTGGAATCCCAGGGTTGTCTTGATTTGCATTTCCCTGATGATTAAGAATGTTGAACATTTTTTCAGGTGCTTCTCTGCCATTCGGTATTCCTCAGGTGAGAATTCTTTGTTCAGTTCTGAGCCCCATTTTTAATGGGGTTATTTGATTTTCTGGAGTCCACCTTCTTGAGTTCTTTATATGTAGTGGATATTGGACATAGTACTACTGGAGGATCCAGCAATACCTCTCCTGGGCATATATCCAGAAGATGTCCCAACCGGTAAGAAGGACACATGCTCCACTATTTTCATAGCAGCCTTATTTATAATAGCCAGAAGCTGGAAAGAACCCAGATGCCCCTCAACAGAGGAATGGATACAGAAAATGTGGTACATTTACACAATGGAGTACTACTCAGCTATTAAAAAGAATGAATTTATGAAATTCCTAGGCAAATGGATGGACCTAGAGGGCATCATCCTGAGTGAGGTAACACAATCACAAAGGAACTCACACAATATGTACTCACTGATAAGTGGATATTAGCCCAAAAACTTAGGGTACACAAGATATAAGATACAATTTGCTAAACGCATGAAACTCAAGAAGAATGAAGACCAAAGTGTGGACACTATGCCCCTTCTTAGAATTGGGAACAAAACACCCATGGAAGGAGTTACAGAGACAAAGTTTGGAGCTGTGACGAAAGGATAGACCATCTAGAGACTGCCATATTCAGGGATCCACCCCATAATCAGCTTCCAAATGCTGACACCATTGTATACACTAGCAATATTTTGCTGAAAGGACCCAGATATAGCTGTCTCTTGTGAGACTATGCCGGGGCCTAGCAAACACATAAGTGGATGCTCACAGTCAGCTATTGGATGGATCACAGGGCTCCCAATGGAGGAGCTAGAGAAAGTACCCAAGGAGCTAAAGGGATCTGCAACCCTATAGGTGGAACAACATTCTGAACTAACCAGTACCTCAGAGCTCTTGACTCTAGCTGCATATGTATCAAAAGATGGCCTAGTCAGCCATCACTGGAAAGAGAGGCCCATTGGACACACAAACTTTATATGCCCCAGTACAGGGGAATGCCAGGGCCAAAAAAATGGGAATGGGTGGGTAGGGAAGTGGGGGGGAGGGTATGGGGGACTTTTGGGATAGCATTGGAAATGTAATTGAGGAAAATATGTAATAAAAAAAAAGAGTCAGATCCTGCACTGGAGAGATGTCTTAGAGGTTAAGAGCACTGGCTGCTTTTCCAGAAGACCAGGGTTCAATTCCCAGAGAGAATCAGATGCTGAGTTTCCACTTTCAGAAGACAATTTCTCAGCAATGCCCACTGTGTTAATTGCTACCTGCCAGTGTGAAATCCTCAAAACTATACCTAGTTTGAACTTGTTTTTTTTTTTAAGATTCATTCCCTTTTATCAAGCACATGGCGAACTTTAAAGTTCAGATTCACAGTCTGGTCATCTGGATTTGTAAGGTCTGCAAGTGTTTAATATTTGAGTTATCAGTATTCCTATCTGCCATAAAACTAACCCAGAAATCTGATTTTTATAAAAAACAGAATGTTTGAAAAGTTTGCCTTAAATTTAGCTTGAGGGACTCATAAAAAGAATAAATGCACATTTCTACCTGTCCAAAGGTTTAGAAATAAGTTAGCATTTTTTGGTCCTGAAAGTTGCAGGCATCCATCATGATGGGAACTGATGTTCTTTTAAAAGCAGGGCCCACAGATGATCCAGTCTTGTTCCCTGCAGATAGCTGAATAATGATTATCAGGCTAATCCTGAGGCTGCTTCTTTAAGTCAGTACCAGTCACTTCAAAGACATTTTAAGCCCTTGCCTTAGATACAGTGATCTCTAGCCTCAAAGACACTCATCCATCCTTCTTCAATGTATTTTAATTGAGTGTCTTGACAGGCATGCCTGGCAGTGAAGTTAAGCACATTCTGTAGTCTATGAAAAATCTCAGTGTTATGACTCAGACATTGTTATTCTTTGGCTTGGTTCTGGGATTGACCCTAGGACCCTTTCCATATTATGCTTGTACTCTACCTCTGTGTTACAGTCCAGCTTGAACAGACTCTTCAACCCTGCTCTCTTCATCTACATTCTCCTGGCATCTGTACCTTTGCACAAGACCAATAGTTTGGGTATATGAAGTACTTCAGGATACTTTGGATGGTTGAGTTCTAATTCATTTTGTAGTTGATTATGTCTGTTTTCTTGAACACTCATTGAAGCATGTGAAGGCTTTATTTCAATGATCTGGCTCCACAGAGGTCAAGTAACAAAGAAGGCAGTGCCATTGAGGCTATTGCCAACCATCAGTAGCAAGTTCTCTAAACCAGGGCAAATTCAAGGTAGGAGAGCTTAGAAATTTGTGGTCTAAAAAGTAGAAGATTTGGATCAAAGAAGCTAACCTAATTTGCCATAAACTCTGAATTGCAACCATTGATAATACTGTGTTCATTTTCATTGAGTATTTACATTCAAGGGCATTATATCAAGTTAACCATATTTGAAACTTACATCCTGATTTGATTCATGTGGTATTTTTTCAAAAGAATGTTTTATGTAACAATGATTATCGGTTGAAATGCAGGTTTAACTAAGAATAAATAACCAAATAATGCTGAAGTGAGTATGAAGAAGGGGGAACCTTCTATACTGTTAATGGGAGAGCAAACTGTGCCAGCCACTGTTGAAGTCAGTGTGGAGGTTCCTGGAAAAGCAAAAAACACATCCTCCTTGTGGTCCAGTTAATCCACTCCTAAGAATACCAAAGGACTCTATACCCTGCCACAGAAATATGTGCTTATATGCCTTTGCTGCTCCTCTCTTCACAATAGCCAGGAAATGGAAACAACCTGTCCAACAGTTGACAACTTGATAATGACAGTGTGGTGCATATACAATGAAATATTACTTATCTATAAAGAAAAATGAAATTCGAAGGTAAGTAGTTGAACTGCAAATTGGGCAGTGTGGAGTGGTCAGCTCTAAGTGGGAAATTAATATCATATCCCCAATTCTAAAGCCCAGGGATCATAAGGACCACTGTAGAAGTGAATTCAAAATGACCAAGACTGTATGTGCAAATCTGCACAAGATCAAGCCAGGCACAAATGCAATGCAGATGGAAGGAGCTCACAAAGTCTCACTCCTTTCTGAAGAGCGATTGGTGATTAGTGGCTGGTGGGAGAGGAAAACCTTCTTTCTTTAGGGATATAAGGTTACTGTATCTTGTCTGTATACCTGACTTAGAAGTTACCTATGCTTAAGTAGAGGTTCCTACACTGATGCTAATACAGGCAGCAATAAGTACTGTTTTTGAAGAGCATAGGAATCTAGGAGGAAAAATTTGTGCAGAGGGCAGGGAGAAATAGGGAAGAAACTGAGGGGGAGGGAAAAGGATGAGTTTGATCAGAACATGCTGTATACATGCATTAAAGCCTCAAAAAAGACAGACAGACAGACAGACAGACAGACAGACAGGCAGGCAGGCAGGCAGGCAAGCAAGCAAGCAAGAAAGAAAGAAAGAGATCTAATAAATCTTTCTGGAGAGTGACAGGGAAGGGGAGAAAGGGTATCTCGGTCTGGTGGCAGATACCCACACAACATACAAAGCATTTCTATTACTAGAGCTCTGCCTATGCATCTGTCTTACACCTCCTGACCTTTGGTTCGCTCAGCAGCCATCATTATGCTTCCATTTCTAACTGTCATTCAAAGAATGCTTCATAAACAAAATAATAGAAAACAGAACTTCAAGGTAAGGCATTCCTTCTTATTGGTTAGCAGTATTTTCTGGAGATTCATCTAAACCACCCAGTATAAAATAATTATTCCTATCATGTCTTAGCCTTTTGGCTAAGATCAAGTGAAAACTAATCATTCCTTTTTGTTAGTGAGTAGTGGTCCTCAGAATAAGTGTACCAGCATCTTATTCACCCAGTAAAGGGAGTCTAGGATGGTTCTTGATTTTGTTGTTTGTGTTAAAACTCCTATGAGCTTAGTTGTATACATTTTGTGTGAACATATCTTAGTTTTCCTGCCCTGGAATGCAGTTACTGAGTCATGTGTTATATATGCATTTGGCTGTCTAGTGTGGATGACCACTTTCCTCTGCAGCCTCACCCACATTTGATTCTCTCCCTTAGTCTCTCTGTTGTTGTAGGCATGATCCTCTTTTAATTAATGATGCATAATCTTCACACATGCTATTTTTCACTGTTATAATTGCATTGTTTGCTTCTTTGATGTTGAATTTGAGTTCTTTGGATAATCAGAGACAAGTTCCTTCAGCTCCCTTTGTTGAGTGTCTTTCTTCCATTTTAATTTAATAATAAAAACACAGCTATAGTGTGCCAGTTATTAAATCTGATCATTACATGTTATCTATATATAACAAAACAATGCCCTCTACTATGTGCATATAGACAAGTTGTTGTTCAACTAAAAATTAAAAAGAAATCTGTCAGTTCTATGTGTATGCATCTCTATCCTATCCCATGAATCTTTTCATCTTGTCACATTCTTGTCTATTCTATTACTGGAGTCTCAAAATGTTTATTGCATCTTCCTGCTTTAAGCTTTGTTTTAAAAATTGTTTATTCCACTGCCTTTATCTTCAAATGTCAAGTTTTTTTGTAATGTTGTATAGATGTATGAAGATGTTCTCAGGGATTTTGATTGCTAATTATGACAGTAAAGCTGTGTCAGTTGGAGGTTATTTGAGCTCTTTATGGTTATGAATCCCCTAATCCACAAGCACTCCCAGTTATCATCTGGTATGTCAATTGCCTTTGATTCCTTCATCATGAGTTTATAACTTTCAGGATTCTTGTCCGGAACCTATCTGTTATACTTGCACCTTCACACATTCTAAAGTGTAAATGCTATTGGAGCTTTAAAAACAGATATATCTCCAGCTCCTCAGTTCATTTCTACTGTACATAAACATACTTCTTTTCATCCTTGAGGCTTTCATGTTCTTAATACCATGGGAGCTTATGTGCTAATTTATTGGTTCCAGTCTTTTTATATATAATTTTTTTAGAAACTTGTACATAAGCACTGTATCTGCATCACTCTTACCTCTCCTTCCTTCCTCAAATGACCCCCCACCTCCTCAAATCATGGTATCTTCTTTAATTACTGTTGTTACATGTCTACATGTGCATATCTATTTATACACATGTCCAGCTTTCTGAGTCCTTGTAGGATTGCTTGCTTGCCGAGGTGTGAAGGGTTTACCACTTAATATCAGACAACTCATATGGGTATTCCCCCGTAGAGGAAAATAATTCTCTGTCAACAGCCAACACAAAAACACCTCTCTGAGGACTAGCTTTCATTACATCCACAGGTTTTAACAAAATATGCTCAGTGTTGCAACAGTGGCACTTAATCATGAGGGCAGCTATGGCTGAAACTGTAAAGCTAGCCACATATTCATGGATGAAATGGTCATAGATCAGAGAGGAGAACCCACTACTGTCATTTTCCTAAATCTATATGGTTTCTAACTGTATTCTAAATGCTTATCCTTATAAAATCATCATCAAAAAGGTTTCTTTTCACATAGATAGAAATATTGCAGATATACACACCTGGTAAAAAGGAAGAGAAAAGGGGACAATGGGATTCCTAATATCTGCAATGTAACCTCCACATCACAGGCTCAGAGGAAGTTATGGAAGATGGGGCAAAGACATTGCAAGAGGTGGAGTCTCAGTATGCATGTTGCTAGATAGTGTCCCCTAGACATGATAGGGAGCATACACTCATGCACTCTGTCTCTCCATAATATGTTTCCCTGGGTAAGAAAAGTATAACATCACTATTTAGCACACCATTATGGACAGGGATATTTTCACAGGGGCCTACCCTACCCCAAGGTGAGGAGTTTTAGTTTTTTAACAGATGCTGAGAGTTCTTTGCCTTATCAACGACATCCCCTGTCAATCTATAATCACACAAGGATTATTTGTGCAACCCAGTTCTTGTTCACATTTTTCTCTTCAGTCCTGATTTTTAATTAATTGAACATATTTTATTTTAATTTCTCTTTGAGTCATGAAATAACTTCTAAAATTTGCTTTTCATTTTTTTTAAATGCTAGAAAAGTACAGCATCACGTGGATTTTGTGCCAGATAGCCTTTTCAGGAAGGTTGCTTGGGAATGCAGCATAAACCATGCAACTGTTGCTTTTTAAAAAATTATTATTAGATATTTTCTTTATTTACATTTCAAATGTTATCTCCTTTCCTGGTTTCCCCTCTGAAAACCTCCTATATTTTTTGCTTTATTCACTCCTGCTTCCTGGCCCTGGCAGTCCACTATACTGGGGCATAGAACCTTCACGGGACCAAGGGCCTCTCCTCCCATGGATGACTGACTGGGCCATTCTCTGCTACATATGCAGCTAGAGCCATGAGTCCCACCATGTGTTTTCGTTAGGTGGTGGTTTAGTCCCAGGGAGCTCTGGGGGTACTGGTTAGTTCATATGGTTGTTCCTCCTATGGTGCTGCAAACTCCTTCAGCTCCTTGGGTACTTTCTCTAGCTCCTTCATTGGGGACCCTGTGCTCAGTCCAGTGGATGGTTGTGAGCATCCACTTCTGTATTTGTCAGGCACTGGCAGAGCCTCTCAGGAGACAGCTATATCAGGTTCCTGTCAGCAAGCTCTTGTTGGCATCCACAATAGTGTCTGGGTTTGGTAGTCGTGTATGGGTTGGATCCCGAGGTGGGGCAGTCTCTGGATGGTCATTCCTTCAGTCTCTGCTTCACACTTTCTCTCTGTAATGCCTTCCATGGGTATTTTGTTCCCCCTTCTAAGAAGGATTGAAGTATCCACACTTCGGTCTTCCTTCTTCTTGAGTTTCATGCAACTGTTTCTATGGACCTGAATCACCAGTCCCCAGATCATTCTTGGTTTGGTTTGCTTCCAAGAGTCACTATGTTGATTTTTGCTTTATTCATATGAGCACATCTCTTGCCTGAGTAGAACTCAGTTTCATCTTGGGCATAAACACATTCAATTTTAAGTAGAGCTGTGTGTTCTCTTTGGTTCCAAAGACTTCACTTACAGCCAGCAACAAGTGGCCTTGCACAAGAACCTTCCAAGCACATTTGCCTTTTAGAAGTCTTTTTCCTAGAAGGCCTCCTCCATATGATCCAAAATACAAAATAACTTAAAAATAACTCTTTTAACTGTTTACATTTGTCAGATCTGTGATTGTTTTTTCATGACCATCATATCTTTGAGCACTTTTCATGACACATTAAAATATGGACCAATGATTTTTGTCATTAATGTACATAATTTGGCTCTCATAGCTCTCATAGGTTCATATAGTAGGTACTTCTCATCCTATTACATAGGATCACATCTCAGCATCACTTGTAAGTCACTTCAGTGACATTTTTGTTAACCAGATCTATAATTTATGTGTGTGTGTTGTAGTGTTTGTTTGTTTGTTTGTTTGTTTTTTAGACAGGGTTCTCTGTGTAGCCCTGGATGTCCTAGAACTTACTCTATATTCCAAGCTGGCCTCTGACATACACAGATCTACCTGCCTACTGAGTGATGAGATTAAAGGCATATGCCACTGCCTCCAGGCATTAAATATGAGATTTTTATTCTTTGGTTGATTGATCGGCTTTGTTTGTTTGTTTGTTTGTTTTTGAGACATGGTTTCTCTGTATAACAGTCCTGGCCACCTTGGAACTTGCTTTGTAGACCAGACTGGCCTCAAAGTCACAGAGAATTGCCTGCCTATCTCCTGAGTGACTTCTAATTCCTAGAAGAAATGTTAGCTATAATATTTTTTAAGATACCCTTTGTAGGATAGTGAAGTTCCTTCAAATTCCTAGTTTTCTGAGAAATTTTAATTCAAATTATTTTCAGTGCATTGTTTTTCTAGACTCCCAAAATGATCGTATGATGGTTGCTATTTCTAGGTTGATATGCTGCATCACATCAACTGCTTTTTAATGTGACTACTACTGCAACCCTTTCTCATGCTGTATTTATATGTAGTATGGGGAGGCAGAGTAGATTTGTTCTTATTCTGCTTGTGAGTTTTGTGTCCACATAAATGAAACATATTAGCCTGTAGTTTTCAGAAAAATATTTCTGATTTTACTCTTAAAACAGAACTAAAATAAGCTCGATAAAGTTTCCTTGTTTCTGTTTTCTAGTAAAATGTGCAAAACGCTGCTATTTTTCTCAGGAAAACTGCGGTAATTAGAGTATTGTTTTTAGAATACAATTACTTTAAATATAGGATATTCCTTAATAGCTGCAGGTTATGAGAAAGAACGTGCCATTTATTTCTCTGGACCTAGCTGACCAGACTATGTATACATCCAATGCTATGTATTTAGCTGTGGATTTTGTGATTTCATTTTTCTTTATACCTGAATAATTTTCACTTGTGTATATGTACCACATTTTCATTATCCATTCATCGGTTGATTTGATGGACACATAGTTGATTCTATAGAATGATAGAGCCCTTTGCATACGTAAACAGGTTGAATAGGTTCTTCATCAGGCAATCTATTTCTAAGGGTGTTGTTTTGCTTTTTTCTTTGAGAAACATCTAGACTAATTTCCATTGTGGCTACGCTTGTTTATACTCATACCAATCATGTCGAAATGTTGTTCTTTCCCCAGATCCATGAAAATATTTGCTGTCATTTGTATTTTGTTTATTGTCTTTCAGACTGTAGTGATATGGACTTTTAAAGTAGTTTTAATCTCAGATAGCTAAGGATATTGAGCACCTCTAAACGTGTTTGCTAGCCACTTAATGTTTCTTCTTTTGAGAAATTCCTGTTCAGTTCCATATGTAACCCACGTTTAAGTTTGAAGATTTTTGAGAATTTCATACATGTGGATAGTCTTCGCAGTATTTCCACCCTGACCTTTCCTCCTCCCAACGCCTTCAATGTTCACCTCCCACTCACTCCCTCTCAAATTCATTACCTCTTCTTTTGTAATTATTATTGTTTCTTACCTTCTCTCTAAAGACATAACTCACTTTGTGTTGCTTGTATATACATGAGTTTAGGGATAACCATTTGGATTATATAACCTATCAGAGTTTGTCCCTGGAGAAAACAGTTTTGTTCATCTCTCAGCAGCTATTGAATGCCTATACTATAGCTTTTTATGTAGTGCTAGAGCTTTTGAAATTTCCCACATTGACATTGAAATGATGAGTGGGATTGCCTCTATGCAGATCTTGTTTAGGCAGCCATCTTGTAGACAATCCGAGGGTGCAGCTTTCCTGTTGAGTCCAAAAGACACTATCTTTCATCAGGTTTTTGGTCCTCTAGCACTTGCATTCTTTTCACACACACACTCCTTCCCAGTGATAGTTGTTACATTGTAGATGAACCCATTGAGACTGGGCACCCAATGGTCACTTACTATATTTTGGCCAGTTATGGATCTGTAGTAGTTTCCAACTGTTTCAAAAAGAAGCTTTGATGGGGGGTAAGAGCTACACTTACCTATGGGTGGAAGAATACTCTTTAGAATATACTTAGAAATTATACTGGTTTAGAAAAATAGCAACAGTGGGTTCACCTCTAAGATCTGAGACCTTTCAACGATAGGAGCTGGCTAGGTTCACAGTACCAGGAATGAATTTACTCCTACCTAGCAAGCCTGTGCCCAATTAGAAAGCAGTTGGTTACCTCCAGACACAGGTGCCATGATGGTTCCACTGTGGATAGCTTGATCATCATTGTGCTTTGTAGGCTTTTCAGCTGTGTAGAACTATTCCCTAGTCTTTTCCTACGGCAGCTTACAGAACACCTTCTGATGCTACAAGAGTCACATTTGGGGAAAGGGCTTTAAGGTCAGTTCCAGCCTGATTCCTTCCAGCTCTATGTCCAAAGCATGTGTCCCTTTCAGCCATCGAGTTTTACCTTCAAACTCTAGGTGGTAACCAATGGCAGTGAACATCGCCTGCATTGTTTTGGGATTTTGTACCCTCTGACATGAATTTTAAGGGAAGCTTTCATACTTGGCACAGGGGATTTTGTTAAACAGGATATGAGACTTGCAGGGACTATTATCACCCTATGTGGTATCTAAATACAGCTACATCCATATATGCTATATTGTAAAAAGTATATATTTTTAAAATAAGCTTATCTATAACCCTGCATAGAAATCAGGTTCAAATGTGTCAAAGATCTCAATGTGAAACCTGAACAGCTGTTAGAAAAATTTATAAACCACCCTCTACAATGAGGGGGTCCCTGCAATGCCGTATTGGGAACAAAACCCTGTGAACAGATATGAATGAAAATCCAGGACAGACTGACTTTTGTCAACCCGAATCAGACTTTGAGGAGTCTAATACCAGGCAGCTCATTGTCAGCATATTTCAAGCACGGTACAATTTGGGAAAAGGTTTTGAGACAGTAGTTAGTCCTGTGTCAGATGCACAATATAGCTTAAGTTGTGGCTACATAGAAATACATATTTACAAACTACATGTAACCAGGGGGGTGGGTCCTGAAGCTGACAGGCCTAGAATCTAATGTGGTCTCTGACCCAAAGCATAGAGGTCAGCAGGCTATAAAGTACTCTGAAATCTAAGATTTGGGATAATCATGCTGGGGAATTTGGATGAGATCTGCCTTCACCAATAGAAAAATGTCACCAGATCATTAACAATCTCTACTCTCAGTTTTCTGGATCAAACGCAGGTATTTGATTTTATCTCCTCCATTAAGGAAACACCTTCCTGTTTCTCATAATGTTTCTCTGTGAGTATAAGGACCTCTGTGCCCGCAGCACACAAAATATAGGTGCAGAAAAAAGATGCTCTGAATAGGACTCCAGTTGCTCAGGAACTGAGATCCACAATTGACCGTGGGACCTCACAAAGCTAAGCTTCTCTACAGGAATGGAAACAATCAGTAAATCAAAAAGGAAGCCCACAGAGTGGGAGAGAATTCTTGCTAAAAATACATCTGATACAAGAAAATCTCCAAAAACAAAGAATTGAGAAAACAAAAAACAAAAAAACAAGTGCCACGCATGAAAAAGGATTAGCTGTGGATATAAACAGAAAGTTTTCAAAGGAAGAAAAACACACAGCTAAGGAATATCTTTTAAAATGTTGGAAAACCTTAACAATCAGAGAAATGTAAATGAAAACAAGTTTGAGATTTCATCAGACTCCATTTAGAATGGCTACAAAGAAACAACTGACAACAGATACTGTGAGGATGTGGAGAAAAGGGGACCCCTCATTCCTCTTTATGGGATGGCTAACTGGTGAAGCCACTGTGGAAAGCAGATGGAAAACTCAAGAAGCTAATTGATCCAGCTTTACCACTCATAGGCATACACCCAAAGGATTTGATATCCCACTACAGATACTTGCACAGACACATTCACTACTGCTCTATTTATAGCATCTAGGGAATGGAAACAACCTAACTTTTCTATAGATAATGAATGAAAAGTGAAAGTCACGGGGGGGGGGGGAGAGAGAGAGAGAGAGAGAGAGAGAGAGAGAGAGAGAGAGAGAGAGAGAATTCTACTCACTTGTAAAGAAAAATAAAATCATAGAATTTGTGGGTACATGAATAGAACTAGAAAATATATTGAGGTCACCCACACCAAGCAAAAAACTACAAACACTATATTCTCTCTCTTGTTTGTGGACCCTTACCCAGAACCTTTAGATTTAAGTATAAGACCTGAAATCACTAGAAAGCTGGGAAAGTAGAAAAGAGTCATGTAGATAGGGAGAGAATAGGAGTTCTAGACAGATACAACATAGGAGACAGGAGCTGTAAAGGGGATGGAGGGGAAATTCAGGAGTTCTGTAACAGAGGGGAGAAAAGATAATATAACAGGAGAGGGGTGAATGAGATGTAGATAGCACTAAAGATGTAGCCCATTGTTTAAATAGAGGGTTTATTTTCTTGATATTTATTTTATTGATCTCTTTGCCTATATTAGCTATCTGTCAAATGTATAGCTTGAGAAGATTTTTCTCCTGTTCTTTGGGCTTCCTCTTCACATGCTTGAACCTTTTGTTTTCTATATAGGTTTTTAATTTCTTGAGAGCCCATTTATCAGTTGCAGGTCTTACTTCTTCTACTACTAGAGTTCTATGCAGAAAGTCTGTTAAAGCTAACTCCCTATTTTTCCTCTAACATTTTAAGGATATAAGGTGTTAAGACGAAGTTGTTGATCTATTTGAAGTTGAATGCTGTGCACAGTGACAGATGAAGGTCTATTTTCATTTTTTTCTGTATGATGAAATCCATGTTTCCTGTAACCATTTATTGAAGGCAAAATTCTTTCCTCCAATATGTATGTCTTAGTTAGGGTTTTATTGCTGTGAAGAGACCCCATGACCAAGGCAACCCTTATAAAGGACAACATTTAACGGAGGCTGGCTGACATTTTCAGAGGTTTAGTCCATTATCATCATGACAGGAAGCACTGCAGGTTGCAGACTGCCAGGATGCTGGTGGAGCAGACAGTTCTACATCTTGGTCCAAAGGCAGCTGGGAGGACACTGTCTATTGCAGCCAGCCAGGAAGAGGCTGTCTTTATCACTGGGCAGAACTTCAGCGTAGGACCTCAGAGTACAACCCCCACAATGACACACTTCCTCCATCAGGGCCACACCTAATAGTGCCATTCCCTGGGCTGAGGCATCTTCAAACCACCATGGTGTGTTTTTGACATCTTTGTCAAAATCTGTGTAACTTTAATTGCATAGACTCATGTCTAGGTCTTCAATTCTTTCCCACCAATTTATGTGAATGTTTTTGTGCCAGTGTCATGCTGATTCAACTACTATGTCTCTATACTATAATTTGGAATCAGATATGATGATGACTCTTATAGTATTAATTTTGTTCAAGATTGTTCTTGTTATCCTTGGTGTTTTGTACTTCTGTTGGAAAAATGACTGTCTTACCAAGACTTGAAATTGGATCTGACACTTGTATAAGCTGTGAGCTAATGTTTTCTGCCAATCTGTTTACACCAGGGCCCATGGCTTCCTTTCTGGGTGAGCCATTCCTTTCTTCTTCCCACAGTGAGTTGTACCACTGGAGTTGTGTTCTGCTTCACTCATTTCTTTTAACTTCATTTGCCCAGATCACTCTTCAAATTTCAAACTTTTCAGTCACTATTTTTGTAAATTTCCAGAGTTATTAATCTAAGTTGAATTTTCACTATTTTCCTTTACTGGGTCACACAGAACATGATTAAAATCTGTCATTTTCCTAGAAGTTCCTGACTTATAATCTTAAATGCTGTTAAATTGTGTTTACTAGTTCTCATATCATCCACACAGTGTCATATTTACAATGATTTATTCTTCTAACAACTTAGACTTGCTAAGTTTTCTCACTACACTTATATATAAGAATATCTAAGTATATATTTTTATTTTATATTATACATAATATATTAAAATATAGTATATATTAATATATTTATTACATATATATAAATGGATTTATCTTGTAAATTATTTATATACATATATAATTTAGTTAAATGTATATATATTTCAAATATATTTATAATGTATAAATATATTATATATCATATGTGATATATAATAAAATATATAATATAATGTAATATGTATTATATATTTTATAAACATATATAGAGAAATATATAATATATTATATATAACAAAATAGATGTATAGTACAATATAATAGATGTATAATATAATATAATATGTAGTATGTATTATATATTTATAAATAGAGAAAGAGAAATAAACTTATATATTTCTATATTATTCTGACTCATATGCTTTGGATCTACATGGATCAGAATTGTGGAGTATTGTGTTTTCCTGGGGGGAGGAATCTTTGCCTTTATCATCAAGTAGCACTTTCGCTTATTCCTGCCATAGTGCACATTCTGAAGCCTGCTGTTTTCAGAACAGGGGCACTAGCTTTTAATTGGCATTGTATCTACTTCCTATTTTCTAAACCTTTAACTGAAATATGTCCTTTTATCTGAAGTGGCTTTCAGATCTCATAGAGTTCAGTCTTGAGTTGCTATCTCTGTGTTTAGACCATTAGTATATAATCCAAATATTGATGGATTGGAATAAAGCATACTGTCCTAGCTTTTATGTATTCCATTAGGTCTGGTTTCTTTCTGTGTTTTCCTGCTTTAAAATTCAATGAAGCATCTTTGTGATTCCATTGTATCCGTTCCATTGATTTACTCCTTATAATGATTCTAAAATAGCTTAGCAATTTTTCTAGGACTTGATACACACTGACCTTCTGAGTTTGTTCCAGATTGCATTTTGCTAATGTGGAACTTCTATAAAGGCCTCTAAATAGCATACCTTCAATATCTTCCCTGAAGCTCTTAGATAGTTACTGTCTCTTGTACTCTTTCTTGTGTTGTCAGCTATAATATAAAACCTTAATTTTGCCTTGAAGCAGTTATCTTTTAAATCAGTAAATTAAAAGCCTAGTGCTATTTGTTGGATTACTAACATTTTTCCCCCATGGACTGAAGTGTCTGAATAACTCTGAAATATCTTTGAATTGCTTCTTTTGTCAATTGGCCAAGAATCAATGATGTTATCCATTAATCCACTTCACCATCTTTATTCCAGTGGCTGCTGTATTCATACAGAGGAAATCATGAAAGAATTGGCCTCAGCCACACTGAAATTTTTCATAAAATCTTAAAATTTTGAAAAACCTTTAATAAAGAGATTATAACTCTTGGCTATCGTTTTCAAAAGAAAATGAGTATTTTAGTGTAGATGTTTTCAGATTTACAGAAAATTTGTGTGGATAGCAAAGAATTTTTCAGCACTTCAGACCCAGTTTCTTCACATCTTTACATTACTGTAGCACATCTGAAAACTAAATTAGCTAATATTGATTCAGCATTATTACATAAACACTGCAAGGACCAGGTTTTCCTCACTTATTTCAGTCTCCTTTTTACCAGTGACAGATATCATACCACATCTAGTCATCAAATCTTCCTAGGCTTTCATAGCTAAGAATGTTTCTCTGAGTTCCTTTGATTTTAGTAAACTTGATAGTTTGAAAAGTACTGCGAAGCTTTTATGATGGGTACACTTCTGACAAACTGAGGCATGCTGGGAGCTTCCTCATATCCTCCCTTCAAGAACCTTGGGAACTATTTACTCCTGGTATTCTTCATTAAGCCGCCACATATTTACCTCAGTTATGAGTGTCTCTGCTGGCCTCCAGCCTCTGATACCTTCTGTTCCTGTGAACAGCATCTCATCTTCTGCATCTTTCAGAATGCCCTCAATCATTCAGATTCTGAGATGGTGACCTCCATCATTTCCCTTTTGAAACCTCCAATCTGCTGATGTTCAATGTGTGTATCACATACCTATTTCTTGATTTTAAAACAAGTATACAGGTGAAAACAGAATTCTACACTATTTTATGTAACATCATTTCATGCTCTTGACCCTTCTCCCAGTTAGGAATCAACACAGGACTGCTCTGTCTCAGAGAAATGCAGTTCTAATGATAAATACCTGCAATTTAAACATGCAAGTAAATTGTTGTGTCTATAGGGAGGAAAAATCTGACTAGTATTTAAACATCAAATTTTATTTTAAAAGATGATTCAGTAATAACTACTAAGAAATCCAAGTAATTATCCTGAAGTTTTTTTTAGGGCTTAATATGAATACATCATATTACCTGATAAACTATTTATATAATTTGATATACTTAAATGTTCCTATATTTTACTTATTCTAGTAACTATTACTTTAAGGAAAAACATGGCTTTGAATCTGAAGTAAAACCAGATTTTAGTTAACTTATCACAGTTTTTTGTTTAAGATATGTAATGCTCTCATGTTATTTTAAGTGACCATAAAGAGAGAATGCTGAGCTTTAGTTTATCTGGTTTTATTCCCCACTTTCTCTTCTATCAGCTTTAGTGTATCTGGTTTTAGGTTGAGGTCTTTGATATACTTGAACTTGAGTTTTGTGCAGGGGGATAGATATGGATCTATTTGCTTTCTTCTACATACAGACACCAGTTAGACCAGCAACATTTGATGGTTATATAGTTCCCATTGTATAATTTTGACTTCTTTGTCAAAAATAAGTTACAGATCTAAACAGACAATTCTCAACAGAAGAATCTCTAATGGCTGAGAAGCACTTGAAATGTTCAACATCCTTACTCACCACGGAAATGCAAATAAAAATTACTCTGAGATTCCATCTTATACCCCTCAGAATGTATATGATTTAAAAAAAAAGTCAAGTAACAGCTCATACTGGTATGGATGTGGAGCAAGGGGAACTCTTCTCCATCCATTGCTGGTGGGAGTACAAACTTGTCTAGCCACCTTGGAAATCAATGTGGTAGTTTCTCAAAAAATGAGAATAGATCTATCCCAAGACTCAAGTGTACCACAACCAATATATAACCAAAGGATGTCCCATCCTACCACAAGGACACTTGCTCAACTATGCTCATAGCAGGTTTATCCATAATAGTCAGAAACTAGAAATGACCTAGATGTCCCTCAACTGAAGAATGTATAGAGAAAATGTGCAATTTTTTTTTTACTATGTATTTTCCTCAATTACATTTCCAATGCTATCCCAAAAGTCCCCCATACCCTCCCACCCACTTTCCTACCCACCCATTCACATTTTTTGCCCTGGCATTCCCCTGTACTGGGGCATATAAAGTTTGTGTGTCGAATGGGCCTCTCTATCCATTGATGGCTTACTAGGCCATCTTTTGATACATGTGCAGCTAGAGTCAAGAGCTCCAGGGAACTGGTTAGTTCAGAATGTTGTTCCACCTATAGGGTTGCAGATCCCTTTAGCTCCTTGGGAACTTTCTCTAGCTCCTCCATTGGGAGCCCTGTGATCCATCCAATAGCTGACTGTGAGCATCCACTTATGTGTTTGCTAGGCCCCGGCATAGTCTCACAAGAGACACCTATATCTGGGATCTTTCAGCAAAATCTTGCTAGTGTATGCAATGGTGTCAGCGTTTGGAAGCTGATTATGGGGTGGATCCCTGGATATGGCAGTCTCTAGATGGTCCATTCTTTCGTCACAGCTCCAAACTTTGTCTCTGTAACTCCTTCCATGGGTGTTTTGTTTCCAAGTCTAAGGAGGGGCATAGTGTCCACACTTTGGTCTTCATTCTTCTTGAGTTTCATGTGTTTAGCAAATTGTATCTTATATCTTGGGTATCCTAAGTTTTTGGGCTAATATCCACTTATCAGTGAGTACATATTGTGTGAGTTCCTTTGTGAATATGTTACCTCACTCAGAATGATGCCCTCCAGATCCATCCATTTGCCTAGGAATTTCATAAATTCATTCGTTTTAATAGCTGAGTAGTACTCCATTGTGTAAATGTACCACATTTTCTGTATCCATTCCTCTGTTGAGGTGCATCTGGGTTCTTTCCAGCTTCTGGCTATTATAAATAAGGCTGCTATGAACATAGTGGAGCATGTGTCCTTCTTACCTGTTGGGACATCTTCTGGATATATGCCCAGGAGAGGTATTGCTGGATCCTCCAGTAGTACGGTGTCCAATTTTCTAAGGAACCGCCAGAATGATTTCCAGAGTGGTTGTACAAGCTTGCAATCCTACCAACAATGGAGGAGTGTTCCTCTTTCTCCACATCCTCGCCAGCATCTGCTGACACCTGAATTTTTGATCTTAGTCATTCTGACTGCTGTGAGGTAGAATCTCAGGATTGTTTTGATTTGCATTTCCCTGATGATTAAGGATGTTGAACATTTTTTTTCAGGTGCTTCTCTGCCATTTAGTATTCCTCAGGTGAGAATTCTTTGTTCAGTTCTGAGCCCCGTTTTTTAATAGGGTTATTTGATTTTCTGGAGTCCACCTTCTTGAGTTCTTTATATATATTGGATATTAGTCCCCTATCTGATTTAGAATAGGTAAAGATCCTTTCCCAATCTGTTGGTAGTCTTTTTGTCTTATTGACAGTGTCTTTTGCCTAGCAGAAGCTTTGCAGTTTCATGAGGTCCCATTTGTCAATTCTCGATCTTACTGCGCAAGCCATTGCTGTTCTATTCAGGAATTTTTCCCCTGTGCCCATATCTTCAAGGCTTTTCCCCACTTTCTCCTCTATAAGTTTCAGTGTCTCTGGTTTTATGTGAAGTTCCTTGATCCACTTATATTTGACCTTAGTACAAGGAGATAGGAATGGATCAATTCACATTCTTCTACATGATAACAACCAGTTGTGCCAGCACCTTTTGTTGAAAATGCTGTCTTTCTTCCACTGGATGGTTTTAGCTCCCTTATCGAAGATCAAGTGACCATAGGTGTGTGGGTTCATTTCTGGGTCTTCAATTCTATTCCATTGGAATACTTGTCTGTCACTATACCAGTACCATGTAGATTTTATCACAATTGCTCTGTAGTACAGCTTTAGGTCAGGCATGGTGATTCCACCACAGGTTCTTTTATCCTTGAGAACAGTTTTTGCTACCCTAGGATTTTTGTTATTCCAGATGAATTTGCAGATTGCTCTTTCTAATTTGTTGAAGAATTGAGTTGGAGTTTTGATGGAGATTGCATTGAATCTGTAGATTGCTTTTGGCAAGATAGTCATTTTTACAATGTTAATCCTGCCAATCCATGAGCATGGGAGATCTTTCCATCTTCTGAGAACTTCTTTAATTTCTTTCTTCAGAGACTTGAAGTTTTTATCATACAGATCTTTCACTTCCTTAGTTAGAGTCATGCCAAGATATTTTATATTATTTGTGACTATTGAGAAGGGTGTTGTTTCCCTAATTTCTTTCTCAGCCTGTTTATTCTTGGTGTAGAGAAAGGCCATTGACTTGTTTGAGTTAATTTTATATCCATCTACTTCACCGAAGCTGTTTATCAGGTTTAGGAGTTCTCTGGTGGAATTTTTAGGGTCACTTATATATACTATCATATCATCTGCAAAATGTGATATTTTGACTTCATCTTTTCCAATTTGTATCCCCTTGATCTCCTTTTGTTGTCGAATTTCTCTGGCTAGGACTTCAAGTACAATGTTGAATAGGTATGGAGAGAGTGGACAGCCTTGTCAAGTCCCTGACTTTAGTGGGATTGCTTCAAGCTTCTCACCATTTACTTTGATGTTGGCTACTGGTTTGCTGTAGATTGCTTTTATCATGTTTAGGTATGGGCCTTGAATTCCTGATCTTTCCAAGACTTTTTTCATGAATGGGTGTTGGATCTTGTCGAATGCTTTTTCCCCATCTAAGGAGATGATCATGTGGTTTTTGTCTTTGAGTTTGTTTATATAATGGATTACGTTGATGGATTTCCGTATATTAAACCATCCCTGCATCCCTGGAATGAAACCTACTTGGTAAGGATGGATGATTGCTTTAATGTGTTCTTGGATTCGGTTAGGGAGAATTTTATTGAGGATTTTCGCATCTATATTCATAAGGGAAATTGGTCTGAAGTTCTCTATCTTTGTTGGATGTTTCTGTGGTTTAGGTAACAGAGTAACTGTGGCTTCATAGAATGAGTTGGGTAGAGTTCCTTCTACTTCTATTTTGTGGAATAGTTTGTGCAGAACTGGAATTAGATCTTCTTTGAAGGTCTGGTAGCACTCTGCACTAAACCCATCTGGTCCTTGGCTTTTTTTTGTTGTTGGAAGACTATTAATGACTGCTTCTATTTCTTTAGGGGATATGGGACTGTTTAGATCGTTAATTTGATCCTGATTTAACTTTGGTACCTGGTATCTGTCTAGAAATTTGTCCATTTCGTCCAGGTTTTCCAGTTTTGTTGAGTATAGCCTTTTGTAGAAGGATCTGATGTTGTTTTGGATTTCTTCAGGATCTGTTGTTATGTCTCCCTTTTCATTTCTGATTTTGTTAATTAGAATGCTGTCCCTGTCCCCTCTAGTGAGTCTAGCTAATGGTTTATCTATCTTGTTGATTTTCTCAAAGAACCAACTCCGAGTTTGGTTAATTCTTTGAATAGTTCTTCTTGTTTCCACTTGGTTGATTTCACCCCTGAGTTTGATTATTTCCTGCCATCTACTCCTCTTGGGTGAATTTTCTTCCTTTTTTTCTAGGGCTTTTAGATGTGTTGTTAGGCTGCTAATGTGTGCTCTCTCCAGTTTCTTTTTGGAGGCACTCAGAGCTATGAGTTTCCCTCTTAGAAATGCTTTCATTGTGTCCCATAGGTTTGGGTATGTTGTGGCTTCATTTTCATTAAACTCCAGAAAGTCCTTAATTTCTTTCTTTATTCCTTCCTTGACCAAGGTATCATTGAGAAGTGTGTTGTTCAGTTTCCATGTGAATGTTGGCTTTCCATTATTTATGTTGTTATTTAAGATCAGCCTTAGTCCATGGTGATCTGATAGTATGCATGGGACAATTTCAATATTTTTGTATCTGTTGAGGCCTGTTTTGTGACCAATTATATGGTCAGTTTTGGAGAAGGTCCTGTGAGGTGCTGAGAAGAAGGTATATCCTTTTGTTTTAGGATAAAATGTTCTGTAGTTATCTGTTAAGTCCATTTGTTTCATAACTTCTGTTAGTTTCACTGTGTCCCTATTTAGTTTCTGTTTCCACGATCTGTCCATTGATGAAAGTGGTGTGTTGAAGTCTCCCACTATTATTGTGTGAGGTGCAATGTGTGCTTTGAGCTTTACTAAACTGTCTTTAATGAATATGGCTGTCCTTGCATTTGGAGCATAGATATTCAGAATTGAGAGTTCCTCTTGGAGGATTTTACCTTTGATGAGTATGAAGTGTCCCTCCTTGTCTTTTTTGATAACTTTGGGTTGGAAGTCGATTTTATTCAATATTAGAATGGCAACTCCAGCTTTTTTCTTCAGGCCATTAGCTTGGAAAATTGTTTTCCAGCCTTTCACTTTGAGGTAGTGTCTGTCTTTTTCCCTCAGATGGGTTTCCTGTAAGCAGCAGCATGTTGGGTCCTGTTTGTGTAGCCAGTCTGTTAGTCTATGTCATTTTATTGGGGAATTGAGTTCATTGATATTAAGAGATACTAAGAAAAAGTAATTGTTGCTTCCTTTTATTTTTGTTGTTAGAGTTGGCATTCTTTTCTTGTGGCTTTCTTCTTTTTGGTTTGTTGAGGGATTATTTTCTTGCTTTTTCTAGGGCGTGATTTCCGTCCTTGTATTGGTTTTTTTTTTTTTTTTCTGTTATTATCCTTTGAAGGGCTGGATTTGTGGAAAGATAATGTGTGAATTTGGTTTTGTCGTGGAATACTTTGGTTTCTCCATCTATGGTAATTGAGAGTTTGGCCGGGTATAGTAGCCTAGGCTGGCATTTGTGTTCTCTTAGTGTCTGTAGAACATCTGAGCCGGGCGTGGTGGTGCACGCCTTTAGTCCCAGCACTCGGGAGGCAGAGGCAGGCGGATTTCTGAGTTCGAGGCCAGCCTGGTCTATAAAGTGAGTTCCAGGACAGCCAGGGCTATACAGAGAAACCCTGTCTCGAAAAAAAAAAAAAAAAAACAAAAAAAAAAACAAAAAAAAAAAACAAAAAAACAAAAAAAAAAAAAAAAAAAAAACAAAAAAAAAAACAAAAGAACATCTGTCCAGGCTCTTCTGGCTTTCATAGTCTCTGGTGAAAAGTCTGGTGTCATTCTGATAGGCCTGCCTTTATATGTTACTTGACCTTTCTCCCTTACTGCTTTTAATATTCTATCTTTATTTAGTGCATTTGTTGTTCTTATTATTATGTGTCTGGAGGAATTTCTTTTCTGGTCCAGTCTATTTGGAGTTCTGTAGGCTTCTTGTATGTTCATGGCCATCTCTTTCTTTAGGTTTGAGAAGTTTTCTTCAATAATTTTGTTGAAGATGTTTGCTGGTCCTTTGAATTGAAAATCTTCATTCTCATCCACTCCTATTATCCATAGGTTTGGTCTTCTCATTGTGTCCTGTATTTCCTGGATGTTTTGAGTTAGGATCCTTTTGCATTTTGTATTTTCTTTGATTGTTGTGCCAATGTTCTCTATGGAATCTTCTGCACCTGAGATTCTCTCTTCCATCTCTTGTATTCTGTTGCTGATGCTCATATCTATGGTTCCAGATTTCTTTCCTAGGGTTTCTATCTCCAGCGTTGCCTCACTTTGGGTTTTCTTTATTGTGTCTACTTTCCTTTTTAGGTCTAGTATAGTTTTGTTCATTTCCATCACCTGTTTGGATGTGTTTTCCTGTGTTTCTTTGAGGACTTCTACCTGTTTGGTTGTGTTTTCCTGTTTTTCTTTAAGGACTTGTAACTCTTTAGCAGTGTTCTCCTGTATTTCTTTAAGTGAGTTATTAAAGTTCTTTTTGATGTCCTCTACCATCATCATGAGATATGCTTTTAAATCCGGGTCTAGCATTTTGGTTGTGGGGTGCCCAGGAGTAGGTGGGGTGGGAGTGCTGCGTTCTGATGATGGTGAGTGGTCTTGATTTCTGTTAGTAGGATTCTTGTGTTTGCCTTTCGCCATTGGTAATCTCTGGGCCTGTGCAGAATACACTCGTCAGGGTCCTGGAACCAGGATGTCTGCTTCTGATGCTCAGGCAAAGTGCTCCCTCTCTGCTTGGACACCTTTCCTCTGGCCGGGAAGGTGGCCGGATGTCTGGGGCCTGTGCAGAATACACAGGGCGGGGTCCCAGAACCAAGATGTCTGCTGCTGATGCTCAGGCAAAGTGTTCCTGGGCTGGTCTGATCCCTAATCTCTGGCCTGGAAAGTGGCCAGCTGTCTGGGGCCCGAAAAGGGGGCTGCCTTAGAAGCTAAGTTGCTCCCCCCTGTCCCAGAAGCTTTTAGCTTCTGTATTCCATACTCTCACCTGTGCAGAATACACTCGGCAGGGTCCCAGAACCAAGATGTCTGCTGCCAATGCTCAGGCCAAAATGTGCTAAATTTACACAGTGGAATATTACTGAGCTATTAAAAATGACATCAGGATATTTGCAGGTAAATGACTACAACTAGAAAGCATCCTGATCAAGGTAACCCAGACCTAGAAAGATAAACACAGAATGTACTCACTCATAAGTGGATATTAGTCATAACATACAAGATAACCACACTATAAACCACAGACCCAAAGAAGCTAAGTAACAAGAAATGCCTAAGAGGGACACTTGACTCTCACTGAGAAAGGAAAATAGACTAGACATTGGGGACTGGATGTGGGGAGAGGACTGGAAGGCAGGGATGCAAAGAGGAGGAATGAGGTGAGGAGAAGACAGGGAAAGAGTACTGGAGAGACAACTGATTTGGGGGAAGGGATCTCTACGATGAGCTAGAAACCTAGGAATTTGGAAACTCCCAGGAATCTATGAGTATGACCATAGCTATGGCTTCAAGCAATGGTGTATATAGAGCCTGAACTGGCTATCTCCTGTAACCAGGCAGGACTTCCAGTGAAGATTTTGGGATACCAACCCAACCACAAGACCTTAGACCCACAATTTGTCCTGCCTACAAGATGTGTTGGGATAAAAGATGGAGCAGGATTTGAGGAATGGACCAACCAATGACTGGCCATCTTTGAGAACCATACCAAGATAGTCCCCTGACACTATTAATGATACTCTGTTATACTTGCAAACAAGAGCCTACCATAACTATCATCAGAGAGGCTTCGCCTAGAAACTGATCGAAACTGATGCAGAAACCCACAGCCAAACATCAAGTTAAGCTTAGGGAATCCTGTAGAAGATGGGCCTGAAGGGTTGAAGAACCAGGAGGGTAAATGACACCACTAGAGAAGCTACAGACTAATCTGGGCCCATTAAGGCTCATAGAGACTGAACCAGAGAGCATGACTGAGATAAACCTAAGTCCTCTGTATATATGTAAAGGTTGTGCAGGTTGGTCTTCAGTGGGATTCCTAAAAGGGGAGCAGGGGCTGTCTCTGACTAAATTACCTGTCTTTGGATCCCTGTCCCCTAACAAGCCTGCCTCATCTAACCTCATGCACCTAGGCTTACTGCAACTTGGTATGCCAAGGCTGGTTGATATCCATGGGACACCTCCCCTTTACTAAGGAGAAGGGAAAGAGGGAGAGGGGGGAAGAAAGGGAGAGGAAGTAATTGGGAAAAGAGGTAATTGGGAGGGAAGCTATGATCAGGATATAAATAAAATAAAAAGAGGATGTAAAATAAAAAGAAGACATGGATAGGAATAGACACTTCATATAGAGATAAATGTGTCCTCTTGCAATGACACACTGGATCAGAACCAACAATAAATACCATGTGCCACTTTCTAAAAATAATGGAATTATTACAAATGAAAAAGAATAGGTTTAATTACAGTTATTATTGAAGAAAAACGCCTTCGAGTGACCCTAGATCTGTTCGAAAGCTGAAGTTTCTTGTGAATCTTGGTATAACTTATGCATCATACAGATGGTCTCTGGCAAGAATTCCTTGTCAAATTACCTGCCATTGAGTAGATATACATGTCTGTTCCCTTACACATTAACATGTTTTAGTGTGCCCTTTACACTGTACAGTAAAATGTTTACAAAGGCACAGGCATAGTACAGTTCGACAGCACCAGCATTTGATACTTTTTCCAGTTGACGTTGCTGTTCTTGTTGTTTTCACTCAAGTAATTAAATTTGAAAATTACATTATAGATAAATTCCCTACATTATTTTAATCAATGAATATAGGCTTGATTTGGGGAATATTTGTTTTACTATAGGTGACTATGTTGTCATGACTATCTATTTTGAACTGAGTAGAAGAATGGGATACTTCACGATCCAGACGTATATCCCCTGCATACTGACTGTGGTTCTGTCCTGGGTGTCATTTTGGATCAAAAAGGATGCGACACCAGCAAGAACAACATTAGGTAAGGTGCAAAAAAATTTTCATCCACTATTTTGTGTAATTTTAATACAGAAACATTCACAGAATGCCTTCAATTGAAAAGAATTCAAATATCATTGGTTTAAGAGCTATGTGAACCAGGCTAATTTTTTTTTTAAGTATTCACTTTAGGTTTTTGTTTCTGTCTCTCTTTTTTAAAGTAAGTTGTATTTTGTAGTAGTATGTATAGAAGCATAGGCAGCTTTCTTCCAAGGAGGTTTCAAATATTTCACTTTTATAAAACTCACTTCTTAGATTGTATACATTATTCAAATCTTCATTACTGCTTCACTATTAGAGAATCAGTTGTTTATTAGAATGGGCTCTATATAACAAACAAGATGTGGTATATTAGTAAAGGAGCCAAGGACCATGGTGGATGTAAACAGAATCTCCCAGCCCTATCAAGTTAACTTTATTTTAGGCTTATGTCATGGCCGGGGTGTGGTGGGGAGCGGTTTAAGGCCTGCCACGAAACTCTTCTAATCATCACAGTTTGCCTAGTCATAAGAACTCTTGGCTGCAGTGATACTGGTGCTGTATGATAGAAGGCCTCCCCAAGCATCCTCTAAGGGTATATTGCTCTCAGCAGTCACTCATTAACATCAGTGGATTGTTGATTTACTTTTGTCACAGTCAATTTGAAGTCTTAATGTACATGCTTCCAACTGTCCCTCCTACCTGTCTCTGAAGCAGATTCCCAAGTTCTCTTTCACACTGGCCTTGATGCCACCATAAATTCTCAAGCCTACATCAGGCCTCAGACATGCTGTTCTTAATTTTTCTTTGAAGGTTTTGAAAATTTAGATGACAAGAGTAAGAGTTTCACACCATGTTCCAGGAGCCCTCTGGCTAAGAGTGTATCTAACGCCAACACGAACATCTACCATTCTTATTTGCAAAAATTCCCACTTTAAAATGACAGGACAACATGCTTACATCTTCTTAGGACATTAAATTCATTTAGAAGATCTGCTACATGACAGATTCTGTCATGGTCTCATAGATTATTTGAGAACATGAAATTTACTAATTTCAAAGATCCTGCTAGAGGAGGAATCTGATGTCATACTCTATTTGGATTTTTAATACTCTAGAACATATACTTCCCTCATTTATATTTATCTATACATGGCATGTATAAAAACATCTTAAATAGATTATTAATAATTTTTGAGGTGAATGCTTAACTTGGCTGTTGCTCAAATTCAACACTGAAATCTTATAAATAGATGATAGATAGATAGATAGACTGATAGATTGATTGAATTGTATAGATACAAAATATATATATATATGTATATATATATAACTTTTGTATATATATTATATATATTTATATGTATATTTGTAACTTTTAAACACTAAAACCTGCCCACATTTCTTCTACATAATTTTGAGGGACCAAGAGGCATTTTTATGGTATTTACTTATAAATATTTCTAAGGCACCCACAAAGATTACAATCATGTAAATGGTAAATATTACAAAAATTGTATTTGTAGTGGAATATTAATGACTAAAAGTTAAATATTGTTTATATTAATGTAAAATATTAAAAATTCCAGAGAAGACAACATCAGCTTCTGGTAGAACACAGGTTGCCATAATGCACCTAAGCAGGTCAGCTTTGATTTAAGATACAGGTTTGACCAACATTCTGTCTTCTCAACAATCTGTGGCCAGTTTTGCCTCCTTTCACTGAAGAGAAGTTTTGTTTTGGCAAGTTCCCAGAAGCACCTACATTTTCGCAATGATATATTTTATTTGAATTATGTATGCACATGTTTCTGAGTATAGATATGTACAGGTACACCAAGACGCTAAAAGAGGGCATCAAATCCACTTGTCCTACAACAGAAAGGCCCTACTTATAAGGGAAAAGCATGACCTCTAATGTGTGACTCAGCTCTTATGTGCAAAATGAAAACAGGGCATTATCAGCGTTTAGATGTTGAAATTAGAAACCCTGTCCATTCAAACTCATAGTAAATACACTTGCAATCTTCCTCTAATAAAATTACTTTGAATGAAACAAAAGCTGAGAAACTTATTCCAGAACACTTGAACCTACAAGGAAAAAATACTCAGATTAATTAGACTAATGAAAACAGATACAAAATCAGCTCTTTAAGAAAAAAATAGAAATCAGAAGAAATAGTAAAATTCTGATGTAATTAATACTAAAAACTAGTTCTTCAGATAAGCCTAGAATAATAAGCCTGTAATTCTCACAGTAGCAGGAGATTCATAAGGTCAAGGCTAATCTGGGTTACATATGAGTTCTGGATAAATCTAAGCAATTTAGTAAGTAGACAAGAACTTACATCCCGATACATAAGCATAAGGCAGAGACAGGTAACAAGGGGTGGCATGGGCTTCTGCAACCTCAAAGTCTGCCTCTAGTGACACTTGTCTTACAACAAGGTCACACCTCCTAACCCTTCCCAAATCGATCCACCAACTAGGAGGGAAGTATTCAAACACGTGTGTTATTGGCGTCATTCAAACCATCACAAGTAATGTGCACAAATAAAAACATAAAACACAGCAAAAGTCTAGAGTTCAAATATACATCTACAAACATGCATAAATATGTATATATACACATGTATACATATACATGTACATATTATATACATATATGTGTGTATGTATGCATCACGTATACAGATAACAATGATGTCCATGTACTGACACAGACTCTCCATACACCAAAAAATAGTTTTACACAGAACATGCTTAGAAAAGCCAAAGCTGTGCAATTTCTAGAAGAAAATGTATGAATCTAATATTGCATAAAAAAATTCTAAAACACAAGTAGTTTCAATGAAGAAAACAGGAATATGTGTGACATAAAATATATTTGAACATATATGTAATACTCATTTTTTGAACATTATACACCAATATGAAGATTGACTAGTTATACATAAGAATAATCATACATAATCTTCTCCAGTATAAATCCTTTCCATTTAGCTTTAGCATAACTATACAGGGTTATTTTGACTATACATAAGAGTATTTATATTAAAAGTTTCTGGCAAAATGTGTCATATTTATGACAACTTTTTTTTTCTTTTTTTGTGTGGTTTTTTTTTTTTTTTTTTTTTGAGACAGGGTTTCTCTGTATAGCCCTGGCTGTCCTGGAACTCACTTTGTAGACCAGGCTGGCCTTAAACTCAGAAATCTGCCTGCCTCTGCCTCCCAAGTGCTGGGATTAAAGGCGTGCACCACCATGCCCAGCTTTATGACAACTTTTAATTACTGTAGATTATCATTTTTATCACAGATGCTAAATATCCAAATATCCAAAAATATAGTCAATAGCCATGGATGACGCCATAAAATGTGTCAGTTTTGGGTGGCACAGATGTTAGCATTATCTGAGAAGGCTTCTGATATATCAGCAGGAGTGTGCCTCAGTGAGCACACTTGAGGTAAATGAAAAGAGGAAGACTGCTCAGCAAGACAACATCGGTGCAAATATACAGGAAAAACTGTACTAAACGAAACAACTCACAAAGCATGCTATGGGAAAAGATGTGTGGACCTCAGTGTAAATCAAGAGCAATTTGAGCCACGAGGAGAGAAAATAGGCTGAAAATATATGAGCACACTGAACTTAGTACTTGGGAACTGCCAAGGAATAAAATCTAATATTTCTGTTATAGATGTCCCAGAAGAATCCAATAAGGCCTAAAACATATATTTTCAAGGCATGAAAATTGTAGCTAAATATTACTCCGTTTTTTCCCAAAAAGCAGACAAATGTGCATATCCATGAAGCTAAATAAATTCAAAGCAAGATATAAATCTAAGGAATTTCAAGCTCAGACAAATTGCAATCAAACTCAAAAATAGAAAAATCCTTGAAAGTGGCAGATAAAACAAAAACCACATGATTCTGCCCACAAGACATCACAGGCTGATTGACAGTGGGTTCTCACTGAAGCCTGCAAGGCAGAAGGACATAGGCTCTTGACCTATTTCTGCAGGCACTGAGAATCTAATGTAGCCTGGCAATCTTTAACTGTTTAAAGAACATGTTCAGCAAAGCTGTATTATAACCATAAAAAAGTAAAATGTAATGATGTGTCCATGTTTTATTGAAAGGGAGATAAATCCTGTGTACTCATTGATTGGAGGGCCCATTGACATGCTATACAGAGTGATGTGCACTCAAAGACATCATAGAGACTTCAGGTACCAACACATGGCCTTAAAGATGTGAAAAAAAAAAAAACCTCAAGGAGGAGTTTCACAGGTGGTTGTAACTCATGGAGCAGCAGGAAGGAAAATAAGACATAAGAAAACAAACAACGAATTAGACACAAAATGAAACATGATCATGTGTTCTAAGTATTAGCAACTGTGTGATGTAAAAATGCCAGAATATGCCAACTACACCTAATAAATTAAGGTGCAAAATTGTGAAAACTGGTGTGTGAATGTTTTCAAAGAGGACATCTCAAAGAGGGTGATGTTGGGGCTGGGTTGAGAAGTCAAGAGCTTACACAGTGGGCAGAAAGAAAGCATGAAGCAGAAGAAAGGCATGGGGTATAGAACAGCATAGGACATACAGAAAGGTGAACATTTCAGGACTGGAGAGATGGCTCAGTGGTTAAGAGCACTGATTGTGAAGGAGTTACAGAGACAAAGTGGCGCTGTGACGAAAGGATGAATCATCTAGAGACTGCCATATCCGGGATCCATCCCATAATCAGCTTCCAAACACTGACACCATTGCATACACTAGCAAGATTTTGCTGAAAGGACCCAGATGTCTCTTGTGAGACTATGCCGGGGCCTAGCAAACACAGAAATGGATGCTCACAGTCAGCTATTGGATGGATCACAGGGCCCCCAATGGAGGAGCTAAAGAAAGTACCCAAGGAGCTAAAGGGATCTGCAACCCTATAGGTGGAACAACATTATGAACTAACCAGTACCCCAGAGGTCTTGACTCTAGCTGCATATGTATCAAAAGATGGCCTAGTCGGCCATCACTGGAAAGAGAGGCCCATTGGACTTGCAAACTTTATATGCCCCAGTACAGAGGAATGCCAGGGCCAAAAAATAGGAGTGGGTAGGTAGGGGAGTTGGGGGGAGGGTATGGGGGACTTGGGATAGCATTGGAAATGTAAATGAGGAAAATACCTAATAAAATATTTTTTTAAAAAAAGAGCACTGACTGCTCTTCCAAAGGTCCTGTGTTCAAATCCCAGCAACCACATGGTGACTCACAACCACCCATAATGGGATCTGATGCCCTCTTCTGGTGTGTCTGAAGACAGCTACAATTTACTCATATAAATAAATCAGTCTTTTAAAAAAAATTCAACGGTGAAATGCCAAGCAATGAATTACTAAAATCTATTAAAATCTATCAATCAGTTATATGTGTTCCTTAATGTAGGATGCTATTATCTTCCTATGATCCATCAGAAGTTTGAAATGCAATTGGGAAATGTGCTGACTGTGCCTTACCTCCTGTCCTTCAACTCACTCACACACTGTGGTGTTGATTGCTCCCCTTCTGACCTTCAGGCTGTTCTACCAATGCCAAGTGTCTAGGGGCAACTGACATATATCACCTGCCTGACACAACACTTAGAGTCAAAATCAATATCTACTTGCTTCTAAATTTGCATGGCTATTGGCGTTTCAGTCTCGTGTGCTGACCTCTTACAAGTTGACAACTGTCTCTTCTGCAGGCATCACCACAGTGCTAACCATGACCACACTCAGCACCATTGCCAGGAAGTCCCTGCCTCGGGTGTCCTATGTCACTGCCATGGACCTCTTTGTGACCGTGTGCTTCTTGTTTGTCTTTGCCGCACTGATGGAGTATGCTACCCTCAACTACTATTCAAGCTGTCGAAAGCCAACCATCAGGAAGAAAAAAACATCGGTGAGTGGTCAGGACATTTAAGGTTTGCTCAGTTGCAGCAGAAGGGTAGTTTAAGGTAAATGTGCTCTGAAATGCTGTAATGTCCTTAAGGATCTTAGAAAGTGAGATAATCCTATGGATGGGGTGACAAAATGTGAATACCTCCCATTTCTCCAGTGTCACTGCCTGCTGGTGACAGGGCTAAGAGTGGGCGTGCCTTGAAGACTGCCAAGATCCATGGCCTCTTTCCAATTCTGATTTCTTTTTTTTTTCAGCAGTTATTACATCCAGATTCCACAAGATGGATTCCTGATCGAATAAGCCTTCAAACACCCTCTGTATGTATAGCTTTACAGATGCCATTACTTCTTAGAATATTGTTTTCATTGAAAGATATGTTCTTCTTAAATATGTGCAAGGAATTCAAATGAGTGCTATATTTGATCCTTTAAAATGTTTTTTTTATTATTACTAAAACAACCAAATTAGAATTAGCACAACGTGGGAGAAACATCTTAACCTTTCTAAATGGGGACCTTGATGCAGTATGCATGCTTCTTAGACTACACATATCCAAGTTCTATGTATCCATGCATACTAAGAAACTGATATCTGCTGAGCTATCTCTCAAGCTCAAACTTCTATTAATATTTTAAGTAACAATCTGTAAGGTCTGTACATTAATTGTTATGCATGTTACATTTTATAGACCCACTGAAATACCTATAGTTACATAGCGAGTATACTGGGGACATTAGCCTGCAGTTTATAGTGTGATGTTTATTCTAGCTTTCGTTTTACTGTCACGCTCTACCAAGCTACCAGCCGCAACATGTTCCTCCTCCTACAAATAGCATGACTCCCTCAATTTTTCGAGCACTTTTAAGCTAATATGTATCTAAATATCAGCTTACTTTATGCTCACAAGTAAAATTGAGTATGGAGAAATCAACCCCTATAGATGCTAGTAAGAAGGAAACTGGAATGAAAACTTAGAAATTTTATTTTCATTTCAAACCACTGACCTGGCTACCATTTTTGTCATGTGCTACCTTTATGACTTTTATTCTTGGCTTGTGTTCACACACTGATTACACTGAATGTCTCACCTGTATATGACAGGTGGCTTCTAAGCTCTTAATGAATAGTACATTATATTTTGTGCATCCTAACCAGTTTTTATAAGGAAAAATATATAATTGTTACTCTACAAATAGGCATCATGGGGATTTAGCAGAATAGTAGTGGGCAAGCATCAAGCCAGCCCTGAGAAACCAGAAAATGCTTCCAATGACTGTTATACAAGGACATAGAGAAGGGAGGCTTGGAGTGACAGACACCAATCTGAGCTAATAGCCCAAAACCCCAAGAGTATGTTTTCACACACAGCCAGAGGCCTGAGTGTTGAGGGAAAATATTGATGTCTTTGATGTAGAAATTATTCTACCAAGAGAAAAGGCAGGATCCTTTAACTCAGAGAAAAAAAAGAAAATCTTCCCCCCAAAGAAAACCATGGACAAAAAGGAAAGGCTGATGACCTAGAAGAAATTATAGTCAATTCACAACAAAAGGTGTCACTGCAGGTAAGAAGACACAACTAAGGCTCACATAGACAAAGAGGGAGGGGTGGAGAGAGCATTTAACTGTTAGAATTATCACCATTTCAACTCTTATTTCATTCCCAGAAAACTTGAAACCTAAATTATATGTCTCTAGAGGGGATAAGGACAGAGTCCTGAACATATGTGTAGTTGGGGCAAGATGCTCACACAGCCTTGTGGGTCAATTCTTTAACTTAAATGATGCTTTTCACGGGCATCTTAAAAGCAGTGTTCCATGGAGAACATTGGGCTGTGTCATACACATAATGAAAGAGGAGGGAGTCAGACACTGACTGGGCCAAGGAAGAAGCCCAGTCTCTTTTAGGCACAGTTTGAAATACTTGAATCAATGGAGCAGGTACATGGAGAAACGTGCTTACATGGTACAGAATACAGTCATGGATGGCTTGGCCTATCCTAAATTCTACTCCGGTGTTGTGAAATGGAACTCATTTCAGATTCCCAAGCTCTCCTGACTATCGCACAGAGTTTCTACTGAGTTTCAGTAGCCTGTGCTTCATTTCCCTAAGTTATAAGAAGAAATTGAGATTTCTTGTGTCCCAAGAACCTTCTCTGCTGCTTTTCTCATAACCTCTGAAGTCTCCATCTCTTGTGATTTGTCTCTGTCCCTGGAGACTCTTCTATGCCCAGCCTGTATCAGTGTCTTCCCTCAAGGCCCACAGCCCATAGTTCACATTCATACCACCCCAAGGGACTACATACATACATACATACATACATACATACATACATACATAGGGTTGAAGAACTGAGTTGGTGAATGTCTGGCTTTAAAATGCCGAAGCACACATGAAAGAAAGGCTTTAATAGAGTTACTGTCTAATAAAGATAGGTTTTACCAAATGGAGTTTGTCAGAAAGGCATACATTCCTCAAACGCACTGGATAAGTATTGTTTTGATCCACACTTGGACTTCAGAATCCTGAGGCTAGAGGGTACACATCCTTATCAGAGCTGAACTTGCCCACTCTTCCACCTCTGCTTATGCCTCAGGGCTTTAGAAGCTGCTGCAGAGTGGGGCTCTGAAAGCTTCCAGTGAACACTGATGCAAAGCCCTCTGCTTATAAATGGACTCTTCCCACCATACATGTGAACACATGCTTCCCATGTGAAAGGCTCCATCCAGAAGGCTTCATGGAGGAGTTTAGAATACTCAACAGTTCTGTCACTTTGTTTCTATTTATGATGCTTCACAGACATGAATCTAGCCATCTTAATGAGATTCTACAATTTACTTAAGGTAAATGTGACTGTCCCTCTAAGGGACATTTATATGAACTCTAAAGAAGCTGAGTGCATTCTATGTAGTATGGCCCAGACTAACAATTCAGAGTGACCTCATTCTTGGCATTCCTCCTTCCAAGTTCTCCCATATACCCCTTCGTTTTGTTTTCAAATTCATTTCAAATTCCTCTTTTGTCATTAGTTATTGTTATATGTATGTATGTAAATATATACATATATATTCCTGAATATAACCTGCTCAGTGTGTATAATGCTACTTGTATGTGTGCTTAAGGGCTGACCATTGGTATTGAATAACCAATTGGTGTGCTCTTCCCTTGAAAAACTATTTCTCCCACATTCAACATGGCTTAGTGGTTCTTAAGGCTGAGACCTCCTGGGCTTTTGACCATTCATTTTGGCATGTCTATTGGTGTTGGCCTGTTCAGCTCATGGCAGTCATGTTGGTGAGACTTTGTGGATATACATTCTGTTATTACTAGGAGACACAAAAACAAACTGCAAGATTATCTGGCTCTTACATTCTTCCTGCCCCTTTCACAATGATCCCTGAGCCTAAGATTTAGGGATTGTAATGGTTTGTATATCCTTGGACCAGGGAGTTGCACCATCTGAAGGTGTGGCCTTGTTGGAATAGGTGTGACCAGGTTGGAATGGGTGTGTCACTGTGGGTGTGGGTATAAGAAGCTCACCCTAGTTGCCTGGAAGTCAGTCTTCCACTAGCAGCCTTTGGATGAAGACATAGAACTCTCAGCTCCTCCTGCGCCATGCCTGCCTGGATACTGCCATGCTCCCACCTTGATGATAATGGACTGAACCTCTGAACCTGTAAGCCAGCCCCAATTAAATGTTGTTTTATAAGACTTGCCTTGGTCATGGTGTCTGTTCACAGCAGTAAAACCCTAACTGATACAGGGATATACATCCATTTTAGGCTAAGTGACTGCATTTTGATTGGTTGTGGTTATATGTACTGATCCATCTCATACAAAGAGAAGTTTTCTTGATGAGGTAGGTGTGAGAACTATATTTACTTGTGGGCAAGAAGGACAAATATTTAGAATATTGTTAGTGATTGTACTGGTTTAATTAACTGGTGGTTGTAGGTTCTCTTCCAAGATCCATGAATTCACTAGCCCTGGGTAATTGACTAGGCTTCCAGTAATAAACATGGTTTCTCTCTTGTTGAGCAGACATTAAGTCCACCAAAGTGTGACAATACTGTATCATGCCATGTTGTTCATATTTGTGGTTGATAGACATTATAGATAAGTAGAACTGCTGGATGCTTTCCTCCTTCAGAAGTTCAACTGGCACCTTCTGCTCCCATGAAATCTTGTCATCATGGAGGGGGCTTTCAGGCTAGTTCCAGCTCAGGAACTTCTGGGCCTTGCATCTGAAGTACACTGTATCTTCAGCAGTGGGGACTTACTTTCCATCCCTGCTGGGTAAAAAAGAAATCCAATAATTATAGGCTGGATATAGTTATAACCTTGTTCAAAAAGTCAAAAGAAGGCTTCTCATGTCTGGTATTAGGGGGCTAATCTATTTTTAATAAGAACCTTTCTAAAAAAAATGAAAACAGGTCTTTCCAGTTGCCTCCCACTATGTAGTCATACTAAATAATGCCTCTCCCTAGTGGAACTCAGTGTAGAGTGTGGGTAATAGTTCTTGAGGGGTTGACAGCTGTCTGAAAACCTAAGGGCTCCACTGGAAGCTTCTCAAGATGGATGTTTCCATCCAGTTATGAAAAAAAAAAAACAGCAAGTCTTTAACTCTCCCTTCTTCTCCCATTCTGACTTTTCAAAGACAGGAGGAGAGCTTGGGAGTGGAGAGTATTCAAACTACACATGTTCAAGCTTTCTTCCTAGATTACATGCAGTAACAGTGCTTTCTCTCCATTTCATTACATAACACCTGCTACTGTTTGCTAGTTTGAATAGGCACACATTCATCTTCCCATGCTATAACATCCATGTGGTTTAACATTGAAGGAACAAATCTACAATTTGTACATATTTGCTACCAGGTAACAGAATTGAAACTTGAAATGGCTAATACATTTTGAAAATGTGTTTCCCTCCCTCCCCTAAAATCTGGGACAGGTTTTTAAGCATCGATGTGTTTTTCCTCATTCACTGAGCTGCAATGGTTCAATGAATAGGTTGTGTCCAGTAATGAGTAAGTGTGGAATGGGCATGGCCTGCGTCCATCTTGTCTAGTAGCAGACAGAAGTAGTATCTGTTGTTTGATGCGGTTCAGGCTGTTCTTACATGCATTTCATGATTGCTCTGCTATTCTTGTGCCTACAGAATTATTCTCTACTGGATATGAGGCCCCCACCACCTGTGATGATCACGTTAAACAATTCCATGTACTGGCAGGAATTTGAGGACACCTGTGTCTATGAGTGTCTGGATGGCAAAGACTGCCAGAGCTTCTTCTGCTGCTATGAGGAGTGCAAGTCTGGCTCCTGGAGGAGAGGCCGCATCCACATTGATGTATCCGAGCTGGACTCCTACTCTCGGGTCTTCTTCCCGACATCCTTCCTGCTGTTCAACCTGGTCTATTGGGTTGGATACCTGTATCTTTAAGTGCTGCTCTGAAGGATGACTGAAGAGTACTTGATTCATGTTTTTCCTTCCACTGTCCCCAGACAAGTAGTGACCAACCAAAAAAGTAGAAGGGAAGGACACGACTCCAGTTTGTTGTGCTACCTTTCAGCAGCATGGGAAGTACTGGAAAGTATTCCTTATAAATATTTCACTCACAAACACTCACTCACATGTGCACGCACACACACACACACACACACACACACACACCACACCACACCACACAAAGAGGAACTGCATCTTCAAAGTGATATTCTTGCTAATCCCTTCTTCAACCCGTAGTTTGATATATATGAATGGCCTTGGATACAGAAGCTGCCAGTTACCATGCAACGACACCTGTGAAAGATGCAAACCAATATCTAGACGTTGTCTCAGATCCTCCCCATTATGTATCTTCCTTTTGCATCCCTTGGCACCAGTGCCTGTGCACACAGGATCTACCTTAGTGGAGATACACTCAGAGTGACCTCTCTGAGATCCAGCTTGAAGTGCAGTCAGCTTTGGCCCCTTCTGTGAGGCCTGTTTGCTCAGACACTGAGGTCCTAAGCTAGCCTCCCTCTAACTGGCACTCTTCCTTCCTGCCTGGGAGGTATATAAGCCAACAAGTTTCCATTCGTGGGAAAAAAAAATGTGATTTTTAAAATTTGTTCCTGAGACCAAGACTGCTGTTTGTCTCTAACTCTAACAAAGTAGTGACTTTATTACAGACTGCCAAGCATCAGCCGTATTTGCATCCTGGGTTCCTGGACCAGTTGCATTTGAATTCAGCATTTTTCAAAGAGCTGCGATTTATAAGACCAAGTCTCAGTCTCAGATGATGAGGGTAGCTTATATTATTGTTAGGGATTCGGTAACTGTCTTCACCCTGCTCACACATGCAATGTGGATAGGCCTTTGTTTGGAAACGGCGTTCTACAGTGTAAAATAACATAAACATCCATGTATTTAATCATGAGCATTAACTTTAAAGCCAAACCAACTTTAGATCCAAAAATTGGTGATGGTTATTGTCAATTACACATTTTGATGAACAAAATTTGTTTTATACTTTGAAATATGAATGCATAGCAAAATCCCAAAGAAACCCCCCGAAATCAATTCTCTTTTGATATTTTTTATAACACAAAACAAATTTGCTTCTTCATATTAGTTATTTGCTATGACCAGATGCTCTTGTGCACTCCAAGTCCATGACTCTTTTGAAGCATCCTCTATTGGTGACACCCACGCATTTCCACTCATCAGCAGGGTCTTGGCACTGTTACGGCATCCGCAGTACAATCCTTGTGTGCTTTTCTCCCACAAAGCTGAATTAATTTTATTGAAAGTCATTCATTTTTTTCCATTTCTATTACACATACTATATCACTACTTAGAAAAAGTAAAACATCAGACAAGTAGAATATATCAAAGTGGTGACTTCACACAATTTATTAGATGTATTTCAGAAACGATGATGGTATTGAAGAGACCGGAAAACTGAAAGTAGATACTTTTGTTAATTCTTTCTAGTACTGTTGCACATGAAGTAGATGTGAAAACGGACACACCTCTCATTTGTAAGGGTAATAATGGCTGTCTCTGTGTACGGTTGTGATATTCAGTCTTTTCTTTCTGAGTTTCAACTAACAAACTACTAGTTTGATAGTTACTACATAAGGCTCAAGTCAACTGGCTTCTAGTTAGAAAATTCCATTTAAAAGAATTAAAATAATAAATGCCCATAAAGAATAAGCTGAAATAATGGCTTAGATGAAATGTCTCCTCTGTTGGGAGGTTTTGCATCTAGTGCTCTAGTGTCTCTGAAGCTCCTGCCTTTGGAAGGCCCACTCTGGAAGTGCCCACAGCACTGAAGACAGAGAGCAAGCCACACACACAATTGCAAACACTATCAGCTCAGAATCGCTAATCAGATAAAGAGCTTTAATCTGTTACATTTTAAAAGTTCTGGGGAAAACTAAATTTTCTAGTCATCTTTTTGTTTTTAAGGATTAAAACCTGTAAGCATGTGATGTAGGGGTGGACTCCCTGCTACCGTAGACAAACCCCACAGTGGCCTCTTATCTCAAAACTTGTCATTGTCATTGTGTCTTGCCCAACCTCAGCCATGCTGATCAAAACATAGGAAGAGCCAACGCGCATGTCACAAGTATGCCAATGCCTGTTTCTCAGTAAAGTTTAATTGTCTATGTCAGTCTGAACTCCCAGGATAACCCATTCTGGTACATGAAACGGGAGAGATGCCTGCCCATTGCTCAGGGGCAAAACCAGGGGCTTTATAAGGTGAACTCTGAGGAGAGTCTGGTACACTTGGAGGAGAAGGAGAGATGCACCCCTCCTTAGACACCAGCTCTCCTTACTTAATTAAGGGGGACATGTGTGAGCACACAAACTCAAGCCTCCTCTAACCTGCCCCATTCTGCTTTGTTTCCTTCGTGTGCAGAGCTGGGGAATGCTTGGGTAGTGGTCTGAACAACCTGCATTTCAAAGGTGCTACTGTGTTCCTCACTCTTAGAAGCACTCCAGACTGAGGAGACTATTTGAACAGATTCCCAAACCACTGTGGATTATACGGAAAACTGTGACTGTCTCTCCCTTAAACTACATCCTGGTTGATGGAGAAAAACTAAAAAGATGTTTTACAAAGTAGTAAAATTCAAGCCAAATGCCTCTTCAAAGCCTAGACAGATTCCCTAGGGTATCCGAGATGCTCGGTGGAGGACAGTGTTAATAAATTAACTCTGAGTCCAGCCAACACTGCCTCCAGTTTGCCCAAAATATGCCTTAAAATAAAACATAAAGCCCCCAAATTTTACATTTCTAGAAATTTCAACTTCCTGTAGTCCCCCTTTTTCATACTAAATTTTGCTGTTTTTTTTTTAAATATACATGGATAAAAATAGGATTTCATTTCTTTCTATAACAACCAGGCATTTTCATGTTCGCATCAGATGAGATAAAATTACAGACTTTCATGGACTCTTCAAACATGGAAATGCTTGTCCTTAATCACAAGCTATTCTCATGTAGGAACCTGTGGGTTTATGTCCACAGATCAGCATCATTCCAGACTGTTTTACCTGGTAATATGTTGCTGCAGTTAAAGATGTTTGGATGCGTGTTGTAGCCCTACACAATGTCACATCTGGAAACAGTGGAAGCAAGCCACCTGAATGGAATCCCACTTCACATCAATTTGTCTTGACACAGCTAGGAAGCAGAGGTCCACTCTATCCAAAGGGCTAGAAAACAAAACAGACACCACCTCTGCCTCCTTGATCATTTTTATCTCACATGCCAAACTGAAATTTTCATTCGGAACTTGGAGAATTGTGACTGGTCCCCAGATGTTGCACCCCCATCCTATCACTTCAGAGCCCTGGCGGCATCAGGCTTCTTGAATCTGTTTGTGGTTTGACAACTATTTTTTCGTGTTTTCCTTTTAGAGTTAAAAATTATGCAAGTTTTCATTTTGAAAATAGTAAAATGAAGAGAGATAAACATAGAATATAAATAAGAAATGTTGAATTTCATTTATACTGATAGATTATTGGTTTGGAACTTTAGAACACAATTATATGGAAGGGTCTTTGGAAATAGGAAGACAGGAAACAGAATACCAATTCACGGAAAATGTCTTATTCACAGTTTTCCCTGAACTCCCATCAAATGGCTACTAGTGGCCTGTGATAACCATTGGGTCTAAGACTAATCATGGTCCAAGAACTGAATCTAATGAAGTGCTCAGGACAGACAGGCCCATCTCTGATCTCCCTTCTACTGTAAACATGGATCAAAACATAACAGGGAGAGAAAACAACCCGTGTCTTGAGATGATAAGGTAACAGCTAACACAGACACCTTCCCAGAATAAGGAGTTGTTTTGTTTTTTAAATATATTACGGTTTTGGAGCCTTGAAGTTGGGATGTTTCAACTTCCCTCTTTTAAAATTTCTTTAGCTTACAAGATACTAATCCCATGATAAAAAGCTTGATTTAATTCTGTTAAGGTTAAAAGAGAAGATGTTTCTATTCATTTGCTTCCAAGATGTCTTTTAGTTGAGTGGTGCTTTTGTTCTAATATTCCCTGTAAGACTTCTAAACTTCTTTGTTACTTTTCCTAGACTAAAATCCCAGTCTTAAAAACAGCTTACATAAATCAGTGCAAAACTCTGACTTGAACTCTCGTTGGTCATTAAAAAGTTTCCCATGCTTTGAGTTAACCAGGTTAGGTTATGTGAACTAGTAAATACTTAAACACACACACACACACACACACACACACACACACACACACACACACCACTTCCAAATTAAGGAAAGTCTGATTTGTTTTTTCATTTTAATTGAGGCAAATGTAAACTGCTTTGCTTAACCTGTTCAGTTAAGCATCTATTTTAAGCACTTCATTTTTCACATCTGTAAGCACAGTACAAGGTTGTCCCAGCCCAGGGAACAGGTTGCACAGGGTGAGTCAAGAGTAGTTACTGTGGGAAAGGAAGGCTTCTCTGTCTGCAAGGTAGTTTAAACTGCAAGGGTAGGGAGAAACAATTGACTTTCAACCACAAAACCTCCCAAACTGAGCTAGTTCCTGCTTGGTTTTGTTCTTTCCTAGATATTGAAAAATACTGCTCTGTATTTCTGTGAACAAGGAGAGTCTGCTTCTGGATCCATGTATTCTGTATCTGTGATTTCAACCACCATCAAGAATGTCAACCACTTTTGTCTCTGTACCTAGCATGGGCAGGCATTTCTCCTTGTGATTATTTCCCTAAATGTAAGAGAGTAACAACAGAGGCTGACATAGAATGTACAATGCATAAAGCCGTGTAAGCTGTCCTGGGGTGGTGGAATGTATAGAGAAGAATGTGCATAGTGTCTATGCACATAATGCCCCGACTTTATTCAAAGGACCTGTGTGTATCTGAGAGTTCTGTTTTCCTGAGGGATCCTGGAACCAGTGCCCCCTGCAAATTTGGAGAAGTGACTGCAATGTTTTCATTTCTTATAACAGACTTAGATCCTGATGTCTCCTGGTTGCCCTACCCACTGAAGTACCATGTCAGTACGTGTACATAACCAAGCCAGTGTTCATTTCTTAAATATGCATTTCTTAGATCAGGTGCTCACAACATGGCTATTACAGTCCCCTCTATACATCTTAAAATTATGACATTGTCCCTAGCTTCCATTCACAAAAGATAGTTCCCATTTACCATTGATCATTGATCACTGATCATTTTTGAATACACAGGACTTTATATAGTGGACCCTAAAATCACACTAGGGAAAAAAATGTTTGACCCTAAGCTGTAGCTTTATGAACATTGTGAGAATCAATGTGGAAGCTTAAAGTGTCAGGCATGGGCTGAAGTAAGGGTGACATGGGTCCACCTTCTGATTTTCTCCTCAAACAGGCTGAGTTCTTAATGTATGAATGAGTCTGCTTCCTGGCACAGTGAGGCAAGTGCTTCTGGTAGGGTTGTGTTTGCACCTACTGAACAATCTCCCAGGACAGCTGGCTGGATAGGCAACCATAAATGTCCTTGTCAGTTGTCGTGAGAGTGCCCACGACTTGCCTACATCATTTTCTTAAACATCAAGTTATGCCCCGGTTCACAGGAATCTTCTGGAAAGATTCTCAAGACATATTTTAGAAGTCTTCCCATTGTGGAATTGGTATTGTCAGGGACAAGTGATGACAGCTTTGAAATAATTAGTATTTGCTGAAATGTCTTTTTATCAATAATTGTCCAGGCTTTTAACAGGAAAGATTCTTATCAATTTTAAGTTTGTGTGAAGGCCCCCAACACACAGAACCCCACACTGAGAAGACCTAACTGCCCAACCCTCTGTCTAACCTTGGCAGTCACAGGTAACCATCAGTGAACTGGACACATCATTGTGTCCTTGCATTTTCAGGGTTATCTGGGAAAATAAAAATAAAGAACAAAAGAAAGCTAAGAAACAAATCATATCTTCTTAAGTAACATTCTCTGTAATTAAAAGCTGAAAATGTACATAACCTTGATGACTGAACTTTCCAACGTATCCATCAGATATGAAGGAAGAGTATGGCAAGACCTCTGACATGGTTTTTATCCATGGTCTAGTTTGTAGCCACCAAAGCACTGCAGAGATTTTCTGTCTTTTATAAGCTGTGACAAAATTAGAACATGTATTTTTTTTAATGATGACAAGCTCTTAAAAACTTTAATTGTAATGTTAGAATAGAGTCCAAATTTTTGTTCGTTCCTTGGAAGTCCATCTGCCCTGGTTCCTGAGTTTCCCAGCATTTGAGGAGTGCATGCCACCCAGTATTTATTTCCTGGTTACTTTTCTTCTTTTCATTTTTGCCTTATTGGACATTTTTAGTCATTTTCTTCTAGATACAATTTTGATTGGCTAGGCACTATTTTTTCTAATGTGGCTGCATCTTCAGAAGTTGTAAGTTTTGTTGCCCAAAGAAACCATCACTCCTTTGCTCTCCATGTCTTTGGGTCTAGGAGTTACTGCAGATCTTGTTGGCATTTTTTTACTATAGTCTCTCTAACTATATAGTAGTGAAGAGTTTGCTATTGTTTTCCTTTTTTCAGCTTAGAGTAATGATGGAAACACCCCCAAAGCCACAATGGCCAAATTGTGCTAGTGAGCCACGTTTACATACTGACATATTTGTGTACAGATACATGTTTTCTTTTAAGCAGCTCCTGGACTCAGCAAAGCTTTGCTTGTTTATGTTTTCCATGAAAGGCTCTAGGAGAGTGACAATTTTCAGGGACTGACCTGTAACTCGTTTGAAGTGATGGGGTATCTTGTGTTTACATGCAGTGATGTGTGTTTTCGTGTTTGTATGTAACAAGGTAAAACTGAACAACCTATTAATGTGTGCGTTACTCTATCAACTGCCCCACATTTAGTTGAAACACTTAGGAGCACAGCTTCCTAGTGATAGCATGTTAGTTTAGTAAGCCTCTGGTTAAGGCAAACAGGAAACAGGGGAAAGAAGGGAAAAGGAAGAAAAGGGCCCAGATAGAGTAAGAGACAATCATTGTATTTCCCCAAAATATGGGATCACATCCTTTAAAAAACAAATCAAGATGAGATGCCTGATCAGAAGCACCACCAAGTTTCTTGGGTGCCTTGATTATCTGTGTACTGTGACCAGGCTTATCTAATATACTGATAGTACTTCTTGATATATGGAACACTGGCCTTACAGTGTTCATTTGGGAAGCCATGTAGTTGTTCACAGACAAACCTAGGTAGGGCCTGTCGTCAATTTTCAAAGCCTAGGAGTCAGCTACAGAGTATGCAGGTTCATTCTGAGAAGTAAAACTTTCACAGTCCTGGGCCGTGACTCAGGCAGAAAAGTATGGAGTTGATTTTCTATCTGCCTGGAGTCCTTCCCACCTCTACAGCCTAAGGTAGGCTGATTCCAGAATCCCACAGCATTTTGACATCAGTTCTGAGCAAGTGAGGACTGTAGAGGGCATTGGCTGGGAGGAGGGTGACCTGTCCTGCCCAAGTGCTGGCTGGCCCCTTAGAGAACTGGGATCATGGTCAGAGGCTGGCCTCACACCAGTGGCTTGCAAGAGCACTGGATGTCCTGCTGTCCTCGAGGGCCCTCTTCCCCAGCATAAAAACGGTGACTCCCCTGTACCCTGCAACTCGTGGTGTCCTAGTGAAGAGAGGGCGCCCTTGTGCCCAACGTGCCTTGGCGACCCCGGCGGCACCGCGCCCTGCCTTGCACGTCGCGACCCCGCCGAGCCCTCAGGGCCAAACCCAGCCAGAAGCCACCTGAGCCTCTTGGCTGGGCCGCCCTCTGTATTTGTATTTGGATTCCTATGTTTGTACTTCTGATACAAATAAATGCACATGTTGTCAGAAATATTGAAGTGCACCTCCTTCTGGTCTGAGCGGCAACTGGGAGGGCACTGCTGGTATTGAGGATTAACAACATCAACTGTCCCTTTCAGACATGCATGTCTCGGGAGCCAGATGCATTAGCAGATTGCACACCCGGTCAGGATAGTTATGACCTCAAAGTTAAAAGGGTGAGTTTTCTGCAGGCCGCTTCTCCCTCCACTCCTGCCAAAGCGAATGCACGAAGACCCTGAAGCCAACGATGACAAGCAGGAAACTTCAGTGCACTCAAGACAAGGTAACTGTGCCAGCCTCCGGGTCTCACCTGCCCCACAGGAGTGGACTCAACCACAAATGACGTGGAATACTAGGAGACACAGGCTCATAACGAACTACCTGATCCTACGGCTCTTCTGCCCCTCTTCCACAATATTCCCTGAGCCTTTGGTGGGGTCTTTTGCACTTATATTCATTGCAACTGGTCTCCACAATGCAACATTTTGATTGTTTGTGATTTTCCGTGGTGATCTCTTCCTGTTGCAAAGAGACATTTCCTTGATGAAGAGTAAAGACTATACATATCTGTGGGTATAAAGACAAATGTTTATAGAATGTTGTTAGGTATACTGCTGGCCTAGTAAAGTTGTAGGTTCTCCTTTCATAGCTGTAACTTCGATAACACTGAGCAATTAGGTAGGTATGCAGTACCTGGCTATGCCCAGAAGTCTCACCAACATAACTGAGCATGAGCTAAACAATAGACATGCCAAAGTGGATGAGAGAAAATCTCAACCCTACACAAAAAAAACTACAGACAAAGTATGCTGAGACCGTGCAAAATAGCCTTCTCCAGGGAAGAACACACCAACTGGTATCAAAAGTCAAATGGCTCAGCCCAAAACTGTACATACAAAAAACCTAGCATTATGCAGACTGAGCAGGTTATATATACATATACATATGCATATACATATATATGCAATAACAATTAATGAAAAGACACCATAAATTTGGAAGAGAACATGCAAGGGTATATAGGGAGGATTTGAAGAGAGGAAAAGAAAGGGAGAAGTGTTATAATTATATTATAATCAAGAAAAAAGTTTTAAGGGAGCTAGGGACAGACTAAGGGCTATCCTAGGAAAGTCAGTGGCTAGGCACTGAGACTGACTATGGGAAGGTCAAGTGTTGGTCCCCTTGACACAGACACTGCTGCCCAAATAGGACACAGATGGTTGCAATGGGATACAATAGCTCTCTCAATCATTATTAATGGGACAATTTAGGACAACGCCCTTTGAGGCTGGCCTAGGCTACATAGATAAATGTTTTCTCCCAAAACAAAAACAGTAAAACAGAAAAAAAAAAAAAAAAAAAAACAATGGATATAATATCATCAACAACCACCATGGGGCAGTAGCTCAGTCAATGTTAGAAGCTTCTACATCACACTTTGGTTGGTCCACATAAATGAAATGTATTTTTCTAAGTAGAACAAATGCAGGTTGGAAATTGAGACTTCTTGTATTTAAAATTAATTTCCTTGAGAGGGCTCACTTTCCAGAAAGTATCTTTATAATATGTCAAACTGTCAGACTGAGGTCACCAGTACATGCTAGGAATACACATAAATCAAGAACATCTACTCCAAGCATCATAACTAACTAAAAGAAACCCACAAACAACATTAGGGCATTTGGGCTGTTCTCTTGCTCTGTGACTTGAGAATTAGGAGCAGCAATTTCTCTTATTCAGAAGCAGAATTGCAGTGACTCTGGGTCATGCCCCCACCCTGACAGTGCTGCTTAAAAGGAAAAACTTCCCAAAGAACCAAGGAGAACTGGGACTCTGCCCCAATCCTATTGTCTTATCTTTTCTAAAAAAAATTCAGTAAATTTCTCTGAAGCCATTTCTCTTGTGAGAATAGTCTTTTCGAATGGCATTGCCCCCTTTTCTATTCATGCCTGAAGCAAATTACATACATGCCCTGTTCAGAAAGATGTGCTCTGTATAAGCAGCAGGCACTCTAAAGGGAACGTGCGTAGTCATCTATATTAAGGATGCTGGAATGAGACAGGATGAGCTCTAGAGCTGCTATGGCTGGGTATATAAAGATTGTTAAGGGAAATGAATAGTTCCATGGGACATTTAAAAATAGAATTACAGCACCTGCTGCCAATGAAATCAAAATCCAGTACCTTCTGAATGCAATAGAAAAGAAGAATTCCAAGTCTTTTGATAGTAAGATTGTCAAGATGGGTAAATTAGTATTATGAGTATGTGTGTCATCTCAGTACATTCGAGATTCAAGGGTATACCCCTCACCTGGAGACTAATGCCATTTAGTGGGAGAAATCCAGGCAGCTACTGAAGCACAGATGCCAGCAGGAAATGACATTTAGAATCTCTGGTTTTGGTAGGACACATAATATTCAAAAGGAGCAAAGTTAGGTGGCATAGTGCAGTCTCCAAATACATTAGATTCAGTTCCTGTAAGGACCTGTACAGGACCTGTTCAGGTCCATTCCTAGGGACCAAGAAGCCTGGTGTTTTGATCTGTGTCTTTTCCTGGGATCACTAGCCATCTGCCTGGTATCAGGTTCACTACACTGAACCCTCCACATTATTGAATTGACACTGAATATATATACATGTGTGTGTGTGTGTGTGTGTGTGTGTGTGTGTGTGTGTGTGTGTGTTTGTCCTTTAAAACAAGTAAAGATTTAAAGTTTTCCAGGTAAGACTTTACCTACCCTCCCCCCATAGCCATGAACATGCCTGCAGAGTGCCTCCATATGGCCATGACAGAAAACACACCATGTGGCTCTTCAGGCAGCGAACCAGCTTTTCAGATGTTCTCAGAGATGTTTTTAACCACATAGAAATCCCAACCGGTAAGAAGGACACATGCTCCACTATGTTCATAGCAGCCTTATTTATAATAGTCAGAAGCTGGAAAGAACCCATATGCCCCTCAACAGAGGAATGATACAGAAAATGTGGTACATTTACACAATGGAGTACTACTCAGCTATTAAAAAGAATGAATTTATGAAATTCCTAGGCAAATGGATGGACCTGGAGGGCATCATCCTGAGTGAGGTAACACAATCACAAAAGAATTCAAATGATATGTACTCATGGTAAGTGGATATTAGCCCAGAAACTTAGTATACCAAGATATAAGATACAATTTGCAAAACACATTGAAGAAGAATGAAGACCAAAGTGTGGACACTTTGCCCCTTCTTAGAACTGGGAACAATCACCCATGGAAGGAGTTACAGAGACAAAGTTTGGAGCTGAGACAAAAGGATGGACCATCTAGAGACTGCCATATCCAGGGATCTATCCCATAATTAGCCTCCAAACGATGACACCATTGCATACACTAGCAAGCATTTGCTGATAGGACCCTGATATAGCTGTCTCTTGTGAGACTAGGCCAGGGCCTAGCAAACACAGAAGTGGATGCTCACAGTCAGCTATTGGATGGATCACAGGGCCCCCAATGGAGGAGCTAGAGAAAGTATCCAAGGAGGTAAAGAGATCTGCAACCCTGTAGGTGCAACAACATTATGAACTAACCTAGTACCCCGGAGCTCTTGACTCTAGCTGCATATGTATCAAAAGATGGCCTAGTAGGCCATCACTGGAAAGAGAGGCCCATTGGATATGTAAACTTTATATGCCCCAGTACAGGGAAACGCCAGGGCCAAAAAAAAAGGAAATGTAATTGAGGAAAATATGTAATAAAAAAAATATTTAAAAAAAAGAAATGAATGTTTTCATTGGTGACAGAGGTTTAAATATCAATGGGTGATTCAATAAATGGTATATAAATATACCCAGACTCTCCAATCAGGTAAGTCATATTTTCTTATAATAATTGCAACCCAGTAGTATAGAGATAAACATAAAGAGAAATAAACTCAGAGAAAAGCAGGTGTTAACCAAGGATGACTTAGCGAAAGAGGCCACCAGGCACTTACCTTTTTCATTTTTATTTCTTCTCTCTTAAGGTTTTTATTAGTATGTAGTCACTGGAAATAAGTTATGGCCTTCATAATGGCATTTTTGTTTGAGTGGATTATGTTCTATGTACTCTGACAAATTTATTTGCCATCACCCTTCCCTTCTCTCTCCCTTTCAATTAGTGTTCCTCCCCTTCCGCAATTGTTCCACATCTTTTTTATATTTTCAGGGTGTGTGTGTGTGTGTGTGTGTGTGTGTGTGTGTGTAAATTCTAACTTGCACATATGAGAGAAAATACAGTTTTTCTAACTTTGCATCTGACTCATTTCACTCAATATGATGGTTTTCAATTCTATGCATTTTCCTGCAAATGATCATTTCTGTTTCCTTCTTAGTATTAGATAAAAGTCCATTGTATATAAATACCAATTGTCTTAATTCATTCATCTCTTCATGGCTACCTACACTAATTCCATAACTTGGGCACGTGTCTCTTCAGGGTGCTATCTTTGATGCCTTGGGGGTATACTCTAAGGAGATGTGTAGCTCGATCAGACAGTAGTTTTATTTTTACTTTGTTGAGGAACCTCCATAAAGATTTCCATCATAGTTTTCCTAGTTCACACTCCTACAAGCTATAGGTTCATTCCCAGCACCCTTTTTAAAGGTAGATATAAAGACAGCTATAACGGGCACAACAGAACCTTAGCGTAAATCTGTTGTGCATTTTCCTAAAGGTAAGCATGCCCAGCAGTTCTCCATGTATCTCCGGGCCACGTGCATTTCACCTTTTGAGAAGTACCTGTTCATTTTAGTTCCCCAGTTGTTCGTTGACTTATTTGGCTTCTGTGTTTAACTTTTGAGATTTTAAGAAAATACATTCTAGATATTAATTCCCTGCCAGATATATAAGGACAAATATTTTCTCCCATCCATCATTGTTGTCTGCATGTAGATTTTTCATTTGATGGCATCCCATTTGTCAATTCTTGGATTATTGGAATCCTTTAAAGAAAACTGGGTATTCACATTTAATATGACCTACCCCACCCACCTTCCTCTGAGTTACTGTGACAGGTTATGATAAAAACAGAAACCTCCTCACATGCCCATTAGGGAGTAGAAAGTCATTGCACTTGAGTAAATAGCTACAAACACAGTAATAAAAGCAAACAAAATAGAGTCTCCTTTTAAAGAGCCTAATGTATCAAACAGCAGTTGATAAAAACTACAACCCCAGATGAGAAGTGAATCAGGAGCTTCAGCTGAGGAATACCGTGAAGGCTGATACAAGATAAATGGGAATAAAACAAAGAAGAATCCCAGTTGGCTATGGTTATAAGGTGCTTTGCCCTATGTGTTCTGCTGGAAAGCTTGTGGTCTTTTAATTACATTGATTTACTGCTTCTGATTCTTGAGATTACATTCTCTTTTTCTTTAATATAGGCATTTATAAGAATAGGCCCAGGTTAAGCTATTTTTATATATACAGATCAAGCATGGAAAAAGTAAATTGTATCAATCTTTGCCCAGGACACTTTGAGCCTGGCCTTCCCTCCACTAGACACAATGAGAAGCAATACTGGATACCTCAAAGGCAATAAGCAAAGATGTACAGATCAACCATTGAAAAGGAAGCATTAGAACAACTATTCTTTTTCCTTCAGTGGGGAAATTGTGAGGAAATACATGGCTGACAGGAATATTTCTCCCCAACACACAGAAGCTCCTTTAAAAATGGAAGATTTTTAAAGCTAGTTGCGGTGGGTTGAGTGAGAAATGTCCCCCATACGCTTACATGTTTGAACATCTAGTCTCCAGCTGCTGGTGCAGATTGGGAAGATATAGGTAGTGTAGCCTTGCTGGAGGAAGTAAGTCATTGAGGGTGGCACCTGAGAGTTTATGATCTCATCCTACTTCTAGCTGTCTCTTTCTTCTTTGAGTGTTCTCATTGAGGATATGTTCTCAGCTTCCTGCTCCCGCCACCATGCCTGACGTCCCCATCACCCAGCCATGATGGACTCTTATCTTTCTTTAACCATAAATTCAAGTAAACAGTTCCTTCCATAAGTTGCTTTTGGGCGTGTTTTTTTTTTTAACCACAGCAACAGAAAATTAATTAATACACTAATCTTCCTCAGTCCATTGTTCTCTTCCAAGGCAAAGCCCACTTTGCCTGCTTCCCCATGTCCAAACCTGAACTGTATATGAGTGTAAGACTAGGGCATCCACTTCAAAGTTCCTCAGGTAGCAGTGCTGATGTCCAGACCTCAAGCATGGAGCAGAACCCAGGAATATGCAAGTACGACACACCTGCCCTCTTCCCTAGAATCATTGGAAAGGGAGGGGAACAAACCTGCCATCTAGGCAGGTATCCAGAGACTGAGAAAAATTATATTATGTTAAGTAACTGACTTCTCAGTGAGCCAGTGGTCGCAGGTTTAGGGACTCCAGTCCCAAACACTATGTCTTTGGGACTCTGATATCACAGCTTATAAGCTCTGAAAACTCAGGGGCTGTGGTTGAGCTCAGTCTTTCCATTTCTCAGCACAGGACCCAGCTATGGTGAGCCCAGCTCTACCCTTTGTCTGTTCATTCTACACATCCAACATCTGGGAAGGAGAATGAGACACTTCCATGGGGGTATATTTATAAATGAGGCTTTAAAATAGCTGCATTCTCTTAGCTGAGACTGACTAACATCGTTACTACCAGCTGACTGCAGAGGAGGCTGGGAAACGTGGCCCAGCTCCACAACCTGCATGGAGTGAGTATGGATTTTGGTGGGCCAGAGTCTCAACGCAAACACAAGTGAAATGGCAATTCAAATATAAGAAAGCAGCATCAGGCATGCTGGAAGATCAGCACACCAGGTACCAGTAGACTCCCAGACACAGCAACATCTGCTGACTACAGAAAAGAAAACCTGAGGTTATCCAGACCTACCCCATTAAATGCACGTTTGAAGACATACCAGGTCATAAATAGTATTGTTTATTCCACCATGGAATTATCTCTGTTCTAGTCACTGTTGCTATTTCTGTGATGAAACACCAGAACCAAAAACAATGGGGAGAAGAGGGTGTGTCTGGCCTACACTTCCACATCTCTGTTCATCATTGAAGGAAATCAGGACAGAAACTCAAACAGGGCAGGAACCCGAAGGCAAGAGCTGATGCAGAAGCTATGGCGTTGAGCTATTTAGTGGCTTGCTCCTTATGGCTTGCTAAGCCTGCTTTCTTATAGAACTCAGGACTACCAGACCAAGGGTGGCACTATAGTGGTCTGGGTCTTCCCCATCAATCACTAATTAAGAAAATGATCTCTAGCCTTGCTTACAGCCCCATCTTATGGAGAAATTTTCTCAAATGAAGTTTCCTCCTCTCTGATGACTATAGATTCCATCAAGTTGACAGAAAACTAGCTAGCCCAGTCTCCAAATAGTTAAATTTAATCCCAATTTTTAAAATTCTTACGTATATGAGTGCTCTGTCATTTGACATGTAGTCCTGCATGCCCCAGAGAGAAAATCAAACAGATAGTTTTGAGCCCCCGACATGGGTGCTGGGAATTGAATTCATGACCTCTGGAAGAACAGCCAGTGATCTTAAAAACTGAGTCATGTCTTTAGTCCCTTAATCCCAAATTTAAATGTTGAAGGAAACAAATAGAAGATTCCATTAAAATTTTCCAGACTTTTCATGAATGTGAAAAGTTTAACAGCTATGAGAATAAGTATTTCACCTGTGACATGGAGCATTTGGAATTTTGGACAATTACTGAATGTGGAGCCCAAGGTCTCTACACAGTAGGTAGGTGCCCTACCACCGAGCTCTGTCCTCAGCCCTCCTTCGTGTTAACTGTTAAATTTTGAGATAAAGTCTCAGTAAGTAGCCCAGATTTGCTTTGAATTGACTCTGAAGTTCATGGTGGCCTTGAACTTGTGACACTCTTTCCTCATCCTTCTGAGTAGATGAGTCTCAGCACTGCACCATTTCCAGTTGATTCCTGTATTCACTCAAATCCTGTCATGGCTTCCTCTTTTCTGACTTTATTTGTAAATAACTTGGAAAGTTATAGGAAAGAGGATAATAAATGGAAAATTTTTATTACTAGGCCAGCTAGGGCTGATGACATGTACTACGCTTAGGACCACATAAGTCAGGGATGTGGAACTCAGAGCCTTAGATACGTTTCCAAACTCTCTACAAAACCATAGTAAACCCCTAAGTATCTGTAGCACAGGCCTCCTGCATTCTTATGAGTCCAAATGTGCCATTAGTACATGACCATCACTTCCACAGTCACAGATCTCTCTCTTGTGTAGAGACACAGAGGTTCAAGTTACACGGAAAGCACGTAAAACCATACCAAAATATGTCTGATCCATTTCTAGGTAGGAAGGGAAGGAGGGAAGGAAGCTCCAACAGCAATCACAGTGAAGATGACACCCTGGTAAAAAATGTAGCTACATTCCACAAATGAGAGCTAAAGAGGTCTCTAGAAAACAGGGAGCATAAAGGACATAAACACCTAATTACTGAGAGCAATAAACTAGTAACAAAGGCTGAGAGTCCTGAGGCTTTTAAACTATGGTCCACTGAGTTCCTACAGAGACAGGCACATCCAGACATGCAGCTGTGGAGGTGCACTGGCCCAGGGAGCTTAGAAGACCTGTCATTCTGAGCATCTTCTTACCTCTAGGAAACAAAGAGGAACAAAGTATGAGAGGAGCTGAATCTACTCAAGTCTGCCTTCATCTACCAATAAGATGAGTGGGAGTGCAATCCCAGACACAGGGAGTCTTCAGGACGGCCTTCCCAGTACTGTTTCAATCCCCTATTATAGCCACACGACTTCTGTTTGTTCACAACAGTAGGAAGTTTCTCAGAGAAAGAACTGTCTCCAGAGGATGGTACTGAGGCAGAGATCTGATCCAATTGGTATAATCATGACTCCTGAGCCTTTTTCTTTTTATTCTTCTCTTTAAAGTTAAACTCCTGGTACAAACTCAGGTATTATGCAGAAAATCATTGAAAAATAATTTGGAAGTCTTAAATTTGCTGAGATACTGTGTATAGAGAGAAGACATACTAGCTGTGATTCACATACATACATGTACATACATATACAAACAGTAACCAGACTTTGGGAAAGTCTATTTTCTTTGCTTTCAACTGACCCCCTCAATGATAGAATTCACTGATGAAGCCTGAGAGCTGTGCACATAAAATAATTACATTTGAATTTCTGCACTAAGAGATCTCACCAAGTACTAGCTCAGATTCAAACAGGGTCATGTTGCTATGGTGACCATATCCTTAACATGACTGTGTGATAAGTCAATGCAGCCATGATTTATTTGTCTTAGACAAATGTATCTATTTGTTCCACTGAAAACCTGGTGGCAGGCAAACAGAGCCTCAAGCACCCTTACAGTTCACCTATAATAAAGGCTGGAAATTGTCAGCCTTGCTCTGCCTTGAATGATGTGAAGGTTTAGTCAAACCCTGTCTCCATAGGGTTCTGGAAAGTTCTTTTTGAAATGCAGACACCAAGAATGTGCTGTGACTCTGTCTCCTGTCCCAGTCCCCATGGGTGGGGCAGAAATAGTACAATGCTCTGCTCAGACCTACATTTTGCTCCCCCTCCACGACACTGTCCTTTTAAGGCTGGGCCTTGCTTCTCTGTATAAACACCAACAAGGACACCAAAGGTGGTCCAGTTACAGGGCTATGCACATTTAACATCCTTGGTGCCTTTCCCCAAGCCCATCCTAGCCTATCAATACTCTGCAGCGTTTTGTTTCTGTCCAGTTGATCTCAGCTCCTGCTGGACTCTCTCTCTCCAGTGTCACAATGATTCTAGAATCAAGCCTTTCTTTCTGCTTTAACTGGGTACAGCCCAGCTTGCCATTGTAAATCTAAGCTAAAATATAATCCTAAAATAGTCTACTTCAACCTTTCCCTATAAATCAGTTCCCTCTTCAAATGAATCTGTATAAAGGTCTATAAAGAAAATAGAACTATTTTTCAGTGTGGAAAAAAATGAAGTGAAGTCAACTCTTTAAAGGAATTACTGGAAGAAACATCCATTTTTATCATAGTGTAACAGCCATGACCTACCTGTACACAGTACCATTTCACAGTTTTCTCTTTGGCTAGGGAAATATTAGCATAGAGTCTCAATAATAAAAACCAAAGAACAGATCAATCTACTTTTAAACATGGATAATAAATAACCTTTTAAATGTATTAATTCTTCAAAGTGTTCATAAAAGCAACAATGTATTTTGATCATAATCATCACAATTCTTCCATACAAATTCTTACTAAGTTCATCTTCTATCCCTACCGCATCCCAACTGCATGTCCTATTTTTTAAATAACTCACTGGGTTAAATTAATGATGCACATATATGTATGGTAATGGGACTATCCACTAGAGCAAAATTGTCCTGCCAGGAGCCATACCTTTTAAAAAAAACTAATTTTTCTCTAGCAACCATCAACTAGTCAATCATCCTTCAGGAAAAGAGGAAAAAGAGATGGGTACTTCTGAGCCTCTCCATGCCCCATGCTAGAATGTTGACTTCCTTGTTCTTATGCGGGTTTGTTCAGGCAACCACAGCTGCTTGACTGAATATAGCAATCCTATTATGTCCTGAAGATACTGTTGTATTCTAGCCCTTCACAACTCTCTGGCTCTTATAGTCTCCCACCCCATCCACTTCTATAATGGTCTCTAAGTATTGGGGAGAGTGGATATGATAGAGATATCACAATTATTCGTGAGCACTCCTTTGACATTCATTCTTTGTACTTTGACCAGTTGTGAGGTTCTCCATTAGTCAACCACTGCACAGAGAAGGAAGCTTGTCTGATGAATTCTGAAACCCATACTAATCAACTACATGTATATATACAAACTTAGTAGGCAGCTTGATACTATGTTCAGTTAGAAAAATATTAGTACTATGGCTGGGATCTATGTTCTCCCAAGCTTTGGGATTTTAGCTAGATTTTAAAGTCCAAACCATATGTCTATTCCAATAGACCAAAGTTTATAATCCACCAGAAAGTATGGTTGCCTCCATGCCATTTATTGCACCAGTGTGATTTAGTATGCTAAAACCTTTAGTATGCTGAAAAGCTTCTAAATAATGCATGTTATTGCCATTGTGCATGGTTGATCATCAGAAATTGATGGTAAGACCCTAAACATCACACATTTTGGTCCAAGGACATGGGGAGATCAAGTTGATACTGACTAGGAAACTTTCTCCTGATGTTCAGCTTTCACAGTACTAGAAGGTGCTGTGAAGGCTACTAGAAAATAGCAACTAGTAGATGTATCTAACAGTGAACACTGTGAGTTACAATAATTTTTCTTATTCATAAAATAAAGGTTCAAGGTGGTCATTTTCTGTTTGAACTTTGAATGTTTGGCTAGATGATAGACATCCAGAAATTAAACCTAAGCTACCAAGCCTGCTTTCTATTTTGTAAATACATCAGCTAATTCTTATACCTGTCTCTCCCTCAAAATCTCCTAAGGGATTCACCTGGAAGCCTTCCCTATGATTCTGCCCTGCCCTGGCATTTTTAGATGCCACTCATCACCTGACTGCCTCAGCATTGCCCCAGAAAACACAGTACATAGAGACGCTTGCTAAATAACATAGCACAAAAAATCTATTGTTTCCAGTTCTGAAATTGAATATTCCCTGTCCATTTTTGTTGAGATATACTGTCCAATGCTGGGCACAAGGTGTTGCTCTACCACAGAATACATACTATTCACATACACAAAACCTTCCCCCAAATACTTCACAGGGAAGAAGCAGACAGCTGCAGACAATTTTGTTTGCTACACATGCTGTTACCTGCCCTGCTATTATCAAAGCAGTAATACATACAAATACTTGCCTTGCTATTATCAAAGAAATACTACTGTTGCTTTGATATATTTTTGCTTTGATGTTATGGCTTTGGTAATAGGAAGGCAGGTATTTGTATGGAGAGATATGTGTACCTTGCAATACTGAGTGGTCTATAAGACTAGGCAGTATGATTTATAAGGAACATTTACTATGAACAATGAGGGATGCATTCGTGCTCCAAGATCTTGTCTGGCATCTGCTTATTTAATTCTTACCTCAACAATGCCTGGCTATGTTCTTAGTTCACAGACTTGTTAGACTTATCTCAGTCCTGAATAGAAAAGGACTCTTTTCCTAACTTCAAGTGCTTTATTAGTGTGTTGCTAATGTTTCCAGCTGGTATGCTACTAAAAAATCCATCTTTCCATAAGAACTTACAAAGAACGAAAATAGGTCTGATTTAAAATATCGGCATCTTATGTTGGGTGTTGACTCTGCTCCTTAGCAAGAGAAAACTTGTTCCACTAAATAAAACAGTTCAATGTCTTAGGTTTCACATATGAGGTTGGGGCCAGCCTGGGATGCACGCCAAGGAAAGCATGGCAATTTTTTTTATTAGGTATTTTATTCATTTACATTTCCAGTGCTATCCCAAAAGTTCCCCATACCCTCCCTCCCCCCAAGCCCCCTACCCACCCACTCCCACTTCTTGGCCCTGGCGTTCCCCTGTACTGAGGCATATAAAGTTTGCACAACCAATGGGCCTCTCTTTCCACTGATGGCCGACTAGCCCATCTTCTGATACATATGCAGCTAGAGACACGAGCTCCGGGGGGTACTGGTTAGTTCATATTGTTGTTCCACCTATAGGGTTGCAGATCCCTTTAGCTCCTTGGGTACTTTCTCTAGCTCCTCCATTGGGGGCCCTGTGATCCATCCAGGCCCCGGCATAGTCTCACAAGAGACAGCTATATCAGGGTCCTTTCAGCAAAATCTTGCTAATGTATGCAATGGTGTCAGCGTTTGGAAGCTGATTATGGGATGGATCCCCGGGTGCAGCAGTCTCTAGATGGTTCATCCTTTCGTCTCAGCTCCAAACTTTGTCTCTGTAACTCCTTCCATGGGTGTTTTGTTCCCAATTCTAAGAAGGGGCAAAGTGTCCACACTTTGGTCTTCGTTCTTCTTCAGTTTCATGTGTTTTGCAAATTGTATCTTATATCTTGATATACTAAGTTTCTGGGCTAATATCCACTTATCAGTGAGTACATATCATATGAGTTCCTTTGTGATTGGGTTACCTCACTCAGGATGATGCCCTCCAGGTCCATCCATTTGCCTAGGAATTTCATAAATTCATTCTTTTTAATAGCTGAGTAGTACTCCATTGTGTAAATGTACCACATTTTCTGTATCCATTCCTCTGTTGAGGGGCATCTGGGTTCTTTCCAGCTTCTGGGTATTATAAATAAGGCTGCTATGAACATAGTGGAGCATGTGTCCTTCTTACCGGTTGGAACATCTTCTGGATATACTAGCATGGCAATTTAGTATGACTCTATTTCAAAATATAAACAAACAAGGAATTCAGGTTCCAAGCCTCCCTTGCAGTTCTTTTCAGGCATTCTCTATGGGAAGCTGAACTGTGACTGTGGTATCCCCGTCCTTGTTTTTCCCACATGTGAATTGTATGGATTAGCGGTGTTGTAGTAGCACACACATGCAGAAAGCATGTACTTACCAAATCTAACCTCTCTCTTCCACTCTTTCCATGGTACCCTTTCCCATCTTTAGAAACAACTATTCCATTTTCAGATTGATGTTGTAGCTTCCACACCTGGAGGAGAGCATGCTACAATAATTTTTCTTCATCTAATGTATCTCACTTAGCATAATGTGTTTCAGATCTGTCCATTTTGCAGCACAAGACAGAATTTCATTCCTTTTACTTTTTAGGGATACAGCTCAACAAGATTTTAATTAAAATGCATATAATATAAAATTACTTTTACAAGTACTTTTAATTCCCTGTAGCTTAGTAAAATATTATTTTCAAATATTGTTATTATAATTTTTCTTCCTCTTTCCCTCCTGCTCTTTGCTGTCCTTTGTCCCCACTCTGCATTTATCTCCCACCACTTTTCCCACATCTTCTTCATAGCAACTGCATTCTACTACTCTCCTCCCTAGCACTCATGTTTCTTTCTCATCACACCACAGTAACTTCACACTTTCTTTTGTGTCTGTGGCTAATCTAGCTTACATGCTTATACATAAAGATTCAGAGTTAGCATTCACAAACTAGAAAAAATGTGCATCATTTGCCTTTCTGGATTTGGGTTTCCCCATTCACTATTTGTCTCTGTTCACTTACCTGCAAATTTTATGATTTCATTTTCATTATCTGTCTATCAGTAAAAGGCAACTGGGTCATTTCCACTTCCTAGGTATTGTGAATAGAATGGCAAGAATGGCAATGGCAATGAACATGACTGAGCAAGTCTCTGTGGAATGATATGAACCTTCTGGACATACATCAAGGAGTGGTATAGATCTGATGGTTCTTTGAATTGATTTCTTTGCTTCCTGTCTATCTGATGTTCTATATGTTTCTTATATCTGTATGGATTTGTCTTTTCTTAAGTTGTAGTTTTCCTCTATGACTCTGCTGAAGAGCTTAACACCTGAAAGGTTTCTTTATTATCTATGCCTATAATTTGAAGCTTGATATTTTCAGTGTCCCACATTTTTGGCACATTCCTTTCTCGAGATTTTTTTTTAATTATTTGCTTGTGTTGTCTTTATCTCTACCTTATCTCTGAGTCCTGGTAGTCTATCTTTTACTTGGTTTATTCTACTTGGAAAGCATTTCCTTGAGTTTTCTAATTGGGGTTTTTATTCTTTCAGTTTCATCTTCATTTCAGCTGGAGCTCTATTTAATATTTCTATTTCTTTGAATTCCAATTTCAAATACTAAGGCATCTCCATCATCTCATGCAGCCACACATGCGTGTTTTCTTTGACATCTCTCATGTGTTTATTACTATTCAATCTAAGTTTAATAAAGCATTTGTTTGTGTCATCACTCAACTCTTTGAATACCTTGATAAGGTTTGTGATTGTTCTTTTAAATTCTGGGTCCTGAGATTCATTTAAATAATGTTGTATGGTTTTATTTTTTATGTTTTTCTAAGTTTTTCATATTCAATATTTAAATGATCCATTTCTTCTGCTTATTCTTCAAGTCTCATGCTCTGTCTTATATTTGATCCATTCTGCTGGTAAAGCTTTACTCCAAACTTTCTAATTCGGTTATTGAGATTTTTTGATTTCACCTTAATTTCAACTTGAGCTTTCTTCAATATTTCTTTATTGTTACTGAATTCAGTTTTCAGATCCTGAATTCTTTTCATCATTTCATTCAGATGAATTTTTTTTCTTAGACTTCACTCGGGTGGTTATTGTTCAGTGAGGTATTTATTGGCATCTTTAAATAATTTGAATTACTTGAGCAAGTTTTTTTTATTATTATTCTTTTAAATTCTATGTCCGAGGGGTTTATCTGGGTAATTCTCATTGGCAGATGTTTCCACAGGACCAGTTGTCTTTGATGATGCTCTTTAGACCTTTCATATTGTTTGTCTCTTTGCAATGAGACTAGACTAGGTCATGTGGAATTCTTTATTTGATTCCATGTCTAATAAATTGGATGAATGCAGGAGCTACATGGCTGTAGCTAGGCCAGTGAAAAAGAGCACATGAGCTGGAGTGTAGACCAGGAAAACCTGTTTGTAATATGGTACATGTCAAGAGCTAAGGATGGATGGCACAAAGACAGATGGACTAAGTGGGAAGGGCTCACCAGGCAAAGCCTGTTCACAAGCTGTGCTTCTGGACCTAGGTTGGGCAGTATCAAGATTTCATTCTCTACAGCTAAATAAAGCTTTGCTGTGTATCATCCATGTATCTTTTCTCTTTTCTTTTCCCTTCTTTTCTCTTCCTTTCTTTTCTTTTTTTCTTTCATTTTCTTTCTTTTCTCTTTTTTTCCTTTCTCATTTCTTTTCTGTTTTTCAGTTGACAGATACCTGGTCTGATTTCATATGGCAGATAGTATCATAAAAACATGGGTGTATTCTCAATCACTTCCTCAGATTCCCTCCTCAAATTTATTTCTAGAGGTGAAACAAACCAGTGCAAAACAACAACAAAAAAAAAATTCAACTTCCACCTGGAAAAATTTTTCTATGGTCTCATTTACCATTCAGGGTTGAGTGTTTGCATCTCATTGATTAGATCTGATTCATTATGCATATAAATAGGTATGTATAACAAAGCTCTTCTCTTCTGTTCCCTGTAATAAGCTTGGTTATTCTTGCCCATTTTTATTTTTTAAATAAAATTTATAAAAAAAAATGCTAGGATTCTGTATTAGTTTGTTTTGGCCTCCAATTTCTGATTTTCTTCCCTCAGCCTTTCAAGTGCTGCAACTGCAGATGTATTTGTATTATCTCATTAAGGACTTTTTTAAATATTTGTGTTCACAACAAGTATTATTCTATTCTGATATTGAAAATCGTGATTTGATAGTTGGTATATCCGTCAAGTTTTCATAACGGCATTATTTTCACAGTAGTAAGTGGCAACTCAGAGTTCTCTTTAGTGGACCTAGAACCCCAAATAGGCTGGGCCTGAGCTAGATGGGCACACAGAAAAGCCTGGGCCTGCCCTGATCATGTACCCAAGACAGCCCATCCAGACTTTGACATGCACCCAGGATTGCCAGGCCAGAACCTGGAGACATCCAGAGTTCTCGGTTTTCCAAACAGAAAGTCAAGTGTAAGACCATAATCAATGACAGAATCATATTTTATTCTAAGATAGAGTTGGTAGTTGATTTTCTTTCTGTTTTATCAAAAGCACCATGTTCTTCAGAAGGTGGATTTGTTCAATAGCTATGTATTCAGTACTCATTGCTCACCTTCTGTGAAGTTTACTATTAAAGATTCATCAGAAGACAACAAAACAACAACACAGTGAAAACAAACCCAGAATCACAAGCACATTTCTACTGAAAGTGTACTTCTGACATTGCCACTGCTGTTTCCATCCATTATTCTTGACTAAAGCATAAGCATGTATCTTATGCTTTGTAATTTAAGGTTTCCCAGATTTGACACCAATCTAATTTCAAAGCTTTGAATCCCTGTGTAACCCTCTTCATACAGTCTCCTACATCGCAATCAAAAGAAACTCGAGCTCTTGCAACTCCCATCCCCCAGAATGAGTGTTTCCATTTATTTTGTTTTCCTAAACTGGAAAGTATTTCATCCCTCATTCACCTGATGCTCCCAATTCAAATCTCAACTCAGAGATTACAATCAACACTGACTTTCCCCCATGATAAGCAATCTCCTGAATGGAATCACTAGAAACGGTGTCTCAGTATCCATTTTTGGTGCTTCCTGCTTTAGATTACAACTACCATCTTTATTCTATATCAACATCTCCCATATTTGGGTTGAAGTTCTTCAGTAGTTCAGGAAGTTTAAGGTCTTCCCATCACAAACTTCTTTAGGTTCATCACTATTATTGCTACTGAGACCAATCAACTATTTTGGAAATAAACCAAAAGTAATTTCACCATTTTATTTCCTATTACTTTGATTAAACTATCCACAAACTTAGGAAAGAAAGGATTTGTTTTAGCTCATAATTCCAGATTATAGTTAATGGCGTCAGGGAAAATCATAAGAGCAGGAGCTGGAGAGAACTGATCACATTATGTCTCCTGTCAGCTCATTTTCCTAGTCAAGGTCTCAAATCCTTAGAATGGTACCACTCACTTTTAAGCTAAGTCTCTCCAAATTAATTAATGTCACCAAGACAACCCTACAGACATAATAATCTAACCTAGAGAGTTTCTCAATGAGCATTCTTTCCCATGTAATTCTATGGGTCAAGTAAAACTAAATAGCAAAAGTTGTACTAGACTTGGTTTTCTAAGTCAAGAGAATGAAATGAACAGCCCTCAAGTATGATCCATTTATATATATCCAAGAAATTGATTGACAGCAGTCTTGTCCATACATAATACTTTTAGAGGTCGCTATATATCTTCTACACCTTCATTTTCAGAACACCTCTATACTCAAATAGTGTATCCCATCAAGGAACCACACCACTCTATACCATGTAGAAGCAGATGGCCAGTGTGGGTTCCACCCTCTGGACATTCTATTTCAGATGCTTTGGCCTTAGTTACATGCCTATAATAATGCCATAACAAGAAAGTTCACTCATGCCATATGGAGAAGAATCGCCATAATGAGACTATACCAACCCATGCATATATTCTACACCCAAATCAGCTCAGTCTCAGCCAGTTCAGCCTCAGTCACATATTTACTGTCCATAGCCTGGGCTTTGAAACTGGTCTTTTTAAACTCATGTTTGTTTCTGCTGTACATCATGTTCAGACATTGATTTAATGTGTTAAGTATACCAAATGGCCTACAGCACTGGGACACCTCATGCCATGCACAACCATAAGTAGGCTATACTTGGAACAAGAGTGAACAATCTGGGCCTATGGAAAACAAGCAAGAGCTGTTCTTGCTTCCCAAGGGAGTCTGTGGTTGTCTTTTAAAAAATAATCCATGACTTAGCAGGGCTGTGAAAGCCACTATTCAGTAATAAGTAGGCCTATTCTGATTCTAGCAGGAGGTTCTGTTTGACTTTGAGATCTTGTTTATGGAAGCATAGTTGGCAGAACTCATGAGTCAACCATCCTTGTCTTTCTTAGTTTTACCAGATTTCAAAGTGGCACAGAACAGTAACTCTAGGCCTTATCCTACATTCCTGACTTCCACATTTAACTATAAATTTAGTTGTGTACACAGAACAGATCAGTGCATTTGAAATAGTCATTGTTAAAGTCTGTTGGAATTACTGTAGGGTTGAATAGAAAATGAATGGGTTTTTGTTTTGCTTTGTTTTTTATCATTTGCTACAATGGAATCCTTACAAACCATCCATATTTCAATAGCATTTTGTCTGCATCAGGAAAGTAATTGGCATTTCCTTGTACAGAGATCAGTGGTCCCATTAACAAGACTTTCAGAGCCTTTTCAGCTCTTGAACCTGGATGAACAGAAGCCACACAGCCAGACATGTCTTACCAGAGTGGGCAGCAGGCAGATGTGGGTGTGAGATTTCCCCGAAAAGAGAGTATTTGAGCTAGAAGCACCAAGATGAAGGATGAGCTGTCTATAGAAGTAAATGAAAGACTTCACATTGGAGAGCCTCTACATTACTCCAAACTTGCTTATCATGAGAGACTAGACAGAAAGGAAAGAGTTTCTGAGGCAGGAAGAGATTAGGGAAATTTCGATCACAAGATACTGAAGCCAAGGAAAGTGGTACATTGGGCACTTATTCTTACATCCTCCCAGAACATTAAAGGGGGAACAAAGCCCCATGGATTTATTTTCTTCAGAAATATTTTGTACCCAGGAGAATCACAAGAGAAATAATATGGGGTAGAAGTCACCAAATACCAACATATTTTGGGAGATATAGTAATCTATTTTCTCATAGCTGTGTCAAGGAGAGGAAGGGATTATTCTGGTTCATGGTTCCAAGAGAATCAATCCATCATGATGTGTGTAGCAGCTATTTTTTGTCATTTGACACAAACCTAGTTAATTCTAGAATGTGAGAATCTTAATTAAGACATACATCTATAAGATTGGCCCATAGGTAGGTCTCTTGGACATCTTGCCCATTTATATTTGATGTTAGGGCCCAGTACGCTGTGGATTGTGCCTACCCTGGGCATGTTGACTGATATTATATAAGCAGCCAATCAAGTCTTGAGAGATAAACTAGCAAATTGCACTCCTCCATGGCTTCTTCTTCATTTCCTTTCCTGACTTCCCACCATGATGGTCTGTGATCAGATGGTGTAAGCAAACTAAACTTGTTCATTTGCAAGTTCTTTTTGGTCACTGTGTTTTATCACAGCAATAGAAACCTAAGACAGTGAGGATGGTATGGCAGTGGGACTGGCCTATGTCCATGATGGCAAGATCATGAAGCACCTACTTGTTATATGGAACTAATCACTGAAATAAAGACAGCTAAACCAGAACCCCAGAGTCAGTTTTTAACCTTCAAGGTCTTCCCTTAGTTATCATTGTCAGCCAGGTCTCACTTCTTAAAAATGTTAGATTTATTATATATTATATACTTACATATATTATATAATATACATTTTATTCTCCCAAACAGTGCTACCAGCTAAAGACAAGGACTGAAATATGTAAGTCCATAGATGACCACATAGTTTTAATTTATTAGACATCCCTTACACCAAATACCAAAATACATCAGTTTGAATGCATTAATGATAAACTCAGAGTCACCAATAAGGTATTAGTGTCACACTAAGGAAAAAAAATATTAACATAAAGCCCTTCCCGTTGGTGTCATTTCATTAGGAACGAGTCAAGATTTGAATTTTCTCCTTTTCTATCTCTATGTCTTCTGTTGTTCCCTGTCTTCCTGTTGTAGCATTCTGAGTCTATTCCTACCTGAGTTATGTCCTGTGACTCTGCCTGGCCCTGGCTCTGTGTCTGAGTGTGTCCCAAACAGTATAGAAAGCAATACATGAAGAGGAATGGTGAATACTTTACATAAATCTTTAACAGAGTTATGGGGTGAAGTTTCTCGTGCCTACTGACCCTAACTGACCCTGATAACAAACAGTATTGCAAACATCATTGTTTATCAAAAAAAAATCTATATTTTGCTTTTAACATTTATGGTGGATCTTCATTTATAATACTGGTTATAACCTATTTTGTTTCTAGAAGTGTTTTTCTTGGGTCAGGGGCATGGAAAAGTACCTTAAGTACTTAAGATTACCAAACTATGCATTAGCTTAGGTTATAAAAGTTGATTACATGGGAAATCCAAGTAAAGTAAACTTGATTGTTCTCTTAAAGACAAGTTTTAAAAAGCAGGCTCAGTACACAATGGAATAGCAGACTTAAGTCTTAAGTGACTTCAAGGTGTAATATTGAGGAAGGTTCAGCAAAAGTACCATTCTGTCAAAATATAAGAAATATTTTTAATATAATGCATTACTACAGAGGACTTGTCACCACCACAGCAAGAGAGAATGAGGAAAATAACCAGAATAAAGTAAAAGATGAAGAAATCAGACCTGTGGAGTAAAATCAGTGGCCAGGTGATAATGCCAACTCAGGAGTCATGACAGTAACTGTGCACACCCTCTAGAAGAGACACAGTATGGATGCCAAAATCTGTACAGGAAGCTCTGGTTAGGACATAAAGGTGTGCACAGGAAATGGCAGTATGAAAGCCCTTTCTTCTCTGACCTCTAGGGTTCTTTTAGGTGACCTTTCTAGAAATAGCTATATGACTTACGATCATGTCAGTCTTTCTGATTTAGTTTTTATTTTAAGGGGGACTTTAAGTGAGCTTCATTTTTTTGGCTCGCACAAGGATGACCACTTATGACTGACATAATGACCCCAAACCCTGAAGGTCAGGAAGCCAGGCCCACACCTGTCCTTCACTTCATTTCTTCAACACAGCTTGAATGCACAGTTGAGCCTCACTGAGATAGGCAGAAGTACTCACAGGGATCATTTCAAGAATACCTGGCATAATCTAAAATCTACTGCTATGAAGCTCTTTTTATAACAGAGCATTCTAGTATAATGTGATGTGCTTCCTCACATATGCATTAAATCATCTTGTTATTTATGATACTAAAAACAATGTAAACCATTGTCGTGTTGTTTATAGAGATTGCTGGCAAAGAAAATTTAGACCTGATCAATGTAGATGGCATTTAAAAATACTTTTGACAGATGAGTGACAGAGCCTGATTCTTGAATCTGGGGATATGGAGCCTAATCCTAGAGACAGAAGCTGCACTAGAAATATTCAGTTTTATCTGTTAATAAGCTCCGTTGGAGTCTGGTGAAAGATGTAAACTCTGTGGGCTTGCTGATGCAGATATCAGTAGAAATGCTATTGCTTCTCTGAAGTAGAGTGGAATGTCCCACAGTGAGCTATGCCAGACTCAAGGCCACTGTTAGGGCTAATCTTTTATTTAATATTATAGAGATATTATTTTCCTAAACTTATTCTATGAATATGATATAATTCTTATAAAAACTCTAGGTATATATTTTTTTTGTCTTGAAAAACTGTAAACACTATCAAGAAGCCACACACTGATGCCCCACTTATAGAACAGCTACTAGGATGACCTGATAAAGGAATAAGACGTAAGACAGGATCACACTGGTATTTCAGTGAATAGTTATAAATGGGCTTGAATATGCAGAAAGACTGGGCAAAGAAATATGGTGTAGGGAAGACCAGATGGGAAATTTGGAACTGAAAGTGTACAGTATAGTAGTCAATATGAAATCTTAATGCAATCACTTGACAGCAAAATGAACTAGACAGAGGAAAATCAAGAGTTGAAAGCTAAACAGCACAATTGCCATTGTGTGCAAGTGAACAGCACCTCCCCCTTACTGCTGAGTCACTGGAGCTATGGCTTCCACACTCTCTCCACCAACATTGTATTTGTGGGGGACTGTTTGTTTTCAGCCTCACAGGCCTTGAACTAATATGGGTTGTAGGGAAGGAGAGCCAGATTTTACCTATTATACTTGACTGGAGTAGAGCACTGTGGTCCATCTTGCTTAACTGCCCTTCTGGTCTCTGCCTGGAGATTGTGTGTGTGTGTGTGTGTGTGTGTGTGTGTGTGTGTGTGCGCATGCTGTAGCTTTTTGTTTATTTTGTCTGTATTCATTGTGGTTTCTGAGTTGCTCTTTCTCCAGGATCCAGTTTGAAATATGATCAGTAAAAAGAAAAACAAGGAATTCAGCACATGCTGTTCCTTTATTTCTCACCTGGATTTGTTATCTCTAACTCTGAATTTCCTTCTATCTGTTCCCTCTGGCTAGGAGATGGATGCCTAATAATTTTTTTTGATATTTTATTTATTTACACTTCAAATGTTGACGCCCCTACCCCATCCCCCCTTCCTCTTTGTCTCTAAGAGGGTGCTCCTCTGCTACCCACCCACTCCTGCCTCACCACTCTAACATCACCCTATGCTGGAGCATCCAGCCTCCACAGGACCAAAGGCCTCCCCTCCAGTTGATGCCAGCTAAGGCAGTCCTCTGCTACATATGTAGCTGGAGCCATGAACCCACCAATGTATACTCTTGGGTTTGTGGTTTAGTCCCTGGGAGGTCTGGGGGCTGGTACATTTTCTTAAGCATTAAAACAATTTTAGAAATCCAGAATCCTCTTCTGATTCCCACTAAGGGTCTTTCCCTGCCATCCAGAACTCTATGGTTCACTTTGTGTCTGAAAAGCAATAAATTATTTTTTCTTAGTACTGAACAAAAGTTTCACGCTAATCTAATAGTGATGATGAGTTCTGATGATGTCCCTATTCTGGAATATACTTACCTATATGTAAAGTCAGCTGGAAGAAGGTCTGTGTCACTCTGTGGAGTGACCATTTTTAAGAATTCACATTGTCTTCAACTTCCATGCCTTGCAATAGGTGAAACCATCCTCATCTGCCGGAGCCAAGAAAATCCTCCGCTTAAGGACAGTGTTCTTGGGTTGCAAATGTCAACTAAGAGCAAATGTTGTACACTATTAATTTTAAACTGCATTGTTTTAGGGTGACTAATCTTGTCTAGTCTGACTTTGTAATTTCAATTTCAATAATACTGTCAGGCTCATGGGTCAGTCAAAGAAGATATTGTTACCTACCCATGAGATAGAGAATGTTCAATTTTGGACAATGTTAAAGTAGAAAAAAATTCTGGTCACAAAAATAAAATCGCTGGGTTGAGTAGTGACCTAACAGTGACCAGGCCATGAGATTACCTCATAGGATAGCAGGCTCACCATAAACCAATGTGAGGAGACAGGCAGAATAACTGGTCATTTAATGGGATACCTTTTAAATGCTATTTTTAATATAAATGAAAGCAGTAAGTTAATACAGCAGCTATATTTCTTTATCCTGGTAGTTCCCAATAATGACACAGAGAGACCAAGATTTATTTTCAAACTTCATCTCATTATCTGGGCAGTCAATTAATTCATCTTAATTTCCAAAGCTGATCTGGCTGAACTCTCAAGAACTCTTTCCTCTTTCCTCCTTATGGCTGACGTGAATCTCCCTTCTTCTCTCCCTCCATCCCCTGGCTGGCATAAGTTTTCTCTATTCTCTCTTCTAGCCAGCCATTTGGTAATCAGTTTTTATTGACAAGACAGAAAATAAATGGTAAAAATAAGAGATTCATGGCATAAACATTACAATACCATGTTAGATTGAAACAAGATATAAAGGCACAAAAATCAGCATTTGAAAAACACAAGGATAACCTTTACACAATGCACAAAAACATTACACCTACAACGCTTTCCTTCCCAGAATCCCTATCCTTAGCAAGTACCTCGCCAGGCTGCAGCCATGAAGCCTCAATAGTCTGCCCACTTCTCTGAGTTAGAAATTATAACTTCTTTCCTTCTCTCTCTTTCTAACATGTGTTTCTTAACCCTTGGTGTTTCCCCAACATTTTGTGCCTCCTTACTCTTTCTCTAAAGCCTCACTCCATGTCATGTGGCTTCCATATATGACTTCCACTCAAGCTTAAATGGCTTGGATTTTTCTTTTTCTCTCTCATTCTTCTTTAAGTAGCTGTTGAAATTTGCAGCTTGCTTGATCTTGAGGGTTTTCTTTGAAACTCTAATGAAAATGTACTTGATTTTCCATTTTAGTCTACTCCTAAATTCATTTATTATTGAGACTAAGAACCTCAACAAAGGACCCCAACTTCCTCAACATCCATAACAGGATCCCTGTGACTTTATGGTAGCACACAGATTCTCCTGGACGTGATGACGTGATCACACACACACACACAATTCAGTGATCACTCAACAATAGTTATCTCTATTTACTTTATATCTGGATCCAGACTGAAACATCAATCATTTCAGGCCCCAGGATACACTATGCTAGAGACATTTTTCACTGTTGAGGCTGGAGCATACCTCTGGCAGTTGGAAAGAAGCCAGGGAAGCTGCCAGAGATCCCACACTGACATCAGCTCCTACCACAGTGAAATGTGTAAGTACTGATACAAATAATTGATACCAAGACACTTTGATACAGATAAATCTTCATCCACCTTTTGGTGAGGTTTGCTCCAGGATTCCTAGTGCATTCAGCAACATTTTCTAATGGATTTGATAGAAATAGTGGTTCTCAATGGTTTCTAAATACAAAGGCTTGAGACAACCAAGCTTAGGTAACCCTACTGAAAATGCTTATTCTAGGGATTTGTATTGCTTCTGGTTGTTCAACAGACTGCTAAACTTGCTGAATCACTAGAGATTTCTTATTAAAATGTGTATTGAATTTGCTTACCTCACTGTCCTTTGTTCTGTGTGACACAAATTAGCATTCAAATTACCTTCAGGAAGTACTCCATCCAGGGGATTCTAAAAGGAGTGGTCATTATCATTATTTGAGGAAACTTTTAACAGTTTTGGGAACAACAGGAGGTGATAAAATAGAAGATGACATCACTATTTAAGGAAAGCCTTAATTTCAGTTTCCTATTAAAATGCCATAGTTAAAAAGAAGAAAAGGAGAAAGAAAGCAAGATGCCATCTCTATAATACTATTTTCCATTGTTAAAAAATGCAAGGAACCCAGAATTCTTCCATAAGAATGTAATTATTTATTTATTCCTGTGTGGTGAGCCACCATCAACAATCTGATTCTAATAAGCCAACAGTACTGAAATCTCAAAGCAAATTCTATATCTAACTTTAAAGTATCTTAATACAGTTATGGCCTATTATAAATCAGACAAGTAAACAAAATTTGAAATATGCACTATTATGGAATCCAAGGAGTTAGCTTTATCCTTTCCAAGTTCTTTTGTGTCTACTCATGTAGAATAAAGGCAGTTTTATATCAACATCTGATTATGTCTGCTATTCTAAGATCTGCCTCTTTTGAAAAATTAAAACAATGTGCTCTCTATATCTTTTCAAATTTAACTAATTATCATAAATCTTTAATCAGAGTTTCTATGCTAACATAGCACTCCAGTGTATTGTTGAGTGTGATTAATTTTAGTGTTGACTCCTGCTGATCCATGCCATTCAATCTTGCAAAGCTTCCGTTCCCATCTTGTTTAATTAACTTTTATTATTTCAGCAGCTTTTTCCATAAACCAATTGCTTAGGACTCACAAAAGGAACATTTTCAATTTTGCTACATATCGTACATAAATACTAGATAAATTTAAAAGCTAAGGATGTCTATTAAATTTTCCATTTCTTCACACCTTAGTCAATACTAGATTGTGCTGATAATCTAACCTTTGTGGCTCAAATGAATGATAGTGTTTTACTTGTGTTTGCCTGGTTATGAATTAGGATCTATTTTTCAAGAGAGTACTTATAGAAAACCTCTGCTCATACATGAAGTAGACTATAGAAGACAACAATGAATACATACAATTCTTACAATCTGATAGCTCATTCTAAATTTTACCATTAAGAATAGCATAGTAATGGAGATTTTGTAATGGCTACTGCTCATTTTGTTTGAAATAATCAAAGAAGAACAGACAATAGTAGACATCTAGTACGATGACATGAAATTATAGGTTCTTTTTGCCTCAGATCTTCCAGGAAACAGAGAAAGACAGTCAGGTTCATACAAGCCCAGAGATTCATCTAATCCCATGCGAGTTGGCCACACAGTCAGAACTGACTTCACTTCTCAGCAGCTGCCATCAGGAAGAAAGGCTCAAGTCTAGGCAGGAAGCGTCTTCTCACTTCCAAAAATAAGCCTAGTTTAAAGTCAAGCACCTAGGCCCTTGGAAGTGATAAGCTGTGGAGCCTGTCAGCGGAGTATTAAATTCTCATGTGGGACCTGTTCTTAGGGGCCAACAGTCAAAAATTAAATTTCCATATCCAAAGCCAAATGTCAATTTTCTAAAATTTAGGGTATAGAAATATACACACTAAAATTAACTATAATATCATTATTATGTATTTGAATAGTTGTACTTTAAAATTTTTGTCACTTCAGGTTCTGAGTCACTAAGGCAAGGAAATGTTACACCAAACAGACATTTATTTTAACTCTTTAAGTATCACAAAACCTTTTGTTAAAATGTTAACCCTATAGGCACTCTTAAAGATACCAGATCCCCTAGTGAAATCATGGCTTTGGGGAAGAATCTATAACAACTAATTAAACCACCATAATCCCTAATAGCAATCTATTAGCATGTGTCTTTGTACCCACAGATAAGTGTAGTCTTCATGCCTCATCAAGGAAACTGCTCTTTGTAATAGACAGAGACAACTACAGAAAACTACATCCAATCAAAATTGATTGTGTCTCCCAGTCTTATACAAAGCTGTAAAATCTCACCATCAGGACCACCCAAAGTTAAGCTGATCAAGAATGACACTGATGAATATACATGGGTTAAAATTCAGGGAGTATCACAGGATTCACAGGGATAAAGATGGAGCAGAGATTAAGGGAACGGCCAGCCTATTACTGCCCAGAATTGACACCCACTCCATGTGAAAGCCAACCACTGATATTTTTATTGATACTCTGCTATACTTGCAGATAGGAGCCTAGAATAACTGTCTCCTTAGAGGCTGTATCCAGCAGCAAAAAGAAACAGATAGAGATCCACAGCCAAACATCAGGTTGAACTCAGGGAATCTTATGGAGGGGAGTATGGATGGAAGTGATTGAGCCGGAGGGGCCAAGGACACAATGAGAAGAAGTACAAAGTCACCTAACCTGGGCCCATGGGCACTCAAAGAGACTATACCACCAACCAAAGAACATGTAGTGGCTGGACCTAGATGTCCCTACACATTAGTAGTAGATGTGCAGCTTGGTCTTCATGTGAGTCTCCTAACAATTGGAACAGGAGCTGTCTCTGGCTCTATTGGTTGCCATTTGATCCTCTTCCTGTATCTGGACTGCCTCATTGGACCTCAGTGGAAGAGAATGTGCTAAGTCCTGCTGCGATGAGCTGTCCCAGGGCAGATGATGCCCAAGCGGGCCTTCTCTTTCTTTAAGGAGAAGGGGTTGGGAGTTAATAAGGGAAGGGATTTGTACAGGTGGGTCTGGGAGAAGAGGGAGGGGGCTGCAGTCAGGATGTAAATAAATAATAAATAAATGAATGAATGAATGAATAAATAAATAAATAAATAAATAAATAAATAAATAAATAAATAGTAGAAAAACTCTCAGGAGATATCAACCTTACATGAAGAACTATAGGAAACTGAGTAAAACTGGGAGAGGGAGGAGTGGTCTTCCCCAAGGAAGACCACAGAGATTGGTTTGCCAGTGCCACATAGTTGTTAATCCCAAAGATAAAAGGCAAAAGACCACCAACCCAAATCATCATTAAACCCAAATTAATTGAAACAAGCAATTAAAGCAAGCTTTTTTATTCATATACACAGGCTGCTTATATCCAAGGCTAGGTTCAAGAGGCCCAGTTTGTACATGGGTAAGATAAGGTTTTCCTAGCTCTAATACAGGGGCTTTCCAAACGAGGAATTTGCCTGCAAATACGTGGGGTTACAGAAGCAGAACATAATAAGGTTGTATGACCTTTTGAAACAAAGGTAGGGCTGCAAGATGGTCATAACAACTTTTTGAAACAAAGACATAGTTGCCATTTCCTGGATCAGGCAGTACAGAGTCATCTATAATTAAGGTTACAAATGAAGCATCTTTGTGAAACAGAGATTTAATCATAAACAGGAATGAACTTGGTTTGTCTTTATTATAAGATAGATCTCAAGGCCAGATGGAGACAGGCCAGTTTGTATGTATGTGTGTGTGTATACATACGTGTGTGTGTATGTGTATGAATATATGTATATACACACAGATGCAATAAAGTTTGAGGAAAAAGGAGACCATGAATTTGAAGGAGAATGAAGTTTGGAGGAAAAAAATTGTAAGGGAAAAATAGTAAAATGGTATAATTAAAATGCAACCAAAAATAATCAAGGAGATACAAATTGGAAAGGGAGAACTCAAAAAAAAAACTTTAATTAAAGTAAAATAAAAGAGAAAGAGACCAGATCCTTTAGCTGTAGATAACCCACTCTGGAACAAACAGTTAAGGAGCAGCAGGTGCTGGGACTCCACAGCTAGGAATTTATAGACTCTGGCCCTTCCCTGACCCTTTCTCTTTTATTCTGGGGATTTCTGGGGATCTCTCAGCCTCTGTTTCTCCTTTACTTGCATTCTTAATGAAGTTTCTCTCTGGACTTTCAAGAGAATACTCTCCTTTCTTTTAGGGCTCCATTATGCTTTCCTCTCCCATATACTGTGCCTTTTATTTTAATCTTATGGTCTCCCTCCTACCCAAGCATGTCACTGAGACCTCTCCTAACAACCTGCATCTTCTAAAGAAACTGTCAGCCTTCTTTCCCATCCCATACTGCTACATTAGCTGTTATTTAACCCACAGTAGAATGAGGGTCAGACAGTGCTGCAGTACTGTTTTCTGGAAGAAGCTATTCTTCATAGATGATCACCTTGTGCATACCTTAAAACAAGTTAACACTCAATTATAAATAAAGTAGATGTTTTGTTTATTCAATAATTTCAAACACATAATAAACTACCTCTTTGTTTTAAGTTTTTTGTGTACTTTAATATTGATTACATTCTTTTTGTTTTAATTAATTTTTTTAATTAGGTATTTTCTTCATTTACATTTCAAATGCTATCCCAAAAGTCCCCCAGACCCTCCACCCCCAGCTCCCCTACCCACCCACTTCCACTTCTTGGCCCTGGCGTTCCCCCATACTGAGGCATATAAAGTTTGCAAGACCAAGGGGCCTCTCTTCCCAATGATGGCCAACTAGGCCATCTTCTGATACATATGCAGCTAGAGACATGAGCTCCAGGGATACTGGTTAGTTCATATTGTTGTTCCACCTATAGGGTTGCAAACTACCTCTTAAAGATTGTATTTAAACTATTGTTTAATTTGGTTCATTGAAAATTAACCATGTTTGACTAGGCTAAATTAACTAGGCTCTTACCTCATTATATTTGGATCAAAAATATTTGCCACAGTGTTGTATAATGTAAGCTTGATCTCAGATGCCATGGGTTGCCAAATAAAAATTGCCAATTCTGTTTTTTCCAGTATCTTTAAAGGCTTATTAATTTTTATTTTATGTGTCTGAGTGTGCACCACATGCTTGCCTGGTAACTGAGGAGGCCAAAAGAGAGTGTCAGATCCAGTAGGGGCAGCGCTGAGAACTGACCAATTCAGTTTTGAAGACTGCATGATCCTAGTAGCAAGACAATAAAAAATAGAAAAGAAATCAGTATAAAAAAAAAATAAAACTACAGACCAATCTATAATTAATACATATGCAAACTCAAGCAGTGAGTAAAGTGGACAATATAGTAAGATAAAGCAAAAGTTTACTCCAGGGACACACAGTTGCTTCTATATTTCTAAGTCACAAACGTAACACTCATACTGTTATAATGACTACAGAAATTGTTGTGGTGTTGAAAACCAAGAGCTAACACCAAGATACTGCTAGTCTCTCTTCATAGGAGGATGAAGTGTCTTACAAACTGTAGCAGAGGAATTCTTGTATAGGTCCTTTATGACTTTTGCAAGCAAGTAAGGCTAACAAAAGTGAAACTTTTGTGATTAGCATTTACATAAATTAGCATAAACACATTGCTACTGGTTTTTAAGGTTGTCATGGTCAACCCCTTTTGGAAAGCCTTGTTTTTCAAGTCAAGTCTATATGGCTCTCTGAAGGTCTTTATGGACTGATGGTTTGAAAAACAGTCTTCACAATAGGAATATAAATTCCATCTTACCTAAGAAATACAAGTACATATATCGAGACTCTGGAAACAAGTCTGGAAGTTGAACAATAAAGAGAACAGAGGCCCTGTTATTATTTAACTCACATTAAAATCAATAGTGAAGGCAGAAATGGAGGAGCCAGCTTCTACAGAAATTGTATTATTAAATCCATAAAAAGCCATCAATGAAATCCACTGCTCTTTTCTAATTGAAACTGTCAAACCACGGCTAGGAGGGAAGTTGCTTAACAGTGAAGGTCACATTTTAAAAGCCTATTGCTAAAATCATCCTTAATAACAAAGAAATTGAATGGTTATTTTTAGAATAATTTTTTGTCTTTTAAATTGTTTTAGTTAGCATAGAAAATAATGGGCTTTGTTGTGATATTTTCATACACACGAATCACTGTCCTGTGCACATATTGTTCATAATGCTGCCTTCTGTCTGAGCCCATGCCCACTGTTGGGCTTAGGCTCCTTTCCTCACCTTTAGCCCTCTTCTACATTTCTATTCTTTATAGATTTTTTTATGTAGATTCAGCAAGTAGGGGGAACAGCAGTATTTGTCTTTGTTTGTTTGTGTTTTCTGTATTTTTTTCTGTTTGATTGCCCTTTTTTGCTCCTAATCTATCTAACTGAATCCTTTCTCCACAAACAAAGCTAAACATGTGACATTTGTCTGTCTCAGTCTGGTTGTGTTTCCTTAATTTTATGTCTTCAGCTTCATTGATTTTCCAGAAAATAAAATAATTTCATAAAATTGTCATAATACAAAAATAAAATTCAAATGTTTACATAATTAAATATATATGACTCTAGCAAATGTAAGCAATGATACAAATAGCAGTCAAGTCATTTAATACTTTAAGATTTCTATACTCTGCACCTTTATTTATGCATTCAATGGGGCATGCTTATGTTTTGTAGATATCAACACATTGAGTCTGAAATGGAGAGGAAGACAAAATCAGAGAATAGCCAACATGACACTAAAAATCAACAGAGTAGGAAAATTCCTATCACCTGCTATGTCACAGCACAAAGCAATACAAACCAAACCAGAGACTGGGGAAATATAAGCATGTTCACAAAACAGAATAGAGAATTCAAAAATAGAATTATGGAATATAGCTAATTGATCACGTATTTTCACCAAAATACCTGGAGGATGAAAAGAAGTTTGTTTTTGTTTTGTTTTGTTTTTTCATAAATGTTGACTGCAAAATTAGATAGCTATTCCCAAGGATAAAACTAGATAGTGACTTAATAAGCTAAAGACAAATTTATTAAAGTTAGTTATAGACTAAAGATCAAGATGGAAACTTAGAAAACTAACAGAGAAAAGGAAAGGGAGATATCCTAATACTTTTGTAATAGTTTTGTGATGAACTTTTAGACCAAACAGTAAGAAGATCCACAGTAAGATAATCAAAGGTTGATGAGAGAGCAAATCAGGCTCAGCCACCCTGACAGGTGATCCAGTCCCACAGAAGCAGATCTAAACACCTATACGTAGAACCATTACTAAACAATAAACCAATAGGTCATATTTATCTACACATCTACAAATTTGTATTTATATTAACACATTCATATAACTAAAGAAGAGCTCATGAGTTTGAAAGGGAGTTTGAGTCCATAAGATTTAGAAGATGAATAGGAGGAGTGAAAATTACCTAAATATAGAACTCGCATATGAATTTTTTTAAAAAATAGGTATTAAATTTAAAAATTAAGGGGACATGACTTCCTCTAAGAAAGAATAACTTTATTTCTCTTCCTTTCCCAACCTCTCCTTCAGCAGCCACATAGATAGGCAGCTTCCCATAGTTTTCTCTCTTTAATTCCAATAACTTTAGCTCTAATAGCTCCAGGAACCACAGAGCTAGTGTGACAGCTTGCCACACAAGCTAAGCAATCTGACTTCAATCCCCTAAGGACAAGTACAAGTGCAAGGAAAGTGTCTTCATAAAATTCTTTTGACATCTACAGGGATACTCCACCATAAAATATAGAAAGTATAAAGAAGCAGTAGTTTTCTGCCCCATGGAATATTACTTCAAAAAGGGCAGATTATGGATATGGGCAGGGTAAAGAAAGAATGTATACATTAAAAACAGCAACATCTCATTGCATGGTATGGTTTTCCTCAAGCAATCCCATCTAGAACTATGTTCTCCAATTTAGAATATAGTCCTATGTAACTTAATAAAAAGGAAAAAATAGCTAGTCAGCTACTCACAGATACTATAGAGCCATCCCTGGAGTGCTATCTCATGATTCAATGAAAGCAAAGAGACTTCTAAAACATGGCCTTGTTTTATTGACTGAAGCCCACCCCATCCCACCCAGCCACATGGGCAAAGCACATGCTTCATGCCAAGCTGCAATGAACTGTCAGTGACATATGAGAACTAATGACAAAGCAGACCACCCATCAGTTCCCACATTCTCTTTAGGACTCAGGCTCCTGGTTTATATTCTTAAGAACCTTTCTTTAAACACAGCACTTCAGTCTGTATCACTGAATTTCAAATAGTTTCCCTCTATCATCATTTTGAAGCACGAAGATCATTTCCTAAGCCATGTATTTCTTCTTGAATTTACAGACACAAATTGGAAAGGTATCTTGACTTACTCATGATGATGAGGTATTGCAATAGTCACTATCTAGGAATGGAACCTGCCAAGACCTTCAGTAGATGCCTGAAGTCATGGATGGTGCCAATCCTTATGTTTACTGTGCTCTTTCATCTACACATACTATGTTAGTGAACCCCTTTCTGTTTAAAAAAATGCCTGAGAGAAATCTACATCAAGAAGAAAGATTAATTTGGGTTCATAATTTCAGAAGTTTTAGTGTGTGACCAACTGGCCCTAGTGCTCAGGCTTGTGGTACATCACTGAGGTGGTCCATTATTGATGAGGCTTATTGACCTCGTGACTGCCAGGAAATGAAAGTTAAGGGCAGATTTGTTTTCATCATAGCTCAAGAACACACCTTTAATGGGCTGAAAATTTCTAATATGGCCCACTTACTTGAAGTTCCTACCACATCTTAATGAAGTCAAGCTGTAGACTGAATTTTAACACGGAACTTAGAGGGGAGGGCAATGTACATCCAAAACATATGTAAGGTGAGGTTTAATTTATACATCAGGCAAAGGAAGAGAGCAATATCAACAACTACAATAAAATAGGATAATTACAAGGATGTATCACATCCAATGCATGTGCTATCTTTATATACATACTACAGATACACATGCACATAGATTAGATAGACAGAAGAGAAATGGAGAGACAGACAGATAGATTGGAAAGATGTAAGACCGAGACAGATGGATAAAAGATCATATCAGATTGTGGTTGGCCACATGTACCCCAAAACATGGAAATAAGATAATAAGTTTGTAATAACAGTTGTATTTTGAAGAACAAAACCACAACCCCAGATGCTGTAGTGTTGTAACATCTGTTAGTTTTAATCTATTTTTTCCAATTTAGAAGCCTGCACTTAAAATGTGAATCTAATATAACAGAGTCAAATGGATTTATTTGATGCTTTGAACAGAAAAAAAATAAAATTAAAAAAAAAAACAAGTTTTGACACTATTTACCTTCCCTGCCTTTTATTAATCAAATAAAAAATATATGTTAAGCATTCAGTGTGAAGCAACAGCAGCCCTGGAGAGATGTGAATGGATCACCAGAAACATTATATTCCTACTAACAGAGTGGAGTCACAGGACTCAGGCTACAATAAAGTGAGGACTGGCTTTCCAAGATGTGAGGCAGGGAGACCAGGTAGAAGGGAAATGTCAAGAGCCCAACAGGTGCTTGAAGGGAGGCACTCATTTATGTCTTGGCTTCTTAGAGAATACAATGTTTCCTGAGAACTCTAACCATAGGCCTTGAACTACCCTACTTTTAAGAATTCCTCTCCACATTGCTTGTGTGGTTCCTGTATCTTTGATGAGGAAACATGTGTAAGTTTGTGATGTGTCACAAAACATCAAATCCTCACCTTTCTGACCTCTAAAATCAGACTGAAGACTCAACTTTCAACACATGAACCTTGGGGGACCTTTCACACCCAAACAATAGCACTTGCATCATTATGTACATGGCACTCATCTTAGTAGCCAACATCACAGGGACTCTGAAAAGTCAGAGCAGTTCAACATAGTTTTTCTTTTTCTAGATAAAATGGTTTTAAAGAAATTGGCTGAATTATTTTTGCCTACTCGTCAAACAATAAAAGGGATAAGTTAGGTGAACTGTGTGTGTGTGTGTGTGTGTGTGTGTGTGTGTGTGTGTGTGTGTGTTGCTTTATAAACTGTGTCTTCATATTACAGGAAAACTAGATTTTTCTCCCCACAAGGTAGAATTTACAATACTGTAATTCTGAGCCAGACTTTCTACCCTGGCATGCAGTGGTGTTGCCCTAAAGAGTGTGTGATTCAGGAGTCATTCCCCAGGGACAGCAACGAGCTGATAGGCAGGTAGGACCCTAAATATTCAGAGTGGCTTCTCTCTCCTTGTCAATCCCTAGGCATTTTCAACTGGCATCTGAGGAGTGTGTCAGTCACAGCCATCTCTAATTTTAGTAATTTTATTTTTGAAATCATCACCCAGGAAACATCACATAGAATAAGACACAACATTCATGGTTTGTTCTTCCTTTACAATGTTCTGTTTTTCCTTTTTTTTTTTTTAATAGCATACTTAATGTGAACACAGAAACACAGAAAGCCTGAGTAATTATAGCCCAACATTCCAAAAACTGCACAGTACTTTGTGACAATTTCTTAAAGCCTCTCGTTTAAAAAATAGACAAGAGCCGTTAACAAATACACAATGTAATGATGTTTTTAGACTACATATGCTGCAGCTTAAGCAGATGTTGTTCTATTGATCTTGTTGGCAAGTCACTGACACTCTGAGTTCAGTAAGCAGAGTTCCATCCACACTCAGGACTCTATTCATCTTAAAATATGGATAAAGAAGCACATTTATAGCTCCTTTTAAAGTAGTTACACTGGGTTTCTCGATAAGAATGCAACTGAAGACCTCTGTGAAATTGTTTTCTGGTGTTGTTGTTGTTGTTTTGTTTTCCATAAAGATTAAATAAAGGCAGACTCATGACCTGAAGCATCTGGAGCAGCCACATCAGAGATGATAACACTGCTTTGTGAGGGAGACCATGCAGTAGCCAACAGTGCCACTCATTTTCCTGTCACATTAACAAATGCCTGAAATGAATAAAATTATCAAGAGAGAAGGTTAGGCATGCAACAGCCATATGGATACCTAAAATCTTCCAAAAACTGAAAAAGTGCTTTAAATAGGCTGTTAGAATTCTGATAACATGAAAGAAGTGGGGGAAACTTCTTTTAAGGTTAAAGGCTTAAGGGGAAAGCTGGGAATGAGAGAAAGCAGAAGTATAGATCAATCAATGGTTTATAAAGATGCTTCATCAAAATCAGTTATTTTTCAAGATATCTAAAATAAATGTCAACCCAGTGCCACATAGTGCAAGTACTGGGGGAGGGGGGAGGGCATCCCAGATAATCCCCACACCAGCACCATGGGGCCTGGTCAGGGACCAAACCAGAGATGACCCCTGCCCCTGCCGGTGCCACATGGCATGGGTATGCTCCTGAGACCATTCCTGAGATGACCCCAGACACCCAGAGGCTTCAGGCACCGCTAAGATGAACAAATAAGTGGTGGAGACATGGAAGAGAAGTAGAAGTATGTGTATACAATGAAGAGAGAAGGAACTGGAGACTCAAGGGTAGTGAGGAACAACCTGATGTGAGTAACCAATGATGCCACCTAAGGTCACGTTAAGGTCCTGGCCTGTGCTGCCATCAACAGCCATATCTGGTTTTGTGGCCTTGCAGCAATGAGGGTCTGTAACCACCAAAATTTAGGTCGACATCCCTGGCCTGGGCTGCTGCCTGGGGCCGTATTGATGTATGGGGGCTATCCATATCTGGCCCCACCCTTCACCTGGACATTGTGGGAGAGCTGGCCTCAAAGGTGTGAGAGCAGGAGAGATGGTGCAGCCCCTTGTCAGCTACAATACTTGGGAGAGAGTCCCTGGGCCTTGCCCAGGAAGCACTCTACATCTGGCTCTGATTTTAGGAGTTGTAGCTTGTGAGCATGAGAGAGATGGCCCTGCCACTTGTCTGCCATGAGGAGGCATGGGAAAGGGAGAGATGCCTTCTCCTGGCCCACGAAACCCTCCACACCTACAGCAGGTGCAAGAGATGAACACAGGGTCTTGAGAGCCAACTGCAGCACTCAGTAGATCAGCCCCTGTGCCTCACAGGGACAGCACAGTAAAGATGACCCTAGTGATGGAGGCACAGGTGAGCTTGCCCCAAGGGCATGCGCATGAGATCTGCCTCTGCCATTTGTCTGCTCTGTGGTGGCATGGGTGAGGAAGAGATGGCCCCCTCCCTCACCCCTTATCACCACCTGCAGCACTCCAGAGAACAGGCTCTGTACCTCACATGCACCCACAATAGAGCTGGCCCTGCTGGCACAGGTGGGAGTGAGCTGTCCCTTAGGACATGAGCTAGAGAGCCAGCTCTGCCCCTCCCTGGCTGACAGGGCAGTGCTGGATAGCTCATTCTGGTGGGGGTGTGTGGGAGAGTTGGCAGACTGACTAGCTCAACTACCACACAGACTCAGATTCGGGGTTTTGATTTGGCCCATCCCAGCATCAGCCCCATTGATGAACTGCTGGAGCTGGTGAAGCGACTGGCCCTGTAGATTTCAGGTTTTTGTCTGTTTCCAGTACTAGATGTGATTCTTTTTTCTTCTGTAAAGTGGACCTAAAGTCCAGTCAGTCAGTTGGTCTTATCCACAGTCACTCTAGATACTACACATCTTGCCTGGAATATTCCTAAGGACACACACACAGGATCCACAGTTGAGTAGGTAGCTTCTGGAACCAGAGGACTTAGCTTGGAAGGAAGGGGACACTTCTGGCCCAGTCTGAGTTTTGTTTCTCTAAGTTCAACAGCCAATGCACACAACCTCTGCAGCATATAATAGTATATAATCTGACCATTCTGTTCTCAAAGGCAACCAGCAACTATGGCAATAGTTGATTTGACAATAGTTATATGGCCAAGAACTCCTAAGAGAAGTAACCCACTCCTCACACTGTAATTCCAAATTAGTCACCTCATAGCTCCAAGGAGCATCAGTTTTTACCTTTTGGATACTCTTGAACGTTTACAGGCACATTATTAGAAACTTTCCCCAATCACCGTGGTGGGTATTATTTTTGTCCTACCCAGTCATAAAGTTCTCACAAATTCCACTGCAATACCTAGTTTTTGTATCCTCTGTGAGTGAATTACCCAGTACTTGATTCTCCAGGCAGGCTTCATTTATCTTGAATAAATAATCAAATCTAAATATCACCTAAGAGTGAGTGTTCTGCTGCCCCATATGTAATAAAACCTCTGTGCAGAGGATGGGCAGAAGTCTCAAACCACCATCTAATAATGGCTAAATGGGACCATGAAAATAACTATATATTTCAAAGTCTGGGTCATCTATTCCAAACAAGTGTCAGGTGATCACAGAAAGTCACAACTGTGAAGACATTGAAGTCAAACATAAGCAAAGTTTAACAGAACAGAATACTATACCCACTAGTACCAGGTGTTTCTTCCACAGATCCATGCTGGGTATAGTAGCATGGAAAGGGGAGATTAACTTAGCTTATCATAATCCTCAGTTTTCTCTCTGAGCCATTCCACTCGATGCCCTGGAGCACTTCCATGGAGCACCTCCGTGCATTTCCCTACCCCTGCTGATCATGTTGGGATGGGTACATGCTGCCCAGCTATGCTCAGGGCCAATGGTAAATGGGTTCCTGCTCTCCTTTGCTGCACTTGCAGCCCAGGCTGGTTCACTGGGTTATGGAGACTTTGGGTGAGCACTGTGGCTATAACTGCAGCCTCTCTATCCACCACACCTGGTTTCAGGGAGATGCTCTGGATAGGCAAACTCTCACTAGTATTAGCATAATCATGCAGGACAAAAGTATTCCCTGCTTAGTCTGGAAGGATAACTGCCCAATCCCTGGACAGGCTTAATCTTTTTCACCTATATTGTTTTATCTTGGGGACCTTCTGTGAACTGCTGCTTGAGCTGTAAAGCCTTCCATAGTTCATTAGCACAGAATTGGGCTGTCAATTTTTCCCTTAGGGACTCAGGCTCAACCCATATACTTGTCACATTTGTTCTCAAGTAACCCAGACAGATCTCTTCCTCGGCATTGCCTTTCAATTATCTCTCTCAGTTCTCTCAGTTTACAGACTCTACTTCCACACTAGTCTAAGTCACTTAGATCCTCCAAAGCCTCCTACTTTATACAGTTCCTGCCTCACCAAAGGGGTCAGCAAAGCTTCCAAAGCACCATGCCTGTCTTAAAATCTGGATCCAGTCCTTTGCTAAGGCTCTGGGAAACTTTACTATCGGGCTCTGTGAACTGGACATCATACATGATTTCCCTCATACCTAGTTCCTTCAGGAGACGTTCCCTGTCTATTTTGTCCTCCAACCCCGTGATACCCATGGGATTTCCACTGTTGATGACCTAATGTGGCTAATGAGTTGTATGAAAGACTCCAATAGGGACTGATGCCTCATGTGTTGCCTCGGTTATAAAGCATGTGTGGTTACATTGCTCGGTTTCTACTGCACTCTTCCTGCTCTTATCTGCCCCTGCATTCTGTAACTTCACAAGCCAAGATGCAAGAGATTCTCTCATTGTTTAAAACTTTCTTCCGAGTCCTGATAATCAGCATTCTCTGATTACCATAGTCTCTTGCCCAGACCATTGTTAAGACTTCTATGTCATACTGGATCATGAATCCTGTCTCTGTATTAAAAGTCAGAGTATCTTTGGTTGTTCCTAAGTAACTCTCGTCCTTATCACTACCTGACTTCTCCCAGACCCTCCAGGCTTTGAGACTTCAGAAGGGGCTCTGTGTTCCTTGTCTAGTTAGGACCTTCTGCTTCTTTCGGCCCCTTGGCATAAAAGTCAGCAACCATCACCTCCATTTCTGCATTTATTTTATCTAATTTACCAGCTAAGTCAGAGTCCAGAGCTGATACCACCAATTACAGCATATTCCTTTCTTGATGCAATTCCCCCTAGTATCTGAAACGTCCCTCTGGTGTGACCCTTCTGACTTAGGTAGATCTCCTATTACCAATAATAGTGGCCAGGCTGCCTCTGAAACTGTTTTCTGTCCCTGATGTGTTATTAAAGGGCTCATAATGTCTGCTTTAGACCTTTGGCAGTTCTAAACACTTTTCTTTTTCTTTTCTTTTTTAATTACATCTTTTCCTCAATTACATTTCCAATGCTATCCCAAAAGTCCCCCATACCCTTCCCCCTAATTCCCTACCCACCCATTCCCATTTTTTTGGCCCTGGCGTTCCCCTGTACTGGGGTATATAAAGTTTGCATGTCCAATGGGCCTCTCTTTCCAGTGATGGCCTACTAGGCCATCTTTTGATGCATATGCAGCTAGAGTCAAGAGCTCTGGGGTACTGGTTAGTTCATAATGTTGTTCCACCCATAGGTTGTGGATCCCTTCAGCTCCTTGTTTACTTTCTCTAGCTCCTCCATTGGGGGCCCTGTGATCCATTCACTAGCTGACTGTGAGCATCCACTTATGTATTTGCCAGGCCCCAGCATAGTCTCACAAGAGACAGCTATATCTGGGTCCTTTCAGCAAAATCTTGCTAGTGAATGCAATGGTGTCAGCGTTTGGATGCTGATTATGGGATGGATCTCTGGATATGGCAGTCTCTAGATGGCCCATCCTTTCATCACAGCTCCAAACTTTGTCTCTGTAACTCCTTCCATGGGTGTTCTGTTCCCAATTCTAAGGAAGGGCATAGTGTCCACACTTCAGTCTTCATTCTTCTTGAGTTTCATGTGTTTAGCAAACTGTATCTTATATCTTGGGTATCCTAAGTTTTGGGCTAATATCCACTTATCAGTGAGTACATATTGTGTGAGGTCTTTTGTGATTGTGTTACCTCACTCAGGATGATGCCCTCCAGGTCCATCCATTTGGCTAGGAATTTCATAAATTCATTCTTTTTAATAGCTGAGTAGTACTCCATTGTGTAAATGTACCACATTTTCTGTATCCATTCCTCTGTTGAGGGGCATCTGGGTTCTTTCCAGCTTCTGGCTATTATAAATAAGGCTGCTATGAACATAGTGGAGCATGTGCCCTTCTTACCGATTGGGACATCTTCTGGATATATGCCCAGGAGAGGTATTGCTGGATCCTCCGGTAGTACTATGTCCAGTTTTCTAAGGAACCGCCAGACTGATTACCAGAGTGGTTGTACAAGTTTGCAATCCCATCAACAATGGAGGAGTGTTCCTCTTTCTCCACATCCTCGCCAGCATCTGCTGTCACCTGAATTTTTGATCTTAGCCATTCTGACTGGTGTGAGGTGGAATCTCAGGGTTGTTTTGATTTGCATTTCCCTGATGATTAAGGATTCTAAACACTTTTCTATATTCCCAAAGCAGACCCTGCCCATCAAACATCCTGGTATTTTCCTCATTGATGGTTCCTGTAGCTGCACCTTAAAAACTGTCTTACTGTTCTCTACCCTGTCTGTCCAGTATCTCCACAAGTCCTACAGTGACAAACTACCATTGAAACTTCACCTGTGGAGATAGCCCTGCCATTCCTCTGCTGTGGCATAGTCTGGACATGGGAAGATATCCTCTGCTGTGTCCCCTCATCCCTCACCAGAGGCTGTTGGGAGAGCTGAGCCTAAGGTCATAAGAGCAGGCAAACTGATCCTGACTCTTAGTGGCTATAGAACTTGGAGAAGCTGGCTCTCCACTTCACCTGGACAGCACAATAAGCTAGCTGTGCTAGAGGGGGTGGAAGTGGGGCTCAAGTGAGCTATCTCTGAGCACAGGTGAGCACAGGAGAGCTGGCCCCATCACTCATCTGCCATGAGGTGGCCTTGGTACAGGAATAATGTTACCTCCTCCCCAGTCCCTTGCTACCTGCAGCAGTTGGGAGAGCAAATTCATGGGTCATGAGAGTGGATGAGCTGGCCTGTTCCTCAGTGGCTCTAGCAGTTGGGAAAGCAGGCACTGCACCTCACTTAGGCAACACAGTAGAGCTGCCCCAGATGGCAAAGACTTAGATGAGCTAGCTCTGGGTGCTTAGGAGTAGGACAGCTAGCCCAGCCCCTGGCAGGCTGTAGCATTTGGAAAGTGGACTCCAGCCTTGACTGAGCACACAGTGGATCTGGTTCTGGAGGTATGGTGCTGGTGAACCAGCTCTGAGGGCATGAGAGCAAGAAAACTGACCCTGCCTTTTGCAAATGGCAGCAGTGGATGGTCTAGCCAGAGTAGTCATGGAGAGCATGCCATGGTGGTGTGAATAAGGGAGAGAGAGAATGCTAACCAGCTCAACTACCACCCATGCCCATACTGGGGTCTTTGAGTTGACCCACATCCACATCAACATCAACCCCATCCATGAACTGCTGGAGTGTGTGAAAGGGCCAATCCTACAAACCCAAAGCTGCAGGGTCTTCATGACATGACAATAATAGGATAAACTAAGAGGAGTCCCTGTGAGGAATCAATACTTATGATGTCACAGGAGCCAGAGATATGAAACCAGACCAATGACTTACTGCAACATTTGCATGGGAAGATGTGTGGAGAGAGAAATATACTGTGGAACACACTGTAACATACTACCGCTTCCACAATGGAATGTTTTCCTGTGTGGGGAATATGCAAACATAATGCAAAACTCACAAAGATTCAATAAAAGTTTGAAAAAGAAAAGAGAGCACCTGGGTAGCGGGAGCGCAGGGTTGCCTGACACCCGCCAGCTACCCACGACCCCCGCCACAGGATTTTGGGACTGCTGGTGAGTGGAACACAGCTTCTGCTCCAATCCAATTGCGCAGGACCTGAGACTGCATTAGTTAGGGAAGCAGAAACCGGCCTGAGTAGGGCCACAGGCCTCATCCGGCCAGATCAGTGCCGGGGTAGCGGGAGCTCAGGGTTGCCTGACACCCGCCAGCTACCCAGGACCCCCGCCGCAGGATTTTGGGACGGCTGGTGAGTGGAACACAGCTTCTGTTCCAGTCCAATCACACGGGACATGAGACTGCTCTGGTTGGGGAGAGAGAAATTCCGGCCTACATAGGGCCACAACCCTCTTCCGGTCAGAAAAGCACCGGGGCAGCTGGGGAGCAGGGTCGGCTGACACTCACCAGCTACCCACAACAACCGCCACAGGATCTTAAGACTTCTGGAGAGTGGAACACAGCTTCTGCTCCAATCCAATTGCACGCGGGACCAGAGACTGCATTAGTTAGGGAAGCAGAAAAACGACCTGTGTAGGACCACAGGCCTCTTCCGGCTGGACCAGCACCGGGGTACCGTCAGCTACCCACGACCCCCGCCGCAGGATTTAGAGACTGCTGGTGAGTGGAACACAGCTTCTGCTCCAATCTTTTAACAGTGACAACGATAACAACTAACCCCAGAGATTACCAGATGGCGAAAGGTAAACGTAATAATCTTACTAACAGAAACCAAGACCACTCACCATCATCAGAACCCAGCACCCCCACTTCGCCCAGTCCAGGGCACCCCAACACACCGGAAAAGCTAGACACGGATTTAAAAGCATATCTCCTGATGATGATAGAGAACTTCAAGAAGGACTTTAATAACACACTTAAAGAAATGCAGGAGAACACTGCTAAACAGGCAGAAGACAATAAAGAGAAAGCACAAAAATCCCTTAAAGAATTGCAGGAGAACACTGCTAAAGAGTTACAAATCCTTAAAGAAAAACAGGATAACATAATCAAACAGGTAGAAGTCCTTACAGAAAAACAGGAAAACACATCCAAACAGATGATGGAAATGAACAAAACCATACTAGACCTAAAAAGGGAAGTAGACACAATAAAGAAAACCCAAAATGAGGCAACACTGGAGATAGAAACCCTAGGAAAGAAATCTGGAACCATAGATACGAGCATCAGCAACAGAATACAAGAGATGGAAGAGAGAATCTCAGGTGCAGAAGATTCCATAGAGAACATCGGCACAACAATCAAGGAAAATGTAAAATGCAAAAAGATCCTAACTCAAAACATCCAAGAAATACTGGACGCAATGAGAAGACCAAACCTACAGATAATAGGAGTGGATGAGAATGAAGATTTTCAACTCAAAGGACCAGCAAACATCTTCAACAAAATTATAGAAGAAAACTTCCCAAATCTAAAGAAAGAGATGCCCATGAACATAGAAGAAGCCTACAGAACTCCAAATAGACTGGACCAGAAAAGAAATACCTCCCGACACATAATAATCAGAGCAACAAATGCTCTAAATAAAGATAGAATACTAAAAGCAGTAAGAGAAAAAGGCCAAGTAACATATAAAGGCAAGCCTATCAGAATTACACCAGATTTTTCACCAGAGACTATGAAAGCCAGAAGATCCTGGACAGATGTTATACAGACACTAAAAGAACACAAATTCCAGCCCAGGCTACTATACCCAGCCAAACTCTCAATTAACATAGATGGAGAAACCAAAGTATTCCACGACAAAACCAAATTCACACATTATCTCTCCACGAATCCAGCCCTTCAAAGGATAATAACAGAAAAAAACCAATACAAGGACAGGAACCACGCCCTAGAAACAACAAGAAGGTAATCCCTCAACAAACCTAAAACAAGACAGCCACAAGAACAAAATGCCAACTTTAACAACAAAAATAACAGGAAACAACAATTACTTTTCCTTAATATCTCTTAATATCAATGGACTCAACTCCCCGATAAAAAGACATAGACTAACAAACTGGCTACACAAACAAGACCCAACATTTTGCTGCTTACAGGAAACTCATCTCAGAGAAAAGGATAGACACTACTTCAGAATGAAAGGCTGGAAAACAATTTTCCAAGCAAATGGCATGAAGAAACAAGCTGGAGTAGCCATTCTAATATCTGATAAGATTGACTTCCAACCCAAAGTCATTAAAAAAGACAGGGAGGGACACTTCATACTCATCAAAGGTAAAATCCTCCAAGAGGAACTATCAATCCTGAATATCTATGCTCCAAATACAAAGGCAGCCACATTCATTAAAGAAACTTTAGTAAAGCTCAAAGCACACATTGCACCTCATACAATAATAGTGGGAGACTTCAACACACCACTTTCACCAATGGACAGATCATGGAAACAGAAACTAAACAGGGACACAGTGAAACTAAGAGAAATTATGAATCAAATGGATCTGGCAGATATCTACAGAACATTCTATCCTAAAACAAAAGGATATACCTTCTTCTCAGCACCTCATGGTACCTTCTCCAAAATTGACCACATAATTGGTCACAAAGCAGGCCTCAACAGATATAAAAATATTGAAATTGTCCCATGCATCCTATCAGATCACCATGGCCTAAGGCTGATCTTCAATAACAAAATAAATAATAGAAAGCCAACCTTCACGTGGAAACTGAACAACACTCTTCTCAATGATACCTTGGTCAAGGAAGGAATAAAGAAAGAAATTAAGGACTTTTTAGAGTTCAATGAAAATGAAGCCACAACATACCCAAACTTATGGGACGCAATGAAAGCATTTCTAAGAGGAAAACTCATAGCTCTGAGTGCCTCCAAAAGGAAACTAGAGAGAGCACACATTAGCAGCTTGACAACACACCTAAAAGCACTAGAACAAAAGGAAGCAAATTCACCCAAGAGGAGTAGACGGCAGGAAATAATCAAACTCAGGGGTGAAATCAACCAAGTGGAAACAAGAAAAACTATTCAAAGAATCAACCAATCAAGGAGCTGGTTCTTTGAGAAAATCAACAAGATAGATAAACCCTTAGCCAGACTCACTAGAGGGCACAGGGAAAGCATCCTAATTAACAAAATCAGAAATGAAAAAGGAGACATAACAACAGATCCTGAAGACATCCAAAACACCATCAGATCCTTCTACCAAAGGCTATACTCAACAAAACTGGAGAACCTGGATGAAATGGAGAAGTTCCTAGACAGATACCAGGTACCAAAGTTGAATCAAGATCAGGTTAATGATCTAAACAACCCTATATCCCCCAAAGAAATAGAAGCAGTCATTAATAGTCTCCCAACTAAAAAAAGCCCAGGACCAGATGGGTTTAGTGCAGAGTTCTATCAGACCTTCAAAGAAGATCTAATCCCAGTTCTTCACAAACTATTCCACAAAATAGAAACAGAAGGTACTCTACCCAACTCATTCTATGAAGCCACAATTACTCTGATACCTAAACCACAAAAAGACCCAACAAAGATAGAAAACTTCAGACCAATATCCCTTATGAATATTGATGCAAAAATCCTCAATAAAGTTCTTGCTAACCGAATCCAAGAACACATCAAAACAATCATCCATCCTGACCAAGTAGGTTTCATCCCAGGGATGCAGGGATATTTCAATATACGGAAATCCATCAACGTAATCCAGTATATAAACAAACTCAAAGACAAAAACCACATGGTCATCTCCTTAGATGCGGAAAAAGCATTTGACAAGATCCAACACCCATTCATGATAAAAGTCTTGGAAAGATCAGGAATTCAAGGCCCATACCTAAACATGATAAAAGCAATCTACAGCAAACCAGTAGCCAACATCAAAGTAAATGGTGAGAAGCTTGAAGCAATCCCTCTAAAATCAGGGACTAGACAAGGCTGTCCACTTTCTCCATACCTATTCAACATTGTACTTGAAGTCCTAGCCAGAGCAATTCGACAACAAAAGGAGATCAAAGGGATACAAATTGGAAAAGATGAAGTCAAAATATCACTTTTTGCAGATGATATGATAGTATATATAAGTGACCCTAAAAATTCCACCAGAGAACTCCTAAGCCTGATAAACAGCTTCGGTGAAGTAGCTGGATATAAAATTAACTCAAACAAATCAATGGCCTTTCTCTACACAAAGAATAAACAGGCTGAGAAAGAAATTAGGGAAACAACACCCTTCTCAATAGTCACAAATAATATAAAATATCTTGGCGTGACTCTAACTAAGGAAGTGAAAGATCTGTATAATAAAAACTTCAAGTCTCTGAAGAAAGAAATTATAGAAGATCTCAGAAGATGGAAAGATCTCCCATGCTCATGGATTGGCAGGATCAACATTGTAAAAATGGCTATCTTGCCAAAAGCAATCTACAGATTCAATGCAATCCCCATCAAAATTCCAAATCAATTCTTCAACGAATTAGAAAGTGCAATCTGCAAATTCATCTGGAATAACAAAAAACCTAGGATAGCAAAAACTCTTCTCAAGGATAAAAGAACCTCTGGTGGAATCACCATGCCGGACCTAAAGCTCTACTACAGAGCAATTGTGATAAAAACTGCATGGTACTGGTATAGTGACAGACAAATAGACCAATGGAATAGAATTGAAGACCCAGAAATGAACCCACACACCTATGGTCACTTGATCTTCGACAAGGGAGCTAAAAACATCCAGTGGAAGAAAGACAGCATTTTCAACAAATGGTGCTGGCACAACTGGTTGTTAACATGTAGAAGAATGCGAATCGATCCATTCCTATCTCCTTGTACTAAGGTCAAGTCTAAGTGGATCAAGGAACTTCACATAAAACCAGAGACACTGAAACTTATAGAGGAGAAAGTGGGGAAAAGCCTTGAAGATATAGGCACAGGGGGAAAATTCCTGAATAGAACAGTAATGGCTTGTGCTGTAAGATCGAGAATTGACAAGTGGGACCTCATGAAACTACAAAGCTTCTGCAAGGCTAAAGACACCATCAATAAGACAAAAAAACCACCAACAGATTGGGAAAGGATCTTCACCTATCCTAAATCAGATAAGGGACTAATATCCAATATATATAAAGAACTCAAGAAGGTGGACTCCAGAAAGTCAAATAACCCCATTAAAAAATGGGGCTCAGAACTGAACAAAGAATTCTCACCTGAGGAATACCGAATGGCAGAGAAGCACCTGAAAAAATGTTCAACATCCTTAATCATCAGGGAAATGCAAATCAAAACAACCCTGAGATTCCACCTCACACCAGTCAGAATGGCTAAGATCAAAAATTCAGGTGACAGCAGATGCTGGCGAGGATGTGGAGAAAGAGGAACACTCCTCCATTGTTGGTGGGATTGCAAGCTTGTACAACCACTCTGGAAATCAGTCTGGCGGTTCCTCAGAAAATTGGACATAGTACTACCGGAGGATCCAGCAATACCTCTCCTGGGCATATATCCAGAAGATGTCCCAACCGGTAAAAAGGACACATGCTCCACTATGTTCATAGCAGCCCTATTTATAATAGCCAGAAGCTGGAAAGAACCCAGATGTCCCTCAACAGAGGAATGGATACAGAAATTATGGTACATTTACACAATGGAGTACTACTCAGCTATTAAAAAGAATGAATTTATGAAATTCCTAGCCAAATGGATGGACCTGGAGGGCATCATCTTGAGTGAAGTAACACAATCACAAAAGACCTCACACAATATGTACTCATTGATAAGTGGATATTAGCCCAAAACTTAGGATACCCAAGATATAAGATACAATTTGATAAACGCATGAAACTCAAGAAGAATGAAGACCAAAGTGTGGACACTGTGCACCTTCTTAGAATTGGGAACAAAACACCCAGGGAAGGAGTTACAGAGACAAAGTTCGTAGCTGTGATGAAAGGATGGACCATTTAGAGACTGCTGTATCCAGGGATCCGTCCCATAATCAGCTTCTAAACGCTGACACCATTGCATACACTAGCAAGATTTTGCTGAAAGGACCCAAATATAGCTGTCTCTTGTGAGACGATGCTGGGGCCTAGCAAACACAGGAGTGGATGTTCACAGTCAGCTATTGGATGTATCACAGGGCTCCCAATGGAGAAGCTAGAGAAAGTACCCAAGGAGCTAAAGGGATCTGCAACCCTATTGTTGGAACAACATGATGTACTAACCAGAACCCTGGAGCTCTTGTCTCTAGCTGCATAGGTATCGAAAGATGGCCTAGTCGGCCATCAATGGAAAGAGAGGCCCATTGGACTTGCAAACTTTATATGCCCCAATATAGGGGAATGCCAGGGCCAAAAGAATGGGAATGGGTGGGTAGGGAAGTGGGGGGCGCTATGGTGGACTTTTGGGATAGTATTGGAAATGTAATTGAGGAAAATATGTAATAAAAAAAAAAAAAGAAAAAGAAAAGAAAACAATCTCTTCAGCGCGCGCGCGCGGGCACACACACACACACACACACACACACATCTTCACCTCATCTGCTTGTCTAATTCTCCATATCAGGAACATCATTGTTCTCCAGTTTTCTTGTATCTTGATGACTATCTCAAGCATTGCTAAAATGACTTCCCAGAGAAATGTAAGGAATATTTATGTCTTATTTTAAGGATTCAATGACAAACTGAACACCATTCTACCAAAATTCACTCTGGGAAACCAACAAGCTTATTAGACTTCCTTACTGAGTGTTGGGTGGAGGGGATAATCACAGAAGTCTGGACATTTCTTCCCCCAAAAGCCCCACCTAGAAAGCCTGTACCCAACTGGAATAAGGGTTTCTACACAGATGCATAGATTGAGCCCAGCCTCTAATCTTCTATTGCATGAATGCTTATATGTATATCCCTGTCTTCTTGTAATTCTGCCTCTTGTGTGCATGCTTTCTCTCTCTTTCTCTCTCTCTCTCTCTCTCCCTATATATATACATATATATATGCACACATACATACATACATATATATACACATATATTTGTATGTATATATGTATATATATATATATATGAAATAGTCATATATATGAAAAATGTAATAGATATTGGTGACACAGATAGGGAATAGTAGATAGATAGATAGATAGATAGATAGATAGATAGATAGATAGATAGATAGATAGATAGAAGATAGATAGATAGTTGGGTGGACAGGCAGACAGACAATAGCTCTTTTCCCAAGCCATATTCATTGTTACTAGTAGGTAGGGAAAAGTGGGGTACTTGTGGGGAAGGTATAAACTGTCAACAAACCAAGCTAGGATAATCTTTTGCAAGGGAAACACAAACCTTAAGATGGCAGTTGCTTAGGTCATAGACAGTCACTCGCAATCAATGGAAGAGTCGGGTTTATTGGCCTTATTTACAACATCTCGGAGATTAAAGTATTTCAAGTTTATCCTGGGATGCAGAGCAAGTTGGAGGCCAGCCTGGACATAGTAAGACCATACCTTAATATAAAGGATGTTTACGACAAACTTTATTAATATAAAAAGATTAAGTTGGTGGTAAAAGATTGGTAGGTCTCATGTTTGTTTTACCACATTTAAAATTGTGCATTTTAATCTCTCATTTGTGCTTAATTCTATATTAGCATATTTTCTTTCCAAACCCCAATGTACTTTCAAAATATGAAATACTATACTTTATAACAGAATGTTGATAATATTTTAATAGTAGAATGTAGTATATATTAACAATTTCAGAAATTGTGAACAATAATGATTAGTAATGCATATATTGCTGATATCTGAACTAATATAAGATTGTTCATAAACTCACAATAAGTGATGAACTGTGTTCATAGGATTAGGGGCCTATGCAGTAGTTTATATAAAGCTGTAAAGTTTTTCAACTCTGTCAATTATATGGTCTTTTTTAATTAAATAATTTTTTACTATATATTGATTATATACTGCCCCTCCTAGCTCCTCCCACATTTCCCTCACCTCCTCACCTGTTCTTTCTCTCTCACTCCCTCAAAACAAAACAAAAACACCAACAAACTAAACAGGAGAGTTTATATACGGACATACCATTTAGTGCTGAGTGCTTCAGAGTCTCTCTCTCTCATCATGCTGTCCTATTGTGAGCCTCTGTGTTAATTACCATCTACTACAAGAAGACGCTTTGCTGAAGAACATTGAACAATACTTTGATCTATGGATATTGCAATGTCATTAGGAGTCATTTTATTTCTATGTTCATTTAGCAGAATAATAACATGCATATATAATTAAAAATAAAGATGAATCTTAAAATACTTTTTAAGGAAGTAAAGTGAAATTAAACAAAAAGAAACAACTATAAGCCCACTGTATGCAAAATCTCCAGAAGAAAATGTCTAAAAGTCTTTGATTAATGACTAATTCTAAAATTCATGTATTTATATTATGATTTATTGGGATGCTCATTTCATTTGTGCTAAGGGTAATTATTAAGTTTTGTTGCTCTGTATATTTTGGATTTCATTTCTTAATTACTCTAGCTGATGGCCTTAAGTATATTGTGATAATGTTTACTGATGACCACATCAAGCTAGAATGTATTTCATTATTTCACAAGCCTACAAAGGGTCCCAGACACAGGCATCTTCCCAACCCTCAACATTATCCTCTGTAGCTATCCAGCTGTGAGGCAGTGTTTGTTTGTAGGTGTATGGATGTAGGTGTGGGTGTGTGGGTTCACAACAGATCACACACAGATGTTCTACAAATGATGATGAAATTAAAGTAGATATACCCTAGAAAGCTGAAATAATACAGACACAACTTAGTGCACCCAATATACTGAACTCCATGATGTAGCACCACAGTACACTGTGAGATAGTGACTCAGACCTGTGTTCACTGCTGCTAGCCAGCATCATCATATGATATCACACCACATTGTCCTAACCTGGAGAAAGACTGTAATTCAAAACTCATAGTACAGCTCCTACTGAGCTTGTGTTGCTTTTGTAGCTCTGGGAAGAAATATAATCACTAGGCTAAACCACTTGTAAGTCATGGATCTAACTACTCATGCACAGGTAAATAGATAGATGATACATCTGTAGATAGAGAGATAGCAGAAAAGCTTGAGAATACTTTACAGTATCTACATTGCCGCTGCTCTGGGACTCTCTAGGCACTGGTATTTTCATTGAACTCAGTCACCTTTGTATCTTTAAAAGAAAGTCTAAGTTTGCTCTCATGTCACAAGCATTAGATCAATATTATTAGGTCAAGAAGTTAGAAAATGTCACTTATTAGTTTACTGATCTAGAAATGCATGAGTTTCTTGGCCTAAGTCAGTAGATGAAGATATCCACATGGATTGGTAGAATCATGAGAGAGTCATAGAGTAGATACAGAAGCAGAAACTAGAGTGGTTTTTCCATTAAGGAGTCAAAGGATTGTCTTAAACCCATCTTCTCTCAACAGACTTTGCTTAATTAAGGAGCCTAAAATTAGACAAAGTCAAAATTACAGCTGTATTCTTTTTTTTTTTTTTGAAAACAAATACAGTTCCAACTTTGCTACTTCAAGGTACTGCATCCATGCCTGACATATCAAGTTAGCAAACATTGCTAAATCTTAAGTAGATTTCCACCTAAACAGGCTACTTTGTCCTGAGTTTGTTCGGTTTATACCTCAGAGAGAGAGGTGTATTCATAGGCGAGAAATTGCAATGTAAGTACTTAAGGACCAGAGTTGAGAACTAAACATGTGAGAGTGGGCGTTGAGACAGCCCACCACTTCCAAGCAAAATTTGAGACCCAGAAGGCATAGTGGTGCATGCCTATACTTCTAATTGGAAGGCGGAGGCATGAGGATTGCCAAGAGACAAACGTCTGGTCTTAATATCAAGTCCCAGAACAAACATGGCTTTATTTGAAACCTTGTCTCATAAAATGTAAGTGACAGAAGAGGAAGGGAAAGAAAAAAGAAAGAGGTTAAAAATTAGCACAGTGGACATTGTTCCCTAGAGAGGTGAGCCAAAGTCCACAGGATGGACCACTTTTGGGCTGGGGGCTCCTTGACCTCTCATTCTTTCAAGGCCTCCTGATGCTATTCTTGTTTTTCTCAGGCTCACACAGAGAATGTCCTTACGATTGTGTACAGGATTCAATTCAAGTATGCTTTCCCAACTTCCCCTTGGTGAGACAATGTTGCTGCCAGTACATATCCCAGCCATTTGATTCTTAGCATTAATGCTCTCCATGATTCCATCCTGTAGTCACCAGACTATGCACCAATATAGAGCAGAAGGAAAACTGTCTTAAAGTATTGTGTATTTCTTAGTCCCTCTCTTCTCTTGGTGTATCTTCTCTTTAAGACTCCATGACCATAACCGTACCCAGTTGAACCTGGCTGTTGAACCTATTAGATGCAGTAAAAACATTGCAAATTCAACACTGACCCACAGTACTTCTGTCCTGTTTCTAGGGTACACCATGTTGCCACTAAGGCCTGGCCAGCACAGCTTCTCCTATCTCCCCATCTTCCTTGCCCACTTATACATATTCCACCATTGTGATGTTGTCTGCATAGGACCCCTTACCTGAGCAAAGCAGCATGACTTTGAACTCCAGAACTTGCTTTAATTTTGTACATATAACACAGGTATATTTTATGACCACAGGAAATGAACTAAGACAAAGGTCACAGAGAGTCTCATATATTTTTAACAAAACAGAAAACAAAAAAGGCAGGTAAGGGTGGAAAGAGGGGACAAGATGCTTCAATAGATAAAAATGTTGTGTAGAGAAACAGAGTTTGTTTTGCCAGAACTCTACAAGAAATCAATTCCCAAAACTTGTCTTCTGACCTCTATGTGTACAACATAGCACATACACACCCATATTCTCATGCATACACATACACGCATGCACACACAATAATAACGAAGGAAATTCAAAAAACAAACTCAAGCTATCTCAATCTGATAATATCTTAGTTGTCTCATTTTTCCAGGAATTTGGATATTTTAATGGCTGACTTAATGGGTCAATGTAACAAGACCATGGTGACCAAAGATTTGCTCAAATCCCTGGCTTGATGTCACTGTGAGGATGTATTTAGCTAAAACTAACACTGAATAAGACAGATCTCTGCCAAAATATAATGGGCATTATCCACTCAGTTGAAAGATTTCATTAAAAGTACACCAAGTTTCTCCCAAGAGAAAAGGATTCATATTTGAGACCAACTTATGACTCAGAGCTGTGAGACTAACTTTCCCTTGAGTGTCACCTGTCATAAACTCTGAGATTTCTGACACCCATACCCACATAGGCAGCTCCTTAAAAATCCCTCCTCTTTCCTTCCTTCTCCTGCTTGCTCTCCCCCTGAATCTTCATATGCATACGTGTATAAATAAATGCACATGCATAAGTGTGTACAGTCTTATTGTAGTTATGTATACATGGGGATACAGATTTATTTTTAAGAATGGGCTGAGAATTGTGGAGAACAGCAAGTCCAATCACCTCATATGTATACTTGTACATGTACTGTGTTGGCTCTGATTCCCATTGACTCTTAGAAAGCCAAGCCTTACTGGTCTTACCTTCTAGTGCTTAACAGGACAAAATAGAAAAGCCATAAGAAACAATAGGTAGGGGAATTCCAGAATAAGGGAAAAGCTACTGTTTGTTGAATGTTGAATGTTGAGGGATCCAGGAGGGAAGTGAACACAGGGAGAAAGAGGAGAATGCAGTGTTGGGTTGAACCAAATGCAAAAACTCCATTGAATAAAGATACAAAGGTGACTCTTATAATCAGTTACTGAATAGTCTAAAAGAAACCTAGATGGTACTAGATCGCATGACTAGATTCTGCTTGCTAGATCTCTCTGCTAAGCTCAAGACCTGCTGACCTGCTTCTGTCCTCCCTATAAAGATCTCTTTCAGCTATTAAAACCCACCATATCCAAAGCTACAGTTTCTCTGCAATCCTGTACATACATGGGTTAAAAATCTCAATGAAGAATGGTAGCACCAACTCATAGGGAAAGACAAAAGCATGAGCATCATCTAGCTTCCTTTGTAACTTACCATCAAGCAAATGTTAGTGCATACTCCTGAAGCACCAGTATTCTTAAACTCCCTTCATGCTCTTCCCAATAAAATGTTTCTTGCTGTTGCTATGGCCAGGAGTTGGGACAGATTTACGCACAAATTAATATCTGACTATTGAATCTCTGTATTTTATTGATAAATATAAGTGATGTGGCTTATTTACATTAATATCTAAGTTAATATAGCTGTTATGAATTCCACGAGTTTTGCCCTTAGAACAAATATAAAGTCCTTAAGAAGGCTCCAAGTGACGGGTTACTAAACCTCCTTCAGCTTCACCTTTTTTTTGGAGATAGTTTTTTTTTTTAATTGGGTATTTATTTCGTTTAAATTTCCAATGCTATCCTAAAAGTCCCCCACACCCTCCCACACCCACTCCCCCACCCACCCACTCCCACTTCTCGGCCCTGTTGTTCCCCTGTTCTGAGGCATATAAAGTCTGCACAACCAATGGGCCTCTCTTTCCACTGATGGCCGACCAGGCCATCTTCTGATACATATGAGTTCGTTGTTGGGGGGGGGGGGGGGAGTACTGGTTAGTTCATATTGTTGTTCCACCTATAGGGTTGAAGATCCCCCCAGCTCCCTGGGTACTTCCTCCAGCTCCTCCATTGGAGGCCCTGTGATCCATCCAATAGCTGACTGTGAGCATCCACTTCTGTGTTTGCACAAAATCTTGCTAATGTATGCAATGGTGTCAGCGTTTGGAGGCTGATTATGGGATGGATCCCCGGATATGGCAGCCTCTAGATGGTCCATCCTTTTGTCTCAGCTCCAAACTCTGTCTCTGTAGCTCCTTCCATGGGTGCCTTGCTCCCAATTCCAAGAAGGGGCAAAGTATCCACACCTTGGTCTTCGTTCTTCCCGAGCTTCATGTGTTTCGCAATTCTGCACAGTTGCCCTTATCCTAAGCCCTAGGACTTATCACAAAGGTTTATTCTAGCTAAATGTGTTTCCCAAATCTCCAGCTAGCACCCACTGAGCGCCCATTGCCCAGAGACATTCACATTCCAGGAGGCTGCACAGGATGCCTCTTTTCTAGTCAGTCTACCTGCTAGTTACTCTTCTAAGAAACTGCTCTCTATGGAGCCTTCATTTCATGTATCATTGCAGGTGGTTAAAGCCTTCCCCAGTGGGCTTCCAAGGCAATGTGGTTTCTTCTCCAACTATAATGACAGAAGCAAGGTGAGTTTGGAACATTACAGATACTCAACAGACATGCATTCAAACAGATTAAAATTTTAAGTGGGTGAGTTACCTGACATATGAACAACATAAATTGGATTTGCACATCAAAGATAAGTTAAAGAAAAACAATTTTCAGCCTAAAGTTAATCAGCAAAAACCACATAAATAAGACAGTATAGTTTGCACTCCTATGATATCTCTTACCATGCCTTTTGATCTGGAGTTCTATAATTGAAAATAATTGACAGATTGCTATATCCACTCCAGTAGTGACTTGCTTGGCAGGCCTAAAAGCCTGGAAGCAGTCACTAGGCAAAGAGTTTCACGGAAACTTAGCCTCCTGGCACCTTGGCATTCCCATAGCTAGAATGCCCCAGATTTGTCCCTGCGATATTGTGGAGGGTATTACATGCTTTCTTACAGTATTTTACTGGATAAGAATTAGAAATCTCAGGGCAAGCTTAGGAAAGTATACTTAGAATCTTCACTACAGTCAGGTATTGCAAACTACATTGCATATTAGAAGAAAGATGGTGAATTCTTCTGACAAATGGAGATTCCCTACAGATACTTAAGAACAGCCAAGTTACTCTCATATGCAAGAATTTACCAAGGCCTAGAAAAAAGGGGGTTGTGGTATTGCATTACTCAGGATAAGGTCTGCTAGAGCAGAACCCCCTGGTGCTAGCTTTCACAAGGCTCAAAGGAATAGCATAAATTGTGACTAGGGTGTGAAATCCTTACCTGTCATTAGCTGACTCTAGGCAGAGCTGTTTTATCTTTACTGTAAACATTGCCTGGTTCTTGTCAGTCCTTTGAAGGCATTCCTCTGTTTTGTGTGAGATACTTCAATGTACCTTGCCTGCTGTGACACCCTACTCCTTTGTTTTCTGTATAATATAAAACTGATGCCAACTTTGACAAAAATTATATCCAGATACAGCACTCCCTTGTGTTTGTATTTGTTTGTCATTCATTTCTCACCAACTCTTGCTCACCTGTAACTAGAACCCTGTTTCCTGCAGATCGGAGACCAAATAGAGGTCCATCTGCAGTAACAGATGACATAACTTTCTCTATTATTGAAATGAAAAGTCCAGGTTTGTATCTGCTTGAACCTTACCTGAGACTTTGGTTTCAGTTATAATACCCTCACTGAGTGAAGGGAGCAAACATATTTTTATTATATTAGATCATGAAGACTAGAATTTTACCCAGCTTAATATTTTGAGTGGAGAATCTTTTTCTGGATAACATTATAAGCCAAGTAATGATGATAACTTAGCATAAAGTCATTAACACTAATTGAAATGTTTCTAGACAGACCATTCATTGGATAGTTAAAGAAAATCAATGGAAATACAGAGCATGCAGCCAAGTCACTATTGTAATAGGTTTGTCATTACCAGATCAGAAGCAGGAAATATAACCACAACGTTCACAAGTACTCTCTGTCTCTCTGACATATTCTTGAAATACTAAGAGGTTTGCAGAGTGTGTGCAGGTGTTTGTGCATCTGTGTGTATAAGACACAAACATTAGTGTTGGCCTTGGCCTGTCAAGGGACTGCCCATGTCACTGTCCTCTACTCTACATTTCTTCCCCCAAAGACTTGAGGACAGTTCCACACAAATTGAACTGATACTTCTAGAGACAAGCCCTTTTTCATAAAAGCTCTTGAGTGTTTGTCTTGAGTCTGGCAGGCTGTTTTTTTAAAGTGAGATTATAAGGGTTAAACTCTAAAATAATGAGGAAAAACTATGAAGTGAATGTTGAACCAGAAACAGCTTTTTTTTTTTTCTGACACATTCTGCACAAAAACGCACAGTTGCACTTCCTCAAAAGCTTCAATACCGTGGATTCATTTGCACAGGCTTTACCACAGCATGTCATCACACATTAAACTAATCATCAAAATGAATGTCAATGGGATTCAATTTGATTTTAATAATTTATCTACTAAGTTAATAAGAAAATGCTTGTAAGAACGAAGAAACAGAGACAGAGAGAGAGACAGAAATAGAGAGAGACAGAGAGAGATAGAGAGAGCTGACCCGTCCAGCAGGTCCACTTATTCGAGGGTCTCAAGGGGACCTTCTCCTAATAACAAAATTGGGGGTAGAGAGAGACGAGAACCTTGTTCAATGAACAACACACGGAAGCAGTCTGAGTAGCATCAAGGTCCCACTGTATTAGCAAGGCTCAAGGTTTAAATGCACAAGCAAAAGAGGAAGTACTTCTCAGCAGGAGGAATGGGGCAGCGGAAATTTTTCTTTTGGCAACTACATGGGGAAACAGGAACTTGGCTGTATCAGGGTACATCTTGAGGTCAGGACATCCAGTGCTGACTTGGGGCTGGAACAATCTGTGGTTGTTCTCGGAGCGGTACATCAGTGGCCCGCTTTTGACCCTTTTTTCTTCTCGGAGGGAGGGGGGGGATGGGGAGGCCCAATTCAGAGATCAGGACAATAGTGTTGTCTTAATAGCTCCCAACAGAGAGCGAGGAAGAGAGAGAGAGAGAATGGTGGTTAAAAAAAACCTATGATTTGCAGTTCTATGAATGACGTCTTAGTGCAGACAGTTAACATTATGTTTATGCCCAGTACCCTATGAGACTCAGTCATATGGGCTTCGCATCACTTAGCAAATAGAATCTTTGGCTTCGAGAACTTTCAGCAAAATACAGGCAAGACTGCAGGGGAGGAAGCCCTTCCAAGTGCTGCTAGGTTTTCATCTATATTTTCATCTATCTAGTCTGGATGACAGTCGCAGGGGCATCAACCAGATTCATAGTTCTCAGCCATGTCTTGAGGTTTCCAAGCTGACATTAAATCTTTACACAGTGCCCCCAGCCTCAAGGAAAAAAAAAGTGAAATCACCATGTCATGTGTCTTAATTTCAGTCATCTTCCAAATTCCTAATGGTAAAAACTAAAAGTAAAATAAAATCCTCTTTAATTTTATGGAGTTCACGACCCACATGTGATTCAGTTTTCAATACACTAAACTATAGTCACAGTATAACTACTTTCTCCCTAATACACCAGATCTAAGCATCAGGATGCCAGGAGAGTCTAGTCGGATGAATGATTCAGTTCCAAATCCTGAGTCTGGGTAGTGCTCTGTTAGATTTTCCTCAATGGCAAATTCTTCATGTTTGGAATTTTGTAGCACACTGATCAAAACCGAGAGGGAAGATGATAGCATATACTGGTAGAAAGTATTTCCCTACCATATCCAGACTAAGCTTAGTCTAATCAAGAGCTCTGAGAGTAGAGTCTGGTCTATCTACCTCACTCAAGGACTCAGGCAGATCTGATAAGTGCCCATAGCTCCTGTCTGCTCCCAGATTAGGAAGTCTGTTGAGTGTTCTTTAGGGATAGACAGCAAATGCCCCAAGCTTTGTCTCTGTTTCAGTTGCTTAGCTCATACCTCAAAGCTCCAATTCAACCACTCATTTAACATTTCCTTCTTGTTTATGGGTCCAATGAGAATTTAACAACACCACAATTGTCATAGTATTGGTTTTGCCTCCTTCTAAGTTCTAGATATTCTAGTAGTAAACAGCCAATTAGATCTTCAGTCAGCCCACCTTGATGTAAGGATTCTGAAGACAAGGAACAAGAAACTCTCCAAATTTTATCTCTCTCTCTCTCTCTCACACACACACACACACACACAAAACAAACAAAAAGACAAATAGCATCATTTTATGATAGACACTCAAGTCAGGTACCAAGTGATTGGCTCTCATTACCTCAATAACAGTAACACCAGAAGTGCTTAGTATAGAATATCCAAATCAAAGTGGTGATTTGAATGAGAAAGTTTTCATAGGCTCAAGAACCTGATCAGTTGATCCACAGTTGGTGGTACTATTTGGGAGTGGCAGGGGGCAGGGTTTAGAAAGTGTGGCCTTGTTGAAGGAAGTATGTCACTAGAGGCAGTACTTGAGAATTTAGAACCTTGTGCTATTTCCAAGTCACTTTCTCTGCTTCCTGTTTGCAGTTCAAGATTGCTCAACCTTGTTACTCCAGCATCCATGCCTGCTGCTTGCTCTCACTCTTCCTAGACCTATTAGATTATTATTCCTCTGGAACTGTAAGTCCAAATAAACCTGTCTTTCCATAAGATGCCTTGTCATAATGTTTTCTTACAGTAAGAAGCCAATTGAGGACACAAGTACTATCAACTATTTACTCCTCACAATTGTAACTCCATAGGTCATACTTTACAAGTGCATTTATGGGGGAGGAAGCAGTATTGCAGAATAAGAAAGATGCACAGGTGTTAATGGCTCTGAGTTCATAAAATATGGAATTCCATCCACATGTACTACAGCATTCTCAACAATGTTACTCTTTCATCAGTTGGTAGAAGTGGTATATTTCTTTTCTCAAAGTTAATGGCATTATAGTATGTTCTTGAATGGAAATAATCAGCAATGAAATGGTAAAATGCACTCAAATACATCAATAAAAAAATAAGACATTGATTTGTAAGGTTGCTCCATGCTGCACCAACATTATTAACAATTGTTGAACCATCAAGTAGGACTACTTATTAGACAAATTGTTTCCTAGATATCTTTGTCAGCCAAATACCCTGGCTTAAGATATCTCAAGTCAGAAGTCTTACAGTAAAGAAGAGAATCTACTTCTGGGTGGAGGTGTGCCATTTTCTCCTCCCTTAAAAGTTAATCCAGTTGGACAGGACCGTAACCTGAAAAAGGAACTATTCCCCAGGAAGATAAGATCACCCCTAAGAAGGCAGGCTCATCTTAAGATTTGCTAAAGAGCTAGGCAAAACAATTATCCCTTTAATGAGACACTGTAGTTTTACTTTCCAAAATTCTCTTCTCACCCATAACACAACCCTTACAAATTGTCAAGACTTTAGATGGATCTTCCCACCCCTATAAGTTCTGACTCAGGAATGCTCTACTTTATTTCCTCCTCCTCCTCTTCCTCCTCTTCTTTCTTCTCCCCCTCTTCCTTCTCTTCCTCCTCCTCCTCTTCCTCCACCTCTTCCTCCTCTTCTTCTCCTTCTCCTCCTCCTTCCTCTCCCTTCTTCTTCCTCTTCCTCCTCCTCCTCTCCCCTTACCCTGTTCTCTCTCTCTTCTTTTTCTATGCTAACAAGAACCTACCTGGCTCTTCTGGTACTTTTAACTTCCTTACTTTTCCTCTAAAGCATTGTTTCTCACCATGTGGGTGACCTCCATACTAGATTAACTCAAAGGCCATGGCTTTTTCTTCTGTACTTTATTTTCCCCTGGATAGAAGCTAAGGTTTTCAGATTATTGGTGATAGAGTATTATTCTTTTCAACTCTAATAAAAATTGTCTTTGAGCTTCCATTTGAGCCCCCTTTTAAAATTCTTTAATCATGAAGCTTCTAACCCCAAAGTGGGATCCGGGTTTCTCCAGAACCAAAAGAATACGTAGAAAAGTCATGAAAAGGAGAACATGCTGACTCACTTCGTTCCTCAGTCCTTCTTGTTGGCCAGAATCCACTGTGAAGGTTTTCTATATAAATTAAAAACAAAAAAACAGTCAAGAACAGCAGGTATTGTTAGAATTTTGAGGCAGCCACCAGCACTTTTGTTTAGCAGAGACACAAAAGGAAGCTGGAAAAGGAGGGGGCTTCATAGTGGAGCAGGATTCCTAGTTGGAGGCTGCTGGCATGAAGACTGGATGCAGATGGAAGAAAAGCAGACCTTGCTACACAGCTGTCTCAGCTTGTTCCAATAGATCCTGGGTAGTAATGTGAGCAGTAAAGATGTGAAAGAAGCTGTCAGTCATTAGCCAGGTCCTGATTAATCCTGGCTGACTACTACAGAAGCTGTGCTCTCAATGTCTATAGGAGTTCCAGAATCCTCTTATCAAACATGATCTAGTTCTAATTGTATGTTGTTTCTCACCCAGGTGACCCCATTTAGATCGTCTATAGAGGCTGAAAGGAGAGCATGTTGACTACACAGAGGGAAAGAATGACCTTCTCAAAATTTAGAGCTTGACACCCAAACACTAGAACAAAGTCTGCATATATACACACGTTCTCTCCCACATGCTTACACACATGTATATTCAACCATGCACATGTACTTGAGCATACATAAACATATATATGCACACACATATGTCTACTCATATATGTTCACACACGGCCATTCCTAAAACTTCAGGACAATCTATCTTCTCGTTACTATCAGATCTGCTTAGTATATGCCAGCAGAAAGTCTTCTTCCTGCCCAGTGCATAGAGTACTCTGTACATCTCCCAGTTTTCCCTGTGTATGATGGAAAAGCATCTGTCCAAGCCTTTGGACATTAACATCAGTCTTCCCCCCCTACCATTTTCCTTTGCCAATTAGTGGTCACAGTGTAGCCTCGTCTATTTGAAAAGTACCAGCTTGTTCCTATAATTTAAGTCAGATTTCATCTCAGTCTTCTATCACATAATTGTAGATAATGGTGATGGAATCAACTACGTCCAGGATTAGGCAAGTGCATATACATTTTCAGTCTTCTCTTTTGGCAGATTCTGTATTTTCTCATGTCTTTCCTTCTAGAATTTTTGAGGGCTCAGCCTCAAACAGAAAAGCATTTTATCTGTCTCCTGGAACCTCTCATTTTATACAAATATATGTGTTAGATAAAAATGGCTAACTAAGATGCCTATTTAACACATCAAGATCATCATGGCTGCCAGGTTCTTTCACAGTGCCTCAATCTCTCCCTGCTACAGGGTATGTCTGACATTTCCCTGACCCATATCCTGACCTCTCCAGCCTAGGGTCTGGGGTGCCTTTCCCTGTGATCCTTTCATATACAATCCAGCCATTTTCGATACCCAGCCATTTTGTCTACCCTTTACTCTCGTGGCCCCTTGGTCTCCTGGTTCTCTCCTCACCTCTGCTCCTCACATGATTCAGATGAGTGTTGTTCACTCTGATCTCTTCCAGACATCTCTGCTTCTGGCTTACTCTTCCTCATATCTACAATAAACCTCCTCTTCCACCATACCTAGGAGCAATCATGCCCTTCCTTTTTTATTTATTTTTTCCATTCATTACAGTTGTCTGTAATGACTTATGTCTACTATGGAGGGATCTCCACTGAAACATCACCTTGGAAGGTCTATAATGCATTTAGACCTATTTAGATCTAAACAGTCCCTTCCCATCTGGAGTGTACTGCTGTGAGGACTGCTCCCCTGCAGAGTCAAATTCTCTACTTCTCAGATGTGCAGCTTCAAATCCTTCATTGCAAACAGTATAGTAAACCACAGCTGGCTAACAATGGCTTTGCAAATGTGATTTGCAAATGTGGCGTTTGGGCTCCCTATTAGAGAGTGACTCACCTCCAGCTGCTCTCTGAGGATGATACACGGTATGTCTGCTACCCAACACTGTAAGAATGCTTATGGGACAGACTTACAATTTATAGTTTTGAATTGAAAAGTCATGATGAACCTTTTCAGTCATATATCAGAGGCTCAAAGACAGCCTCGGGTACTACTCAGGGTTGGACTACGAGCTGGGGTGGATGAAACTTTATTTGGATTCAGTAGATCACATCTTCCTTTCTGTTCTGTCTACTTCCAATTTGGCCTCCTCCTCTCTCCCCTGAGATGCTTTCTGTCTCTCCAACTCTTTGCTCTGCCTCCTTTTCCCTGTTCAATCACAGGTCTCCTGCTGCACTAATATTTTAATGTAATTGGACAGGGAAATTCTGCCACACCTTTCCAGAGTATCCTTGTACACACCAACTAGTCCAGCTATGAATATCCCACCTACCCATGAGGACCTCATTCCCAAAGTCTCCCATGCTGCAAACTTGGGAAGCTTTCTATAAGTGATGCAATACTACACAGAAAAAAAATTGATGCTGCTATTGCTTTGGGACAAGGGATCTTATTAATAACATGGTGAGTCACAGATTCCTGGCAAAGGTGACATAAGCACTTAAGCTCATGCAGGACTCTGCCAATGGTAAGTCACATATCCTGGACCATGTGACGGCCCTCTCTATGCCTCTCATCCATCTCAATCACAGTACATTAGAAATTGATTGCCATAGTCATAGTGCAAAAGCCTAAAATTTTCCAGGATATTTGTAATGCAGTGCAGTGAAGGAAAGAAAATATGGTTTTCCACTCTAGCTCATTATAAGGATAAGAATTGTCAATGCAGTCTACCACCATTGTTCTTGGAACCACATATCACTCAGTAAGTAGCAGTAATTGTTATTATTCCTTCATTTTCTAAACTGTAAAATTCATCTACTATATTGTTATGGAACTAATGCCTCCCCAGTGAGAAACAACTCCAAGGATGTAGAAATTAATAAAGGAAAAACTGTTCAATAATAAAGGAAAAATGCACAAAAGGGAACCAGGCCTAAACAAACTTCTGCTTCCTTATATAGCTCTTAGGTTTACACATTCCACATACAAAGTACCTTAATTTTTTTTCAGGTCCTGGCCCCAAATTGCATTTTGAACAATTCAGATATAGACAGGAGGCTCCAAGTCTGGACATTTGGGCAAATAGGAGGTTTATACAACAAAATATGTTGCCAGAATTAATTTTTTTTTAGTGACCAGCATTAATCTTTTTTGAGTAGCTGTTACCGAGAGCAATCCTGCTCACCTAACAAAATTATGCTCTTTCTGATAAAATAACCTGGACTTGATTGTAGATCAGGGCATAATGATAGTCATCACCTTGTACTGGGCCCTGAGCACCCCCTTAGAGGCATCTGCTTTGATTAGGAAGTAGGACTAACAGCTATTTGAAAGTCACAGTGGTTTCCTTTTTCTATGATAATGGGATCTATTCGGCCATCACTCTTGGTAACAAAACATAGATGAAACTTTTCTACAGTTTATAGTAAGTCAGGCCAGAGTACTATTATCCCTCAGTCATATTGGAGACAGAGCTCCTTAGCCAATTTTAACTTTGTAAAATGATGTTTCTTAAGCAATTTTATTAGTAAGTCATTTATAGCATAAATTTTACTTCAGTTTTCTCTTGAATCATTTCCCCTGTTGGAGCTATTAAGAATCTTTATATATATATATATATACCCTTTACTGTTGTTTTCTTTTTTCAATTTTTATTAGATATTTTCTTCATTTACATTTCAAATTCTATCCTGAAAGTCCTCTATACCACCCCCCTGCTTCCCTACCCACCCACTCCTACTTCTTGGCCCCGGTGTTCCCCTGTACTGGGGCATATAAAGTTTGCAAGACCAAGGGGCCTCTCTTCCCAATGATGGGTGACTAGGCCATCTTCTGCTACATATGCAGCTAGAAACACAAGCTCGGGGAGGGGGGAGGAGGTACTGGTTAGTTCATATTATTGTTACACCTATAGGATTGCAGACCCCTTCATCTCCTTTGGTACTTTCTCTAGCTCCTCCATTGGGGACCCTGTGTTCCATCCAATAGATGACTGTGAGCATCCACTTTGTATTTGCCAGGCACTGGCATAGCCTCACAAGAGACATCTATATCAGGGTCCTTTCTGCAAATTCTTTCTGGCATATGCAATAGTGTCTGGGTTTGGTGGCTGATTATGGGATGGATCCCCGGGTGGGGGCCAGTCTCTGGATGGTCCATCCTTTCATCTCAGCTCCAAACTTTGTCTCTGTAATTCCTTCCATGGGTATTTTGTTCCCTATTCTAAGAAGGAATGAAGTATCTACGTGTTGGTCTTCCTTCTTGATTTTCTTGTGTTTTGCAGTGGAGAAAGAGGAACTCTCCTCTATTGCTGGTGGGATTGCAAGCTTGTACAACCACTCTGGAAATCAGTCTGGCAGTTCCTCAGAAAATTGGACATAGTACTACCGGAAGATCCAGCAATACCTCTCCTGGGCATATACCCAAAAGATGTTCAACTGGTAATAAGGACACATGCTCCACTATGTTCATAGAAGCTTTATTTATAATAGCCAGAAGCTGGAAAGAACCCAGATGTCCCTCAACAGAGGAATGGATACAGAAAATGTGGTACATTTACACAATGGAGTACTACTCAGCTATTAAAAACAATGAATTTATGAAATTCTTAGGTAAATGGATGGATCTGGAGGATATCATTCTTAGTGAGGTAACCCAATCACAAAAGAACTCACTTGATATGCACTCAGTGATAAGTGGATATTAGCCCAGAAACTTAAGGATCTTTTATAAAGCTCAATTTAAACTTGTATGTTATAGGGGCTGGGACATTCAGGTGTTGTGCCCATTTTGTGAACCCCAAAAGAACACCAAGGAGCCAGGAGTCAATGCTGATGCAATCACACTAGAATTTTTATTACAAGCTCAAGCTTGGGCCATGCAGCAGAATGGGAGGTCGAAGCCAAAATCTCAACAAGACAAGGTTTTATAGGAAATAGTAAGCAAGCGAGAGGGTTTCTAGCCTAGGGCATATTTGATTGGGGGGCCCTTATGGAATTTTGTTGTCCTTTAACATAATTGGCTGGTGCTGGGAACCAAACCATAAACTTAATTTCTACTCTCTTCCTGATTGGTGGTTGTTAGTAAGGGTAGTTCCAGGGGCAGGCTTGTAACCTGAAAACTAGTGCCAGGCACCACCTTGTTGGGGAATAACCTGGAAAATGGTGCTAGGTCCTGGCTTGTTAGTTAGGTCAGATTCTCTAAGATGGAATCTGAACCCCAGATCTGGTCTCTCACAGGGTCCTCTTGTTTTACCCTTTGACAAGTTGGCTCCAAGATCAGAACCTTTTATAGATTATAACCTGTACTAAAGAGGTAACAAATTGGGTCAATTATTGCAGAATGCATGGTCTGAAGCATTGGTCTAGAATGATTGGATGAAAAGGCCATGTCATAAAACACACAAGTTTTTCAGTAACTGCATCAAGGATACAAGAAATTCTTTAGGTCTTCCATTTATATAAATACTTTATCAAATTATTGTTACTCCTTATTTGTTAGCATAATAAAAGCACTCATTAATCAGAAAAGCACATAACTTCTGTAGAAGGATTTTAATTCAGCAATGTGGTTACTCTGGATGGACTACAGACACACCCTTAGCACACACATTTAATCCTCCTTTCGAGAATGCAGTCATACCCTTGGTACATACCTTTAATCATAAACAACAAAGGTAAAGTTAGTTTGTAGAAGGAAGCACCCATATTTGAAAAAGGTGGCTAAATGAGTGGCAGACAAAGTGATGAATGAGCAAAAGATTTGACAGAATAGGATATGTCTAACTCTCAAGAGAACAGAGAGAAAAGGGAGGCTACTTAAGAGAGAGAAGTGCAGAGAAAGAAAAGGAGGGTTGACAGATTGATCAGTACAGTTGTAAGAAGCCAAGTTTCAGAGAAAGAGAACAAGCTAGACACAGGTAAAGAAAAAATGAACCAGAGAATGAGAACGAGCCAGAACATTAGCACATATTGCCAAAGTTAATATGAGGCCAAGCAGAGCCATTCAGAAACCAAGAGAAGCTATATTGAATCAGCCAAGCTTAGAAAGTAGTTTTGAGCCAGAACAGCTGAGTTGTATCAGAAATCTAGTGATCTGAAAGAACAAGGAAGGGGCAAACTTATTCAGCAGAAAGTTTCAGAGGCCAAAACATTCTAGGCCTAGATAAGAGTGTTCAGAGGCTAGAAGCTTCCAGGACCAGGCCTAGGTTAGCAGAAGGAGGCAGTAAGCCTCCAAGATTGATAATTATAACAGGCAAATAAAAGATATTTTTACACCCTTCCACAGGAGTTAGTAGATTTAGGCCTTTTACAAAGTTGTAAGGCTCTATTCATTGACAAGAAGATATTTGTATCATCTACAAGGACCAACTGTCACTTGGCACATAACTAACTCATTAAAGAAATCAGACAATATTTTTATAAACCTGTTATTTCCAGATATAGCAGAACTAATAAAATTCTTTGTGTCAGAGTCCAGTCATGGGGAGTCATCATGGCAAACCCTATAAAAAACATTATGGCTAATATTGCCCATTTTTACTGTCCAAGGAAAGGATAGCCCTGTGGCAAAGCCTTATGTTATTTAAAGCTCTCCCAGGACTCCTTACAGAATCAGGTATTGACCCTCAAACTGGGACTGAACATTGAAAGCTAGATTAAAAGACATGGCTAATTGAACCAGTATGCATGGAGTGGTACATAGCAGTTATTCAGTGAGCTTGGGTGCAAGATTCTCCTGTTCACAAATTCTCATTTGTCAATTCAGGAGACTTTGAGTGCAGAGTAATTGCATTGTACCACTCCATTGCTTGTGACATTTAGGATATGGGTTCAGACTCTCCTCCATTTTCCCAAGAGAAGCCATCTCTCTGTCGTGTGAGCCATGAGGGGTAATTCATCTTCTCCACAGATATTGAGAAGGCTTTCCTACTCAGGCCTACACAGCCAGAAACACACCAGACCTTGGCAAGTCTTATTTCCTCATGAATCTTGCCATGAAGCTAGCAAGATAAGTTTTGTGTCCCATCCAACAAAAAAGGTATGACTTGAGCCTGGAGAATGTCTTGCCATGTAGGGTGTATTGTAAATTTAAACTATTTTGTTCAAACATTTAATTCTCTATAACTAGTTTTTTGTTTTGTTTTGTTTTGTCTTGTTCTTTTTTTAATTAGATATTTTCTTTATTTACATTTCAAATGCTATCCCCTTTCTAAATTTCCTCTCCAAAAATCCCCTACCCCTCCCCTTTCCCCTGATCTCCAACACACCCACTCCTGCTTCCTGGCCCTGGCAGTCCCTTATACTGGGGCATAGAATCTTCATAAGACCAAGGGCCTCTCCTCCCATTGATGGCTGACTAAGCTATCCTCTGCTACATATGCAGCTAGAGCCATGAGTCCCACCATGTATTTCCTTTGGTTGGTCTTTTAGTCCCAGGGAGCTCTGGTGGGTACTCATTAGTTCATATTGTTGTTCCTCCTACATGATTTTGAATATTATTTTACATCAAACTAACTTTATGTTTACTTCTAAATTTGTTTTGAGTTACATGCCTTAGGTTTAACTTTGACATTTACAGAGAACCATATAATGAAATATGTAAACTGTTCTCTTCCTTCAGTCTTGTCTCTGTAAATGAAATACATTTGTACTTAGCATGACTGCTAAGTGCACAATTCTGGGCACATTAAGGACATCTAATCACTTATAAGATGACCAATCATTAACTGTTATGTTTTAATTACCTTTGTTTCAATAGTTTACAATAAATCAATTCTCACAAGATTAAGATTTTATAACTTTATCCATTATGATTATTTTCATTGATTTATTTATTTATCACTTTACATCCTGATTGCAGCCCCTTATCTTCTTTCTTCCCACTTCCACCCTCTCACCCCTCCCCCAACCCCCTTCCATTTTTCTCAGAGAAGGGGGGGGGGTCACGAATGTGTATCGACTTCACCCACACCCAAACACATCAAGTAGCAGCAGGACTAAGTGAATCCTATCCCACTGAGGCCAGACAAGGCAGCCCAGCTTGGGAAAATGAATCCAAAGGCAGACAACAAAGTCTAAGTCAGAGATAAGAGACACAAATCTGCTCCAGTTGTTAGGGGACCCACATAAGGACCAAGCTGCACATCTACTACATATGTGTAGAGGAACTATTTCCAGTCCGTGCATGCTCTTTGTTGGTGGTTCAGTCTCTGTGAGGCCCCATGAGCTCAGATTATCTGGCTCTCTAAGTCTTCTTATGGTGTCCTTGAGCCCTCCAGCTCCCTGAATCCTTCCCCCAACTCTTCCACAAGACTCCCTGGGCTCTACCTAATGTTTGGCTATGGGTCTTTGCCTCTGTTTCCATCAGCTGCTGGATGAAGTCCTCAGAAGACAATTATGCTTGGCTCCTGTCTGCAGCATAGCAGAGTATCATTTGTAGTGTCAGGAGTTGGCTCATTCCCATTGGATGGGTCTCACGTTTGGCTAGTCAGTGGTTGGCCATTCCTATCCATTTAGATCTTTCGTCTTAAAAATCAAGAATTCTTTAAACTGAAGCTCTTTTAGTGGCAAAATATGCTTTAAACTCCAAATACAGTCCATTGATAAATCCCATTCTCCTGGTACTTTTATAGTATATTTTTACAGATTCTAAATTAATTTAATAGATCTTTTATATTAGGTGACTCATTTTATCACAAAAATGTAATTACAGGAGATAATATTAAGGCTGGCTCTCATAAGGACACATTTATAACAGTAAAATGGAGTACAATTAAATTTTTTGACAGTTAAGACTCAATTTCTCCAAATAAGTTTGTCCAAATGAGACATAAAATCACTAGTCATATTTCTTTAGGTCAGTATTTGCTAACATGAACAGACTATCATAACCATAAAAACATTAACAATTTTTAACTATTAAGTATATTAACTTTAAGTCTCCATAAATCTTTTACAACATACTGAGAGCTTTTGTGATTTGGCTTCAAGCTTTTATAGTTTTGCCATTATCTTTATTTATATAATGTATCTTATTTAAAACAATTAACCATTTTATTAGAGATATAACCTCAAATTTACCCCTTTTTATTCCTTTCTTATGGTTTCACCGATCCTGAGAAAGTTTACATCTCACCAAGAACTTCAGAGATAGCAGCAAGCTTGAATGAAGGCCAATCTTCTTAAATACTCAGAGAGCTAACGTCGTGTAAGTGTAATTTTAGAGGATAAACTTTTTTGTAAGTTCTGTAAGCTATCTTCAACTTGCATATAAATTCCCTTGATTAGACAATTTAGCATTTTTCAATATTACTACACATAACATTAACAAATAAATTTGCTGTTTGTTATAAACTTTCCCTACAAGTTACGTGTTAGACAATATGTATTATCATTTGGGACTTTACCCAGTAATATATAAAATCTTTCAAGTTTCTGCATAGATGCCCATGCCCTGGGTCATAGTTTCCCTAGCCTATGCACACTAGTTTCTCAAGAAAATCTTAAAGACTCACACAATTAGCTGGGAGAAGTGACAGGAGGACACTCAGGAAAGGGGCCTAGAGCCTTACTGGCCTCCTTTCTGAAGGAATATTAACTTTTAATATTGCTATTGTTTTAAGCAGAAAAAACTATAGGGATCTGAAAATGGGAACTGTTCAGCTTAGAAGATACTGTGAAACATCACCTTAATAAAAGAAGGTTGAATCCAATTACACACATAATGAAATAAATTAATATTATCTGTGCACTTACGGTTAAACTATTAGGCCTTCCTGGGCCTGATTGGGCCTTATTAGGCCTTAGATAAACCTTATAGAAATATAAGACATCCTTTATGACTTATATACATAGTATATAGAGCTATTTATCAATCATTATTAATGTTTAGAGCTTCTAACAGAATTTAACTGAGGGAGCCCTGTTAAAAGTATGGTGCTGAAGTTATTTAGAGATTTTTGGTAGTGGTTTCTGTTTATCCTTTCTATGTATGAGCGCTCCATTACTTGGTTTTATCATAGATACCTTTTATACCTTGAGATAAACAATAGCCTCTGTTATAAATAGTTTAACCTCTCTTAGTGGTTCTTAAATACACAAATCCTTGTTTCTGGTCTCTTCTCTTGTTCTCCTCACTATCAGAGTTAGGTGAGCAACCAGACCAGGGGCTTTGGAGGAAACGTTGGGACAAAAATATTTGAATCTCAGATAGGCAGGTCAGATTCTAACCCCAGAACCAGCTTTTCAATGAGCCAAGGTAGCATGAACCAATCTTTTCACATTATCTATACTAAAACCTATTTGCTACTTTGTAGGATGGAATCTAGTGATCCACATACCCTTAACTGCATATTTGGGCAAACGACCTGAAACTCTTTCTCAGATGTCTCTTATAAAAACATCAAATTCCAAGTTGGTATAGTGATTCTATGAGGAAGGGAGGTTCCTTTGTCAAACTCCAATATAGTGTTTCTCTTTGATCCTTTCTAAGCTTATAATTACCTGTAACCTAGAGGTCATTAAATAGAAAACCACAAAAATCAGACATCTAAGCGAACTCAGAATATACTGACATCAAGTCCCCCCTACTTCTCTTAGTTTGTCTATGTATTTATAACTGAAAACAGAAGTAAAGGCAAGAGTACCCAGAGTTGGTGGGGCAGAAACAAAGGCATGAGGCCAGGGAGTCCCAAGATCAAGAAGACTACCCTATCACAGTTAGAGGAAGCAGCCTTGGAGTCCTAGTAGAAATTACAGGAATTAGAACCCAGTATAGCTTCTATCTCCAGTCTCACCCAATGCTGCACAGCTAAGGGGCTCTTTGCCACTGAAAAACTGGCCTTATACCTCATGACCTCTCTGAGGCGGGGCCTCTGGCCTCCCTAGCTGACGAGGCTGCCAGGACACCTAAGGTTTGAGGGGTTCTGGGGTGTCAAACAGGGTGGGGATGGGGATAAGGGTGGGGGGCTTCTCTGTTCCTGGGAACACTGCAGCTCCTTGGTGACTTCTATGAGGATTAAGCAGTCCTGCCTAGACTAGAATCTAATCATTCTGGGCTTGGTAGTCCATGCTCAACACATCAGAGGATTCCTTTTAGAGACACCAGACCCATTGTCTTGTCCCAGTCACAATTCAAACCGACTTCCCCCTTATCAAAAGCAGTGCCCCTGGTTTCAGTTGGACCTTTTGTATCAAAAGAGAGGGAAAGGGGGAGACAGAGAGAGAGGGAGAGGGAAAAGGGGAAAGGATGAGAGAGAGGGGGGAGGGGGAGGAGGAGGACGGGAGAGGGAGAGAGAAGGGGAGGGGAGGGGAGGGGAGGGGAGGGGAGGGGAGGGGAGGGGAGGGGAGGGGAGGGGAGGGGAGGGGAGGGGAGGGAGAGAGGGAGAGAGGGAGAGAGGGAGAGAGGGAGAGAGGGAGAGAGGGAGAGAGGGAGAGAGGGAGAGAGGGAGAGAGGGAGAGAGGGAGAGAGGGAGAGAGGGAGAGAGGGAGAGAGGGAGAGAGGGAGAGAGGGAGAGAGGGAGAGAGGGAGAGAGGGAGAGGGAGAAAGGGAGAGGGAGAAAGGGAGGCTGACAGGGAAAGAGACAGAGACAGGGAGAGGGAGCTCTTTGAGTCAGCAGCTCATCCCTGTGGCACAGATGAGGCAGGTTTCAAGGATGGAGGTAACAAGGCAATCTAGTTTAAAATTTTCAATCCTTCAGAGCAGGAAACTGATTTCCTCAGTGAAAGCTCTTCCTACTCACCTAGGACACAGGAGTTTCTGCAAAAGGAGTTCTTGAACAAACAGGCAACACCTTAATTCAAAGGTTACTGTATCCCTTTCCCCCACCCCCATCCCCCCACACTGTTTTCCTAATGGGTAGCCAGGCAGCTTTTCTAGGAAGGGTTCCTGGTGGGCATGCAGAAGAGGACATACACCCCATAGTTATTTATGTAGGGTGAAACCTAGTGAGCTGCTCCCCATCCAGTTTGGCATTTCCCTTGGTGGCATCCCTGTTCAGCTCACATTTGGGTGATTATGTTGGTGAGCGTTTATAGGAATAGTGTCTGATGCTGCTAGGAGGCACAGTTTACAGCAGTCTCTAATCCTCTGGCTCTTACACTAATTCCTCCTCTTCATCAATCATCCCTGAGTCTTAGGTGGGGGAGGGCTTTGTAGATTAATCCATTGGGACTGGACTCTACAACTTTACATCTTGAATGGTTGTGGTTTTATGTTTTAATCTCTCTGTTGCAAAGAGGAGTCTTCTTGATGAGGGTGATATGTGCATATAAAGACACATGTGTTAGAATGTGGGTAAATTATTGGTTGTAGATTCTCCTCCAGTCGCCATGATTTCACTAGTACTGAGTCAATATTTAGGTTTCTAGTACTAGACATGGTAGCCCTTTTGTTGAGTGGATCTTAAATCCAATTAGAGAGCAGTTGGCTACTGTCAAGGTGTGTGTACGAATAGTGCACTATTAGGGTTATCATGTCACACTGGTTGTTGATGTGGTTCATAGACATTATAGCTGAGTAGTGCTGTTGGTTGCCTTCCTCTTTTTAAGCTTGCACAGTACCTTATGGTACCATGAAAACTAGTCCTTTCCTCTATAGTAACTACAGAAACAAGGAAAGTGAAATAGGACTATTGTCAACATAGGGGGATTGGGAAGCAATAGAGAGGAGAATGACAGGAATGAGTGATATGTTAAGGGAAATGGGGGAAATGAGGGCTCCTTAGGGAGGGAGAAGAGGTAAAATCAGAAGGGGATAGGAGGGGAGTAAAGGGAACTAGAATGATAAAAGTGATTAACAGGGTAACAGGGCTCCTTAGGGAAAAAGAGTGGAGGCAAATTCAGAAGAGAGGTGGATAAAATAGCAATATGGGTATCTGAAAGAATTACAAGGAATCATACTATTAACTACTCATCCAAAAAGAACCAAAAAGTATCATGCACATATATCCAGTATATAAGTATAGATACATAGATTTTTGTTTTGTTTCATTTCGTTTTGAAACAGGGTTTCTCTATGTAGTCTTGGCTTTCCTGAAACAAGTTCTGTAGACTAGAACTTGGCCTGGAAATCACAGAGATCTGCCTGCCTCTGCCCACAAGTGCCAGGATTAAAGGCATGCATCACCACCCAGGTTACATATAGAGTTTTAATGAACTTTCCTCATCTAGGCTACTTGTGCTCCCTCAAAAACCCAACCTAAAAAACCCCCCAACACCAAACACGAGAACCCCTCATTTGAGTTCTTGTCGAGGGCTGTGCAAGAGATCCCCCAATGCATACAGCTTATTGCTATTGCCCTTGGTTAATGTTCCCATCCCCCATTCCCCACCCTGGAGATGGAAGGAAAATGCCTATTGATGGATTCATCATGTACTTCAGACAATAGAGCCCAGAGAGCCCTGGAGCTAGAACTTATTTTTTGAGTACCAGCAGCTTTCTTCTTGTCAAACAGTTGTTGCCCAGGTTAATCTTGCCCACCTGGCAGAATTATGCTTTTCCTGATAAGAGTTCAAAGGACTTAATGGCAGATCAGGACTAAATGGTGACTGTGACTTGGCACTGCTTCCTTGATCTGCACCTTAGAGGCATGCTTTTTGATACTATGGGGATGGACCTAATCAGAAATCAATCAGAATGAACAATGTTAGCAGAAACTTTTCAACAGGTTCTAACAAGCATTGCCAGTGTTCTATTTATCTCCAGGGCATATTGGAGACATTGCTCCCTAGCTAAATTCAACTTTTATAACTTAATATTTCCTAAGCAAGTTTATTAGCAAATCCTTTATAACATCAATTTTATTACTTCAAGCTTTTCCAGAATCAATATGTCCTCTACACAGAGTTGAGCTCTTATAAAGAAGAAATACCACAATGTCTCAGAACACTTCGCAAATCTACTTAGCTTCACAAAATGTCTTCAGGCTCACTAGTCACTTCTCTGATCTTCCTGTTCTAGAGTTTGAAGGCTGTGTGAAGACTGTTGAGATGGCTCAGCAGACAAAGACACTTGCCAACAAACCAAAGTTTGACCACCAGGGTCCGTATGGTGGAAGAAGAGAACATGTTGTTCTCTGACCTCCATTCATGCACCATGCTTCCTGCACACATTTGCATGAATGAGCAGACACACGCACACACACAAAATTAAAATTGTAATACAAAATTTTAAAGGCTGTGTGATTTTGAATCAACAGCCTTGTGACAGATATCTAGTATTGTCCTGTAGCAGCTAGAGGAGGTAAAAGATTCAATCCCAGCCCATCTAAAGGGAGTATGTTGGTATTATGTCTACTTCATAGCCTCCATTAATGATGCTGCAGATCCTAATTACCCATCACATGAAAAGTCAAGTGGAGTAATGTCATAGTGTCTGAAAATGCTAGCAGGATAGCCACCATGTTTTAGGAGCATGCACATAGTCACCTACATGTTTAGAAGTCAGTACACAGAGATGCTGGAGTCCAGATGTTCTGCAGTCCCTTTCTCTTGCACAAGTTCTGACCCAGATGTGGCCACATTCGGAAGATCATAGCCATTAAATAAGGCCTAGTAGGAATGTCCTCCAGAACAAAACAACATCACAAGGGCAGGGAAGTGTAGATGGAAAGAGACTGCCCAAGCTCTGCTTATAGTTTCCTTTTTAGTAGCTAGCTAAATAATATATAAACAGCAGGTGGGGGTAGGATTGTTCATTCTTGATCCATCCCATAAATCCAGAGTTTCCTGTCTCTGTCTACCATTACTCCTTTTCTGGGTCCACTGCTACACTGGACATATGACAGGGAGCCAGGCATCACAGTGTACCTGAAAATCACAGCCATCTTCCATGGCACTAAGGACTTAGGGTGGCATCTGTGTAGTAGACTGAAAATTGAGGTTGGAATTCCAGTTGTACCTAGGGCCATCATATGTTGCTGACTTTGGACACATTCCACCCTCCAAGAAGCAGTTCTTGAAGGAAAGCCTGACACTTGATGTCCCACATAATTAAGAAGTGCTATGCATTCTCCTGGACACCGGTTGACTGTGCAGGCCTGTCCATCCAGGTTCCCAAATTCCAGATTTGCCTCTTCCAGCCACTGTGGTTCCTAAGCCCTCCCTCCTTTCCTGAGGCATCTACTTTATAACCTAAACAGGGATGCGCAGTTGGGATTGTGCAGCTCCTCTCACTCTCTTGCCTTCATCTGCTGGGCTGCGCACATTCGCTCACCTCTGCTTTCTGATTGCTATGAGCCTGAAAGCCAGGAGGTCTGTATCATGGCACCTCTGCTCCAGCATGCAGAGCAGAAGGCACAACATCACTTCCCTGAGTCCTTCCCTTCTTTACTCTTTCAGCTTGATCTGTTCAATTCTTTTCATCTTCCTTAGATGTCTCTGCATTGAGGACATTTCTTCAGATGCTCTTTGAACAAGGGCTAAATGAACAACTACATATCTCACAATGGGGGCAAAAATCCAAATATACCAGTGCTCAGGACTCTTCATCTTGAAAGTCTTTGAAAGCAGTCACTTCTCTGGTCTTGCTGATGGGCATTTGTTCCAGATGCTTTCTCTCACCTGCTACAGGTTCACTTCCTGCAGTTAAGGTCATCATCCATTTATATGCTAGTCAGCCTCACATTACATAACATACCTGAGGCAGCCAACTCATAAAGATAAAAGATTTGCTTAGTTCATAGCTTTAGAGGCCAAATCTTGCCAATGGCATCAGCTCAGGGCTGATGAGCATGGTTGATGCTGGTGGCAGAATGAATGCTCAGAGTGAATGGTCACAGTCCCACATTCCCTTCAAGTTCATAACCTGATGATCTCAGGCTTCTAAAGGTTCCCACCTCCATAAAGCCATGTCATCTCCCAGTAATTGCCTGAGGACCTGATAGGCAGTCTTTCTTGGTTTTCCTTGACCCAGACATGTCCATGGTCATGCTGATGACATACTCGGGAGATCCTCATGACAGAAAGAGAGCACCTTGTACTGAGGGGAGCACAGAGCTCAAGGTTCCAATGAACATCCTAGTGTTGTAACAAAACCCATACTTGCCTTCTGAGCCATTTCCCAGGGAAAGTAAGGTAATCACCATAAATTCAGTATTGTCCTTGCTAGGGAAGCCCTGTTGTATCTCCTTTATGAGTAAGTCCAGTTTTAAAGACATCATCACTACCCTGCCTAGCTTGGCTGAGAATAATTCATAGGCCAGAGGCTGCTTCCCATCGTCTAGTCGGCCATTACTGGAAAGAGAGGCCCATTGGACTTGCAAACTTTATATGCCCCAATACAGGGGAATGCCAGGGCCAAAAGAATGGGAATGGGTGGGTAGGAAAGTGGGGGGCGGATATGGGGGACTTTTGGGATAGCATTGGAAATGTAATTGAGGAAAATATGTAATAAAAAAATAAAAAATAAAAATTTTAGAGAGAGAAGAATTTTAGAGAGACAAGATCATATGTTTTAAAACCGTATCAAAACTATGAGATTTCCCTCTTCAATTTTATAAAAATCATGTATTTGGAGCTAAATGCACATTTGTGAATCTGGGTCTATTCTGGAATGACTGTAGCTAAATGCTAGGCTCTCCCTCCTGTTCTGTACAGCACAGTATACCTTACTCTAGCAAAGGCCAAACTGCTGACCCTTAAGCATATCTCAGATTCAGGGCTGTTGGTGAGCCACAGGATCTGCTTGCTATATTTTCAGTTGAATAATAAAAATAATAAAAATTGAGTTTCACTGTTGTTATTTGGGTTAGGAGGTGAATTGGGTCTCTAGGATATCATTAAAATCTGAAATCTGAAAAATAAAAGTTCTCATACAGTCATAGAATGAGCACATCAAGGGATTTATTTAAACAATTTAAATAATTATTGACAGTGTTGCTAAGATAGGATCGCCAGTTGCATCAAATCCAATAGTAGACACAGGCCTACCTCAGGGATACTAGCAGGAATGTGAAATCAAGCCTGTTTCCCCATGAGGAGGAAGTCAGCGGGGCCTCCAGAAGATCTAGCACCCAAAAAAGCTATGTGTAGATACATTTTGTCTTGATATTGACATTCTACAACTTACTCAGTTGTGAAATAGCTTCCTTAGAACCAGAATTAGACAAGGTACTTTGAAAGACAAGTCACAAATAAGCACATGAAAGTCAAATAATATACAGAACCAGATTGGGTTCCCTCTGAGGGCCCTAGGGCTGTTTTTGTCTGAGATAGGAACTAGAATCGGAAGGCTGTGACTTTCTATTTTAAGGGGGGGAAAAAGCCGTTTAGTAATTTGCATGAACAATGACTTGAGGGAACAGCCAGTCTCTCTATAGTCTCTCTGTCTCTGTCCAACTATGCCAGAAACATAAATGAATGTTTTGTGTATTTCCACATTCCCCAATGACAATAATTTCCCAAGGTTTAGTGGTTCCAGTGACAGGATCTCTTTTACTTTTTATAGTCTTCCTTCGTTGGTAATCTGGCCATGGTGAATACAGGTTCGTTTATTCCAATCTTAATTACCAGTGTTCACTCTCATATCACAAAGCACACAGAAAAATCTATCTGTGAATATATATTAGTTTACAGAATAAACATAGGTTAGAGAGGCTGAAGCAGAATTTTGAAACATCTCAGATATGAGCTGAGAGTCTGTATTAGTAAGATAACAAACCAGACCAGTGCTGGGAGGGAGCTTTTTCTGATGCAACTAGAGCTGGTGTTTGAAAGTAAAATGGTAGTCTGACTGCTGGGTTACAAACAAGGGCCCTACAGTAGAAAAAGGCAAGTTCAGGTGCCGGTCCATACCAGGTAGATAGCAAGGCTACCATGGAAACAAAACCAATACCTGGTGACTGAGTCAAGCCAAACCTCCAGGGACCATTGAGGAGTGGCCCACTTGGCAGTCCTAGATGTATGCACAGGGTGTCATGAGAAGCTAGTGTGGGACAATGCACGTGCCACTTGCTGTGCCATGCTCTTTATGGGGGCCAAGTGAGGGACTTACACCAAAGTGACACCTTGGAGTCTCAGTTTTTCTGCAATTCCATGGAGACATTTAATCAAACTCATAGCTGCTTTTCTCTTTATCAACTATCTGGGATCTCAGGCCTTAAGAGTGAATTAGCATTTATAGTTTATTTTTGAACATTGTAGATAAATGGTGATATCTGGAATCTGTTACTTTATTTCATCAATCTCCCATTCTTCCAAACAGTCATAAAATAATAATCAAGTGATTATTATTGGCCTTCAAAGAAGGACAAAGAGCAATTTTGAAAAGCTGATCAGGAACCAACGCCAGGACATTCACATAAATTCTCTCATAAACCCTCACAGGAATCCTATTATTTAGGCATGTGACTAAGAAGATGTTCCAAAAAATAAAACAGAAACACCTTCTACAGAATTCTGGTTTGGTTTGGTATTGTTTGCTTGCTTGTTTGTTTTAAGATGATGTAGCTGGGTCTCTACTTTAATGCTGTGTTACCATTGTCAACTTCTTATCATTAAGAAATGTACATTAATTTTCTACTCTATGTTTCCTTTATATTTAACAGGCTATGTTTGAATATTTCATGTAATCAAAGCCATACACAGTAACTGCATGGCAGGTTTTCTAAGAGTTGATAGACTGCCAGCCCAAGGCAAACATCCTGCTACTCATGTCACAGAACACTTTACCATGGGTGGAATGAATAATTTCCTATTGTCTTAGAGTTTGATTGCTGTGAAGAGACACCATAACCAAGGCAACTCTTATTTTTTATGTTTATTTTTATTAGATATTTTCTTTATTTACATTTCAAATGTTATCCCCTTTCCTAGTTTCCTCACTGAAAATCCCCTATCCCTTCCCCACCTCCCTGCACCGCAACCCACCCACTCCTGCTTCCTGGACCTGACATTCCCCTACATTGGGGCATAGAACCTTCACAGGACCATAGGACTCTCCTCCCATTGATGACCAACTAGGCCATCCTCTGGTACATATGCAGCTAGAGCCATGAGTCCCACCATGTGTTTTCTTTGGTTGGTGATTTAGTCCCTGGGAGCTCTGGGGGTACTGGCTAGTTCATATTGTTGTTCCTTCTATAGGGTTGAAAACCCCCTCAGCTCCTTTGGTCTTTTCTCTAGATCCTTCATTGGGGACCCTGTGCTCTGTCCAATGAATGACTGTGAGCATCCACTTCTGTATTTGTCAGGCATTGGCAGAGCCTCTCATGAGACAGCTATATCAGGCTCCTGTCAGCAAGCTCTTGTTGGCATCCACAATAGTGTCTGGGTTTGATGGTTGTTTATGGGATGGATCCCCAGGTGGGGCAGTCTCTGGATGGTCATTCCTTCAGTCTCTGCTGTGAACTCTGTCTCTGTAACTCCTTCCATGAGTATTTTGTTCCCCCTTCTAAGAAGGATCGAAGTGTCCAGACTTTGGTCTTCTTTCTTTTTGAGTTTCATGTGTTTGGAAATTGTATCTTGGGTATTCTGAGCTTCTGAGCTAATATCCACTTATCAGTGAGTACATATCATTTGTGTTCTTTTGTGATTAGGTTACCTCACTTAGGATGATATCCTCCAGATCCACCCATTTGTCTAAGAATTTCATAAATTCGTTGTTTTTAATAGCTGTAGTACTCCATTGTGTAAATGTACCACATTTTCTGTATCCATTCCCCCGTTGAGGGACATCTGGGTTCTTTTCAGCTTCTGGCTATTATAAATAAGGCTGCTATAAACATAGTGGAGCATATGTCCTTATTACAAGTTGGAGCATCTTCTGGCTATATGCCCAGGAGTGGTATTGCTGGATCTTCTGGTAGTACTATGTGCAATTTTCTGAGGAACCGCCAAGCTGATTTCCAGAGTGGTTGTACCAGCTTGCAATCCCACCAGCAATGGAGGAGTGTTCCTCTTTCTCCACATCCTTGCCAGCATCTGCTGTCACCTGAGGTTTTTATTTAGCCATTCTGACTGGTATGAGGTGGAATCTCAGGGTTGTTTTGATTTGCATTTCCCTGATGATTAAGGATATTGAACATTTTTTCAGGTGCTTCTCAACCCTTTGGTATTCCTCAGTTGAGAATTCTTTGTTTAGCTCTATGCCCTATTTTTAATAGGGTTATTTGGTTTTCTGGAGTCTAACTTCTTTAGTTCTTTGTATATATTGAGTATTAGCCCCCTATCGGATTTAAGACTGGTAAAGATCTTTTCCCAACCTGTTGGTTGACTTTTTATTTTATTACAGTGTCCTTTGCCAAGGCAACTCTTATAAAAGAAATCATTTAATAGAGGCTGGCTTACAGTCTCAGAGGTTCAGTCCATTATCATTAAGGCAGACAGCATGGCACCCTGCCAGCAGACACGGTGCTGGAGAAGTAGCTGAGAATTCTACATCCTGATCTAAAGGCAGCCAGAAGGAGACTATCTTTTGCACTGGCTTTTGCTATAAGATCACAAAGATGACATCCACAGTGACAATACTTCTTCTAATAAGGCCAAACATACTCCAACAAGGTCACACCTTCTAATAGTGCCACTCTCTATGAGAATCTATGGGGACAAAACCAAATAAAACCACCACACCTATGGTCTTTAAATTTTTATTTTTTATTTTATATTCATGAATGCTTGCCTACATGTTTATCAGTATACTACATGTGTGTCTGGTGCTCAGCAAGGTGAGAAGGTGGCATTGAATTCCTTGGAGTTGGAGTTACAGACGGTTATGAACCACTTCACAGATACTAAGGATAGGATCATCTATCTCCTCAGGAAGAGCAGCCAGTGCTCATTCCTATTGAGCCATCTCTCCGGCCTCCATGGTGTTTTACAGAGTATTGAAAACTAAAATATACTTTCCAAATCCCTGGGTTCTGTCTAGGACTATAGATTAGTGACCATTAGTCTAAGGTTTCCTTCCATCCCATAAGCATTGTTTGCTTTTACTCTGAAGCCATGAGATAGAGCAATCTGGTCACATCTGACTGAGTTCCACATTCAGGTGGTTCTACACCTTGGCTCTGATCTTACTCTGGTGTGATTCCTGGGGGAAGAAGGGACCTCTGCAACAAGGGAACTCCCATGTAGCAATTCCTTAGATGTCTTCTTTATAGTTTTAAATTACTTTAAATAAAGGCAAAGACCTTGCTTTTTGGCTCACTTTTATTTCTGCAACATTGAGCATTGTATGAAAATAATAGCAGCAAGTGAGAACACATTTCTTCTAAGCAGTCCTACAAAGCCAAATATTTTTAAATTTTTGGTCAAATTGTGTAAATGTAAATCTATCGAAGGCAAACAAGAACAAATGCTCTGGTTTCTATGTTCCATAGCAAGTACACTTTATATGTTATATTGCTGCCTATGAAAAGGTTACACCTCCAGCAGCTACCAATTAGAAATGAAGGCTTGGAACATACATGTCTTCCCAGATACCAGGAGCTTCACAGGCAATGTGCCATTCAAGCCCCACCTCTTCTGCTAAGGTAAAAGATAGAGATCGTTGCCATTTTGTAGAAGTTTGCAAGTATCCCCTAACAATGTATAAGACATCAGCCAAGACTTTGATTGGGCTATGAGAGTTATTATTGTATCAAGAAGCTGAGACAGTTGATGAAGCCTAAGAAAGGAAGCTATTAAGAATAGGGCAGCAGGCAAAATAAGAGAATTAATGTCACATTTTATCTTCTAACATTTACTTGACTGAACTGACATTTACACGTGAGTGCATAGAAACACACATCTCTTTATAACTGTATAAAGATGTACTTGAATATTCAGGTGTGTATATGTAGAATTGCCATTCACATATATATGCACTAACATAAATCTACATTCATCTTGTATCAGAACATTTATAAAACAGGCAGAATCATCTTTTTTTTAAAGTAAAACTTGACTATAGTGGAAATACTTGGATAAATAAGATTAGGCTATTATTTGGAAATTAAATTTCCTGTAGCTATTTACTGGACATTTATTTAGTATAGCATGGTGCATTCATTATCTTCTTGATGATTCAGTTTTGAAGGGCAGTGGTACTACTCTGTATTCCCTAGTACTCATAAAAGTATCCCAGGGAGACTTTAAATGTTGTGTAGTGCATCCTGGGCTTGAAGTACAGCTTTTCTTGTACAAAATGCTTTGAAACAACAACCTTTACTCTGGGGAGCATTCAGATGCTGGTCCTGGGGGATGCTGAGAGGAAGAAAGTCCCCCTGCAGACCTTATGGTATGTCGCAGCTGTGGTGCAGCCGTTTCTTCAAAGAGATGTTTAACATCCTGGTTACACAGCAGAAGCGGTACAGAGCTTCCATCTTGTCAGTATCTGTTCTTTAGGCATTTAAGAAGGCCTGTCTTTTATCTCAACAGCCCTTAATTGGAGGGAGATGTATTTTGATTTTCTTTCCTTGCAGAAAATTATATCTCACAAACTAGCCCTACAAAGCCATGGTTATTGTTGACAGTGGCAGGAGGAACATACCAGATGCAAAGGCATTGAGCCTACAGTAGCATCCCTAGAATTATTTGGACTTTCTGACCTAAACTGCTTTAGTGGGAGGAATAAACCAGCAAGAAGATGCCATAGCACTAGAGAGAGATGGGAAGAGTGTGAAATTAAGGAAGTTCCAGAGCGAGCCTTTACCTTACTCCTCAGTTAACCTTTCAGGTAAGAAATGGCCTTCCCACTCTTATTCCACAACTGGGCATCACATGATGATAATGAGGATGATGATGACGATGATGATGATGACGATGATGATGAAGAACAGTAAGATGGCCATGAAACTAGCCCACCAGACAGCGATCAAGTTTTCCATGCTGCTGCAATCAGAAAGAGACTACAACCTGCCAGGTCATTTGATCATCAGAGACTCACAGAGTCAAAAAAGCTGCAGCACCAGAGCCATGTGTTTGTCAAAATAAAGGCTCCTCTCAAAAAGGCTCCTCTTAAAGTGGCCCTGGGCTCAGATGGCTATTCAGAAGAGAAGAAAACAAAGCCTGTCACGCAAGCAAAAAATAAACTGATTTATTGACCTTTAGCTCTCCTCTAGGCAACCAAGCAGCATAGCAGAGGGAATAAGCACCCCAAAGCCAAGCTTGTCTAAGAAGCCACTGAGCCCTCTATGAACACTGCTGCAAACACTTGCACAGTGCACATGCACTGTAGGAACAGATTGGGAGGAAAGGAAAGCAGGGTTGGGTTGGGCACAAAGCAGGTCCTCAACACGTGTCTTTTGGAATGCTAGCAATTTATGACAATGAGACTTACATAGAAAATTTCACCTACAGTAATTGAATAAATTACATCATAGTTTTTAGTCCAAAAAAAAAAAATACTTAGTGGGTGTTTGCTATGTTGTCCCTGGGCTCAAGTGATGGTCCTGTCTCAACCTCTTAAGTAGCTGGGACTCCAGGTTATAGCCATCATACCTCCTAAAATTGAAGTTAGTTTTTACAATACAAAGTTCCAATAGACTAGTACACGGAAACAGAGCCATTCTACAATCTGCTATTTGGAAATAATCTTAAATTTTACACAGTTAGTCTATTAACCCTCAAGATGGAAAGTCCTTAGAGGAAAGCATTGGGAATTTTTAGCACCTTCTTATCTAATTTGAGACAAAGATATAATTTTTCTAGACCTGGCAATATTTTTTAATTTTTATTTTTTATTAATCATTCCATTTATTTACATATCAAATGATATCCTACTTCCTGGCTACCCCCCATCAGCCCCCCATCCCACATACGATCTCCCCTCCTCCTCTTTGCCTGAATGAGAGTGCTCCCTGATCCACTCACACTCTCCTGCCCCACTGCTCCAGCATCCCCCTACTCTTGGACATCAAACTTCCCTGGGACCAATGGCCTCCCTTCCCATTGCTGTCAGGCAAGGCCATCCCCTGCTACATATGTATCTGGAGCCATGGATCCTTCCAGGTATACTCCTTGGTTGGTGGTCTGAACTCAGGGAGAACTGTGTGGTCAGGCCAGCCGATCTTGTTCTTCCAATGAGGTTGCAATCCCTCTCCACTCCTCCAGTCCTTCTGCCAGCCCCCTGCCCCTGCCCCCAGGTTCCCTGAGCTCAGTCTAATGGTTGGCTCCATGCATCCACATCTGCATTGCTCAGTTGCTGGCTGGACCTCTCAAGGAACTGCCACACTATGTTCCTGTCAGCAAGCACCTCTTGACCACAGCAACAGTGTTGGGTTTGTTGTCTGCAGACATAATGGACCCTCAGGTGGGCAGTCCCCGGTTGGCCCTTCCTTCAGTCTCTGTTCCATTTTTTTGTCCCTGTTCTTCCTTTGGATAGGGACATTTCTGGGATAAAAACTTTGAGATAAGTGGGTGGCCCCATCCCTCAACCAGGGGCCGTGGTGTCTACTGGGAATGGTCTCAAAAGGTTCCATATCCCACTTTTCTGCACATTTCAGCTGAAGTCATCCCTGTTGGGTCCTAGGAGCCACATGTTTCCCTGATGTCTGGGACCCTCCAGTGACTGTCTCTTTTCCTCATCTCCCCACCTGACACATATTTTTGTTCAATTTCATGACCCTTGGTACCTGTCCCACATCTGTTCCAGTTCCTGACTCTGCCACTGTTATTTCCTCTCCCCCCTTTCTCCCTCCTCAGTGTCCCTCTCTTTGCACTTCCCACAATTGTCCTTTTCTCCCTCAAAGCAGGACTGAAGCATCCATGCTCTGGTCTTCCTTTCTTCTCTGCTTCATATGGTCTGTGGGTTATATCATGGGCATTGAGCTTTGGGGCTAATATCTATTTATTTGTGAGTACATACCATGTGTGTTCTTTTGTGTCTGGGTTACCTCACTCAGGATGATATATTCTAGTTCCATTCATTTGCCTGTGAATTTCATGAAATCATTCTTTTAAATCGTTGTGTAGTACTCCATTGTGTATATGTACCAATTTTGCTTTTTTTTCCATGCAAAAGCCAACTTTATTCTGAAGTTCACATGAGTTTAGGTTGTATATAGTCATGAGGACAAACTAGTCTTGGATATATATTTTTTCTTTTCTTTTCTTGGATATTTTCTTATTTGCATTTCAAATTTTATCCCCTTTTCTGATTTCCTCTCCAGAACCCCCCTATCCCATCTCCCACCCCCTCCCCCTGCTTCTATGATAGTGTTCCCTCACCCACCCACCCATCTACTCCTGTTTCCCTCTCCTGGCATTTCTTTATACTAGGGCATCAAGCCTTCACAGGACCAAGGGCCTCTCCTCCCCTTGATGACTGACAAGGCCATCCTCTCCTACATTTGCAGCTGGAGCTATGAGTCCCACCATGTGTACTCTTTGGATGGTGATTTAGTCCCTGGGAGCTCTGGGAGATCTGACTGGCTGATATTGTTCTTCCTGTGGGGTTGCATACCTCTTCAGCTCCTTCAGTCCTTTCTCAAACTTCTCCATTGGGGACCCTGTCCTCAGTTCAGTGGTTGGCTGTTAGCATTTGCCTCTGTATTTGTCAGGTTCTGGCAGAGCCTCTCAGGAGACAGATATATCAGGCTCCTGTCAGCAAGTACTTCTTGGCATCCCCAGTAGTGTTTGGTGACTGGGTTTGGTGACTGTATACGGGGTAGGTCCCCATGTGGGATAGTCTCTGGATGGCCTTTCCTTCAGGCTCTGTTCCATACTTTGTCTCCATATAACCTCCTGTGAGTATTTTGTACACCCTTCTAAGAGGGACTGAAGCATCCACACTTCAGTTTTCCTTCTTCTTTGAGCTTCATGTGTTTTGCAAATTGTATCTTGGGTACTCCGAGATTTGGGGCTAATATCCTCTTATCAATGAGTGCATGTCATGTGTGTTCTTTTGTGACTGGGTTACCTCACTTAGGATGATATACTCCAGATCCATCCACTTGCCTAAGAATTTCATAAATTCATTATTTTTAATAGCTGAGTAGTATTCCATTATGTAAATGTACCACATTTTCTGTATCCATTCCTCTGATGAAGGACATCTGGGTTCTTTCCAGTTTCTGGCTATTATAAGTAAGGCTGCTATAAACATAGTGGAGTATGTGTTCTTTTTACATGTTAGAGCATCTTTTGGATATATGCCCAGGAGTGGTATAGCTGGGTCCTAAGGTAGTACTATGTCCAATTTTCTGAGGAACCGCCAAGCTGATTTCCAGAGTGGTTGTACAAGCTTGCAATCCGACCAGCAATGGAAGAGTGTTCCTCTTTCTCCACATCCTCCCCAGCACCTGCTGTCATCTGAATTTTTTATTTTAGCCATTCTGACTGGTGTGAGGTGGAATCTCAGGGTTGTTTTGATTTGTATTTCCCTGATGATTAAGGATGTTGAACATTTTTCAGGTAAACATTGATTTTTTTAGGTTGAACATTTTCTCGGCTTTTTGGTATTCCTCAGTTGAGAATTTTTTGTTTAGCTCTATACCCTATTTTTAATAGGGTTATTTGGTTTTCTGGAGTCTAACTTCTTGAGTTCTTTGTATATATTGGGTAATAGCCCCCTATTGGATTTAGGATTGGTAAAGATCTTTTTCCAAACTGTTGGTTGGGGTTTTGTCCTATTGACAGTGTCCTTTCCTTACAGAAGCTTTGCAATTTTATGAGGTCTCACTTGTCTATTGTTGATCTTAGAACACAAGCCATTGGTGTACTGTTCAGGAAATTTTCCCATGTGCCCATGTGTTTGAGGCTCTTCCCTACTTTCTCTTCTATTAGTTTCAGTGTATCTGGTTTTATGTGGAGGGCCTTGGTCCACTTGGACTTGAGATTTGTACAAGGAGATAAGAATGGTTCAATTGGCATTCTTCTACATGCTGACCTCCAGTTGAACCAGCACCATTTGCTGAAAATGCTGTCTTCTTTCCATTGGATGGCTTTAGTGCCTTTGTCAAAGATCAAGTGACCATAGGTGTGTGTAAGGAGCCGCCTTCACATTCGCCATTACAAGATGGCGCTGATGGCACTGACACCCGTGTTCTAAGTAGTAAACAAGCAAGCTGCGCATGTGCCGGGGTAGCTTTCCACGCCATGTGCTCTGCCTTTCCCGTGACGACAACTCCGGCTGATGGGCTGCAGCCAATCAGGGAGTGACACGTCCGAGGCGGAGGACAGTCCTCCATAAAAGGGAGGGGGCTCCGCCATCTCTCTCTCTCTCTGGCGCTCTCTCTGGCTCTCTTCTCCACTGGCTCCTGATGGGGTAAGCAATAAAGCTTGTGCTGCAGAAGATTCCGGTTGCCCTGAGCGTGTTCTTACCAGGGGGACACAAAAGCGGCGGGCAATAGGTGTGTAGGTTCATTTATGGGTCTTCAATTATATGCCCTTGATCTACCTGCCTGTCACTGTACCAGTACAATGTAGTTTTTATCACTATTGCTCTGTAGTACAACTTGAGGTCAGGGATGGTGATTCCCGCAGAAGTTCTTTTATTGTTGGGTATAGTTTTTGCTATCCTGGTTTGTTTGTCTGTTTGTTTGGTTTGGTTTGGTTTGGTTTGGTTTGGTTTGGTTTGGTTTGGTTTGGTTTGGTTTGGTTTGGTTTTTCGAGACAGGGTTTCTTTGTATAGCCCTGGCTGTCCTGGAACTCACTTTGTAAACCAGGCTGGCCTTGAACTCAGAAATCTGCCTGCCTCTGCCTCCCAAGTGCTGGGATTAAAGGCATGCCACACCACCGCCCAGCCTATCCTGGATATTTTGTTACTCCAAATGAATTTTAGAATTGCTCTTCCTAACTCTATGAAGAATTGAGTTGGAATTGTGACGGGGATTGCATTGAATCTGTAGATTGCTTTCGGCAAGATAGCCATGTTTACTATATTTATCCTGCCAATCCATAAGCATGGGAGATCTTTCCATCTTCTGAGGTCTTCTTTGATTTCTTTCTTTAGAGACTTGAAGTTTTTGTCATACAGATCTTTTGCTTGTTTGGTTAGAGTCACACCAAGATATTTTATATTGTTTGTGACTATTGTGAAGGGTGACATTTTCCTAATTTCTTTCTCAGTCTATTTATCCTTTGAGTAGAGGAAGGCTACTGATTTGTCTGAGTTAATCTTATTTCCAGCCAAGTGGTGAAGTTGTTTATCAGCTGTAGGATCTCTGTGGTGGAATTTTTGGGGTCACGTAAGTATACTATCATACCATCTGCAAATAGTGATATTTTGACTTGTTCCTTTCCAATTTGTATCCCTTCCACCTCCTTTTGTTTTCTAATTGCTCTGGCCAAGACTTCAAGTACTGTACTGAATAGGTAGGGAGAGAGTGGGCAGCCTTGACTAATTCCTGTTTTTAGTGGATTGCTTCATGTTTCTCTCCATTTAGTTTGATGTTGGCTACTGGTTTGCTGTATATTGCTTTTACTACGCTTTTAGGTATGTGCCTTGAATTCCTGATCTTTCCAAGAATTTTATCATGAAGTGGCATTGAATTTTGTCAAATGCTTTCTCAGAAGCTAATGAGATGATCATGGTTTTTTTTTCCTTTGAGTTTGTTTATGTAGTGGATTATGTTGATGGATTTCTATATATTGAACCATCCCTGCATCCCTGCGATGAAGCCTACTTGATCATGATGAATGATCATTTTGGTGTGTTCTTGTATTCTGTTTGCGAGAATTTTATTGTGTATTTTTACATCCATATTCATAAGTGAAATTGGTCTGAAGTTCTCTTTCTTTGTTGGGTTTTGTGTGGTTTAGGTAGAAGCATAATTGTGGCTTCATAGAACTAATTGAGTAGTGATCCTTCTTCTGTTGCATTCTTTCCAGCTTCTGGCTTTTATAAATAAGGCTTCTCTGAACATAGTAAAGAATGTGTCCTTATTACATGTTGGAGCATCTTTTGGGTATATGCCCAGGAGCAGTATAACTGGGTCCTCAGGTAGAACTATTTCCACTTTTCTCAGGAACTGCCAGACTGATTTCCAAAGTGATTTTGGCCTGGCAATATTTTAATGAGTTTTAATATCCTTAGTAGTGAGGTTTGGTGGTAAAGAAGTTGCACAGATTTTGTATGGACAAGGGTGTATGCCCTAGCATCATAAATAAGCTTGAATACCAAAAGTGAAATTAACTGTTGACTACTTCCATTCCCCACATATCATAAATATACTAATAGGTAGTGTCCCAGAAAATACTTGGGGACATAGTGGGGGACAGAGCACAGTACTTCAGCAATGCCCTGTGGGAAGTTCTTGTCTGGAAAAGTATACTCCTAAACCTTTTCCTAAATCATCATGCATAAGAACTGTTTTCTAACCCTGCCCCAGACCAAGGCATGTGTCTTAGTCACTGCCTTCCACAGCATCTCTGATCCAAATGTGTGCTTTCTGTTCTTAATAATAATAAAAGTTATTATTCAACTTAACATAAAAAATCAACTTAACATATCCCAGACATAGAAGCATCTCTTGTGTTTTTCCAGTGGTAGATATAGAATCTAAGGCCTTATACATGCTAGACAAGTGTTCTTTCACTGAGCTACACTGCCAGCCAGAGCATATGTCATTTTTTAAGTGCCACAAATAACCCTGCAAGGTAGACACTGCCAAGGCTTGGTTTTTCTAGAGCTCTATGCTTCTAGAAACAGTAAAAATGTTACCCTAAGGAAAACATTGACTATAAAAAGCCACCCTTCTTCTTCAGATAAGACTCAAAGGTTACCCTTTCTATAGCTGTGGTAAATCAGGTACAAGTTCTTACAAATGTCTTGCTTAAATTTCCCCCACTTATCAATCTGTACAAAGAGTTCAATAGTGGATCAAGCTGGAGGTAAGGGAGGCAGGATAATTTCCTTCCAAGATGTAGAACCTGCTACCCAGACTGCAACTGTGCTGAGCCAGGGCATCAGTATGGTTGCACACTATTCTCAATAACCCTTTCTTTTCAGCCAGGCTACCCTTCCATGAGGAAATCCCTTTCTTCTCATTCTTTAAGGGATTTGTTAGCCTGGTGGTCTAAGGATTGGCTTTCAACAGCAGTCTACCCATTTAGTAACTGTTAGTTACTGTTCATTCACAAGTTCATAAACAATACAGAAGGCTCTGTGGTTTGCTGGCATCTCACAGCTGCAGCCACCTCCAGAGCCCCAAGCCAAGCATCTCTACAATGTCCTGCTATGTATTGTTTATCTTCTAATCTCTTCCATCAAAAATAGACTTCACCATCTGTCCATCTGCAATATTAAAATTCTGGCCTGGAGCATCATTGAGAGGCAAAGAGACTGTGACTCTGAGATGTAAGGACAGATGTGCTTCCATTCAAAGTATGAGAATTAAGATGGCATTTTGTTGTTAGAAACAGAGATGGTGATAGGCTCTTGTTCAAAGGAAAATGTGACCTTGAATTAAGTGTGTCACAAAAAATTTGTATTCTTGGGAACTCCTGGGGGAGATCTGCTGTTGACAAATGATATGGTTGTAATGACAGTTTCCTCTCCAAAGTGTACACTGAAACGTATTCCCCAAGGTGGTGATTTGAAGAGCGGAGCCATTGAGAAATGACTGAGTCCCGAAGACTGTGCCCTCAGAAATGAGTTAGTAGCCCTCAAAAGTAAAGGAAAGAACCAGGTGAGGCTTCTTTTCCTCTCTGTCTTCCACCATGTGGGGATTTCACTGAGGAAAGGGGCTATCCTCATCATACAACATACTTCAAAACATTTTGCTTTCCCAGGCTGCGTAGCTATGAAGAATAAATCCCTCTTATTATAAATTACCCACTCTAAACCAGGCATAATGCATAAACCTGCACAATTTGGGAATCTGGGGTAAGATAATGGTGTGAGCTCAGAAAGTCAGGGCCAACCTGTGAAAACCAGCAAAATCCTGTCTGACAAAAAATAATTAAGAAGAAATCCATTCTCAGGATATTTTGCTATTGCAGCACAAACCGGCCAAGATGCAATAAGAAACATATAGCTAAGATTCAATTAGTTATAGACTCCATACTTGCAGGGCATTTATTCATAGGATATATTTGTATGCACTCTAAACTAAAAGGTGCTTTCACAAGTGTTTTCAGACACAGACAGAGTGGAAACACTTTTAATTGCCCAATGTACACATTCCCATGAGAGGTAGAAGGTGAAGGAGACTTGGCCTTCTTGATTTGTGCTGTGAATAACTGGCACCCTGGTAATACACAGAATTCAAGTGTCCCCTCATGTTCCTAAGTGTAAGGCTGTGATGTGCCATTTGAAGAAAATGATGTATGTGTTAAACTTCATTTAGAAATGAGTTACAGTGCAGCTGGCCAAAAATTCACTACTAATGAGTCAGCACATTTCAAACAGGGAGTCTTTAAACGGGAAAACAAAACTAAACAAAACTTTAAACTATGTTGGGTTGGGTAAAATGCCACAAACAGGCATTTCAGGAACTACAGCCCATATTCAGAAGCAGCCACAGCTCAGTAGCCTCTAGTACAGTGATTAAGCATCCCAGGACACAGCCTCTGCTTGACATAAGAGCAATCAGACAACTGTTGCATGAGGTGTCTTGTAAGCTCTACCATTTGCACTTTGTGAGCTTCAAGGTCACTAAATTTGTAAGCTATTAGTAAGAAATCCTTCTGTCTGTACTCAGAAGGTGAAGGCTATGGAAAAGTAGTAGAAAGTCAGAAAGAAGGCAAACTGTGAATGTGGAAACTACTCTCAGATTGTACACCCTTTTCTCAGTCCAATGTTTTGATATGACTTGATAAAGAACAACAGGTGAATCCAGAGGAGAAAAGAGAAGTCTCCACCACCTTGGCTTTCATTATTTTCTTTTGTGTTCCCAGTTTTTAATTCCAAGATTAGTGCTATGTATCTGTAGTAATTTGAATGATAATGAACCCCATAGGCTCATTTGAGCATTTGGTCCCCACTTGGTGGAACAGACACCACCCATTATGACATTGCCATGGTTTATGGGGGCCAGAAAGTAGAATCTAATAGTTTGAATGATAATAGCCCCATAGGCTCATATATAAGAAGGCTTGGTCCTCAGCCAGTGAAACTGCTTGGGAAGGATTAGGAGATGTGGCCTTGTTCCAGGAAACATGTCACTGGGCATGGGCTTTGAGGTTTCAAAAGCCCATATTTTCTCTCTCTCTCTCTCTCTCTCTCTCTCTCTCTCTCTCTCTCTCTCTCTCTCTCCTTCATGGTTGTAGATCATAATGCCTGCTTGCCTACTGCAATGCTCCAAGTCATGATAGCTGTGAACTCTAATCTATAGGGATACATTGTATGAAGGTGTGTCTCTGTATATTCAATTATTAATTCTGTACTAGCAGAGAGCTAAGTGCTAGCAGGATCTTGGCATTGCTATTTCAATGGACCATTACCAGCCTTATATTTTGTAAATATTCATATCTCCCCACTGGTCTAGAGACAATCTAGAATTGTATCTGATTGGCTATAATGAAGATATGCTGGCCAATAGCTGAGCAGAAAGTGGAGGGCAGGACTTTGGGGTGAGAGACAGAGACACAGAGATAGAGATAAACACGGAGACAAACACAGAGAGATAGAGACACAGAGAGACAGAGAGACACTAGGAGTAGAAATGAGATGCAGAAATTTGCCAGCAGACATGGAGGTAAATAGATGGACAGAGCAGAGCAGAGAGATAGAACTAGCCACATAGTGGGACAAAGTCCCTGGATTAGTTGGGTTAAACTATGTAGCTGGCTGGGAAACTGCTCTAGCTGAAAGGCCTAAGCTTTAAAATATTAAAAAGCCTCTGTGTCATTATTCATACTGCTGGCAGGTATAAGAAAGTCCCACTATACTAATCCTCTGGGACCATGAACCCCAATTATATGCTTTCTTTTGTAAGATGCTTTGGTCATGGTATTTTATTAGAGCCATAGAAAAGTATCTAAGAAAACAGCTTTAGAAACTAAGTTACTTTATAGAATTAAAGTCATTGATCTAATGTTTCCTTGGGTGCTAGAATATTTATAGAGACTAAATTGTTCATTAGAACTTCAAAATCAGAATATAAGCTACTGGGTACTGGCCTGCTGGCTAGTATTTTATCAACTTGACACAGTTGGTATCTGGGAGAAAGAAACCTCAAATGAAAAGATGCCTCTATCACACTGGCCTATAAGCAAGGCACATTCTTCATTAATGATTGACATGGGAGAGCCTAGCCTATATGGGCAGTGTCACCCCTAGCTAATAGCCCTGCATTGTATAAAAAAGCAAGCTGAACAAGCCATGAGGAGCAAGTTAATAAAAATTCCTCTGTGGATTCTACTTGAGTTCTAGCCTCCACATTCCTGCCTTGAGTTCCTTCCCTCCTGTTTCTGTCTTGCGTTCCTTCCCTGCTATCTCTCAGTGATGAATCATTATTTTAAAAGTGAATAAACCCTTTCCTTCCAAGTCATTTTGGTCAGTGTTAAATCACAACAGCATAAAACTAGCTAAGACATCCCCACGCACTGGATAAGATGGACTCACCAGCACAACCAGCCCCTAGCGTTGGATACTATTATGATTTGAATATTGCCTGTCCCTCACAGGCCATGTTCAGTATTCAGTATCAGCCCCAAAATAGTGATGCTCTTTGGGAGGTCCTAAAAATTGTGTGAGGTAGGACTTGGCTGTAGGAAATAGGCTACAAAATGCTGTTTTGAAGGTTATTCTTCAACTTCTCTTTCCTGTCTCCATGGAGTAGTCTGTTCTCATGGTCAGGATATTCTGCCTTGCAAACCCTGATTTGAGATATATTCTGGTCAAGCTACATGTGTCCCTCAGTAATTCAGAAGAGGACTTTGCTGCAAGAGATGTAATAAATAGTGGCAGAGTAGAAGGGACTATGATACTTCAGGCCATTTATACAGCTATTTGCCTTTATGAGATCTTGTCATTAAAGTGTAATTCCTCAACAGACAAAATGATATACATCAATATCACCTCTGTTTTTACAATATAAGTTTAAAAATATTTATGCCAAATATATTTTAATTATTTTCTTTCACATGTGATCATTTCAGGCTTAGTATTAGCCAGAAATAACATTCAAAATTATCTGTCAGAGTTTAAATGTTGTAAAGGTATTTTCAATCTTTCTTATAAAAAGAGAAAAGAAAATAGTATTTGGAGGCTGGAAAGAGAAATAGGATGAAAGAAGAAATATTAACTATAGGTAATTTGTATTTATCTATTATGCATTGCAAAAACAAATAGATGAACCCTATAGAAGATAGAATGGTGGCTTGATACAAACCTTACTCATAGGACCATCAAAGGTGCTTGTTACCATGCCTGAGGACATGAGTTAAGATTCCTGGGAAACACATAGTAGGAGAGAACTGACTTCTATAAATTGTCCTATGGTACACACACACACACACACACACACACACACACACACACACACACAGAAAGAGAGAAAGAGAGAGAGTAAAATATAATTAAAAGCTCATTTTACCTACCCATGGACTCCATTACTATTTATATTATGGTTAAATTCATGGTAACCACTCACAATAGTCCATTAGTCCTCTGATTACGCCAAGGACTAACTCCCCTTCATGGATTTTTCAGATGATCACCCATGTGATGTCTCCCATCTCCATTAAGACAGACAGCCAAAGAGTGAAATGTGTATTGTATCTCCCCTAAAGCTGACAAGTATACTGGGCAAATGTCTGACTCATGCAACGAAGACCAGATCAATTCTGAAATCTTGCTGACAAACTTGGCAGCTGGCACTTTCTCACACCAAGCAGCTGACTCTGTAATGTAATCTTCACTTTGAGAGGAAAACAACTGGCACAAGACTCTTGATTCCTTCACCCATTCTGTAGTGATCTAAGAGGGTCAAACTTTGAGAAATCATTGAGGGCTTCTTGAAACATGCCCAAGGAGATTTTGGATGATGCTAATCATAGGCAACTTTATACTGTAGATCCAGGAGTTCATTAGCTCAACTTTGGGTCAAACCTAAATTCTGTTCATGGTTCCAATGAAATCAAATCCAGGAGCTCCAGGAACAGATGATAGAGTTCTGATGTGAAGAATGTGGTGCTGATACCCCACCTTCAGGTCTAGTTGCCTGAACACCCTCCTGCTCAACATGCAGGCTGGCTTACCAGGGTGGTACTGGGTCTCACCTTACACGGTGATCTTTGGTCTCTACTGATGATTTACGGATGTTTGTCATTACATTTCTACACAGTATAGGGATCCAACATTTTTCTCCCTAACAGAAAGTCTGTATAGAATCTCTCTCCCTAACCTACTTGATAAAACAAACTAGGCAGGACACTATCACCAGTTTCTCCAAAGTGAGGTATTCCCAGGAGGCACAGAATAGTTGCCAATGGGATAGCTGAAGAAGATGTGTAGACATTCCACCTATGCAGTATATGGTACATTCATAATTCATGAATATATATGTATGTATGTATATATACATATATATTAAGAGTTAATGTTCAAAAAACCATTTATTGGTAGACTATTAGGTGTGCCATATGAGAAAAATTTAGAATTCACTAAATTAGATCACACTATAATAATCTGTTCTATAGTGCAGTCAAGCTCCTGTAACAACAGCATGCCTGGACAGTCTAGAAACAAATTTATCTCTTGAAGTTGTGGAAACTGGAAGACTAACATCAGTGCAGATCCAATATCTACTGAGAGCCCTCTTTCCTGTTCAGTAATGAAGACTTTTTGCTGTGTCCTCACATAGTCTCCTTCTGCTGCCTTCATATCACGATGTAGAACTCCCAGCTCCTTCTCCAGCATCATGTCTCCAGAATCATGTCTGCCATGTTCCCACCATGATGATAATCAACTAAACCTCTGAAACTATAAGCCAGCCCCACTTATTGGTTGTGATGTCTTTTCACAGCAATTAAAACCTAAGACAGTTTCCAAGGTGTGAGGACAACACATAAAAACCATTGCTGGAAGCACATGGTCTTAAACATGACAATCCACTAAAATTCCCCACTACCTAGTCCTTCTTTAACTTTCCCAATTCTAGTACTGTATGTCTCTCTCAGGTTTCATATTCAAAACCAGGGGAATCTTTTTCATCTGGCATGCCCTTCTATGGCTCTATCCCATAGCCTGCTATTTTGGCTGTGTTCTTCTCAGATACTTGCCTCTAGAATTTCCTGGAGGCTCCATTTAAGCAGTTCCCTGGTGCTGTTTTAATACCAGAGTCTTCTTGGAATGCAGAAATAACCTTGCTTTTGTGGTATACCTCCAGTCACCTGGCCTGTTTACATCTTTCTTACATTGATGAACTCTCCCCATGTATAGTTTGAATGTTTTCTCCAAAATTTACATATTAGAGACTTAATCATCAACCCAATGGTATTGAGAGGTAGAACAAAATGGAGATGGTTAGACCATTCTCCATGCCCATTAGTGAAATAGAGCTAGTTAGTGTGTCTGTGACAAGGATTTGTGGAGTGTTCTCATCCTTTTTCCCTTCCTCATTCTCACATTCTACCATGTGAAGATATATTTGTTCCTGCTCATTTTGTCTAGTTCACAGCAATAGCACCATCTCGAAGCAAATATTCAAATTGTCAGCACACTGATCTTGGATTCCCAGCCCACAGAACTATCAGAGAATGACTATTCATTTAAATAAGCTTCCTGGTCTGTGGCATTCTACACAGTGGCACTAAATAGAATGACATAATTTTAAAAATCTCGGTGGCTTTAGGGTGTAGATAAGGAAGCCATTCCATAGGTGAAAGGGTGAATGAAGTCCCTGCTAGCACATAGGCATGTTCAAACTGTCATGTCCTGTCATGATAATGTCCCCTGCAGCTCTTCTGAACCCGTTAGTTTTCCTATGCTCATCCTGATTCTTCTAAACCAGTTACATGCAGTTCTTCATTCTAAAATCAGACAGTGATCATGTTTACTTTAAATACCATCTCTACTATTCCTTCTCTCCCTTCTCCGTATCTCTGAGGCTTCAATTTCTGGCTTATTGTCAAGTAAACCAGTCTCTTCCTCTACACTACTTTTTTGTCATTTTTATGATTAACCTGAACCTCAACCATTACTATAGGACTTTACCAACATTTTTTTTTCTTTTCCTAAGATGAATTGAGCTACATAGAAGGTAAGTGCTTACAAATAGGAGACAGAAACAATTCCCACACCATTGGCTGACTGCTACTGAGAATAAAAGACAGATGGAGAGAAAGGAGAGAGGAAGAATAGTAGAATAGTAATTTTAGGAAGAATATTTAAATGACTTTCTCCACCATTGCACCATTCCTGGAGGGGGGTTATCTGCAATATAAAAACTGACTGCAGATCTGGAAGATGAGTGCACAGCTACATACAAAAACAAATGACTGGGAACAGGCCACAGCCAACCTTGCCTCAAGGCACTAACATTGTTTGTTTGTTTGTTTGTTGTTTAGCTTTATTTATTCATTTATTTTTACATTGACTTAAAAGGAAAAAGACAGATACTGCCCCAACATGTGACACCACAGAAACAAGTCCAACATGTGAACAAATAGGAGCATGATGGTGTTGAGAGTAAAAGCTACATATGTTGCCCATTCTGTTTTCTCTGGTAGAATCATAATTTTTTTTGCAAACAAAAAGCATAAAAATTACAGTTTTTCTCACTAGAATAATCACTCTGACCATATGCAGAGGAAGCCTTGAATTCAATAAAGGACCTTCACAGCCATTTTATTTGCTTGGTTTAGGACAGAGTTGAACACTGAACCAGAAAAATCCACATGGCTTCAGTTATTAATGCTCCAAGGGCTCAGGACATGAACATGAATTACCTGGCTCTTTTGCCAAATATCCCCCAAGAAACTGTGTAACCATCGTGAAGAGCTAGCAGCTGTGGCTTGGAGCATAAATGAAATAATCTATAATTAGCCAGAGATTTCCCTTTGCCACTAAGGAAATTTTCATTTGATCCAGTCCCTTTCCAGAGGCACGATTCTGGCTTCCAGACTGTTCTGTGGGATCACTGGGTACTCAAAGGCTTTGTGTTCCCTGTGCCTATCAACAAGGAAAAGATCTAATTTAATTATCATCTCAACAGATTCAAATATAGGAAGCAAAGTTATGCTCACTGAGATGACATCCAGGCTTTTGCATAAGTCTTCTAAGTTCTCAATTTGGAGCTAATGTCCAGGCCAATTAAGAGATGCTTTCTGGTAGCTGTATGTAGATGAGCTATAATTCTTTTGGCTTCTAGGGAGGTAAACTCTCTGAGATACTAAATTCACAGACACATCTAGGGATCTATTTGTCTCCCATGCATGACAACAGTCACCACAGAGGCCTCAAACTGTTATCTGTAAACTTCACATTTATTATTGTCAGTAACTTCCCAGCTCTCTATAAAGCAGTACCCCACAGCCAGCATCCTTTTATGAGACTTCCTGAAGATGTATTTGCGGAAGGTACTTTTCACTCTTGTGTCATGATTCAAAGGAGCAAAAGAAAACAGAAAGGACAAGCTGGACAAAAGCATGGTGTGATTATGGCATAGATAGGAAGCCCCTCGAAACAGAAAGCATCACTATAACAGACAGAAGGCATGCTTCTGCAAGTCCAGCTGCATAGCCAGGTGTAGTGAAGGCTTCGTGAGTGAGATGCAAGCCATGCCAGGATTACAAAGACCATTTATTGAGGATGAAGGACATAAAATGTAAAGTAAGGGACTGTTGGAGTTCAAAGGCATAGTGATCAGTCCCAAACAGAGATGCTGGTCACAGGAGTAGGGGCAGAGGTGGTCTTTGCTCTAAGTGGAACTGGAAATTGCATTTTGATTTAAGATATCAGATGTTTTGGCTGAATCTCAATCTTTCACAGCCATTTATCTTTCACTTCTAGTTTTCTTCACTTTTACTTGCACTGAAGTTGACTGCACATTTGGCTAGATTAAAGGGGCTGTTTGGAAACAAATTCTTGTCTTTTAATATAAGAGAAAGTAAATGAATAGCCACAATAGTATGAGGAGACAAAACTACTAAGCTTGAGGCAATTCAACACTCTCTTCCACACCACAATCCCCACACCCTCACAGCCAACTCCCAGTTTAACCAAAGCCTAGCATGTTAATTTTCCTTTATCAATTTCTAATTCCCAATTTCTCATAGAACACAGGGAACTAGGTAAGGAACTCAGCTTCACACATCACAAACATACAACCACATGCACACCATACACACAACTGTACATACAATCCACAACCTCACATCCCACATGTTACAAGCACATTCAGCCCTCCACATATGCACAGCACACAATCACAGTACTTATTCACATACAATACACACTTTCAAAGCACACATATAAAACACAGACATACACACACATACTACAATCAGTACACAGTCCTTGCACACAGACCCTCAACCTAAAACATTACATAATTATGCAATGTGTGTGTTTATGTGTATTTATATTTATACAAACATGCCACTTTAGACTACAAACACACATAGAGGCTAAAGGTAAGTGATAGTAAGGTCGGAGCGAACTGTAAACATGACAAGCAATGACGAGCTCCAAAAAGAACCTATCTACTATTACCAGAACCTTACCTATGGACAGCAAAGTAATGAAGAAAGGACAGACACAAGTACAGTAAAGCTGGGATCAGGTAGGGTCCTCTAACTGCTGCAACCTCAGCATGTTTCTTAGGCATAGTGCAGGGGAAGAGGTTTGATAGTCTCAGTAGGAGGTTTCCATAGGCTAGTAACCTCAGGCTATAACATTAGGGAGGGAGAGATGGAAACTTCAGTTGCTAGTCTTTTCACACATTGATCAGTCATAAACATTCATACTTCGACTTCCAATAAAAGCCTTTGCCATGTGCCTAAGACATATGATTTTTACCAATTGTCCCATGTATCTGAAGCCTTGGGCATCCTGGATCTGAGGCTGTGCCTATGTCAAAATTCACATTCACTCAGGGTTTCCTCTGTTCCCTACACCTACTTCTCCCTATTAGCTAAGAAAATGAGCATCTCAAAAGCACTATAGACCTCCAGGTGCTCAGTATATCTTACCAGGCCTCCTGTATACTAGTGACCTCTCCATTATTATGGGTGTTTGGGCTTTCTCATAATCAATCAAAGTCTCTTCTACAAATCTTATATCCCAGTGTGGTGGTTTGAATGAGAATACCCCACCACCACCATGGGCTCATATATCTCCATGCTTAATCCCTAGTCAGTGAAACTATGGAAAGAATTAGGGGGTGTAGCCTTGTTGGAGGAGGTATAGCATTGCTGGATGGGGTGTGCCACAGGGGTTGGGCTTCAAGGTTTTAAAATCCCATGGCAGGCTTAGTCTTTCTCTCTGCCTATTGCCTGCTGTACTGAGTGCTGGACACACAGCTGTGAGCAAGATGAAGCAAGCGTCAGCCTCTGCCCCAGCACTAGACCTGTCTGCTTCCTGCCATAATGATCATGATCTAGTTCTCTAAAACCATAATGAAGTCCTCAATTAAATGTTTTCTTTTATAAGAGTCTCCTTGGAACAGCCCACTTTGAGACCTATCCTAAAGGCAGGCACCAGTCCTTCCCCTATTAATGATGGTATGTTGTGCTCGCAGATAGCAGCCTAGCCTAGCAGCCCCCTGAGAGGCTCTAACAAGCAGCTGACTGAGACAGATGCAGATATCCACAAACAAACATTAGACTGAGGTTGGGGACCCCTGTGGAAGAGTTGGGGGAAGGAGTAAAGGCAACCCTACAGGTAGAGCCAAAGTGTCAACTCACCTGGACCCCTGGGAGCTCCCAGAGACTGAGCCACCAAAGAAGATATAGGGGCTGGTCCTAGGGGGAGGAGGGATAGGGAGCAACTCTGCAAGGTGCAACCAGGAAGGTGGGCAACATTTGGGATGTAAATTAATTAATTATTATTTTTTTAAAAAGTCACCTTGATTCACTGGGTCTCTCCACAGCAGTAGAACAGTAAGATAACAAGTGAGTAGAACAAAATCTCTCTATGTTGATGAAGGAAAACCTTGAAGTAGTAAAACTAATGATATAAAAGCCTTACTAATAAGCTTGCTTAAGGAATATTAAGCTATACAGAGTAGAATTTAGCTAAAGGAACACTGCCTCCAATATGGCTGAGAGATTACTTATAGACCAACTAGTTTTCCTAGAAACTGTGAGAATGAAAACTCTGTACCGTAACTGAAAGTTAGGGATGCAGGGACAGTTTTTGCTCATATTTATTTACCAAGCTTGACCTCCAATGAGGCACTATTCTCATAACAAAAGGCTACAAGTCTGAGTTCCAACCAGCTATTAAGCTCCTTCTCCATTAAAGAACATGTCTCTAAGAAGCAGCTCAAAGTGCACAGTTCAGAATCACAGCCATTAAACTGTGGTCTGCAGATGAGGTCCCTGAGCTCTTATCAGGAGGAGCATAATTCTGCCAGGTGGGCAAAATGAACCTGGGTAACATCTATACAAGAACAACACTGATACATCATGAAATAATTCTGTCGGTGTTATGCTGTGTAAATCTCCCATCTCCATAAGTGGCCAGTCTTGCAGTCTCCTGTCTCTGTTTAAATTGTTCAAAATGTAACCTGGGAAGAGACCCAAAGAGACTAAAGAATGCCATAATACACGGAATGCATAAGTCTTCGGTGTATATAAGTTAGTGAAATCTTCTATTCAAGGGCAGCTCCTCTTTGAGCATTAGCCAGAAGCAGAAGTTCCCTATATTAGAGAACCTTTTCTTTGTTAACCCCTAAGTGTATGGAGTGATTTCCTACTGGAAAAGTATATTATTTCTACAACAATGTCATGGCTTTGTAGCACCCAACAAGGGTCCTGACTTGGACAGAGAACAGCAGGGCTCCAGGAAGGAGCACAAATTCAGTATACCACATCAGCATACAGTCATGATAAGCTAAACAATGCTTCTCTCAGATGGACAATTTCTGCCTTTAAGAAATGGAATCAGGAGAGTGGATCTGGGGGAGAGTCGGGTAGAAGGGGAGCTGGAAGGATGGGGGAGGGAAACTATGGGTTCTGATTTATTGTATGAAAGAAGAATCTATTGTCAATTAATAAAGAAAGAGAGGTGGAGGGACCGAGGGAGGGAGGAAGGAAGGAAAAAAGGGAGGATGGAGGGAGGGAGGGATGGAAAGAAGGAAGTAAGAAAGCAGGGATGAAGAAAGGAAGGCAGGCAGGCGAGTGGAGTCCTCAGTGCCACTGAAGGTCAGAGAGATAAATGCCTTATGTCACTGCCATTATCTTTGCCTGTTCCCTGCTGTGTCTTTTGTCTCATGAATATCCCTCATAACTACCATTTGTTTATTATGTTTTCTACTCTGAAGCAGAGTGCAAGCCCCGTGAGAATGATGCTTCATCTTGCTCACAGCTGTGTGTCCAGAACTCAGAACAGCACATGGTGATCAACAGAAATTTAAAGCAGATTTATTGCGTGAAAGAAGAAAGGGCATTATAATCAGAGAAAATGTCAGGAGAGAAAAACCCTAGACTCTAGGGGACTATATTTCTTATTTCTGTCCCACCCTAAGCACCAGCTGTGGATACTCTTAGACCCAGGCAACCTGGGGATTTACTGAGAGCTAAGGTGATACCACAAACCCTTGGACACTTCAGGCTACTTAAGTCTTCTGGAATCAGAACAGTCCAAGCATTTGGAAGAAGACTACAAGATATCATTTGGAATATTTGTAAAAAATAAACGCAAAGAACTGGTTAGATTTTCTCCTTTGAAGGGGCTTGGTCTGTCTGATTTTTTTTCTTTAAATATCTGTTGACAGGATAGCTGCATTCATTATTCTGTTGAAATGCCTCAAAGTCAGCCACCTACATGGCACATCCTCACTTTAGAATTAAGACCATGAGTGTACAGAGCATACATTCTGAGCCTGTGTGTTCAGCCTAGGAAGTATGATGGAGTGGACAGCCTCCTGCTCCCCCAAACATACCTAGACTAGGGAGGGACACCTCTCCAGTGTTAAAGCACTGCTAATAAATAGTAAAATAATTTTAGTGTTTATGCAACAATTTCAAAGTTTTATTTGTATGCACACAAAGCATTCTTTATACTTATTTTCTAGTAATTAAGCAAAGGTTGGAGGGTAGGGCACTTTGACCCTGTCAGCTATTTGACTGTCCCTTGCTACACTGGCTGCTTTGAGGAAAGGGATGGAATTCAGTCAGTCAGCCAACCACACCACCCTGTCTTAAATATTCCATGCCTAGCTTGAAAAAAATCACACAATGATTCACAGCCAATCAGTCATTCTGATTCCTAAGGGCACGGCCTTACTCAGGGCTATTTCAAAGTAGACTTTCTGCTATCATGAGTCTTCATGAACTCTATGAACCTGCAACGATTTCCAGCCAAGCCTGTGAAGAAGTCCTTCCTCTGCTGGACTTGCTGTGGGGAATTGCTGCAACTGGGCACAGGAGATAAAGCTGTGATTGGTGCAGACACAAACCTTCATTGACATACAAGATATGCTGTGATTACTCAGAACATACATTCCCAGACTTGTGGCAAGCTAAGAGATGCTCCTCACTCACAATCTTAGGGTTCCAGAGGCCTGAGGCAGTTCCACTTTTCTGGTTCTGCCATCCACGGTACATTTAGCTTGGCTTGCAGGATTAGGCCCAGATCTGTTTCTGTCCTTGGCAGTCATCCCATGGTACTGGCATCTCCCAAATTTGGGGGCTGCTACTGCCCCTGAACTGAACCATCTCCAATAGCCTCTATTAAGTTCTCCTTGGGGACTCAGATCTGCCACACTATACTAAACCTCAACTTCTCTCCAGGACCCCCTCAATCCTGCACTTCTACTACAACTGAGGCTTCACCTTCACCAATCACCATCACCCAGCTTCTCTTGGGAGACCCCAGGATCCCAAATTTCCAAGACTCACCTGCTCTCTATGACCCCTTCATGTCTTCAAAACCAGAAACACCTGGGTGATTCTCATCCTACCAAGTTCAGCTACCAGCATGAGGTGTAGTCTCAGGTCCCTCTGGACCACACCATCTGTGAGCTGACCCTGAGGAAATATTCCCAAATTGGTGATCCTCAATGATGCTGATCTCTTCTTAATCACAGCTGACTCCAGCTCAAGCTAACTACTATCAATTGTCCTAGTAAAACAAAGGTTACACTTTACTGATTCTCATCCCATGTTAATCACAACTGATTCTTCAGCCCTAGCTGATCAGAACTACAGATTCACAATTCAAAATATCTGACAGCCTTGATGGAGTCTTTAGGAGACTTTCAAACTTCCCAGTGGAACTTCACAGGTCAGGCCTCCACCACCTACACAGCTCTCAGAATTCATCTTCTAAATTCACACAGAACAGTCCAGTGAGCTTTGGGCTTTAAATTGCTTTTCCAGATCAAAGTTCCAAAAATCTTTCTGCAGTCCTCCAAAATTCACCAGGGCTGTGGCCAGGTCTGTCACAGGAGTATCTGAAAGACTGGTACAAATTTTTGTCTTACTTACTTACACCAAAACCAAAAGCAGGTAGTGAAGAAAGAGTTATTTCTTCTTACAACTCTCAGTTCAGAGTCCATAACTAGAGAAAAGTCAGCGTAGGAAATCAAGGCAGAAACTTGAGTCACAGAGGTCATGGAAGAGTGTTATTTACTGGCTTGTTAACCTGACTTTTAAACCACACAGGAGCACTTACTCAGAGGTGGTGCCATCTCAGTAATCTGGATCTACCCACATCAATCATTAATTAAAATTGTCAACAGGCAAATCGTATGGAGGCACTGACTCAGTTGAGAATCTCTTTTCCCAACTGACTCCAACTTGTGTCAAGTTGGCATAAACCCAATCAGCACACTCTCTGCCATTTCTATCATTGTATAGCAAAAGGACCCCAACCAGCTGGTGAGGATACTGCACCATGCTCTTGGCCCAACAGTATTTGATAGAGAGTTTACAATGTAGGTTTTCTTTGCAAGGACAAGCACCTCAGTCACACTGGGTTGTGGCCAAGGCATGTTTGTGTGCATCCCCTCTTCAGGGCATGGAACAGTGAAGCAGGAAGAGGGGGTGTGTTGTGGATAGCCCTGGGGCTAATTATATTTTATGTTAATTCTGTTCTCCTGTGTGGGGTTGTGAACAAGGAATGAGTCAGCACTCCAGTGATTTCCTGTAAACCACCTTAATTTGTAAAATAAAGGAAAGCTGATGATTGGGCAGATAAAAGGGAAGGTGGAGTGGAAAGTTGGGAGAGAGAAGAATGGGGAAAATGGAAGAGGGAGAGGATGCAGAGGAGGAGGAAGAAGAAAAGTGGAGCAGAAGCATATGGCCCAGAGAAACCTCAAGTTCTAATGGGTCTCATAGATGTGGAAGATGGTAGTGTAGTGATAGATCTGCCCAATCTAGGTGCACAGCACGTATTCATATTAATTGTGTTGTGTTTTCATTGCCAGGGCATATTTGCATTGGAGATATACTGCAACAGGGGAGAGGCCCTCGAAGACCCACCATCACCTGCTCTATTACCTCTCTCACCCAAGCTGTTTAACAAAGCCTTCTTCAGAATCCTTATTCTCCATTCTGTAAAAATGGGTCAGCCAGTCTGGGTGTCCATACACATACCAAAAGGGCACAGTCCAGGCAACAGCTTGGATCATTGCCCCAAATTGCAGCACCAGAATTGCTTTCCTTGGAAAGAGGGAAGGACCCTACTCAACCTTCTGTTGAGCACAACTGTGAGCTGGGACTTGAGAGAGGAGGAGGACTTCACCCTCTGCAGACAAGGAGAAGGCTGCTTAATTCAAGAGATGTTTCTAGCAAGGTGAGGGCTATGAACAGAGAAAGTGCAGCCAATGCAGGTCCTGAACTGCTTTTGTTTTAGCTTTTTATTGATTTATTGTGAATTTCACATCATGTACCCAAATTCCATTCATTTCCCTGTCCCTTCATGTCTGCCTCCACCCTTGTAAACCCCCCCAACAGAAAAAAACAAAAACAAAAACAAAAACAAAAACAAAAAAAAAAACCTCATTGTGGAAACTGTAATGTGTCATGGTATATGACACAGTGTCTTAGTTAAGGTTTTATTGCTATGAAGAGACAACATGACCAAGACAACTCTTACAAAGGAAAACATTTAATTGGGGTTGGCTTACAGTTTAAAAGGTTCAGTCCATTATCTTGATGGCAGGAAGCATGGCAGCATACTGGCAGACATGGTGCTAGAAGAATCAAGAGTTCTACATCTTGATTCTCAGACAGCCAGGAAGAGACTGGATTACATACTGGGCAGAGCTTGAGTATAAGAGACGTCAAAAGCTCATGCCCACAGTAACACACTTCCTCCAACATGGCCACACCTACTCCAACAAGGCCACACCTACTCCAATATGGCCATATCTCCAAATAGTGCCACTCCCTATGGGCTGAGCATTCAAACACATGAATCAATGGTGGGCATACCTATTCAAACTACCACACAAAGTATATCTTTTTGTCCACACATCTTTACTTGCAAATGTTCATTTCAATGAGTCATTGGTCTGGTTTGAGGCCTCTCACTTCTGCTACATTATCAATACTGGATCCTTACCTGCATGACTCTCAAATATCCTGCCATAGCTGTGTCATGGAGCTTTAGCTTTGAATCTATAGGAAGAGCCCTTTCACATGTGCCAACAGTGCATAGATGGGATAGATGTTGGAGTGGGCCAACTCAAAGCCCTAGATATGGGCCTGGGTGATAGCTTAGTTGGTCAGCTTACCAGCTCTCCTGCACCCATGCCACCAGGGCCAGCTCTCTAGCATTGCCCAGGTTAACGTATACAAATGCCACAGTCAACAAGGGGGAGGAGAAGGAGGAGAAGGAGGAGGAGGAGGAGGAGGTAAAAAACAAGCCAGATGGGAGAAAACAAATGGAACAAAGAGCCAAAGAATAGGTAGAAGAAACACACACATGATAAAACATGCATTCACACACACATACTCACACAGAAAACCCACTAAAACAAAATAAGAAATCACAATATATGAGCAAAAGATCTGTAAGTTTTAGCAAAAATGCCCAGACAAAGCAAAACACCTCAAAAAAGAGCACTGTGTTCATTTTATGTTCACCATCTACTGCTAGGATGGAGCCTGTCTGTGATGTGCTTCATATACCCTGTAGACTCCATTGGAGAGAACTAATGTTTCCTTTGGGACAAGTTAGCAATTGGAGATAGCTTCTGGGTTAGGGATGTAGGCTGTGTCTACTTCCCCTCACAGTAGAGTTAGACATGTGCAGCTGCTGTGCATGCTGCCACTGTCTGTGTGAGTTCACATGTGTGTCAGTCTTGTCATGTCTAGAAGGCCTCACTTCCTCAGTACATCAAAATGAAAGTTAGTGAACAGCACCACACTGCTGTAGATCTTATACCCACTCGTTACTTGTTCTTTACTCTCTGCCTTGATCTTGAAATGAAACCATCAGACAACTTTTTCCCATTTGAATTGTGCCTTTCTTAACGTTGACAGTGCTCCCAAACTATCCCTGAAAGGTAAACATTTTCTGTCCTTTTCATTGTCTTCATTTCCTTCTGCTTCTTCCTCTTTGCCTTTTCTTTCATGTTCCCCTCACTCCTGTTATTACAGCACATGGCATTCAAGAGAAACACCAATGATACTGGCATTTATTTATTTATTTATTTATTTATTTATTTATTTATGTCTTATTTATTATTATAAAATTATTTATTACCATTCATAGTAATATTTATTACCATAGTAATGAATGGTAATAAATAATTTGTATAATAATAAGCATAGCCTCAAGACTATGTTTGCTTACAACACAGAAGCTCTAAAATTTAGAGTGAATCTGTAGGTTTTTACTAATTATTATGTATTCGTATTTCTACACTTTCAATTTTTGATCTCTTGAGAACATGTTGTCCCCCACTCTGCTGAGGACAAAGTATGGACCTCTAAGGGACTCTGGAAAGAAGGCAAAGATTTGTGCCTTCCCCTTTGGCTGTTGGGGTACTTAAACAATTTAAGTGATGAGCTTCAATTAATTGGCACTTCTCCAGGAACCTTCCAAGAGGAGAACTAGGCTGAACCTGGTGCCAGCCAGAGAACTTACCTCAGATTTCACACAGTTCTGATAACTTGCCAGACCATCTTTCAGGAAAAATTAGGACCAATACAATGATGGATCAGTGACAAGCATTACTACTCACTGACCAGGATGCTTAGCTATGCACATCTCTTGCCCTCTATTTAATCCTAAATTTCATCCCAGGACCCTGAAGATGGAGTTAGGAGTCACTTTTTACTTATTCCTCTTCCAGACATAGGCACAGTGAATAATTTGCCCTTCTTTGCCTTTCTGGATTTATTTGTCTCTTTAATTCGCCTATTGGACATAGATGGAAGTTCCTTGCCTGTAAAGGTTGCCAGGGTCCAAGCTCTGACTTTAACAGTTGTAACATTTCTGCTCGTTCTATCCATGCTGATGAAACCCATTAAGGACTGGGAGTGAAGAATAAACCTGAGATCTTTTGTCTTATGGGTCTCTGTCTTGCCTTAGAAGCAAGATTTTGCTCCATCTAAGCCTTGAAGCACAAAACACTTCTCTGTAAGACCACAGATGTAAGTATGCAGAGTGGACCAAAGAGGATTTGGAAACAGAAGGTGAAGGGTTGGCCTCCCCAGCCCACAGAAGTGTCTCATAGAGAGAATCATGTGTGATAAGGGGAGATAGCATAGTGAGATAGAGCTGCTTTGGACAATTTCAGAGCCAAGGTACAGGGAAGGAAGGCATAGAGCACTAAGCTTAACAAGAAGCAAGTGGGGGAAAGGGATGTTTTGTTTTACCAGACCCTGAGGCCAGAAAGCAGAAGTGGGGGGTCATTGCCAATCAAGCAAGAGCCTAGGGCTCTGCTTTGATGTTTCCTGAGCCTTAGTTTCTTTTTTTTTTTTTCTTAGCAGAGCTTAGCCACAGTGCCCATCTCAATGTGCGAGATAATCACCAAGAATAGAGGCAGGTGGAGTCTGCAGGTGCAGAGAGGAGGATTTTTGTAACAGATTAACCAACCACATGGAATTATAATATCTCAAAATTAGGCTTCTGGCAGATGCTTTCAGAATTAGGTGCCCCACCTTTAGAAGCTGCAGAAGATTGGAGGCATCTCTGTGTCTAAATCACCCTTTGCCCCTTGCAGGACTGGCCTGAATGTGGACAGACCTCTGAAGAGCTAAGCTAAGCAGCCTTCAAAGCAGACAAAGGAAACTATGACGGCACCCTCCAGCATCCCACAAGCTGGCCATTCCCAATGCTTAGATAGCAATCTTCCATGAATGTGTCTCATTTTCATCCCACCTGGCATAAAATCCACATATCCCGTAGGGTTGTCAAAACAACAGATAGACAAATCTAAGGTCTGTCCATTACGGTTTTTTTTTTCCGTACCAAATGTTCTGTAAAATACTGGGTTTCATGCAGCTCAGGGATGAAAAGCTATCTATGCCAGCAGCAAAGAAAGGTACTTTCTCCTTTATTAAGCAGGCACAGGGAGGGGCTCCATGGAGGAGCAGGTGGCCACGGATGCTGCCTCCATGGCAACCCAGTGTGCAGTCACCTTCAGGGTTAGTTCTTTCACTTCATAGGAGAATTGAGGAACGTGTCAGTACTTCTGAAAGGGCAGGCTCAGCTTAATTGCTGCTCATCTGTGACGGTGGCCCACCCACTGAACATGGCCCTGGCCACCTGAGGAAGTGCATGAGTTAGTGGAGATGATTTGCATGGTGTCAACTGAGCATAAAATCAACTTGGTGGAGAACAGGAGAAAATTACATTTATTTGGTGCTAATTAGGGTTGCAATCTGGGAAATCACAGATTCAAGCCATTTGAAAATGTACTCTAAGGTCTTAAAAACAGCAAGGATATTTGTAGCTTGAAAATTCAAAAGGGCAGACATCACATCACTCCTTAGCAACTATGACTGGTTGGGGCAAAGGTCAAACAACACTCTCAGGAAGGCACTGGGTGTTGGTTCCAACCTCAGTATTTGAGAGGAAGGAGCCAATGGGCAGGCTGTCGGCAGAGATTAGCAAACAGTGTTTTAGGGAACTGAATATGAACCCAGTACCAAGGCCAGCACATGATGAGAATGTCTTCAGGCCAGTTTAGCAGCAGACATGTCCACCTTGTGACCTGATTTTACCATACCTGTCCCCAAACAATGCTACTCAACATTATTCAATTTTGGCTTTCCTCCTTGGTGGTAGCCATTGTCTTCTGAAAGTTTCTCTATCGCTTCTCGGCCTTTTGGCTAAGATCAAGTGTAGTATCTGAAAGTTTCTCTATTTTTTTCCGTTTTTTAGATTTTATCTATCTTTTGTTTGGTTGCTTTTCAATTTTATTTCAATGAATATTTAAATTTGTTAGAATCATGCTTTTCATGCGCTCTGTATTCCTTTGGCATAAATATTATACAACTATGCAGTATATGGAATTTTTAAGAAAAAATTCATAAGTTGATTTTGCTTTTCTTAAATAGTAAAGTATAAGTAAAAATGTCATGTTTCGCTTTTTAAAGGCATTTTTATTTTTAAATATGTGCTGTTATATCTAATGAAAATATCAATTTTTATTTAAATATATTTTTCATTTCTTGATCTATTAAATCTTAGAAAAACATTTAAAAAAAAAACTACCATCCTTTGATAGCTCAGTTGGTAGAACAGAGGGCTATAGAAATAAACCTATCATTCTAACATACAATATCTGTTTTCTATATGAGGTATGAATGCCATACTTTTTAAATAAAAAGATAAGCAATAATTCATTGTATAAAGAGAATCCCTCATCCAAAATATAGACAGCTACACAATTTTACCACAGTCAAGATGTATGAACTGTATAAATTTAAACCTGTTTTTAACTCAACTAAATTCAAGATTACTAGCAAAGTAAATGAAATAGATGATAGTTTTGGGAAAGTCTCTCTCCAGTCAACTACAGGAAAAGTTATAAACCAGATCTCTGAATCTTAAAACTAAGGAGCTATTTATAGGTAACTGCAAGCTAGCAAATGTACAGAGCATTGGTGTTGCTAATAACCAGAAGAGACATTTTTTGAAGGCCATCTGAAAAGGCCTGTTGCTGTAGCAGACACTTTGGTCACTTGCTACTTTCTAATCAAAGACCCAATATCTTACTTACCATTTTCCCAAATACAATGGACAACTTGGTCATTATGTACAGTAATACACTTCAGAGCTAAGTAAAAGTCTTGTCTAAAATTCCCAGAATTATTTCATTTAAAATGTTGAGCTTTCCCATGGAGCTATCAGAAACTCGCTGCTGACAACCCTCAGATAGAACTGTGAAAATTTCCCTGCAGAGGTTCAAGAGAGGGGATCTTTGATATACATGTTTTCTTAAACCTCTGTCTTATCACTGTCTGTCCAGAGATGATTGCTGTGAAAATTTAGATATAACACTTTGGAGAAAGTGAAACTATTACAGGACTTCACCCCCTAGAAAATAAAGGCTGGACCCTGGGGCTGTGAAATCATCGAAGAGTACCGTCCAACCTCTGGTGCTGTAACTTAAAAAGAAAAGAAAGTTATGGTTCAATGTGTGTCAGGTGGTCACAGCTGTGGAACAGCTTGGATTCCACCATCTGTCCCCCAAAAGGAACCCACCCAAAACTAAAACCAAATTTAACTATCTACATCATAGACTGTGTCTTGGCTGTCTTTATCAGCTGTCTTTATACTGTCTTTTAGGAAAGGGCTTGTTCTGCCTCCTTACATGGCTGCAGCTTGGAGTGCTGTCCCCTGCTGGTCAGACTTCACAGGATTCAGGGATGATGCTACTTAGATCTGGTATATGCAACTCCCAAACTTGCTTGATACTTGGGAAAGTCTGTGTTTTATTTTGCTTTGTTTTGTTTTGTTTTGTTTTGTTTTGTTTTGTTTTCTGACAGAAAGCCATATGAATCATATGATTTGATGGTAAAGATGCTACAATAGGGTTATTCAAAGCATGCATTTTTAAAATTCTATCCATGTACTATATTTACACCATTCCCCCTTCCCACTTCTTCCTCCAACCCTGGGAAGGGGGAATGGTGTAAATATAGTACATGGATAGAATTTTAAAAATGCATGTTTTGAATAACCCTATTGTCCAACCCTGTATCCCCCAACTTCTTCTAAAATTTGGCTTTTCCTTTATTATTATTGTCACACACATACACATGTGAATAAATATATATAAATGCAACCCGATGAGTCCATTTAGCATTGCTACTATATATGTGACTTTAAGGCTGACCACTTGGTAACTAACCAGAAGGCTCATTCCTGGGAAAGACTGATTCTCACTACAGTTCTTCCCCTATGGATGTGTCCTTATGAAATTTCCCTGGCCCATGTTGAGAGACATTATCTAGTGTTGTTATTGTTCACGCCTTCTTTAGGTATCCATATCATTAAGAGTCTATAGGTTTAGCTTTCCATATATTTATAGAAGATACAATGTCACAACAGACATTCTGGTCCCCTTGCTCTTGAAGTGCTTTTTCCCCATCATACCTGATGTTCCCTGAGGTGTAAGGTGCAGATGTATTGAGTGGGGCTGAGTACCCACAGTCTCTGCAACTTGACAAATTGTGGTTTTCTGTAGTGGTCCCTCTTCTGCAAAAGAACCTTGTTTTGATGAGGTGGTAGCTACACTTACCCATAAATATAAAGATAAATATTTGATATTTAGAAATCACACTGGGTTAGGAAAGTGGTCGTGGTGAGTTCTAGTCTACCTTGCATGGTATCGCCAGCCATGGGTACATGACTAAGTTTAAAGTATCAATCTTGTGAACAAGTTCAGACCAGATGGAATCCCAGCACTGAGAAGAGGATATGAACATGGGCTTCCAACCCTAAACAAGAAGCTACGTGCAAGTGCTACCCACTTGTTAAGGAAATATTGGTTGTCTCCAATGGAGTCTCATTGGTTATATTTACCTTCAGGGCAGGTCCCATGATCAGCAGTAGATGGCCAACATAAAATGAACCAAATGGTAATTTTATAGACTGTTTTCTTTATCTCAAATTGTTTGGGTACGTTTTTTAGAAATCAAAATAAGTTCTTAATAACCTAGTGCAATTGAGAGTCACAATAAAGTTTGTTTTTATTCTTACCCTATAGGAAACCTGAGGTGAGCACTCTTGGTGCCTGTGGTTTGTCCATTGTTGGCACTCACACTTGAAGCTCCACCTTTTCATTATTCTCTGCTCTTCTATTGGGTGAATAGTGTGCAAGTCTCCCCCTGTTAGTGAACAGGAGAACAATGTTTAACTCAGGCCATCCTGTGAAATGCTCCTTGAAATACCTACACACCTTCAGAGAATATATACACTCAGTTCTGTTTGCAATACTTTTAGGTAGAAGTTAAACTTTACCAAAATGGCTTCTTTTATATTTATTTACTTTATGTATACAGGTGTTTTCCCTGTATGTATATCTGTGTAACACATCAATGCCTGGTGCTCCTGGAGGGTTGGGAGAGAGTGTCAGGTCCCATAGAAACAGAGTTAGTTAACTGTTGGAACTCCTGTGAAAATGGGCCCCAGTGACCACCTCTGACTGTCCTCTCTCAGGCTCATCACCCATGGCAGTGAAAAACCTCATGCTTGAGAGTCCATGTCTCCTGCTGCAAAGCAGATATGTGTAGCCTGTAGTTCAAAAGAGAAGAGACAGCTGGGTTAGCTCTGTTGTAGGCGTTTCTCTTTGCTGGAGCAGCAGTTTCCCCTTAATACATATAAGGAACTTGGATACCATTTCAACTTCCTGAAAGACAGACATAAGGGGAGAGTTAGCAAGTTTCCAAGGAATGTTGAAGAAACACTACAAAATTTGGTGGGGATTTGACCACTCCCTGTCCTGCTGTCCTAGACTCTTCAGCATGATCACTAGCCCTGGGATGGAATCTGGGGACAACTTCTGTATCCCTGACTCCAGCTGCCCTCCACATCTTCATTTCCTCCACTTGGTCACCCTAATCCTGTTTAAAAAGAACTATTTGGGTGAGATTATAGTATGTATTGCCTAAAATAGTCTTCAATGCACTCTGTTCATCCCTCTCTGTGTAAAGGGTTTTACTGTTACTTATCTTACCCAAGCACTTAAAAATCCTTGTGTATCTTGTTCTAAGAGAGAACCTTACTGCAATTTTCTAAATAAACTATTCTGCCTCTTTAAGTTTGTACAATAGAAATTGTTTGCATGTGTATGTGTGAATGAGTGTTCACTTGTGTAAGAGCATATTGATGTGTGCATATAGAGGTTCAAGGTTGATGTTGTGTGTTATCCTCAATTATTCTCTTTATATACTGAACCCATAACTTATTGGTCAGATAGTCTATGTAGCGATCTTACCCTAGGGATTTCAATATATGTCATTTCTTCTAATATGCTGAGATTACACTGTGACCATCAGCTTTTTAAGTGAGTGTTATATCTAAACTCTGATGTTTGTGTTGGTACAGCAAGCGCTTAATCCACTAATCCCCTCCCCTTCTGGTGTAATTTTGCATTGGCTGCATCAGAGCTACAAGTCCTTGAGGAGACCCTATACAATCTTTCTCTTCTATTTTTTCATTAAATTTCACCCCTGTGGTTCTGAAATCCTTGTGACCTTGTTAAGCTTGGGCCTTTATCATTTGTCAGTCATCTGCTTCGACAGAGCTCTGATCTCTCTGTCTATGTTGTCATTATCAAATACTCTAATGAATCTGAGGTATGATTTCCTTGAAATCTCTGATGAAATATGTGATTGTTCCTTTTAGTTCTGTGTCCTAAGGTTCATCTAGGTAATTCTAATTTAGTACATTTCTATCAGATTGGTATATCTCAAGAAAGATACACTGTCTTACCCTCCATGTATTTTTATGCTGAGCCCAGGGCAAGTAGTCTTCTTCATTGGCTGTGTGTTTAATATGAAGTTCTATGCTTCCTCGAAGTAGTCCAGATTATAGACTTTGAGGATGAGACAAGGCTGGTGGGTATGAATGAGCTAATGAAGTTTCGGCTACTCGTGAAGCTGAATCCTTTCACAGATGTTTTATAGGCTAAGACTGGAGATTGGATACAGTAGTACATAATGGTTAGGGTATAGTACAATACACAGGATATGTGACTGGAGCCAAACTTGGTTGTTAGAAATAGCACAGGCAGTACACAACCTGTGCTAGGTCTGGAGACTGGAGAGTGTGCAGGCAGCATAGATGTAAGGCAACTGACTAGATTGGACCTGAACACAGGACGCAGAACACAGGCAGGTCCTGGTAGTTGGCTGTGGTATGGGCAACTGGAGTGGGTGAGGAGGAAAGGGAGAGCACAAAGAGCACCCCTGGTCTCTGCCATGTGTGGTGGCTACTGAGTTCCTGGGAGCAAGCAGGGCTGCCATCAGGGAAGTCCCAAAGGAAGTGAGTTTTCCTTTCTTAGATTCATAAATACTTGGACAATCATTACCTAGTATTTTTTAAACAGGAGCTATGGTGCTCTTTTATTTTATTCTATGACTACATAGTTAGGCTTTTCTGACGGCCTTCTGCTTGCTAGCTATGTGTGAAAGGAGCAGCAGATGCAGTAGGCAACATGGCTATGCCTTTGCCACTTTGACTGTCACAGACTTGTGAAGGTAAAGATAACACACTAAGAAGTGATAAATATTTTTTGTAGTCACTGATATCTATTCTTTTCAAACAATGCAGAAAAGTTGCCATTTGAAGTTCAGTAGTTGGAAAGAACCCCATTCATAATCTCAACAAGTCCAAGCCTATATTTGTTCCAAAACTTCCTTTTACGAGTCCTTTGCACTTTTGATGGATGTCAAATGTAGTATAAATTATAATCACCTAGAGAAACTTGGAGACCCTCTAGTCCCAGTCACAGACTTCTCATTCAACACATCTGTAAAGAGTGTATTCAAGTACCTCCTCAACATTATGAATGCTCTAGTTGGAGCCTTCTCTGACCTACCATTCTAAAACAATCACACCAAAAAAAAGAAAATGGACTTACTTATTATAGGCAACATGGTGAACACACCTGAATAACAGCCTTGTCCTTAAATTCATAACCTTGGATGAAACTAGGAAAATTGACCACTGTTATATATTTTTTCCAATTTTTCATAGTGAGAATTTTCTAGTTTTTTTTCCATATACAATGCCATTCTTCTTTACTAGAGTTTCATGAATCTGGGTAAGTCTATAAGCCTTAATTTAGCATTAGTTACTGTTTGTGTGTTTGTTTGTGTGTGTGTGTGTGTGTGTGTGTGTGTGTGTGTGTGTGTGTAAAACATTAGTTCATTTCTTTACCTTGGAACTCTTAAAAGATATATAATACAATCCAGAACATAAAGCATACACATATAACACATATATACAGGCACACATACACATACACATGCTCACACATATGCACACATATATACAGGCACACGTACATGCACATGTATCTCTGCTTGTGGGGATGGAAAATGGTGCAAATATTTTTTAAAAATGCAACAGCTTACTTAGCTAGGTATGGTGAATGATGCAAGTATACTTTAGATCACTGGAGGGACTATGACAGACTGCCTCCGGCCTCTCAAAATGTGTATCCATCATACATGCAAAATATGTTCAACCATTTCCAACTGCCCCAACATTCTCATCTCATGGTCAATACATAATTCATCTAAATCCCATCAGTTTAAAAGCCCAAGTTATTATGCAAGCCATCTGTGAATATAAGTTTGTTCTCAGTATACAGGAATGGTCCAGGAATAGAACATCAGTTACAGATACTCCCATTTGAGGACCAGATGAATCATTATATCCTAAACAGTTGTGAAATAAATATTTGCAAACTCCATTACATTCAAAGACTAAAAGTATTTCTCTACAGTCCTAAATTCTGCCTTCTGAATTCCTTTACATTTCAAAATGAAATATAATTAGCTTTCCAGCACTGTGATGAAGCATTTATGGCAATTGATTTCATAAGAAAAAAATGTCAACTTAGGCTTAACATTTCAGAGAGTTCAGCCCATGTTCATTTATGCCTGTTGCTTTGGTCCTACATGGCATATGGCATTATGGTTAGTACACATGACAGAAGTAGCCAGGATACAGAGAGAGACAGGCATACCCACCAATGACCTAACTTCTTCCCAGGATTCACCTTCTAAAGGTTCTGCCAACTTAAATAACATTACAGGGCATGAATGAAGCCTTTAGTGTAGAGATCTTTGGATACATTGCAGATACAAACTAATACAAATATAGACCCTTCATGAAGCTAAGTAATTGTTCCACTCTGTTTTTTATGAATAGAATTTTGAAGCTCTAACAGCCTTCCCCTTTTTCTTCTTTATTCCTTTCAGGGTTGGCTGATAGTGTTTCTGCAGACTTAAAATTCTAAATAACCTCTACACACACACACACACACACACACACACAACATGGGGCTTCACTGTAATGTTCAAGAGCTTACCTACAAATATCCACTAGATAATTCAGTCTTCATTTTTTGCTTCAGTAGTGGGAAGAAAATGCCCTTATACTTCCTGGATGTGAGTCAGTTTGATAGCACCTGTGAATCACCTTTTATGTGACTTAATACTCTGACTTATAGATCCTAATGTATTGTGCAGAAGATTCTCAGCCTTCAACTTTTTCTCTAAGGCATGCTTTCTGACAATAACACACACCTCCAGTAGTATCCATATTGCTACCAATGCTCTACTGACAACTCATGCACTCCAAGCGTGATACAGATTTCTCTGCTGTGCCTCATATTCTCTTTGCTTGTTCTCTGACAATATCAATGCCCATGTTTTCTATTGCTAGTCTATTCCAACAACCAAGGCCTCTTTTATCACCTCAAAACCTTTCTAGTCTCTTTGTACTTCCCTATTCAGGACAATTTCCACATTTTCAAGAAGCTACTGCAGGGATGCTCATCTTCTGGTTCCAAGCACATGCATGAGCTCTCTTTTTTAAATTCTAAAACATAATGATCAATTATTGACATTTCATTGTAGCATTTCTCTTTCAATTCAGGTTGTCATGGTTTCTATTGCTATAAGATTCTTGACAACCTTTTGGGCTACATGTGTATCATAAGGCCACATATGAGTTGATAGGAGGCTTGTCCCTAAATACTTCCTAGAGCAATCTCTCCCTATCATTAATACAATTCATTATGGCAATCAGCACCATCTATTAAGGAATTAGGTGTTGAACAAGGTAAGGAACAAGGTGTTGAGGGTTGTGCGTCTTTCTGGAGGCTCTAAGGAAATATCAATTTTCTCTCTTCCTTGTCTATTTGAATTGTTGGCAGAAGGCAGGTTATACACTCACATGCACACACAAATACTCATATAGACACATGTATACAGATATACACATATATACACATGCACATATACACACATACATATACACACACACACAGAGGCACATGCTCCACTATGTTCATAGCAGCCTTATTTATAATAGGCAGAAGCTGGAAAGAACCCAGATGTCCCTCAACAGAGGAATGGATACAGAAAATGTGGTACATTTACACAATGGAGTACTACTCAGCTATTAAAAACAATGAATTTATGAAGTTCCTAGGCAAATGGATGGATCTGGAGGATATCATCCTGAGTGAGGTAACCCAGTCACAAAAGAACTCACATGATATGCACTCACTGATAAATGAGCCCAGAAACTTAGAATACCCAAGACACAATTTGCAAACAGGATTTTCTAATTCTAAAATTTATACGATTGACATTGGGAAATGAAAACCTAAGGATGTGGGTAGGAGCAGGATTCTACCTAGCACAAAGGTGTACTTAAAACTACAATGAGCTACAACCCTGAATGTGGTGCTTTAGTGCCTTAGACTTATACTTTAATCAAAGGATTTTAAAAGAAAAATAGATATGTTTATTTTCAATTGAGATCCTATTCACAACAGTTCTTGCAAGAAAAGAGGTAGAGGAGGGCAATTCAGCATCAACAGGTCATCTAATACTTTGACATCAACTGGGCATTTAAAAAAAAATCACCTAAGGAATTTCTCACAATTTTTGAAGTTGGCAGGTGAGATCTCAGTTTCTTTTTTTTTTATTTATCCTTTTATTTGTTTACAATTTAAATGATATCCCCTTTCCCTGTCTCCCCTCCACAACCCCTAATCCCATCTCCCCTCTTCCCCATCCCCTTTGCATATATGAAGATGCTCCTTCACCCACTCAACAGTTTCTTAAGTGAGCCCCAATTTCAGATCAGAGTCACAAGCTCAGGCTTCCCACAAGTCAGACCAAACTGCAGTGAATTGCAGCTTCCCAAGACTCTGCCCCCTTCCCTCTCAGGGTCTGGTGATTCAGAGAAATGCCTCAATACTCAGGAAACACATTTTTCTCTTTTGTCAGTTTATGTTAAGGCACGTAACATAGCTATATTTTAATGGATGAATTGTATAAAACTCCTGGGTGATGCGCTTCCACAGTACCCTACCCTCTGTAATCTGCCAGAAACTTCAAACTCATGGATGCTTTCTTGGGCAGGCATGGTTGGCAGGTATTAGCTGTGGGTGATTAATGTGATCTCCAGATTCTTTTCCCTTCCTGAAGGTGGGATGGGTGAAATCCCCAACCATCTAACAATGCTTTGGCCATCTGAGCATCCAGCTCAATCTTAAAACCTTCTAGAGGGCCCAGCCATGGCTTACCTCACCAGCATACAAAAGATACTGCTGTTCTTCTGGAGATTCACAAATATGCCAGAAACCAGGGACAAAGGGACAAATACTTACCCTCATTGTGTCACAGGAATTTGGAAACTAAAGTGATGTGGCTGCAAAACCAGCCCTAGAACACGTCACAGAAAACAAGCACATATAACAGACAAGAAGAGTAAAATGTAGAAGGATTTCCAACCCCAGAGGGCTGATAATCGAGCCCATATTTCCTCAACATTATTCCTAGTTAAAGTTAATATTTTCCTCACTTTAAAAGTGAAGCTCAATTTTCTATCTACGAGTAAACTCATGACTCTACCTATTAAGCTGAAAGACTTCACAGCTCCTAAAACTTGCCCAAGTCACTTAACTAACACAGAGCTGGCTGTGGGGTAGTTCCAAACAGCTTGAGTTAAATTTGTACTAGGTCATAATATTACCTTAAAATGCAAAAGGCAGAAGTAGCTGTGCAATTCTTTTGAAAATAGTTTCATACAGATCATATATTTTCATAAAACTATAGTGGATCTCAATTTACAATCTCTGTGTGTTCATAGTGGTAAGGAAATTACTTGTAAAAAAAAACACTATCAGCTCACTCTAGACTTAAATAACCAACCCCACTCAACCCACAGCCCTCTCTTGGACCCAATATTCATTCCACCAAATCCACCCATTTCTGCAGTTTGCCCTCTCTTTCTCTCCCTTTCTCCACTATCTCAGACTGACACTACCAACTCCTCCTGCGACCTGTCTGAGACCAGGAATCTCAAGCCTGAAATCTGGCCTCCCTTTTTCCCTAGAAGGACCGTAGATATCTACCAGCAACTTTATCCATTCCAGAAGCTTGTGTGAGAAACACATGCATCTGACCTGCTGGTCTAGCCTTTTCTATGTAGGGGCTATAGGCTCATGTTGCCAATTCTACCTATGCCTGTGGCCTGCCAGAAGACTGTGTACCCCTTCCTCACTTACCACCCCCACAACCCAGCTTTGTATCAGTCTCCTGTGGACACTCCCTCTATCCCTGCCTCCTAAGCACCTACTCCAGACTGCTGTGTATTGACTGTTAGAATCATCTAACTGCACAGAGAATTACCCTGGTCTTAGAGACTTCCTTAGCTCCAACCAAGGTAGAACCACTTCTGATAACCCAATCAACCATAAACAGTGACTGAACTCTAACCTGCATTCAGAGAGTCTACAACCTGAAAAAATAACAGGAAACAGAGATTCAAACACCTACTCAAGAAAAGACAGATGAGATTTCCATACCAAGAAATATGACAGTAACCCAACGTCAAATGCACACACACCACACAGTTTCATGCCCAATAGGGTCCCAGGGCAGAGAGGGTGAAGTGGTCATAGTCTCCTTCCTCTAACCAAGAAACTATGTGCAGTTGACACCCACTCACAAGGGAAAATGCAGTTTGTCTATTGGCATCTCACTGAAATATTAACTGTACTCCAGAATAGGTCCCATCCTCACGAGTAGCTGGCCAATACAAAATGAACTCACGGGTAATTTTTAGAACTTTTTGCCTCATTTTGCTTTGCTTGCACATTTTTGTCTTGTTGGTTGGTTTGAGTTTTTTTGCTATCTAATTATCTATCTATCTATCTATCTATCTATCTATCTATCTATCTAACTAACTATTACAGCCTGACTGAAGTTTCCTCTCCCTCCTCTCCTCCTAGTCTCTCCACTCTACCTCCCCTCTTCCATCCACTCCTCCTCTGTTTGTCTTCAGAAAAAAGCAGGCCTCCCATGGATGTCTACCAGCCATGGCATATCAAATTACAGTAAAACTAGATACTTCCTCTCCAATTAAAGCTGGACAAGACAAGCCAGTAAGAGGAAAGGGCCCCAAAAGCAGGAAACCAAATCCAAGATAGACCTTTTGTTCATAATAGCTAGAAACTAGAAATAACCTATATGTCCCTCAAGCAAAGAATGGATGAAAACGTGGTGCATTTACACAACAGAGTATCATTTATCTGTTAAAAAACAGTTATGTTAATAAAACCCCACCCAGAAAGGCAAACATGGTATGTACTCACTTATGAGTGGCTATTAGCCATAAAGTAAAGTGTAACCATCGTTGGGTGTTTTAAAGAGAGAAAAGGAGTAAGAGTGTGAAGCTGGGAAGGTAAGCAGGTGAGGAGTACTGGGAAGAGACAGAGGAGGGAAAAATATATTGTATGAAACAATTTTTTTCAATAATAAAACTATCAAAACTTATAAAGACATAATGAAGGCAACCCTAAGAGGAAATTATATAACATTGTATGAATATATAAAAAATTTTAATGAATCTCAAATTAACAAATTAATGATGTACCTGAAGACTTTAGAAAAGCAAAGACATTTTGTGGGGACACTGCAGATCTTCTGAGCATCCCAAGGAAGAGGGAATACAATGAATAGTTACGTACTTATTGAGATTCAGGGAAGACTGGAACAGGAGACTAAATGAGGAGGGAAAGGGAGCTTTTGGTTTTAGGAGGTGAGAGAGAGAAAAAGCACGAGGCTGCGTAGGTAGTGTGATGGGTCTTTGAGGAGTTGCAGAATGAGGAAAACATGATCAAATTCTATTGTTTATAAAAGTTTTCATTTTAAAAAGATCTTCAATGGGATTACTCCATAATCTGACACAATCCCCATAGTATACAAAGCAGGTTAACAAATAAAAAGCCTAATTCAGAAATGGGTTACATCTGCAAGAAGCCATGGAGTTGGCTTGGCCTAGCTGCCTTGAGAGGCAGGCATCATAGCTTTTTCACGTTAGAGTCCATGGCTCCTGGAGAATATTGTGCCTTCCAGTTTCTGAGAGACTGATGCACTCTCTGGCAGTGAAGTGTCCAGGTTTCTTTGTATTTCTCTCTATGTTGCCTTAGTTGTCAAGGAAGCATAGAACCTTGACAAGACAATTGGTCTTAAACATTAATCTTGTGTACCCTGTAGAACTTGCAAATATCATTGTATTCTAGCAACTACAACTCTATTGATCCTGGCAATTGCCATCACATTCTGTTTATGATAAAGGTATAAAAAGTCTGATCACTCTTAATAAAACTGTCACAGCCTCCATTATGCTGTGGTTCCTAGAACATAGGTTAATTTAATTCTTTGGAGCCATATCATGTGACCTTGGTCTTGTAAGGAGGCATTAACATCTACTGGAGTTGTTGGCCAATGGTATTCCACAAAACTCTACATACCACAGGCTACTGTCATTGCTCTTATTTACCCTCCAGAACAAGATCAAAAGATATTTTCACTGAAAATATAGACTTGAGTTGTAAAACATGGAGAAATGAAGCTGGACCCCACTGGGAATCTTCCTTACTACTGCTAGCTTTCATGGTTCCAAAAGGTGCCACTTAGACTTCGGCAGGACAAAATTTATCTTCAGTCTTGTTCAGCTGTGAACTATGTGAGCTACAGTAATGACAACCTTGTAAAATATGACTCCTGGTGCAATGGTAGGATCAATCACTTCCCACTTAGAGGAAGAAGGAACAAAATTACTACCTTCAATCCATGTTGTATACTAGGTGCTGGGACAAAGGAGAGAGAACCAACTTAAATCTCAGGGATACAGGATGGGACATCCCATCACAACATACACAGCATTCAAGAAATAAAGATGGAAGTTGCAGAGTTAACCTGGAGTGCAGGACTTTCGGCACTGCCTTGACCACAGAGGACCCAATGAGAAAGGAGGACACATATGGGTATGACGTGGTAGGCTCTCAAATTATCTGTCTCTTCTGCTCAGTTTGCGTGGCTCTGGTTCTCTCCATCAAGATGCCACTTCAACACTGAGGTTGATCTATGACACAGCAGCACACAACTTACCTGGCACAAAGTGGCTCTGAGCCCCTCCTGATACACACTGTACAACAAGCATTCCCCCTCCCTGCATTCCAATGTTCACCATACAAACAAGCATTCCCCACCCCCATTCAGATGTGTTACTGAACCCAGAAGTCAGTAATAACTTTCAGACATATTAACTTGAAAAAATTGGAGGTGAGAAAAGTAGTCATGTTGCATTTTTGCCTGACAGGAGGGTTTGGCCTCATAGAAAGAACTCAATGTGATTGTCATTTGTATTCTCAGATGGTCATATGCATCCTTCTTCATCTGCCCACCACAGAAAATTGGGCAAAGGATAATTACAATTGTGTATCAAAAAGCAAAAGCAAGTGGGAAAAGCACTCTGCAGCAGAGACCTGGTGACCCACAAACCCATTAGCATGCATTGTCTACTAAAAGACATTCCAAAGCCTACATTCTTCTCCATAGATCTAATTTGGTTAAAATAGCTTCCAAGTACCTAAGAAGTTTTTGGCTCATTCAGACTTTCAAAAAGACAGGAAATACCATTAAAACCAGAAATTAGGATTTAATTTTTTTTCTATTTCCTTTTTTATAGACTTTTATCCCCTTTGGAAAATATCAGTCCAGTTGAATTCTTCCTTCAAAGGAAGTGAGGTGGATCCACAGCTCACAGTATATCCACCTCTCTGCTATTCCCTCAGCTTCCATCCCAATGCCTCCTAAACCTTAGACTAGAGCCTGCTTCCCAAATAGAGCAGTATATTAGTCTAAGTTCTCTAGAGTCATAGAACTTATGGAATGTCTCTATATATTAAGGGAAAATATTGGAATGACTTACTGTCTGTATTTCAACTAACCCAACAATGGGCAGCTATGCATAAGAAGTTCAAGAATCTAGTAGTTGCTCAGTCCCATAAGGCTAGCTTTTTTACTTGGTCATCTGTATAAACTGAAATCCTGAAGTATATGTTCCTACAGATGTGCTGGCAAGTAAATGCAAACAGGCAGAGAAACAGGAAGCCTTCCTTCTCCCATTGTCTTTATGTAGGCCTCCGGCAGAAGGTATGACCTAGATTAAAGGTATATATCACCACATCTGGACCTAAGCTGTTTTTGACTTGGAACTTTCTCTGTCCCAGACCAGCCATGAACTTAGAGATCTGTTTGCCTCTGTCTTCTGAGATTAAAGGAGTTACCACCTTGCCTGGGTCTAAGCTGTTTATGGTCACTATTCCTCAAGATCCAGATCAAAAGCTTGTGTCTTCCAGCTTCAAGATCTGGATCACAAGTGTGCCCTCCATTTCTGGATTGTAGTTCATTCCAGATATAGTCAAGTTGACCACTGGGAATAGTCATCAAAATCCACCCCTTGTCAACTTGACACTAACTATATCTCATGTCCAAATGAAAACACTAACCAGGTAAGAAATACACAGAACATGATGTAACTATCTTTTGTATAACCACAACTACATTGTAAATGTAGAATAGGTCTATGTCCCTTGGGAAACATCCTTTTTGTAACAAAATAAAACAGAAGCACTCATGTCACTCACAATCCCTGTTTCTGCACCTGGTCACATGACCCTAGATGATTATTTATAACTGCCTTCTTCTACTGCCCATTCTATATTTCCTCCACCCTCTGCAAGCACCTCGGCAGGTCTTGGCTCTTTTTCTGGAAAATAAAAACCAACTTTCATTCCTGGTGTGTCTCTGCTCTTTGTCATCCTTCAGCAAGTCCTACCAGCGGAATACATCCATGATTTCTGCCCACCAATAGTTTGATTCGGTTTCCTTGAGTTATCTTCAAGAAGGTATTTACCACTTTAGTCTTTCATACTACACCACCCCTCAAGATCTCAAACTGTGCATTTCCCCTGATAGCCAGACAGAACACACTCTAGAACCACCTGGGAACACCACAATTCCTAGATGTTCAAGCCAAAGATAGAGCTCAGCCATTAAAAACACACACTGCTCTTACAGGGGACCTAAGTTTGGATCTCAGCACCCTCATCAGGCTGTTCAGCGACCTGTTCCTCAGAACCCATGGGGTCAAGCACTGTCTTTTAGACTCCACTGGCATCCACAAGTAATGCCATGATTTGTGAATTATGTGAAGACAAGCCAGTCTGTTCCGCTATCATCAGAAGTGTTATTTAAATCTAGTCAAGTTGCTAGAGGGAAAGGCAAGATACAAAATAGTCAATTAGTTCTATTATCAATTCGTTCAAAACCTGTAAGAGGACAACATTTATAGTGGTACCAAAGAACATGAAAATATTAAGAATAAGTAAAATTATAAAATGTATGCAAGACTTCTTTGCCAATGTAATCCTACAAATCAATAGTCAGAGAATAAAGAAATCCTGAGTAGAGGGATCACGTATGAAACTCATGGGTTTGTCTTCCCAAATTTATTTGCAGATTGAGGAACATTCCAATCAAAATCACAGCAGGCATTTTTGTGGAAGTTAAAAATTTGTATCTAAAATTTATTTGTATTATTTGTTTTACAAATGAAAAGGCAAATTGCCTAGACAATCTTGAGAAATGAGGCTAAGTTGGAAGTCCAGCATATTAGGACTCATTATAAAGCCACAGTGATTATAACAAGGATGTCGGTTTGAAGTTAAATGATGAGTGAAGGAGAATATTCAGAAATAGAAAGACTAAATTTCCAATAAAAGATAACCAAATACTTATGAAAAAGATTCTCACTTGTGTCATCTATTAAAATAAAACCTAGTTCTGAGTGCATTGTACAAGTAAACACAAAATATAAAACAATACAATTTCAAGGAAATATTGTGAGAAATGGCTTTTTGTGAGGAATAAGCACAAATAGCACTATCCAAATGAAAATAAAATAAAATAAAATAAAATAAAACCTCATTGTTGGGAAACCCTGCTAGTTAAGGTCAAAACCTACCAAGTCCAAATAGCTCCTCTGAACTCAGTGAAAAATGGAGGACCCACCTTTCCAGCAAGGTTTCCCTTCCCTGACCTAATTAGGGAGCCCGTCCCCCACACCCTCTCCCTGAGGAAGGTCACATAGTTCTTGGCAAACCTATAAGTTCAACTTCCTCTTTCCTAATAACCCATCTAGCAAGTACCTAGGATTTCTGGAATGCTTCTCCATGCAAATGAGGCATTCCCCCTAATTCAAACTCCAGCCAATAATTTATACTCACCCTGAAAACTCCTTCCCACTATGCACGGTTCATATATAGCCTTTGTTCACCCCAAATAAAGTGTGTGCACACAAGGTGTTTCACTGAAGATTGGCTAAGAGAGCTATTTCACTGAGTACCATCTGAAAGAGAACATGAAAACCCTCGGAGAAGGCTTCCCCAAACCTCCAGCATTCACTCCCAGCCAGACTGGGAGTCTTCAGATCCTACCCATTCTGGACTCTGCATCATCCTTCCAGTCTGGTGTACAATGTTGCCTGGACACGCTGAGGGAACAGAGAACTTGGAACTATAGCTGGCACCCAAGGAAAGCATATACATGAAACCACAACTTATAAGATCTAGTGTATTAAAATTAGGATCATATGTTATGTTCAAATATGTTGTTATTCAAGACTATACTACAGGAGACAGATAAACCACACACAGGACTCAGAGAACGTAGCGAATTCTTGTAAATTAGCATGGAAAGATAAGATAGGAGAGTGGCAAAGGGCTTGAATAGACACTTTACAACATCTTCAGAAAATTAAACCTCAGGGGAAAGGTCAGAGGGTATAATTATGGGTCCAGAGGCTGAGTGAATGGAATTCAGCATTGACTAAAAGCAGAAACAGACCAAATACCACAAACAGCAGGACAGATAAAATAACTGGCAGACTCACACAATGAAATATTTTGAAGGAACAAAATAAACTCTGCTATATAACAGCTCTATCTGCCAACAGATGCTGAGTGAGCTGGGATTGGAAAATAGGAAAGAAACATACAGTGTGCATCCAATGTGGACAAACGAACCTATGTTATTAGAAAGTAGGAGCTCCTGGAAGACCTGGCAGATGAAGACGGGCCCTTGTAAGAGGGTGTGTTAGTGAAAACGCATCAGGCTGCACATTTCTAGTTTTCTATATGCACATTGTGATTTAGACAAATATTCATTCAACTATTACATCAGCAGGTTTTTATCCAATTTAGAAGCAGTCAGGTAGCCTGTATTCCATTGCCCCTGAACTGCAAGATAAATACTGAGGTGCAGACACTGAATAGCAAGTGCAGACTGAAATTATTGGAAGAGCAAAAACAATTCTATTCCCAGTGTTCTAGAATGTAAGGGAGCAGTTGTGGCACAGCTCCATACCACACTGTTACCAAAGCCACCAGAAGAGATCTTTCCAGAGACCTCTACCCAGACAAAATCAAACATGGTTTTGATGAAAAAAAGAATTTCATGGTAAATCAGAGTTAAGCAGATTGAATTTATTAAAAACAGACAACAAGGCATAGGACCACAGGCCTCATCCGGCTGGATCAGCGCCGGGGTAGCGGGAGAGCAGGGTTGCCTGACACCCGCCAGCTACCCACGACCCCCGCCGCAGGATTTTGGGACTGCTGGTGAGTGGAACACAGCCTCTGCTCCAATCCAATTGCGCGGGACCTGAGACTGCATTAGTTAGGGAAGCAGAAACCGGCCTGAGTAGGGCCTCAGGCCTCATCCGGCCTGATCAGCGCCAGGGTAGCGGGAGCGCAGGGTTGCCTGACACCCGCCAGCTACCCACGACCCCCGCCGCAGGATTTTGGGACTGCTGGTGAGTGGAACACAGCTTCTGCTCCAAGCCAATTGCGCGGGACCTGAGACTGCATTAGTTAGGGAAGCAGAAACCCGCCTGAGTAGGGCCTCAGGCCTCATCCGGCTGGATCAGCGCCAGGGTAGCGGGAGCGCAGGGTTGCCTGACACCCGCCAGCTACCCACGACCCCCGCCGCAGGATTTTGGGACTGCTGGTGAGTGGAACACAGCTTCTGCTCCAGTCCAATCACGCGGGACCTGAGACTGCTCTGGTTGGGGAGAGAGAAATCCGGCCTACATAGGGCCACAACCCTCTTCCGGTCAGAAAGGCACCAGGGCAGCTGGGGCGCAGGGTCTGCTGACACTCGCCAGCTACCCACAACACCCTCCACAGGATCTTAAGACTTCTGGTGAGTGGAGCACAGCTTCTGCTCCAATCCAATTGCGCGGGACCTGAGACTGCATTAGTTAGGGAAGCAGAAACCGGCCTGCATAGGACCACAGGCCTCATCCGGCTGGATCAGCGCCGGGGTAGCGGGAGAGCAGGGTTGCCTGACACCCGCCAGCTACCCACGACCCCAGCCGCAGAATTTTGGGACTGCTGGTGAGTGGAACACAGCTTCTGCTCCAATCCAATTGCGCGGGACCTGAGACTGCATTAGTTAGGGAAGCAGAAACCGGCCTGAGTAGGGCCACAGGCCTCATCCGGCTGGATCAGCGCCGGGGTAGCGGGAGCGCAGGGTTGCCTGACACCCGCCAGCTACCCACGACCCCCGCCGCAGGATTTTGGGACTGCTGGTGAGTGGAACACAGCTTCTGCTCCAGTCCAATCACGCGGGACCTGAGACTGCTCTGGTTGGGGAGAGAGAAATCCAGCCTACATAGGGCCACAACCCTCTTCCGGTCAGAAAAGCACCGGGGCACCTGGGGCGCAGGGTCGGCTGACACTCACCAGCTACCCACAACACCCACCACAGGATCTTAAGACTTCTGGAGAGTGGAACACAGCTTCTGCTCCAATCCAATTGCACGTGGGACCAGAGACTGCATTAGTTAGGGAAGCAGAAAAACGGCCTGAGTAGGACCACAAGCCTCTTCCGGCTGGACCAGCACCGGGGTACCGTCAGCTACCCACGACCCCCGCCGCAGGATTTAGAGACTGCTGGTGAGTGGAACACAACTTCTGCTCCAATCTTTAAATAGTGACAACGATAACAACTAACCCCAGAGATTACCAGATGGCGAAAGGTAAACATAATAATCTTACTAACAGAAACCAAGACCACTCACCATCATCAGAACCCAGCACCCCCACTTCACCCAGTCCAGGGCACCCCAACACACCGGAAAAGCTAGACACGGATTTAAAAGCATATCTCCTGATGATGATAGAGGACTTCAAGAAGGATTTTAATAACACAATTAAAGAAATGCAGGAGAACACTGCTAAAAAGGCAGAAGACAATAAAGAGGAAGCACAAAAATCCCTTAAAGAAGCACAAAAATCCCTTAAAGAATTGCAGGAGAACACTGCTAAAGAGTTACAAATCCTTAAAGAAAAACAGGATAACATAATCAAACAGGTAGAAGTCCTTACAGAAAAACAGGAAAACACATCCAAACAGATGATGGAAATGAACAAAACCATACTAGACCTAAAAAGGGAAGTAGACACAATAAAGAAAACCCAAAATGAGGCAACACTGGAGATAGAAACCCTAGGAAAGAAATCTGGAACCATAGATACCAGCATCAGCAACAGAATACAAGAGATGGAAGAGAGAATCTCAGGTGCAGAAGATTCCATAGAGACCATCGGCACAACAATCAAGGAAAATGTAAAATGCAAAAAGATCCTAACTCAGAACATCCAAGAAATACAGGACACAATGAGAAGACCAAACCTACGGATAATAGGAGTGGATGAGAATGAAGATTTTCAACTCAAAGGACCAGCAAACATCTTCAATAAAATTATAGAAGAAAACTTCCCAAATCTAAAGAAAGAGATGCCCATGAACATACAAGAAGCCTACAGAACTCCAAATAGACTGGACCAGAAAAGAAATACCTCCCGACACATAATAATCAGAGCAACAAATGCTCTAAATAAAGATAGAATACTAAAAGCAGTAAGAGAAAAAGGCCAAGTAACATATAAAGGCAAGCCTATCAGAATTACACCAGACTTTTCACCAGAGACTATGAAAGCCAGAAGATCCTGGACGGATGTTATACAGACACTAAAAGAACACAAATTCCAGCCCAGGCTACTATACCCAGCCAAACTCTCAATTAACATAGATGGAGAAACCAAAGTATTCCACGACAAAACCAAATTCACACATTATCTCTCCACGAATCCAGCCCTTCAAAGGATAATAACAGAAAAAAACCAATACAAGGACAGGAACCACGCCCTAGAAACAACAAGAAGGTAATCCCTCAACAAACCTAAAAGAAGACAGCCACAAGAACAAAATGCCAACTTTAACATCAAAAATAACAGGAAACAACAATTACTTTTCCTTAATATCTCTTAATATCAATGGACTCAACTCCCCGATAAAAAGACATAGACTAACAAACTGGCTACACAAACAAGACCCAACATTTTGCTGCTTACAGGAAACTCATCTCAGAGAAAAGGATAGACACTACCTCAGAATGAAAGGCTGGAAAACAATTTTCCAAGCAAATGGCATGAAGAAACAAGCTGGAGTAGCCATTCTAATATCTGATAAGATTGACTTCCAACCCAAAGTCATTAAAAAAGACAGGGAGGGACACTTCATACTCATCAAAGGTAAAATCCTCCAAGAGGAACTATCAATCCTGAATATCTATGCTCCAAATACAAAGGCAGCCACATTCATTAAAGAAACTTTAGTAAAGCTCAAAGCACACATTGCACCTCATACAATAATAGTGGGAGACTTCAACACACCACTTTCACCAATGGACAGATCATGGAAACAGAAACTAAACAGGGACACAGTGAAACTAAGAGAAATTATGAATCAAATGGATCTGGCAGATATCTACAGAACATTCTATCCTAAAACAAAAGGATATACCTTCTTCTCAGCACCTCATGGTACCTTCTCCAAAATTGACCACATAATTGGTCACAAAACAGGCCTCAACAGATATAAAAATATTGAAATTGTCCCATGCATCCTATCAGATCACCATGGACTAAGGCTGATCTTCAATAACAAAATAAATAATAGAAAGCCAACCTTCACATGGAAACTGAACAACACTCTTCTCAATGATACCTTGGTCAAGGAAGGAATAAAGAAAGAAATTAAGGACTTTTTAGAGTTCAATGAAAATGAAGCCACAACATACCCAAACTTATGGGACGCAATGAAAGCATTTTTAAGAGGAAAACTCATAGCTCTGAGTGCCTCCAAAAGGAAACTAGAGAGAGCACACATTAGCAGCTTGACAACACACCTAAAAGCACTAGAACAAAAGGAAGCAAATTCACCCAAGAGGAGTAGACGGCAGGAAATAATCAAACTCAGGGGTGAAATCAACCAAGTGGAAACAAGAAAAACTATTCAAAGAATCAACCAATCAAGGAGCTGGTTCTTTGAGAAAATCAACAAGATAGATAAACCCTTAGCCAGACTCACCAGAGGGCACAGGGAAAGCATCCTAATTAACAAAATCAGAAATGAAAAAGGAGACATAACAACAGATCCTGAAGACATCCAAAACACCATCAGATCCTTCTACCAAAGGCTATACTCAACAAAACTGGAGAACCTGGATGAAATGGAGAAGTTCCTAGACAGTTACCAGGTACCAAAGTTGAATCAAGATCAGGTTAATGATCTAAACAGCCCTATATCCCCCAAAGAAATAGAAGCAGTCATTAATAGTCTCCCAACTAAAAAAAGCCCAGGACCAGATGGGTTTAGTGCAGAGTTCTATCAGACCTTCAAAGAAGATCTAATCCCAGTTCTTCACAAACTATTCCACAAAATAGAAACAGAAGGTACTCTACCCAACTCATTCTACGAAGCCACAATTACTCTGATACCTAAACCACAAAAAGACCCAACAAAGATAGAAAACTTCAGACCAATATCCCTTATGAATATTGATGCAAAAATCCTCAATAAAGTTCTTGCTAACCGAATCCAAGAACACATCAAAACAATCATCCATCCTGACCAAGTAGGTTTCATCCCAGGGATGCAGGGATGGTTCAATATACGGAAATCCATCAACGTAATCCACTATATAAACAAACTCAAAGACAAAAACCACATGGTCATCTCGTTAGATGCGGAAAAAGCATTTGACAAGATCCAACACCCATTCATGATAAAAGTCTTGGAAAGATCAGGAATTCAAGGCCCATACCTAAACATGATAAAAGCAATCTACAGCAAACCAGTAGCCAACATCAAAGTAAATGGTGAGAAGCTTGAAGCAATCCCTCTAAAATCAGGGACTAGACAAGGCTGTCCACTTTCTCCATACCTATTCAACATTGTACTTGAAGTCCTAGCCAGAGCAATTCGACAACAAAAGGAGATCAAAGGGATACAAATTGGAAAAGATGAAGTCAAAATATCACTCTTTGCAGATGATATGATAGTATATATAAGTGACCCTAAAAATTCCACCAGAGAACTCCTAAGCCTGATAAACAGCTTTGGTGAAGTAGCTGGATATAAAATTAACTCAAACAAATCAATGGCCTTTCTCTACACAAAGAATAAACAGGCTGAGAAAGAAATTAGGGAAACAACACCCTTCTCAATAGTCACAAATAATATAAAATATCTTGGCGTGACTCTAACTAAGGAAGTGAAAGATCTGTATAATAAAAACTTCAAGTCTCTGAAGAAAGAAATTATAGAAGATCTCAGAAGATGGAAAGATCTCCCATGCTCATGGATTGGCAGGATCAACATTGTAAAAATGGCTATCTTGCCAAAAGCAATCTACAGATTCAATGCAATCCCCATCAAAATTCCAAATCAATTCTTCAACGAATTAGAAAGTGCAATCTGCAAATTCATCTGGAATAACAAAAAACCTAGGATAGCAAAAACTCTTCTCAAGGATAAAAGAACCTCTGGTGGAATCACCATGCCGGACCTAAAGCTCTACTACAGAGCAATTGTGATAAAAACTGCATGGTACTGGTATAGTGACAGACAAATAGACCAATGGAATAGAATTGAAGACCCAGAAATGAACCCACACACCTATGGTCACTTGATCTTCGACAAGGGAGCTAAAAACATCCAGTGGAAGAAAGACAGCATTTTCAACAAATGGTGCTGGCACAACTGGTTGTTAACATGTAGAAGAATGCGAATCGATCCATTCCTATCTCCTTGTACTAAGGTCAAGTCTAAGTGGATCAAGGAACTTCACATAAAACCAGAGACACTGAAACTTATAGAGGAGAAAGTGGGGAAAAGCCTTGAAGATATGGGCACAGGGGAAAAATTCCTGAATAGAACAGTAATGGCTTGTGCTGTAAGATCGAGAATTGACAAGTGGGACCTCATGAAACTACAAAGCTTCTGCAAGGCTAAAGACACCATCAATAAGACAAAAAAACCACCAACAGATTGGGAAAGGATCTTCACCTATCCTAAATCAGATAAGGGACTAATATCCAATATATATAAAGAACTCAAGAAGGTGGACTCCAGAAAGTCAAATAACCCCATTAAAAAATGGGGCTCAGAACTGAACAAAGAATTCTCACCTGAGGAATACCGAATGGCAGAGAAGCACCTGAAAAAATGTTCAACATCCTTAATCATCAGGGAAATGCAAATCAAAACAACCCTGAGATTCCACCTCACACCAGTCAGAATGGCTAAGATCAAAAATTCAGGTGACAGCAGATGCTGGCGAGGATGTGGAGAAAGAGGAACACTCCTCCATTGTTGGTGGGATTGCAAGCTTGTACAACCACTCTGGAAATCAGTCTGGCGGTTCCTCAGAAAATTGGACATAGTACTACCGGAGGATCCAGCAATACCTCTCCTGGGCATATATCCAGAAGATGTCCCAACCGGTAAAAAGGACACATGCTCCACTATGTTCATAGCAGCCCTATTTATAATAGCCAGAAGCTGGAAAGAACCCAGATGTCCCTCAACAGAGGAATGGATACAGAAATTATGGTACATTTACACAATGGAGTACTACTCAGCTATTAAAAAGAATGAATTTATGAAATTCCTAGCCAAATGGATGGACCTGGAGGGCATCATCTTGAGTGAAGTAACACAATCACAAAAGAACTCACACAATATGTATTCATTGATAAGTGGATATTAGCCCAAAACTTTGGATACCCAAGATATAAGATACAATTTGATAAACGCATGAAACTCAAGAAGAATGAAGACCAAAGTGTGGACACTGTGCACCTTCTTAGAATTGGGAACAAAACACCCAGGGAAGGAGTTACAGAGACAAAGTTCGTAGCTGTGATGAAAGGATGGACCATTTAGAGACTGCGGTATCCAGGGATCCGTCCCATAATCAGCTTCTAAACGCTGACACCATTGCATACACTAGCAAGATCTTGCTGAAAGGACCCAAATATAGCTGTCTCTTGTGAGACGACGCCGGGGCCTAGCAAACACAGGAGTGGATGTTCACAGTCAGCTATTGGATGTATCACAGGGCTCTCAATGGAGAAGCTAGAGAAAGTACCCAAGGAGCTAAAGGGATCTGCAACCCTATTGTTGGAACAACATGATGTACTAACCAGAACCCCGGAGCTCTTGTCTCTAGCTGCATATGTATCGAAAGATGGCCTAGTCGGCCATCAATGGAAAGAGAGGCCCATTGGACTTGCAAACTTTATATGCCCCAATATAGGGGAATGCCAGGGCCAAAAGAATGGGAATGGGTGGGTAGGGAAGTGGGGGGCGCTATGGGGGACTCTTGGGATAGTATTGGAAATGTAATTGAGGAAAATATGTAATAAAAATATTAAAAAAAAAAAAAAAAAAAAAAAAAAAAAAAAAACAGACAACAATGTCTTCCAAGAGACTAAGGCATTCCCAACAGCAAGGACATGGGCTTTTAAGGGAGATTCACAACTGTCTTTACAATGGATACATATGTAGAATTTGTGGCTTTCTAAGCAACATTGACTAATGGGTGTGATTTCCTCTAAGGACTAAAGAAGTTTTCTTAGTAAACAGAGTTATAAAGGGGACTTACGAGGGGACTTTTTCAGCTTTAGGTAAGAATACTTACATTGCTACATCCCTTTGTATCGAGTAAACACACTTCACTCTTTGGCATCTGTGATTAGAGTGTCTTTATCATTTCATCCCAACCGAAGCACAGCTTGATTGCCTTTGATATCTTAAAAAATATATATATATATATATATATATATATATATATATGTGTGTGTGTGTGTGTGTGTGTGTGTGTGTGTGTGTGTGTGTGTGTGTAGAAAATACAGACTGTCTCCATGGGTATTTAGTTTCGTCAGTAGTACCTAGAGTTTCTGACTATTAGGACAGGTGAGGATCCCTGGCATCCTGACAATGTTTCTTTCCCATGCCTCATGTTCCCCTTTACATATTTCTTGTATTTCCACCCTGCATCAATGAGTTTCCTTCCTTCCACCTTGCTGTACCAATCTAAAGATGCTTCTTGTGATTTTCGATGCCATGGCCATAAGTGACGAGAGGTTGTAAGTACAAGAAATAGATATTAGAAGGTAACTTCTTAAGGAAACTTATCAGCATCACTATTATTCAAGTAAAGGCTAAAAGAAAGCAGGCCCATGACCCATACATCACTATGAAGGGCTCCCAAGCAGGTCACAATTATTATGCAAAGATTCTAATCATTCCCCAGAAGCAGCGATGATGGGATTGCACAGTGCTCATCAGGATTCTCAACATTAGCCTTCATCACTTACAAGCTCATCAATTATCACCTCCATCTAAGCTTAGTTGGTACATAAATCCCACGTCTTCTTCACATTCCTATGTTTGCTGAGGGAGAGCTGTTTAACCGGAAGCCACCTGTCCCAGAGAGTTAACACATGTCCTGGACACTACAGTCCTTGGAGGCCACAACTTAAGAGTGGTATCATTAGATGTTTACCTCAGATAGTTTTAATTGGCACATTAGGTTTAATGTTTAGTCATATGCTGCTCTTTGGGGTCTGAATAACAAGAAAATGAATTGGAAATTATCTTGTATTTCCCTGTCTTGAAAAACACTCGAATTGATAAATGGTCTCCAGCTCTCAATCAACCATTGTGCAGTGGTGTTCACAGGGTGCAGAAGAACTGGGGTAGGACCTTGGACAGTGTGGTAAGTGTGGCAGGTACAAACTTCCTGGGAGACTATTTCAAAGGACAGTTCATTTACTGAAATAGTAGGACTAGCTGATAAATCTCAAGTCAGTGGAGAAGAGAAGAAAAAGGACAAGGGAGGAAGTGTTGCACAGGAAGTGGCCGTGGGGTTCCAAGCTATCAGTTAAACTAGCAGAATTCAGGTCACATGACATCTGAGAAGCCAGTTCTCTGGCAGGGAAAACAGACACCTAACTGACTTTATCATCAGGTGGCCTCTGTGGAGTTGAGTAGGCCTAAGCCTGATTTGGGTAGGGAACGAGCCCTACTCCTGCTCTCTAAGAGATGTTCAGGGCATGGGCAATGCTCTACAGTCCCTTACCTGGCTTGGGAACTCACACTTCGCTATGCATAACCTGCTTTTATAAATGTGTCTCATACCACCTGGTTTACAGCATCCATTGTTTCCTGTTGTTTTAGTTCAGTGGGAGAGGCATTTTCTGAGTTCTGCCCATCTGTGGGTGTGGTTGCAAATTCCTGTTGAAGTTGTGAGTGTACCTGGCCACACAAGATCAGAAAAATCTGAAAAGTTCTTACTCAACTTTACTAGATCAGGCCTCTGCCTATGCCCATCTTCCCAGTGCAGAAGCAAACCAGAACACACAGGTCATTTCCCTGCCTGTTACCAGGGAAAGAAAGTGATCACTAAAAAAAAAAAAAAAAGTTGGGTCCAAAGTAGGCTCTCCCAAACCCCGTAAATGGCAGTACCATTGACAATGTTCTGCGTAATAGTCTGGGTTCAGTTCAGGCTGGACTCTGACAGGTAAACAGAAAGGTTTCTACTTAAAGCTAGCTAACATTCCTCAGAAACTTTATACAGTAGGTTTCTGTTTGTCAAGAAGAGCTATCACTTCACTTATCTCCCCAGCTCCCTGCTAACTACCTCCAGGAAGGACATCTAGCCCCCTATTAACTCAAATAAGCCTCCAAAAGATGAAAGCGCAATGCTAGTTTGCAGGCTGTCTCACCCAACTCACCTACCTCCCACTACAGCTTTCCCTCCATTTCCACTCTCTCTGTTCCTAGAGATAGGCTTGGCAGTTTGAATAAACTTCCTTTTCCTCCCATGAAGTGCTCTAGTTTGGTGGTTTCCCTGCACCCTCACTTAAATCTGGTGGGGAAACACGGGAGAATACAGCTCCCCTTGCTCTTCCTCCCAAAAGAACCCTGCTCCCTTCTAATTGAACCAAACTGCCAATTTGACCCTCTTGGTTACAGATCATTAGCTGTCTCCTGCCACCCATGATGTTCTACTCCAAATTTTAGGGTTGGCCTCCTTAGCCATTTTTCTCCCTGACCTACTACTCTATCCATTTGTCCCTTTTCTTATGTCCATTTGGATATACCTATTCTTTCTCTCTGGCTTGCTGGAACCTGCTACAAAAGTCATACTGGTATGGTATGGAGTGGTGGTTTGAATAGGTTTGGCCCCCATAGATTCATGTGTTTGAATGCTTGGCTCATAGGGACTGGCATTATTAGGAGGTGTGTCTTTATTGGAATAGGTGCAGCCTTATTGGAGGAAGTGTGTCATGGTGGGGGCAGTCTTTGAGGTCTCCAGTGCTCAAGAAACACCCAGTATGAAAGACAGTCTTCTGGCTGCCTTCAAGTCAAGAACTCTCAGCTCCTTCTCCAGTACTATATCTGCTTGGACTCTGCCATGCTGCCCTCCATTGGTGATAATGGACTAAAACTCTGAAACTGTAAGCCAACCCCAATTAAATGTTTTCCTTTATCATAGTTGCCATGGTTCTGGTGTCTCTTCACAGCAATAAAACCCTAACTAAGACAGCCAGGTAGCTTCAGTGTGGCCTTTTAAGCATCCTATTCCATGGGCCTCTGTCCATGGAATCCTGGGCATCTCTGACAAGTCACTTTAGGATGCCCTTGGTTTGAGGCTCTGTTGTTTGGTGTTCTCCCTTATCACGCCACTCTCCCTGTATCTGTGCTTTTGGAATCCTCCTTAAGGCAGGATTCCGAGTTGTAACCCCTTTCCTAAGTCTGGTCCACCTCTCCTTGCTCTGTTCTTGGAAGATCTTTCCTGACACCCTTTAAGGATGTCTCCCTTCCTCTTTCCTCTTTTTCTCACTTGCTAAGCTTGCTTCTTTCCTACCCACTCTGTCTTTTGCTCACTGCTGGAGCTTGCTCTGTATCTCTTGCCAGCTTATTGGCCATGGGTTCTTTTTAGACTTGTGGCTCCTATTGTCTGCCTTCTCTAATCTCTTCCTCTCCTGTCTCAGAAACTATTAAAGCTTGGCTGGTTTACTATAGATGTATAGCCTTAGTACAGACTAGCCAATTGCTTGGCCTTAGTACAGACTAGCCAATGATTTTCAACCTGTGGGTCATGAACCCATTGGAAAACCATATCAGATATCCTACATGTCAGATATTTACATTACAATTCACAACAGTAGCAAAATTATAGCTATGAAGTAGCAACAGAATATTATTGTTGGAGGTCACCATAACATGAAGAACTGTATAAAAGGGAAAGTTGAGAACCATTGGACTAGACAATCAGTTTTGATGAAAAAGAGAGAAAGAAAGAAAGAAAGAAAGAAAGAAAGAAAGAAAGAAAGAAAGAAAGAAAGAAAGAAAGAAAGAAAGAAAGAAACAAAGGAGGGAGGGAGGGAGGGAGGGAGGGAGGGAGGGAGGGAGGGAGGAAGGAAGGAAGGAAGGAAGGAAGGAAGGAAGGAAGGAAGGAAGGAAGGAAGGAAGGAAGGGAAAGAAAAAAAAAGGTGCACTTGATTTTGAAATTCTCAGACTGTGATAACTTCTGCCAAAACACAAACAACCAAAGCCCCCTTATCTCTGGGCCTTCTGTATTGTCCACTCTTGGACCTCTCTCTGATCACTGGATCCAGTCTTACATAGATTCAAATGTATTTTGTGTGTGGATAATATTGAAATATTGTTGCATGCTGTCTTAGGGTTTCCATTGCTGTGAGGAGACACCATGACCAAGGCCACTCTAATAAGGGACCAACAATTCGGCTGGCTTACAGTTTCAGAGGCTCAGTCCATTGTTAGCATGATGGGAAGGATGGCAGTGTGCAGACAGACCTGGTGCTGGAAGAGTTAAGAGTTCTACATCTTGATCCTCAGGAGAGGATTGGCTTCTAGACAGCTAGGAGGAGTGTCTCAAAGCCCACCCCCACAGTGACACACTTCCTCCAACAAGGTCACACCTCCTAATAGTGTAACTCCCTGGACTATGCATATTCAAACCATCACTCATGCTGTCCTGATCTACTGAAAAGCTGACTCTGGAGATGGGATGTGGCCTGCTCACTCTAGACCCAAGTACATTGGTTTAAAAGTTTCCTCTAAAGTCTCTGTCTTGGGTCAGGCTGTTCACCTGACTCTATGAAAGTAAAAGGAAAGCAAAACAGAGCCCAGGAAAAGACACTGTGTACTTGAGAACAGCTAAGTGGCAAACTATTTCCAGTAGAGCTTGTTATTGACAAAGTATAATCACAGATATCTAACTCTCTGAGTCCTCTCCTCCAATTTACATCTTTAAAGCTTTTCCTGAAGACTAAACTTTCTCTTCGGATTTGGATTTATAATACCATTGTATAAACTTTTTTTTATATCAAAACGTGTGAAATTGTAAATATATATGTGCAAATGTGTGTGTGTGTGTGTGTGTGTGTAATGTGGGGTTTAAAAGTCTGCAAAATTTATAACAGTCAAAATTAGCTTAAAACTTGTAACAAAAAGGTTAATAATTTTTAAAAATCTATGCATAGGTTAATCTTAATTTGCTATAGTATAACATATATGTAACTTGGATTCAATTCTTGTTTAGGAAAATTGATTTGCTACAACATATTATATATGCAACTTCAATTTAACTCTTATTTACAGGAAGTAGGACTTACTAACAATATGTTTTTGATCGTTAAGGCTTATGAGTTCCTAATGTCTGTCTATTCAGTCTGACAAAAACTGACTCTAATCACTTATGCCCTTGCTAACTTTGATAAGTGGCATCAGGAACTGGCTCTACAGTCAGGAACCAGCTTTACAGTCAATCACAGGTCACCTTCGCATTCATAGATGAAGGTGATGTCACCCTTAGGCAACAGGGACCTGTGCATTTGTTGCCATGGAAATCATCATACATTCCCAGTGTCTGCCTGGTCTACCTGCCCAACTTTACCTGTGCCAGCAGTGCACGTGGTTATATCATAGCCCAAATAAAAGTCAGACCCCTCCTGACCTTCACTGTCTTTCCCTTTTTGTCTTCGTAGCCTCCTTTTGTCATCCATACTCCCCCACCCTCAATAAACCTCTCCTGTGGAACTGTGCTGGCCTGGTGTGATCAACAGACCTAGGCTGCAGCAGAGACCCCTGGCAGTAGCTACCGTGATCAACCATTATAACCGCTGATGAATTTCGACCCCAGCTGCTGCCGCCACCACTGCCACGCACCATGTGGGTTTTGACTGCAAATGCAGCTGCTCCCCCCACCCCTGCTGCTGTGAGCCATGTGAGGCCCCCACTAACTCACCGATGCCATCATGTGGATTTCTGTCACCGAAGCTGCACACAAACTTCCACCAGGTGAGCTGCTGCTGCCACTCTCTACCATGTGAGCTAGCTTTTGCAACGTAGGTTAAGCCCCATGGCCAAACCTCATTCAGACAGGTGTACCAACTGCACAGTTCCTTTTTTCCTGCTATCAGACCACTAAAAATCTCATACAAGCATCATTGAATTGGTAAGGTCTTTCCTCCAGTCAGCGGGTAGGGCCCCAGTTTCCCAGAAAAGCCTTGTCAGCCTCTATGAGCTAAGGGGTTGGTGTTTCATGGCTATGGTTCCTATGGCTATCCTCCTAGGTGATGAACAAGATAGGACTTTGACCCTTGGGTGATTTCCCTCTCTAAAGTAGTTTCTGACCTTTCCCCTCGGGCTTTTGCACTCATTCAGAAAACCCTAAGCATAGGTAGAAACACATTTTGGTGAGTCCAGGACTCACTGTAGCCTTTTGATGGCCCACATGATGACCTGGACATCTAGCCTGGCTTGTATTCATTGTTGACCTTTCTCACCATGCTTGTACAAATAGTTAAATAATATCCCCATCACCCAATGGGCTCATCATCATCTTTGACTGTGCCTCCAGGCTCCCCACTGGAAAGTCTCCGGGAAAATCTCAAATCTCTGAAGTTAATGCCCGACTTGAGGGTATCAAAGCTGCTACACCTCTGCAATAAGGTCTGGATTCAGTACCCATTAGACAATGCCTCTAAATGGCCACTGAATGGCCATTTATTTTACAGGATCTTCATACATACTGATAAATGGAAAGAGGTCCTCCATGCCCAAGCATTTACCTATCTTTGCTCCAATCCCTCTCTGTGTTTTTCCTGTTCCCCAACCCAACTTCTCCTAGCCATGAAACCTCCACTAGATGATGCTACAACCCTCAATCCAGCAAATGAACCACCTCCTTTCCACCACAGACATGTTTCTATGCCTTCAAAAAACTAAACCACCACCATACTTTCTTCTTCTCAACCAATTACCCAAAAGCCTCTTTGCTCGACCTCTCCAGACCCCTCCCTTCCTCCTGTGCCAGCTGTAGGTTGCTCCAATCACCCTGGATTGGCACCTCCCTTCAGCCCTCCCATCACCCACTCTAAGGCTTCAGTCAAACCCCCAAGTCCCTCTCCCCCAGACACCTGACCCAGCATCAGTTGTTCCTTTAAGGGAAGTTGCTGGGATAGATGGCCTTGTCAGAGTACACATTCCCTTCTTGCTGAGTGAACTTTCTCAAATAGAAAGCAGACTGAGTTCCTATACGTCTAACTCCTCTGCCTTTATTAAAGAGTTTCAGTATAATACTCAATCTTATAGTCTGACTTTCCATGATGTACATATATGATCCTCACTAATAATTTACTTCCTGACAAATGCAGGCAAGTTTGGGAGCAGGAGAGAATATATGCAGATGAGACTCATTAAACACATGGAACATATCCAATCAGATCAGAGGCAGTACCTGACCAAGATCCTTGATGGAATTATAATTCTGCAGGTGGTATCTTAGCCAGAGATATTAATAACCTGCCTCCTGATTGGTCTCCATAGGACAGCCTTAAAACCAGTAAATTTTCAAAATCTCCAAGAGGTCATCCAGGAAAAACAAGAAAACCCATCTCAGATTTTAGAATGCTTTAGAAAGGCCTTATTACAATATACTAATCTAAACCCTGAAAACCCAGAAGGTAAGCAACGTCTGATGATCTACTTTTTTTCCCAGAGCTACCCTGACATGAAAGCTAAACTTGGGCAGTTGGAGACGGGGCCCCTAACTCCACAGGCAGACATTTTGGCTCTGGCCTTCAAAGTGTACCATGAAAGAGATGAAAAGGCCCACAGACCAAAATACCATATGCTGGCAAAGGCTGTGTGACCAGTCCCAGCCACTGTCCCTGACTCCTGGTCTTCTAAGACTCAGAGATCACCAAGCTCCTGCTACAAATGTGATAAACAAGGTCATTGGACGAGGGCTTGTCCTAACCCCGAAAGCCAAAGGTCATGTCCTAGGTGCTATCAGGGTAGCTTTTACATCTGGATAGCTGAAGTTCAAGAAACCCCTACTGATAATAGTCTTTCCAAGTGGGGTCAGGAAACTATTCCATGGCTGGATGCCAGGAACCAACCCAAATTGCTGTCACCCCTGTATCTATTATCCCATCTAAATATTATGCTCTCTTTGCTTGCTTTCTCTTTGACTGGACAAAAGATGATTATAAAAGATGGCCAGACGATATGGGGCTGCCCATATTGGTCTTGCCAGACCCATATGCTAAGATCATGGACCAATTACTTCTTCTATCAACAACACAAGACACTCTTTTTCTACATACAAGACCCATCATAAGTTCTATCATAAAAAACAAGCTGGGCTCCCCAGTAAGTGCTATTCACATCCAGAGAAAAAAGTCTCAATTGCCCAACCTCTAGATAACGGAAAAGTAGGAGAAGTAACCAAACCCTGCTCCAAGGTTTTTACCTCCTTTATGTCCCCTCTCATAAATGGCACTAACTTGTCGTTTCACCTTTTGCTTCAGACCTTGACCTCGGCATACCAACTCCTTAACGTTACCTGATCTGGTCACTTTCAAGACTGCTGGTTATGTGTAGCCCCTAGAACTAACTAACAATTGCCACTTACAGCCTCTCCAGGATACTGCCAAGTACTGTTACCTCACTTTTTGTCAGCTGCCCTGACTCTGACGTTGCTGTGACTCCACACCTTCCCTCTCTATCCCTTTTTTTTTGGGCATGGCAAACTCTTTTAAGACCTCCAGGACACATTCTGTAGGAACACTAAGCTCCCTACAATGCAATAGAACAACAAGCCTTGATACCTCATCTATGCCACAATGCCCTGCAGTCCAAAACACATCAGTTCTTTGTGGCACTCAGTTATATTACCACCTACCTGACAGGTGGTCGGTTGGTCAGGTGTCTACATGCTGGTATTCATTTTCCCTAAACTAGGAGTAATCCAGGGAAATGAGCCCCTACCAATCTCAGTTGGAGATATGATAGCTGCCTAACAGAAGAGGGCAGTTCAGGTTGTGTCACTCCTGGTCACTGCTGGAATAGCCATAGGAACTGGTAATGAAATTACAGAGATAACTACTTCTATAACCTGACATGATAAATTCACTTCAAAGCTTAGCACTGGTTTTCAAAAAATGTTTGAAATCATGCTTACCTTCCAGAAACAGATCAATTGTTTGACAGCTGTGGTGCTTCAGAACCAATGGGGGCTAGATGTCCTGACAGCTAAAACAGGTGGTCTTTGCCTGTTCCTCCAAGAAAAATACTGTTTCTAAGTCAACCAATCTGGGACAGTGAGACTACAATCAGACATGTAAAATTCTGGGAATGTGATACCTCCAATTCCTGAATTTTTGAAAATCCAATATGAAAGTGGATACTCCCTTTCATAACACCTTTCTTAGTCATCTTCCTGGCATTATTATTTGTTCTCTGCCTCATTAATCTTGTTTCTACATTCCTTCAATGACAAATACAAAAAATTTCTAACCAAACTATTAATCAGTTCCTGTTACAGGACTACCAGCCACTGTCCACAGAGGAGCCTGATGCAAACATTTACCAAGTGGACCCCAACGGTGAAAGTCAGCTACACCCCGAAATTGATTATGCACCTAGAAAGCAGGGAGAAGTTTAAGAGATTCAATGCCCCTATTCCCCTTTCACCATCAGCTTTCTCTTCCCCTTTTATTTCTTCTCCTTATAATAAGTAAAAAGGGGTGTATGTTAGCATCAGGAACTAACTCTACAGTCATGAACCAGCTTTACAGTCACAGGTCACCTCTGAATCCAGCAATGACAGTGATGTCACCACAGGCAACAGGGACCCATGCATCTGTTGCCATGGCAATTGCCATACATTCCCAGTGTCCACCTGGTCCACCTGCCCATCTTTACCTGTGCTAGCAGTGCACCCAGTTGTGTCACAGCCCAGATAAAAGGCAGATCCTCCCCCACCTTTGTTCTCTTTCCTTCTTTGTCTTTGTCACGCCCTTTTATCCTCCTCCCCACCCCCAATAAACCTCTCCCTTGGAACTCTGTTGGCCTGGTGACAGACAAGCAGTGAATCTAACAAAACAGTTAAGCTTTAGCTATTTGGAGAAACTGTGTCATATAAGAAACTGTGAGAAAAGGGGGGCTGTGATCCGGATGTAAATTTAAAAAATAGATAACAAACAAACAAACAAACACGGTGATACTCTGTAAAATTACACTATAAAAGGATCAGGAAAATGAGGCTTCCAGTCTCTCTGTGGAATATATTTATGACTTAAAGTTTATTCTGATACTAAAGGATTTTCCATTCAAAAGTATGAATTTTAAGGCTCAACTGTAACAGGATTAGTTATGAAACCCTAATCTTATAAAAGCTACTAGCATATTAGAAACTGTTTAAGATAATTAAAATATACAAGTTAATGGTCCATCACCCTATAAATGAGCAAACATGCTCAGAACTGTTTGTAGTCAGGTGAATTGTGAATGTTATTCATTTATAGAGACAAGCTTTAGCCTTCTGTGTATGTTAAAGTAAAGCCTTATGCAAGCAACTGAATATGAAATTCATTTAACATAAAACAATAGTCAAAATCAGGTACTAGATGATGCCCCTCCCCAAGAGAGAGTTTCTGCATATAGTATTTAAGGAAAAAGCAGGCAAGTATGAAAAATGCTTCCCATGATAAACACAAACACCAGCTTCTGGCAGCCGCCATGGGGCCAACTCCAAAGGAGATAAGGTGCCAAAGGACTCTACCTGGGACCTCCTTCAAGTGTAGCATCACTGTCCCCAGGGCAAAGTCCTCTCCCACACTTCGCCCTCTGACAGCTCCCTGGTTAAACTGTGGGCAGGCTAGACACTGGGGTGTTAACTCTCAATGTCTGTGTCATGTCACCAAGTAGATCAGTTCCCCAAGTTCCTCCTTCACAGGGAAACCTCTCAGATCTTCTGAGCCTTGTCATCAAAGACTGGTATGACTCTATATAACAGCTAAAGTCTAACACTGCTCTGCAACCCTGGGATCCTCCAATGGAGGAGCCAAGACTGACTGTCCGTATAGCAGGTTAGATTTCTGTCATTTTGAATTGATCCAGATGCCACTTTGTTTATGCTTCCTGCTCACCCCAGTAAGACTTGTTCTTCTAGTATCTCTGTGATGGGTGTTGATGGCTGTCCGCATCATGTCCCAGGGCCCTATCTTCATCAAATTATTAGACATCCCTATCACCTGTTGTTAGAGCAGGAAGCAAGCCCTGGCCAGCCCCTCCACCATTACCAGTTAAGTCTTTACAATAACTGTGTGTGCAAACAATGGACCTATTGCTTGCTGATAATATACATTTGAGAACTTAAAGAAAAATTTACAGATAATACTGAGACTTAAATTAAAAACAAAACAGTATGAAAAAACTGAGGTAATTGCCTGTCAGCTTAAGTTGGTTTCAAGTATAAATAAAAATCAGGCCTTGCTTTTTGTAAATAAAATCAGAGCTGGCAGGTATAGTCACTAAATAGGTTTCAGTGAAAAAGCAAACTCCAAGCTGCCATCCTGTTACTACTTACTAAAAAAGACTTGCCTTTTCAATGTTTACCATCAGTACTCAATCATTCATGTCTCATGGTAAAGGATGGGGTATGAGGAAATGAAAGGTTTATACAAGCTGTTAAGATCTGAGGACTGATTTAAGGTATATGAGAAATGAGATTCACAGATGTATCATATGATAGTAAAAATTCAAAGTTCAAAGTTTAACATATTGATCAGTGGAGCTCTGAGGAGTCATTGGTCTTGGTGAACATTATAAGCACTGGCTGCTAAAGCTTTTGGAAAAATTAACATAGTCACAGGCTCAACAAATTTAAATTTCCTTTGGTTGTTTTCTTTCCCAAATATGAACTCCAAGGTGCTTCTCATTGTGTTGAAAAGATCTCTGTCCAATCTTTATCTATCCAGCCCTCTTAAAGTGCTGTTGTGAGAACAATCAGACAAAGAAAAAAAGAGTTCATGCTTCCATCCAGAACCATCTTTGGGCCCTCCAGTTCTTCTTCCCCTTGGTTCTCCTTTCTGCCAGGAAGTTTTTATCTCATTGCAGATGAATGGTCATGTTTATATTTTTAAATTTTTAAATTTTAAATGTTTAAATTTTTAGGCATTATTCTTGTTATGGCTCAAAGGCAGGAGTCTTCTGCAAGCACTTGTTATCTACTTTCCCTACAATGAGGATTTCGGTGCAGATTAGATGATATATCTTTTAAAAAATTATCTCTTTTTGTTAACTTCAAAAAATTCTTGTAAGCTTTTGGGAGAGTCCTGACTTGCATCTATCTGTCACAGGTCAAACAGGCTCTGAATTGAAATTTTAAGTATATATCTGAGGTAGAGATCCCCCTAAGGAGTTTTCCTTAACTGATTTCTATCTCTAATCTGTCCCAGCAGATTTACACTCAGCTGACAGACACCATCTAGGAATCAACTTTGTCCTTGCAACTATTGCATAACCAGCTCATGTCTCCAGTTTAGGTGATACTACAGAACCAGCAAACCCTCAACTTGTTGACAGCAGAAAAGGAGCAACACTTGCCTCTTCTTCAGTGAAGAATGCTGCTGCTGTTGTATTTTATAAATCTTAGCAGGCCCTGTCAAGGCATTCCCCTGAGGAATCAGGCATATGACAGGCTTAGTATAAAGGGGAGTTTATTTGGGGGAAGGGAACTGAACCTGGGAAAGGGGTAGAAGCTGAGAAAGGGGACAGAGAAGGACAGAGAGAAGAGAGAGGAAGAGGGAAAGAGGCCAAGGGGAGAGGGGGAGAGAGGTAAAGGGGAAGAAAGGGAGAGGGAGAGAGGAAGAGAGGAGGATAGGGGAGGGGAGAGAGGCAGAGAGGAAGAGGGATGGACAGAGGGAGAGGGAGGGGGAGGGAAGGGGAAAAGAGAGAAACAGCCCTTATACTTGAACAACTATGCAGGCTGTTGCTAGGTAACTGTTGGGTGGAGCCTAAAGAAATTGCTAACAGCTTCTGTGTGAACCAGTCTAGACATAAAGAAAAGAGGATTCAAGACTTACAGGATCTGGTTCACAAACTACTGCTTCCAGATGTTCTTCTTTTCCATCTCCCTTGAGGCTCTGGCTTCTATCCCTCCTTGGCCCACTGTTCTCTATCCTTCTCACAGTTATGATTGCTCCCTGTCTGTCTTAAGAGTTACTATAGCTGTATGAAACATCGTGAACAAAGCAACTTGGGGAGAAAAGGGTTTATTCAGCTTACACTTTTACATCACAGTTCACAATCAAAAGAAGTCAGGGCAGGAACTCAAGCAAAGCAGGAACCTGGAGCCAGGAGCTGATGAAGAGGCCACAGAGAGGTACTGCTCACTGGCTTGTTCCCCATGGTTTGCTCTGCCTGCCTTGTTACAGAACCCAGGAGCACTGGCTCAGGGTTGGAACCACCCACAATGGGCTGGGCCCTCCTCCATCAGTCACTAAGTAAGAAAATGTCCTACAGGCATATGTACAGATGGATCTTCTAGAGGTCATTTCTTAATTGAGTTTCCCTCCTCTCAGATGACATTAACTTGTGTCCTGTTGACATAAAACTATCTTGCACATTATCTCTTCAAGTTCTTTCAGGCAAAATCGATGGTCAATAAGCCAGATGTTACTAATGGAATTTTTTCAGTCTCCTGACTCCCCCCACCATTTACCAACATTTTGGTAATGTTGGGGCCCCCATAATATCCCTACTCATCCCTGCTCATGACAATTATACCCTTTCTTTAAGAAGTTAGAGACTATGACCCCCTCAGCATCAATGGAAAAAACTGGCATGTTAACTCCAGTTGCCCCCACCTACACACCCTCAAAATGTTAGTGCCACTGAACGTCCCAAATGACATTCTGGGTTCAGCCTAGACTAGCCTGGCCTCTGGTAGGTAAAAATAATAATTTCTACTTAAAGCCAGTGTTTCTTAGAGAGCACATAAAGTGTATTTCTGTTTGTTTAAAAAAAAAAAAGTCGTTACTTCTTTTATCTTCCTCCCTTCTGCAGACAACATAGGCATCTAGATCCCTATTAACTCTAACAAGCCTCAGAAAGGCTTTGACCTCATGATAGTTCCCAAACGGTTGTTCCTAGCTCAGTTACCTCCCAGTACAACTTATAACGGTTGTTATAACATATAATTTATAACTGTCAGGGCTCTCTCATCACTTCCATTCTTTCTGTCCCCACTCCACCCCCACTCCCAGAGATAACCTTGAAAGTTTCACAAAACTTTTTTTTCTTTTTCCACACATGAAGTGGTCTGGCTCAGAGGTTCCAGTATGCCTTTGTTTACAAAACCCATGTTACTGTGCCCACTTGTTATCTCTGCCCTCAGGGTTTCGAAAGGCCAGAGAGAAGGAGAGGTGGGAAGTTGCCTAGTCTGATCCACATCATGTTCATGAGGGGAAGTAGCAATACTTCCTGTATGCTGGCTCTTTTGCCAGGTGCTAAGATGCAAAGCTGAGGCATGCAGGCTTTGCACATTCCCAGCTCAGAGAGAGAGAGAGAGAGAGAGAGAGAGAGAGAGAGAGAGAGAGAGAGAGAGAGAGCGCAAACAGGCTGAGGAATACTTACCAAACATGAGTCATGGTAAGTGCAACCAGAAGACGGCCTAAAGAACCAGTGGTCTATCTTACTCCCCTGCTAGCTTAGTTGAACAAAGGCAGAGACCTGTGTGGGGGTGAGGACCCAGTCTCCCAAAGCTATGGACACCCCTAAAGGTCTCTGTTCCTGCAACATGTGTGAGACAACTCCCAGCCTTGTCCTCTCCTTCTTTTCTCAGCTCTCCATTATCACTTGCCTTTATAATGGGCACACTAGGGCTAAGCACACCTGCTGGGGTTTACAGAGCCCAGGTTTTAATAGCCTTCTTTCCAAATTTCATCATACTGCCACTGAGCTACATCCCCAGTGCAAGTATTTTTCCTTTGTAGACATGGTTGAAAGAGCAAGGTGTTGCAGGAGAGGAGAGATCTAAGTTATATATCAGGGTAGAGGGTTCATTTGTGGCAAACCTTTCCAGAGAGAGAGAGAGAGAGAGAGAGAGAGAGAGAGAGAGAGAGAGAGAGAGAGAGAGAGAGAGAGAGAGAGAGAGACTCTGATTTAACCACTAATGTTTCAAGGAGCACAGAGGGGTCAGGGAAAATGTGACTAGGCTACTATGAGTTATCTCAAATGACTCACATTCAAATGACCATCTAAATTGTTATGAATAGCATACTTCTCATTAAAGTTACATGACAAACATTAGTCATCACGTAAAACAACTTAGAGCAGCGAGTGTGCTTTAATCCAGTTTTTAAAGCATATTCTCTTTGACTTTTGATGAAAAATGCTGATTAAAAAACATACACCTTAAAGACTTGTCTGGATCTTGAGGACACTGTTTGCTTGGAGGCAGGTAGTGTGTGCCCTTTACCAGCACTGTCTGTCTGACAGAAGAAGAACAATTCATACTAGACCTGAACAAAATGGAGAAAGCAGACACATCTGCCTCCTAGCTAAGCTAGAGAGGGAGACAAGGCCAGGGCTGTGCTTGCCAATGAGAAGAGAGGTTGAAATGGAAGATTCGGTCCTCTTGGAACGCAGATTGGCAGTGGTAGAGCATCGTGTTAACAAACTGCAGAGCAACCAGGAGCTGTGAAACAAAGCCTGGGGTCAGCTCAGCCTTTAGCACACTTGTGCAAAAACCAGAGTAGACCAGACTGGATTGTGCAGGGCTGCAGGAGGAGACAAGAGAGCTTCCGAGCATTGTCTGGAAAGATAGACAGATGAAAGATAGATAGATAGATAGATAGATAGATAGATAGATAGATAGACTGCAAAACACCAGAGAGAAACATCAGAGCAGACTACAAGAAAGAGCTTGAATCCAACAAGACAAAAGTCTGCATTTGTTCTCAAAATAACCATCTAGGCATCCAAAAACATAGTCATGTTTCAGTTCACATTCAATTTTATGAGGGTCCCCTGGAGAGTCTGTATGGATTAAAAAGCACTTTGCCAGTGAGCAGGGCCTTGAACAGTGACTAGTTGGAGTAGGAAGTGCTCAGTGGAAGTAACCACCTCATAAGGCCGAGTGTTAGATGATCTCTAACTGGAAAGCTTGCTTTTTCGTTCTTTCAAGCAGAGACTGCTGTCAACCCCAACATTTGCAGAGGTTTCACTGGCCACTGTATGGGCTTGTCTTCTGCTTGGTGCTCAAGTGAGCCCAGCATGGTTGTGAAAAAGCTTATGTGCAAGGCTGAGCATTTTCCCTGAGCGCCTAGGGTAGGCACAAGGATCAGAGCAAATTCCAGTACCTTGTTGACCAAGCCATAAGTACTAGGCAGGGCAACATTCAATTGTGGTGCCCTTAGAGACTAAAGAGAGGAATTGCAACTGTGTTAACTATTTTTATGTCAGCTCGGCACAAGCCAGATGCATTTGGGAAAGAGGAACCTCAATTGAGGAAATATCAACATAAAATATACCTTTAAGTAAGTCTGTGAGGCATTTTCTTGGTTAATGATGGATGTAGGAGGGTCTGGCTCAGTGTGTGTGGTACTCCATTTGCATAGGTGGTCAGTCTTGAGTGCTATAGGAAACAAATTGAACTAGCTGTGGCAACAACCTAATAGTAACCAGTGTTCCTCCATGGCCCCTGCTTCAGTTCCTGCCTCCTTGATTTCCTGCCCTAACTTCCTACAAGGATGGACTGTGTGATATGGAAGTGGAAGTGAAATAAACCCTTTCCTTCCCAAGTTGCTTTTGGTTATGGTGTTGCATCACAGGAGCAGAAACTTTATTAAGACAATAACCTGTTAGTGACTCCTGAAAAGGGATCAGGGATGTGTCTGACCCATGGACGCTGTACGGAACCTCAATGATGGTTTAACCAAACACTTCTGAAGCCAGAGTAGTGCAGGTTCTGAAAGCCTGCCTTCAGAGTTTGGGCTTCACTTTCTAGGATTAGAGCCCTGTTTCAGGCAGCCTAACCTGAGTCTGCTAAGTTACAAAGGGTACCCAGGTTTGAATTATGGAGAGTCTGCCTGAGCTGTGCCTTCCACTGGTCGTCCACCACCAGGTGTCTGCCTTGGCGGGTACTCAAATTTCAATGGAAACTCTTCTGTCTCTGCTAAGATAGTGTACAAACTAATGAATCTATCAGACAGGGAGAGAGAGAGGCTCACTAAAGTTCCTGACAGCTACCCAGAACAATTGCTCCATTCAGACACCCTACAGACTCTCTCCCTCTAGGCAGACTGCATCACCATCTCCTCTTCTGATCTCTTAGCAACTGCTCCCTACTAACAACTAAATCCATTTCCCACATGAATTCCTCATTGATTTTTCTACCACTGGAGGCAAAACTATATGAGATTGAAGGCTAGCAAAAGCTGCTGGGGGGCCTCTCATACACATTTATGCCTCATGTTAGGGTACATGATGCAGAGGATATGTTGGTAACTATTATAAGACAATCCTCTGGGCCAAGAAATCACCACCTTGGGCTGGGGGGAGGTTCAGCTGTTCCCCCCTTGAAAAGGTCATCCTAGCTGTCCGGCTTGACCATTTCCACCCCAGCATAGAGGCTGGGAACCGGGCACAAGATTTAGATTTGAACTTGAGTGTTAAGCTGCTCCCTACTGCCTGGAATGATCCAATTGGCCTGGGGCAGAGCCAAGAATATATAGAGTTGGGAGAAGACTACAGCAGCAGCTTCAGAGAAGCCCTCATCTCTGCTGGGAAAGGCTTTTTAGGTGTGTCAATTGGAGGAGGAGTGACCACACACCTGTAAGTAACCCCTCTCCTAGGCACTGTAAGGGAACCCAAGAAATGCATTGGTTACCTAGCATGAAGTTTTTCAGAATCATACCATGGTTTGTAGTTGAAATTTTAGCAACATCAGCCAAGGTAGAAAAATAAAATTAGTGATAAAGGTCTGGGTGTTTCAGCTTCTCCCACCTCAGCCTAGGCATCCTACGTGTCTTGCATCACAGAATGTGGAGCCCAGAGTGGAGAAGGGCTTTTAATAAATTATTGGATTCATTCTAAGGTATAAAAAAGCAGCAATATTTAAAGTACAGTTACTCCTTAGCATCTAGAGGATATTGGTTCTGGGGTACCCACCCCTGTAAGCCCACTATATAAAATGGCAGAGCCTTTGCCTGGAATTCATGTGTCTGGCTGCATAAATTAGCTCTATGTTGCCTACAATGCCTAAGACAGTGTAAATGCTTAAGTAAATGGTTCTGATTTTATTAGGGTTTTGTATTTATTATTATACATTATACAACTTTATATACGTGTTGCCTCGAATTACTAAATAATTTTGTCTTTTTCTAATCAGTATTAAATTAGCCAGTTCCTTTTATTTCCTAACTTCTTTTTTGTTGTTATTTTTTGAGATTATAATTATATCATTTCCCCCTACCTTTCCTCTCTGCAAATACTGCTATATACCCTCTCTCTTGAATTATATAAATAATATATAAATTAAATATATGAAACCACATAAATAAAAATTTTTAAATAAAATTATATAATCACATAAATAATCTCTCTAAATACAACCTGTTCAGCTGTGCATGCCTGTATTATGCATATACAGAGCTTACCATTTAGTACTGGATAATCAGTCTGTGTTCTCTTCCTTCGGAAGACTATTTCTTCAATGCATCATTCCTTAGTTGCCTGTCATTATTTGTCTAGGGTTGAGACCTCACTAACTAGTTTTCTCCCTTCATCTTATCATATCTATAGGCATCATCCCTGTTCAGGCAGCCATCCTGGTGAAATCTCCTGGATATAGTCTCTCTGATATTTCTAGGAGACTGACTGTTACAGAAAATTTCTGTAACAATCTTTTCAGTTCCTTTCCACAATGATCCCTGAGCCACAGGTACAGGAGTTGTGTTCTGGATATTTTGGTTGGGACTGGGCTTTGATTTTCTGAAAATATAGTTAGGATTATGGTGGTTTTGTAAAGAGGTAGTTGTAAGTTCTCCTCCAAGATCCATGACTTCACTAGCTCTGGGTAGTTGGTTTTCATTACTGGGCATAAGTTACTTCTTATTGACTAGGCCTCCTAAAGACCAATTAGAGAGCTTTTGGTTACCACCAAGAAATATGCACCACTATTAATTACACTACTAAGATTTAGTTCCATGCTTGTCATTGTAGTTCATAGCTGATAGGACCACTGGTTGCTCCCCTCCTTTGGAGACTTTAAACATAGTACCTTCTGGTAACATGAAAGCTAATGCCCAGGAAGGAAGCTTTCAAGTCAGATGAGCTCAGGTTCTCTGAATCTCATGTCGGAAGTGCATGTCATCTTTAGCAATGACTTATTTTTCATCTCTAGAAGGCAACAGAGGGCAACAGCAGTAATAATATATGTTTTAGTAGTCTTTGATAATAAGTCAAAAGAAGGCTTCTCGTGCCATGTGTTGGGATTTTATTGGGTAGTCTTTGCTCTTGGAGAGACCATCTCTAGGCCATTTCCTGTATTTCATCCTCTCTAATTAAAGCTCTGGGTTGTTGTTGTTTTTGTTGTTTTTTTTTTTTTTTTTTTTTCCATTTCTGTAGCCTGTGCTACAGGACAACTTGCCACAGGACCCTAACTGCCCTTGGGGGTTGGAGATGAGGTGGCCTGGAATAAGCAACTCAGACTCTGGGAGCAGGTGAGAAACGCTGCACCAAGCTTGTCTGACCACTGCTGCAAGCGCCTTTAATACTTTCCACCTGCACCCCATTGGTCCAAAGAAAGCATCGCTTCTAAACAGCTGATTGGCTGACATTGTCTTCGTCAGCAATCATTGGTCTCTCAGGCTGTCCTCAATTAGGTCCTCCTGCCGGAGAGGCCTTTGTGGCTGTGTGCCCTCAGCATTTATGTAATCTCTGTTCCTCCGACACATTTCCACCGTCAGATCACTTTTACTCTTTCTATCCCTTTCACCCCTGCAATAGTCCCTTTTTATTTTGCTACTTTCTGTATTTACTCTAGCATACATAGTCCCATTTGGGAGCTGGACCTTGTAACCTCAGATTAAAAAAAGCATGTCACATCTGTCTGTCTGGGTCTAGGTTACCCAACTCAACGTGATCTCCTGTTCTTTTTTAGTTGTTTGCTTTTTCACTTTACAATTACAACATTTCTCCCTTCACTTTCTTCCCTCCAAGCCCTTCCATATAACCCTCCCCACCCTCCTTCAAAGTCATGACCTCTTTTTTCATTAATTGTTATGGCATGCATGTATGTATATACATATATATATTTCTAAACACACACACACATATATATATATATATTATTAAATATAAACTTCTTAGTCAATATGTTACTTGTAAGTATGTTTTCAGCGCTGACCACTTGGCACTGGACAACCAATTGATTTGCTCTTCTCTGGAGAAGGCTGCCACTACTTCTGCCAACTTTTCTCAGCTGCCTATAGTTCTTTATCTAGAGCTAAGGCTTTGGGGGCTTTTTCCTGTCTACCTTGGCATGTCCATTGTTTCTGTCCTTGTTCAGCTCCAGTTTAGGCAGTCATAATTGTGGGACTTTATGGATGTAACTTCCGTCATTATAAGGAAACAATCTCACAGCAAACTCCCTTATCTTCTGGCTCTTACCATCTTTCTGCTCCCTCACCCAAAATGTTCCCCAAGTCTTAGATACAAGTCTTTTGTAGGTGTACCACTTATCTTAGGACTGACTGCCACAACTCTGAGATTTGATTGGTTGTGGTTTTATGGTGTAGTCTTTGTAGCAGAGAGAAATTTCTTTGATGAGGGTTGACTACACTTACCTGTGGATAAAAGGATCAATGTTTATAGATAAATTAGTTGTATATTCTGCTCCAATAATGATAACTTTAATAGTATGATAGACTCTGATAGGTGAATAGTATTCCATAGTACTACATTTGTATTTATGTAAATAATTATATACTTACAAACCAGGATCTCCAGATGTGGTCAGTGGGAATGAACAAGGCCACATTAAAGGGAACTCAGCAAGACTGAGACAAGTTTATTTTAAGCAGTCAGACTTTTTATAAACTCAGCACAACAGAACATAATGGCATATTTAAGGCCAGACAGCACAATACAAGATTAATATCAATGCTAAATGTTTAGCCAAGTTCTGTATGCTTTACCAAGCTCCATGAAACACAGAATCACACGGTTGCCTCAGTGCTTCACTACCTGAGGAGGTGGATTGGGTTCTTAAGCACTGAAAGGCACACAAAGCGGCACAGGATCAAAGTGCAAAAATTCCATTATCCATGCCTCTCAAGGTAGCTAGACCAGACCAACTCAATGATTCCTTGCAGTTGGACATTTTTAATATCCATTCATCTGTTGAAGGACATTTAAATTGCTTCCATTTGTTTTATAATTGTGAATGGATTAGCAATGGCCATGGCCAAGCAAGTATCTGTAAAGTAGGATGTCAAGTCATTTGAGCATATGCCAAGGGGTGGTACAGTGGAGTCATATGGTACATATTTAGCATTTTAAGAATTCCCTATCCTGAATCCTAGACATTTTTGAAAATTTTGCAATCCCACCACCAGTGAAATGGGGTTTCCTTTTCCCTCCAGCATTCATTGTAAGTTGTTTTCTTGATATTGGCCATTCTGACTGGAATAAAGTGAAATCTCAATGCTGTTTTCATTTGCATTTCCCTAATTTGTAAGGAAGATGAACAAATTTCTCAGTTATTTTTATTTATTCTTTTGATAACACATTGTTCAGGTCCCATGCAAAATTTTTTGAGAGGGTTGGGGATGATATTGTTGTTGTCGTTTTTATTTTAAATCTTAGGCTTTTGTTTGTTCATTTTTTAGTTCTGTCTATATTCTGGATATTAATTCTCTGTCAGTTGTATAATCAGAAAAGAATCTCTCCCATAGTGGGCTTCCTCTTCATTCAATTGGCTGATTTTTGAGTTAAATTTAATCTGTATCTTTAAGTCTAGGAATGTACTTTCTATAAAAATAGATGCACCAGAGTTTGATGCATATGTGTTTAGGATAGTAATGTCCTCTAATTGTTCCATCGAGTCTCCTTCTTTATCTCTGTAACGTGTAATTTTAGAAATCCACACTAAAACCTGATAGATGCCAGCATCGCAGTCTCACCCCTCTCCCGTACCTAGATCTAAGCAGCCTGTCTAGCCCTGATTCCTATGGCCCAGCTTGCTAAGTTGACCAAACCAGTTTTTTTCTGGAAACAGGAAAAACTATCTGCTCATGTTCCTCAGGCCATGGATGGACTGCAGAATACCAATGACCTCTCTGATCTCACTCTACTCCCTATAGGCACATGAAAGGAAAACACTAGAGACTTATATTTGTACTAGCCAAATTTACATCAGTAAATCTCCAATCGCAATATGCACATGCAAAGAACACACAACTCAGTTAATATATTTATAAGCTGCACAAATATATCACTACACTACTCTATTCTCCAGCTATGAAATCCCTAGCTACTTGTGGTTCCTCTGGGCTGTGTGGGTCTGTTCCATCTCCCACCTCTTCTTCTGCCATCTTCTTCTCCCTCCATCCTCTATCTCTTCTTCCCTTTCTTTCTTCTTTCTCCTTCTCTAAAACTTCCAGCTCTACCTTTCCTTCCACTTCCCAATCACAGGCTCTAGCCTTTATTTGACCAACTAAGATTTCACTTGAAATCACCTGATCTTCTCCTCATTGGGATACACCTCTTTAAAAAAAATTATTATGTATTTTCCTCAATTACAATTCCAATGATATCCCAAAAGTCCCCCATACCCCCCCCCACTCCCCTACCCAGCCATTCCCACTTGTTGGCCCTAGCGTTCCCCTGGGCATATAAAGTTTGCAAGTCCAATTGGCCTCTCTTTCCCGTGATCACCTACTAGGCCATCTTTTGATACATATGCAGCTAGAGTCAAGAGCTCACGGGTACTCGTTAGTTCATAATGTTGTTCCACCTATACGGTTGCAGATCCCTTTAGCTCCTTGGGTACTTTCTCTAGCTCCTCCATTGGGAGCCCTGTGATCCATCCAATAGCTGACTGTGAGCATCCACTTCTGTGTTTGCTAGGCCCCGGCATAGTCTCACAAGAGACAGCTATATCTGGGTCCTTTCAGCAAACACTTGCTAGTGTATGCAATGGTGTCATCATTTGGAGGCTAATTGTGGGATGGATCCCTGGATAGGGCGTCTCTAGATGGTCCATTATTTTGTCTCAGCTCCAAACTTTGTCTCTGTAGGTTTTATGTTATTCCAGATGAATTTGCAGATTGCCCTTTCTAATTCGTTGAAGACTTGAGTTGGAATTTTGATGGGGAGTGCATTGAATCTTTAGATTGCTTCTGGCAAGATAGCCAGTTTTGCTATTTTGATCCTGCCAATCCATGAGCATGGCAGATCTTTCCATCTTGAGATCTTCTTTAATTTCTTTCTTCAGAGACATGAACTTCTTATCATACAGATCTTTCACTTCCTTATTAGAGTAACACCAAGGTATTTTATATTATTTGTGACTATTGAGAAGGGTGTTGTTTCCCTAATTTCTTTCGCAGCCTGTTTATCCTTTGTGTACATAAATCCATTGACTTGTTTGAGTTAATTTTATATCCAGCTACTTCATTGAAGCTGTTTATCAGGCTTAGGAGTTCTCTGGTGGAATTTTTAGGGTCACTTATATATACTATCATAGCATCTGCAAAAAGTGATATTTTGACTTCTTCCTTTCCAATTTGTATCAACCTAATCTCCTTTTGTTGTCGAATTGCTCTGGCTAGGACTTCAAGTACAATGTTGAATAGGTAGGGAGAAAGTGGGCACCTTGTCTAGTCCCTGATTTTAGTGGGATTGCTTCCAGCTTCTCACCATTTACTTTGATGTTGGCTACTGGTTTGCTGTAGATTGCTTTTATCATGTTTAGGTATGGGCCTTGAATTCCTGATCTTTCCAAGACTTTTACCATGAATGGGTCTCAGATCTTGTCGAATTCTTTTTCTGCGTCTAAGGAGATGATCATGTGGTTTTTGTCTTTGAGTTTGTCTATATAATGGATTAGATTGATGGATTTCCATATATTAAACCATCCCTGCATCCCTGGAATGAAACCTACTTGGTCAGGATGGTTGATTGTTTTAATGTGTTCTTGGATTCGATTAGCAAGAATTTTATTGAGTATTTTTGCATCGATATTCATAAGGGAAATTGGTCTGAAGTTCTCTATCTTTCTGTATCTATCTGTGGTTTAGGTATCTGAGTAATTGTGGCTTCATAGAATGAGTTGGGTAGAGTACCTTATACTTCTATTTTGTGGAATAGTTTGTGCAGAACTGGAATTAGATCTTCTTTGAAGGTCTGCTGGAACTCTGAACTAAACCCATCTGGTCCTGGGCTTTTTGGGGTTGGGAGACTATTAATGAATGCTTCTATTTCTTTAGGGGATATGGGAATGTTTCGATCCTTAACTTGATCCTGGTTTAACTTTGGTACCTGGTATCTATCTAGAAATTTGTCCATTTCATCGAGGATTTCCAGTTTTGTTGAGTATAGCCTTTTGTAGAAGGATCTGATGGTGTTTTGGATTTCTTCAGGATCTGTTGTTATGTCTCCCTTTTCATTTCTGATTTTGTTAATTAGGATGCTGTCCCTGTGCCCGCTAGTGAGTCTAGCTAAGGGTTTATCTATCTTGTTGATTTTCTCAAAGAACCAGCTCCTCTTTTAATTGATTCTTTGAATAGTTCTTCTTGTTTCCACTTCGTTGATTTTGCCCCTGAGTTTGATTATGTCCTGCCGTCAATTCCTCTTGGGTGAATTTGCTTCCATTTTTTCTAGAGCTTTTAGGTGTGTTGTCAAGCTGCTAGTGTGTGCTCTCTCCAGTTTCTTTTTGGAGGCACTCAGAGCTATGAGTTTCCCTCTTAGAAATGCTTTCATTGTGTCCCATAGGTTTGGGTATGTAGTGGCTTCATTTTCATTAAACTCTAAAAAGTCTTTAATTCCTTTCTTTATTCCTTCCTTGACCAAGGTATCATTGAGAAGAGTGTTGTTCACTTTCCACGTGAATGTTGGCTTTCCATTATTTATGTTGTTATTGAAGATCAGCCTTAGTCCATGGTGGTCTGATAGGATGATGGGACAATTTCAATGTTTTTGTATCTGTTGAGGCCTGTTTTGTGACCAATTATATGGTCAATTTTGGAGAAGGTCCCGTGAGGTGCTGAGAAGAAGGTATATCCTTTTGTTTTAGGTTAAATGTTCTTTAGATATCTGTTAAGTCCATTTGTTTCATAACTTCTGTTAGTTTCACTGTGTCCCTGTTTAGTTTCTGTTTCCACAATCTGTTCATTGATGAAAGTGGTGTGTTGAAGTCTCTCACTATTATTGTGTGAGGTTCAATGTGTGCTTTGAGCTTTACTAAAGTGTTTTTAATGAATGTGGTTGCCCTTGCATTTGGAGCATAGATATTCAGAATTGAGAGTTCCTCTTGGAGGATTTTAACTTTGAGAGTATAGTGTCCCTCCTTGTCTTTTTTGAAAACTTTGGGTTGGAAATCGATTTTATTCGATATTAGAATGGCTACTCCAGCTTGTTTCTTCAGACCATTTGCTTGGAAAATTGTTTTCCAGCCTTTCACTCTGAGGTAGTGTCTGTCTTTTTCCCTGAGATGGGTTTCCTGTAAGCAGCAGAATGTTGGGTCCTGTTTGTGTAGTCAGTCTGTTAGTCTATGTCTTTTTATTGGGGAATTGAGTCCATTAATATTAAGAGATATTAAGGAAAAGTAATTGTTGCTTCCTTTTATTTTTGTTGTTAGAGTTTGCATTCTGTTCTCATGGCTGTCTTCTTTTTGGTTTGTTGAGGGATTACTTTCTTGCTTTTTCTAGGCATGATTTCCTTCCTTGTATTGGTTTTTTCTGTTATTATCCTTTGAAAGGTTGGATTCATGGAAAGATAATATGTGAAGCTGGTTTTATCGTGGAATACTTTGGTTTCTCGATCTATGGTAATTGAGAGTTTGGCTGGGTATAGTAGCCTGGGCTGGCATTTGTGTTCCCTTAGTGTCTGTATAACATCTGTCTAGGATCTTCTGGCTTTCATATTCTCTGGTGAAAAGTCTGGTGTAATTCTGATAGGCGTGCCTTTGTACATTACTTGACCTTTCTCCCTTACTGCTTTTAATATTCTCTCTTTATTTAGTGCATTTGTTGTTCTGATTATTATGTGTCAGGAGGAATTTCTTTTCTGGTCCAGTCTACTTGGAGTTCTTTAGGCTTCTTGTATGTTATGGGCATGTCATTCTTTAGGTTTGGGAAGTTTTCCTCTTTAATTTTGTTGAAGATATTTGCTGGCCCTTTAAGTTGAAAATCTTCATTCTCATCTACTCCTATTATCCGTAGGTTTGGTCTTCTCATTGTGTCCTGGATTTGCTGGATGTTTTGAGTTAGGATCTTTTTGCGTTTTGTATTTTCTTTGATTGTAGTGCTGATGTTCTCTATGGAATCATCTGCACCTGAGATTCTGTCTTCCATGTCTTGTATTCTGTTGCTGATGCTCACATCTATGGTTCCAGATTTCTTTCCTAGGGTTTCTATCTCCAGTGTTGCCTCACTTTGTGTTTTCTTTATTGTGTCTACTTCCCTTTTTAGGTCTTGGATGGTTTATTCAATTCCATCACCTGTTTGGTCGTGTTTTCCTGCAATTCTTTAAGGGATTTTTTGTTTTTCCTCTTTAAGGTCTTCTACCTGTTTAGCCGTGTTCTCCTGTATTTCTTTAAGTGAGTTATTAAAGTCCTTCTTGATGTTCTCTACCATCATCATGAGATATGCTTTTAAATCGGGGTCTAGCTTTTCGGTTGTGTTGGGGTGCCCAGGAGTAGGTGGGATGAGAGTGCTGCATTCTGATGATTGTGAGTGGTCTTGATTTCTGTTAGTAGGATTCTTACATTTGCCTTTCGCCATCTGGTAATCTCTGGAGCTAGTTGTTATAGTTGTCTCTGGTTAGAGCTTGTTCCTCAGGTGATTATGTTAGCCTCTATTAGCCGACTTGGGAGACTAGCTCTCTCCTTAGTTTCACTGATCAGAGTACTCTCTGCAGGCAAGCTTTCCTCTTGCAGAGAAGGTGCCCAGATATCTGGTGTTCGAACCTGCATCCTGGCAGAAGTTGTGTTCCACTCACCAGAGGTCTTAAGATCCCGTGGGGGATCCTGTGGGGGTCCTTGAGGGGATCCGGTAACTCTGCGGGCAAGGAACCCCAGTGCTGGAGTGGACCAGAAGGGACTTGTGGAGTATATCTCTTGAAGGAGCAATCCACAACATATCTCTTCTGCTAGTATAAATTATTTGAAATATTATTTCTCAGATATAACCATGCCTGCTTGCTTCCTGGCCACGTTTGATTAGCTTCCTTTTATCTATTCATTTACCTTAAAGTGGTAGCTATCTTTAAAACTGAGATATATTCACCAATTTCTTTGTTTTAATTAGAGAGCTGAGGCCATTAATATTACTGAAATGTATGTGTTAATTGTGGTTATTGCATTATTGATTTGGGGTGGTTTGGGTGGTATTTTAAGATTTAGCAATTAGGGTTTTCTATTTCTTTCTACAGTATCTTGGTTATGTTCATTCCTCTTTTTAGTCAAAACTATATTCTGTTGCATTTTCTTTAGGTTCAGGTTATTGGGTGGAATTTTTATATACTGTTTACATTATGGAAAATTTTTCTTTTCCTTCAACTATGGTGGAAATTTTTCATGAGTAGTCTAGTAATCTAGACATCATGGTCTTTTAGGGCTTGAAATGTATTATGTCAGGCAATTCCAGCTTTCCAAGTGTCCACTGAGAAATCAGTTATTATCCTGATGGGCTTTCCTTTATAAGTGACATGTGTTTTGTTTTGTTTTTCTTCCTTTGAAGCTTCCTCTTTCTTTGCTCTGCATACTAAGTGTTTTATAAATTAACTACGGTATGCCAATGTGATTCTCTTTTCTGGTCTTGTCTAGTTGGTATTCTAGGTGCTTGTTTGATGGTATGGGTTTGTCTTTCTTTATTTTGGGGAAGATTTCTTCTATGATCATACTGAAGACCTGTTCTATGCCATTATGCTCCCTCATCTATGCTTATAGTTCAAAGATTTTTGTCTTTTCATAGTATCTCACATTTCTTGTATGTTCCTCTCCAGTAGTTTTTATTTTAGTAAAAATACATTTTGTCATACATATATTGTGATTATGGTTTCTCCTCCCCAAATCCTTGGAGATCCTCCTCCCTACTTTGGGAATTATGACTATTAATTGAGAGTTACCAATGAGCAGTGTTAATTGATTACTTTTGTTGTTATTGTGTGCTCCCTCCCATTGATTTACTGGTCTGTAATTATTTGATCCTTTTGTTTTCTTGGATGTAACAAACCTCTTCAGGATCGTCTCACATCTGTAGAGTTGGATTTATAAATAGATGTTGCTTAAACTTGGCTTTATCATCGGATGTTTCCTTTCTCGATCTACTGTGATTGAAAACTGTCTAGGTAAAGTACTCTAGGCTGGCATCTCTGATTTGTAGAACATCTGATCTGTCTCTACCCTCCTGGCTAGTAGAATCTCCACTGATAAGTTAGGTGTTATTCTAATGGTTCTGCCTTTGTATGTTATTCGGTCTTTTTTTTTCTTTGAAACTTTCAATATTTTCTTTGTTATGTATGTTTAGTAATTTGATTATTGTGTGTAATGGTGACTTTCTTTCCTGGTTCTATCTATTTGGCTTTATGTATGCTTCTTGTAACTTAATTGGTCCCTCCATCTTTAGATTGGGGATATTTTATGATTTTGTTGAAAATATTTTCTGAGCCTTTGACCCCTGTTTCTTCCCCTTCCTTCATCCTATTATTCTTAGTGGTCTTTTTTATAGTGTCCCAGATTTCCTGGATATTTTGTGCTAGAAGCTTTTTAGATTTAACATTTTTGACAGGTGTATTAATTTCTTCTATCATGTCCTCAATAACTGAGATTCTTTCTTCCATCTCTTGTTCAGTGGGTTTCTTTATTTCAGGCCTGACTACTCTGTGCAAAGGTAGGAAGCTGCTGAATAGTGACACTGATTTATAACAACCATTCTTGGCATGTTCTGCTAATGGTTCCATGACCCAGATTTACTGGGGATCCAATATCAGAATCACAATGGCTATCTAGTGAGCAAAAAAAAATCTTCAAGTAAATGGGGGCAGAGAACTGTGTTCTCAGTGTGGGAAACACCTGGAGGTCTATTTTTTCAGCACTAATCTCAACAGGAATTAATAAGGAACTTACATATAACCTGCTTTTATATCTCATCTCTTAAAATTGTCTTTTTTCCAGTTGAAATAAAAGAAGTAAAACTATGATTATTTTAAATGTAGTTTGGCTGGGTTTTTTAAAGAATTATCTTTTAAGAGCATTCCACTTGATCATGTGAATTATTTTATAACAGCAAAAGAAAATGATGGTCTAATTAGATAGAGTAGATTATTGTTCCATTCTTTCCCGCTCTGCATGGTTCAGGATCTTAAAAGCACTGGAAATGGACAACAGAGAACTATGAAAAGTAGATGGAACAGGTTAGCCCAAAATAGATGAAACACAGAACAAAAGAGTGGTGGGACCTCAACACCCTCTACCAATCATAGGAAACAGCCCAGGCTTGGTGCTACCCAGCCCTACTAAGCTAGAGAAGTTGGCCCAAATTGCTTCCCTCCATCTTCTGGTTCAACATAAGATTACCTATAACAGCAGGAAAGCTGGAACACAGAGAGGGAGATCAGCTGAAATCCCTACTGACTATGAGTGGTCTTCTTCACCTAGCCCAGAAGTCCCTTTTCCAATTTAGAGAACTGGCCATGAAAATATCCACCAAAGGATCCTGTCTGAAGATTGTCTTATATGTGAAATACTGATCATTCTACTTACACACAGCACCTGAGAGCACACTTAGAGCACAACTTGGAATAAAGCCAGAGTGGGGTTCCCATTTATCAGGGAAGAGAGAGCATTCAGGCCCTGGTGCAAGCAAATATAAAGAGCAATAAGAAGATGTGTTTCCTCCCTCTAAGAGTTTCCACTTTGTTCTCAGTGAAATAAGATTGGCACTAGAGCAAGATGACATTAGAGATGAAAGAAGTAAAAAGAGTTACAAAATGGCACTGAATCAGAGGAAGATGAACTACCCAGCTGAGCTGAATCCCTTTCACCTGGCCTTTTCCCCTACCCCAAGCCATCTGGTGGCTGCACCTGAGCCTGTTGCTTAACAATGCATACAAATTTGCTGAAGACCTGTCTGTTGCTCCTCTCATTTTCTCTAGGTCTCTTCCATAACATCAATACATCCCTAATTATGTCTGCTTTACACATAAATTATTATGAATACCGAAACACTCCATGATCTCACCACTCTGTTTGGAGTGATCAGGTGTTGAAATCAAATGATGTGATGCCATAGGGGAGGAGGGAATAGAGGCTCTGAATAGGCTAAATGTATTCATGACTTCATGCAACTGGAATTAGATATTTAGTGCCCTGATCTGAGCATTCAAAAGAAAAGTCTAACATGTAGACTAGGAATTGCTGATTAATTCTTGACATGTGGAGAAAGGTCTAAAAAGGACTCTGGTGGTGTACAAACCCCTCACAGTCCCATGAGAAAGCCCGGAACTTTCCTTATCTTGTTATTAATATAGGTGCTGTTTGGAATGGAAACCGTCATACACTCAAATGCTGAGCACTGACATGCTTTGGAAAGTACTGATGCCATAGGAGTGCAGTAGTGGGCCCATGTTCCCTGTTCTCTGTGATCATAGTGAGACTCCAAGGTGGTTGAGGCCAGGAAAGTCTTGGTCCAGGTGAGAACTAACTACTCAGTCTCAGCATGCAGCTTCCCATAACTCAGGTGCTGGCAATGACCCTTTCTCCCCACTTATAGGGCCCACCGTGTCTCCTCTGACTAGCCTGGGAAAGTTCATAGTATCATGTTAGGAGCCTCTGGTAGGGGAGAAAAAAAAAATCACATGGTGATACAGCAAGCTCAAGAGCAGGGAGGGGCCGGCCTTGCTCTTTTATTACAACTTGCTTTTAAGGGAACTAAAAGGCTTTCCATGAGAACAGTGTAAATCCTTTCTGAAACTATTTCCCCCATCACTAGGCTCTGCTTCTTAAAGCTTCTACCATCTACTACAATCACTACAGTGAGGACGAAGCTTCTAACACGGGAGCCCTGAGAGGAAAAAACAAAATAAAACAAACAAACAACAACAACAACAAACCCTACCTCACATACTTCAACAATCCATAGCAGAAAATAACCTGGAATAACTGGCCAGAAGTACGAGAGATATCGGAGATGCTTGAGAAGAAGAAATCATAGTGTATCTGCTACTGACCAAGTTAGTGTCCTATGTTAGAGTAGAATTAGAGTAAAGAGTATGTGAGCTAACAAAATCAAATTTTAAAGTTGGGGAGATCGGAAGGGGTCTGAGGAGAAGAAGGAGGAAAAACTGAGTCACGAGGGAGGCCTAGCAGAACAAGAAGGAAAAAGTGAGGAGCTGATGAGGATGTGGCTTGAGGCAGTGATGGAGAGGAGCAGAAGTGAGCAGGAAGCAGCATGGAGTGGAAGAGCATCAAGACCACATCACAGCATGCAGAATCATAGGGTGGACCAAAACAATGCTTTCAGTGAAAGAGCAAAAGAACTCAGGCTTCCATGGAGCCAACAGGAAACAGAGATGTTTCGTCATGGGTTAATCAGGTACTTAAGAGAAAATGCAAGCATGCAAACATATAGAATGCTGAGCCCAGATTTTTAAATAAAAATGTGATGCATCCTATCTTTGCTTTTAAGACATTCAGAGATAATGCGTGACTCCTGAAGAATCATGTGCAAAGAGGAGAAGAATTCCCATAAACCACTGGTTCTCAGTCTTCCTAATCCTTTGGCCCTTTAATATAAAAATGCTACTTAAAAGATACTTTTGGTCTTCTGCAAATCAAACTCTCTGGGGGGTGGGGGGTGGGGAGAATGCAGAAGCAAACTGTCTGCACACACTGAAGTGTCTCTTAATCAGTAATTCTGGGTTACAACATTTACAGCCTCTGACTGCTCCTCTACCTCATGTTGTGGTAATCCCCAGCCCTAAGATTATTTTACTGCTAATTCATAACTGGAAATTTGCTACTGTTATGAATCATAATGCAAATATCTATGCTTTCTGATAGTATTAGGTGAGCCCTGTGAAAGAGTGGCTTGGCCTCCACAAAGGGTTCGCAACCCACAGGTTGAGGCCCACTGCTATAAACAGTGGCAGTGTTTCAGGAAGGGAGTACTTTGCCTCTTCATAAAAACATGCTCTGATTTGCAGGAAAGCCACATCTACTCTGAGAGTGTCAGCAACAGAAAATAGAACTAGAAAAGTCTCCTAAATTGTACTTTAGTGCTCGAAGCTCCTTGAGCCTTTTTAAATTAGAAGCTCTTCCATGTAAAGTCCCTGATGAACACCCTCATGTCTCATGGTTAGACATAGATAGCTAAGAACTCAGGGAATGCCTCTAGGCACAGCAGAGGCAATGACAACTGAAGCACAGAGACATCTGCATAGGCACAGGCTCCCTCTGGCTCTGTGCTCTCAATGTTTCTGTCTGACATGGGTAGTACACAAAGGAACCACACCTAGAGATGTTACTGAAACAGCTGGAGCCTCACAGGGATAACAGAGACGAGCATATTGATCAAACTTTAGTGTAATTGATGTAAATAGCATGTGTCATTTTCAAAATGGAAAATTACTGTTCTTGGCCATTAATATAAAAATGCTACTTAAAAGATACTTTTGGTCTTCTGCAAATCAAACTCCTAGACTTTTAAATACTAATTTTAAAACTCTACAGAAAAGAATAAAAGTGGATAAAATGTAGTTCGATGTAATTGAAAATACTATGGCAAATAAATTACCAAATCATATGTCAAGGGACACTTTATTTTTTTTTAAATACACAAAATCTTTTCTTAACACTCATCTGTCTCTTCCCAGAAAAAGACATATTAAATGGATATATAAACTGAATGCTATTTCCACATGTAGGGTGATTACATTGAGAAAAACTGTATATCTTAGAATTGACCACTAAAAGGGACAGCTGTTTGGGTGGATTTGCACCATTTCTTATATAGAATTACAAGAAATATTTTCAAAATATATTTTTTTCTTCTGGGAATCTTGGTAAGTTGATTTGTTTTTCCCGTTTTTTTTTTTTTTTTTTTTTTTTTTTTTTTTTTTTTTGTCTACAGGGAGAAGATGTGGTTTCCCATCATCCACCTGAACAAAGATTGGTTGCCATGTATATCATGGTGAGCTCATCCTTTTCTTCTTCAGAGGTGCTGTGGGGAAGCCTTCCACCTGATGCTGATGCTGATCAAGTCTCTCTTGGTCTGCAAATGACGGCTGGCTGTTAATTCCATCCCACCACAATGTGAGCAATCAGGAGATAGCACATCCCAATGGTGCAGGACATGAGCATCATAGGGAAGCCCAACCTGAAAAACAGAAAGACGTTATGGCCTCTGGTATGCAGAGAGAACTAAGAGATGCAGACTCTTTATACGTTATGTATTGCAGAAGAATGTGGCCCCAGAATCTTTATGTAAGGAAAACTTAATTTTTCATTCAGGTTGTGAATACTTTTGCCATAACTCATTTATTTATTTTTTTTTAAAGATTTATTTATTTATTATATGTAAGTACACTGTAGCTGTCCTCAGACACTCCAGAAGAGGGCGCCAGATCTCGTTACGGATGGTTGTGAGCCACCATGTGGTTGCTGGGATTTGAACTCTGGACCTCTGGAAGAGCAGTCGGGTGCTCTTACCCACTGAGCCATCTCACCAGCCCCTTGCCATAACTCATATGGCTAGGTCCTGGAAACCAAACTAGATCAATGAGGGAATGAAGAAAGGACAGGCATACAGACACACATACAGAAATACTGGGATTAGAGAAGCCACACACATACAGAAATACTGGGATTAGAGAAGCCACAGACTGTTCACCAGCAGTGGCTCAGAAACTGTGTTTATTTTTTACATGTGAATATAGGAGACAGGTTTATTGTATGTGAAGGAAGGTAAAATATTGTAACTTGCGAGTTGTTTAAGAGCCCACTGCCCAGGCCTGGGACTGGGAACAAAGCGAACAGCCCCCAGGCCTGCCAGTGCAGGGCTGTTGTTAAGGCATTCCTAAGAATATCTTAACTGTGAAGATGAAAAGAATTCAAGGAAGCAGGCAAGGCTATCTTGTCTGAGTCCCCACCATCTGGCCGGAACCTCTCCTCTGTCTATTGCCCCTTGGCGCCAGGTAAAAGTCATACATCTACTGGTTGCTATGTGAACAAAGATAAGCCCCCAGCCCACAGGAACAAAGTCCTGTTGCTCTGTAATCCTTCTGTTAATGTTTGAATAAGCCAATAGTGTGTCGCTATGCTGAATTCCACACCCCTAAGCCCCTTACCCCATAAAAACTCCTAGCTTTCGAGCCTCGGGGCCGATATTCATTATCTCCTGTGTGGGATGCATGTCGGTCCGGAGCTCCGTAATTAAACGTCCTCATGTAATTACAGCAAGAGATGGTCCTTTGTGATTTTTTAGGTGCACGCCGAATCGGGAATGGGGTGGGGGTTTCCCCACTAGGTCTAACATATGCAGCTGAACAAGGAGGTGGGCTCAGCTAATCTTGGTAGAATGTAATCTCCCAAATGTGGTCTAAGAACTGATGGTTCTGTGATGTTTTTACCCTTTTTCTGATGTTTCATAAGATCTTCCAAGTTTTAAGGTATGACTATGTATCTCTAGATTCTATGTGGCCCATGGTTTACACCCAGTGCCCAGAGTTACACCTGCACTGCTCCCTTTACCTTTATTCTTGTGCTTCTCATGGGAATGTTCCCTCATTTGATGTGTGAGTCCCCTGCAGTCAGGTGTCCCTATTTGGGTGCCAGTTGTTCTGATCTACTCAGCTTTGGAACTGGCCCAACTGGGGCCATAGGGAATGCAGAAAGGGTAGACACACAGAGACACTTACAGGTCAGGTAGGCTGTGTGCTCTGATGAAAACACACCAGAAGTTCTCTGGAATCTGGGCATGTTTATTTTACATCTAAATCCATGAGGCAGGTTTCTGTATACAACTGAATGAGGAGGTACTGTTATTGTATACAGCTAAAAAAGGAGGCTTGTGGGTTTAGCTCATCTCAGTGGGAGGCCTCTGTAGAGGAGCAGTCGGAGGCTATAAAGTTGTAACCCAGAATTACTGATTAAGAGACACTTCAGTGTGTGCAGACAGTTTGCTTCTGCATTCCCCTGCCCCCTCCCCCTGAGGCTCCCATTCCCCACCACCACCCCCCTGCCAGGCAAGCACAATAATGCAGACAGCTGGTTTCTGTGCTGCTTCCTCCCGCAGCAGCCCCTCCCCATCCCCAGCATTAGAATGGCACTGCCTCTGTGTCTCCAAAAACCAACACCCAACACTCCTCCTGATAACTCTCCAGGTGCCTGTCCTTGATACCTTAGAGAAATAACAAGCTCAAGGGAGACCATGGGAAAAGTAAAAGGTAAACAGAGGTCAGGTCACAGACAGTTACGACTGTCCATAAAATTAGTCCTTGAACAGACGCCTATTAAACCCCCTCCCACTTCAGTACTATTCCACCCTCTACTCCCCTTTTCTGTGAATATTCACACTATTTCTATACTGTATATAAACATTGTTTTCTGGAATCAGGGTCTCTTGCCAGCATTCACACAGTGAGTTTGAACTTGAAAATGAAAGACTTTTTTGTGAGTTGTAGCAGACTTTGCAATTCTTGGGCTCCTCTGGGTTTCCTGTGAACTCAGGGCACAACATAAACATCCCAGAGGAGGAATCTGAGATCTGCATTTTCTGCACCCACTGTCAACATCCACACATGACTAGGGAATTTGCTATTTCCCTAGACCTGATTCAGGGAAGACTCTGTCATTTCCATGAATCTGGGCACTGCAATGTGTCCATTTCAACAATACACATTCTGTCTACTCCTCACATGTTTTATATAGGGCCACTATTTAAATCTCTGGTACAGCATTTATCTGGCATGTGTAAGAATCTGGGCTCAATTTCTATCATCTTTCTCCCTCCAAAAATAATCTCTGGATGTTTCCTTCAGCTGTGTCAAGTTGCAATGGGCATTCTATAGCCTCCAAAGGAAGTCACATTTCCATCAATTCATAAGGTCTCTTTCATTTAAATCAAGGGGGGGCGTTGAAAGGTAGGATTGGGAGATAAGGCCACCTCTTGTCTGGAGAACAGACAACATGACTTTCCTCTGCATTTGGTGAGGTACATATGGGATATGAGAATAGGTATTTAACTATTTATGAAGGCTATTGAGAGGAGTCATGAGTTCTCATCTATAAATCTTTTAGAACAGGTGAGCCCTCAACTAACATGAACCACTGCTCCTGCTTCTCCATGCAGACATCTGACTCATACTCTATGACAGGGTTCAAGAGAGCACAAAGTCAGAAAAGCCTGTGTGGTATTTTAACTTCTTTCTGGTCCTGTGACAAACACTATGTATAACTAGGACAACTTGGGGAGAAAGAGTTTATTTCATCTTGCAGCTGAACTTTATCAGCAAGGGAAGCTACAGCAGGAACTCATGTGAGGAGCTTTAAGCTGAAACCCAAATGGAAGAATACTATTTACCTACTTGTTCCCTCTAACTTTCTCAGATACCTTTTTTTTAAAATACAACCCAGGGCTGCTTGCCTGCTGAGTGATTTTGCTCCTACAGAGGTATGGGTCCCCCTACATCAATTGGGAATCAAGAAAGTGCCCCCTCCTCCCTCCCCCTCCCACACACACACACACACACACACACACACACACACACACACGATTACAACCCAGTCTGATAAAGGTAATTCTGCAGTTGAGGCTTCCTTTCCCCAAGCGTCTCTAGTCTGTGTCAAATTGAGTAGTAAAACCCACATCTTGTCAACGTGGCACACAAACACATCACTATTAAACCATAACCTTTTCTTTCTTGTTTGTCTCTAATATCTCAGACTAACATTAATATCACAATATAAAACACTGTCCAGCTTTGAAACATCTGACAATCTTTTAATATGTCAATACTTTAAAAGTTCAGGATTTCTTTAAAAATCCAAGTCTCTTAACTGTAGACTCCTCTAAAAATTGGAAGTTAAACACATTGTTTGTTTGTTTTATACCAAAAAGGAAAAGCCTGTATGTAAAAACAATTATTTTAAAGCATAACCCAAACTCAGTAGTTTAAAGCCAGATACTGAAACTCAGTGTCTGATATCTGGGAGCTACTCATGATCTTTGAGGCTCCAAATGGCTTGAGTAGCCCCACCTCTCCAGCTCTGCCATACATAGTGCACACACAATTTGCTTCATAGGCTCAAGTGTCAGATTGTACTCCACACCAGCCACTGTCCTTGGTAGTTGTCCCATAGTCCTGGACTCTCCAATAGCCCAAAGACTCCATTGTATGTGAGCTGTACCAATGGCCTCACCTAGGCTCACTTTAGGGACTCCAATCCTGCCAGCTGGTAGAAAGCCTTAGCTGTTCTCCATGACCCCTTCATACCTTCAAAATATTTTTCTAAGAAATTCTTCTCTCATATATTACATCCTGACTGCTGTTTCCCCTTCTTCATCTTCTTCAAATCTCTCCTCCCGTAACTCCTTTCTCCCCAAGATCCAACTCCCCCACAGAAAAGAGCAGGCATCCAAGGGACATCAACCAAACATGGTATAGCAAGCTACACTAAGACCAGGCATGTACCGTCACAACAAGACTGGACAAAGCAATCCAGTAGGGGAAGGGTTCCATGAGAAGGCCAAAGAGTCAGGGTCAGCCCCTGCTCCCACTGTTAGGATTAGAACAACAAGGTACTAAGCCATAACATATATGTAGAGAACCTAGGTCAGACTCATAGAGGCTCCTCAGCATCTGAGTCCCCATGACTCCCAGTCGGTTGATTTTGTGAGCCATGCTTTCATGGTGTGTTCCTGACCCCTCTGGTTCCTCTATTTCTTCCTTTTTCCTCCTTTGCAGAATACCCCCAAACTCCACCTAATGTTTGTCTGTGGTAGTCTGCATCCACTCCCATCAATTGCTGGATGAAGTCTCTCTGGTATATCTGATGCCAATTATACTAGGCTCCTGTCCCAGCACATCCTGCAGGCATGACAAACTGTAGGTAAAAGGTTTTGTGGCTGGGTTGGTGGTGTTCCAATCCTTCCCCTTGAGGCCTTGCCTGGTTAGAAAATACGGCTCCTTGTTCCCCATCACTAGGACTCTTTGCTAGGGTTACTGTTGTAGAGTCTATGGGGTTTCTATAACACCAGACTTTCACCTCACCCCTGCAATGCCCCCGTTTCATTCATTTCTGCCATCATTTTCTCCCTCCACTCCCCACTCTCACCTGATCCCTCCTGTTCCCAGCCCACCAAACCTCAGTCTACCTGAGAAATCTATTGCATTTCTCTTTCCCAAGAAGATCCTTGCATCCTAGCCCCATTAAGGCCTCATTTTTGCTTAGCCTGTCTGGGTCTGTGTACTGTAGCATGATTGTCTTTTATTTCACAGCTAATATCCACTTATAAGTGAGTGCATACCACATTTGTCTTTCTGAGTCTGGATTACCTCACTCAGGAAAATTTTTTTCTAATTCCATCCATTTGCCAGCAAATTTCATGATGTTACCATTTTTAACAGCTGAGTAGTACTCCATTGAGTGAATGTACCACATTTTCTGCATCCATCGTCAGTTGAGGGACATCTAGGTTGTTTCCCGTTTCTGGCTATTATGAATAAAGCTGCTATGAACATAGTTGAGCAAGTATTATTGTGGTATGATAGAACTTCCTTTGGGTATATGACCAAAAGTGATGTATCTAGGTCATGAGGTAGACTGATTTCCAGTTTTCTGAGGAACTGTCATATTGACTTCCAAAGTGGTTGTATAAGTTTGCACTCCCAACCGCAGTGGTGGAGTGTTCTCCCTTGTTCCATCCTCATTAGCATGAGCTGTGATTTTGTTCTTAGCCATTCTGATAGGTATAAGATGACATCTCAAAGTCATTTTGATTTACTTTTCCCTGATGCCTAAGAATGGTGAACATTTTTGTAAAATGTGTCTTGGCCATTTGATATTTCTCTGTTGAGATTTCTGTTTAGATATGTATCTCATTTTCTAATTGAATTATTTAGATTGTTGATGTCTAGTTTCTTGAGTTCTTTAGATATTTTGGATATTAGACCTCTGTCAGATGTGGAGGTGATGAAGGTCTTTTTCCCATCATTCTGTAGGCTGCTGTTTTATCCTATTGACAGTGTCCTTTGCCTTAACAGAAGTTTTCAGTCTCATGAGGTCCCATTTACTAATTATTTATCTCAGTGCCTGTGCTATAGGTCTCCCGTTCAGGAAGTTGTCTCCTGTGCCAATGCATTCTGTCAGGTTCAGTGTATCTGGTTTTATGTTGAGGTCTTTTATCCACTTGGACTTGAGTTTTGTGCAGGGTGATAGGGATGGATCTATTTGTACTCTCCTGTATACCAATAGCCTGTTAGACCAGCAGCATTTGTTGAAGATGCTGTCCTTTTTTTCTGTTGTCTATGTCTGGCTTCTTTCCCAACAAAACCAGGTGTCCATGGGTGCGTGGATTTATGTCTGGGTCTTCAATTCAATTCCATGGATAATGTGTCTATTTTTATGCTCTTGTGGCCATTCTTACACATTATCTAAGTCCTGCTGCCATCTTGATCTGCTGCCTTGGTCCTTTCAGACCACAGCTGACCCCGAGGCAATACTTCCAAGATTTCACCTCAGTGATGCTGATCTCTTGTGAAGCACAGATGATTTCTCAGTGCCAGCTGATGGCATTCCTCATCCCAGTAGCTCAAGATCAATTCACTTCCAAATCCCACTTATAAATACTATACTTACTTTTAATTCTTATGTGTGCTTTGCCTGCATGGTTGCCATACAGCACATACCTGTAGTGCCCATGGGGGGCTAGACAAGAGCACAGGAGCCTCTGGAATTAGAGCTACAAAGATGGTTGATAGCTATCATGTGGCTCTGTCAATCAAAGAGTAACAAGTGCTCATAACCACTGAGCCATCTCTTTAGCCCCTTTCACTGGTTCTTAATTCAAATCTATGCCACACAAACAGCCCTGACAGTCTTTGCTCCCCTGTAAAACTTCAGAAACTATGCTTCCATTGTCTCCATTGCTCTCCACATTGTTATCTTCGAAGCTCCCATAGAACAGCCTGCTGAGCGCTGAATGCTCTGCTAACTTTCCAAACCGATATTCCAAATGTTTTCACAACCTTCCTCCCAAACAACAGCCTGGGCTGTCAGCATAATACTCCACTCAATTTCTATTTTTGTTTTCTTTCTGTTCTTGTTGGCTCTATGCAGTGATAAACACTGTCCTAAATAAAGGAAGGAATGGATTTATTTCATCTCACAGGTTATTTATAATCCACCATGGAGAGATGCATAAGGAACTAAAAGCAGGCAACTGAAGCAGAAACAATGAGGGAACATTGTTTACCCGCCAGTTTGACCCTGGCTTGCTCAACTATTTTTTAAAATACAGATTTGAACCACTGGTGTAGGAAAGGTAGCACCCACATTCATCCAGGTCCATTCACATCACTTAGATATTAAGAATGTCCTGTACCCCAGACATGTTCACAGGCCAATCCAAGAGAATAATATTTTAATTTTTTTAATTTATTTTTTATCAGATATTTTCTTTATATACATTTCAAATGCTATCCTGAAAGTTCTCTATACCCTCCCCCCACCCTGTTTCCCTACCTACCCACTCCCACTTCTTGGCTCTGGCATTCTCCTGTACTGGGGCATATAAAGTTTGCAATTCCAAGGGGCCTATCTTCCCAGTGATGGCCAACTAGGCCACCTTCTGCTACATATGCAGCTAGAGATACGAGCTCTGGGGGTACTGGTTAGTTCATATTGTTATTCTGCCTATAGGGTTGTAGACCCCTTCAGCTCCTTGGGTGCTTTCTCTAGCTTCTCCATTGGGGGCCCTGTGTCCCATCTTATAGATGACTGTGAGCATCCACTTCTGTATTTGCCAGGCACTGGCATAGCCTCATACGAGACAGCTATAACAGGGTCCCTTCAGCAAAATCTTTCTGGCATATGCAATAGTGTCTGGGTTTGGTGGCTGATTATGGGATGGATCCCCGAGTATGGTAGTCTCTGGATAGTCCATCCTTTCGTCTTAGCTCCAAACTTTGTCTCTGTAACTCCTTTCATGGGTATTTTGTTCCCTTTTCTAAGGAGGAATGAAGAATCCACCCATTGGTCTTCCCTCTTCTTGATTTTCTTTTGTTTTGCAAATTGTATCTTGGGTGTTCTATGTTTCTGGGCTAACGTCCACTTATCACTGAGTGCACATCTAATGCCTTCTTTTGTGATTGGGTTACCTCACTAAGGATGATATCCTCCAGATACATCCATTTGCCCAAGAATTTCATAAATCCATTGTATTTAATAGCTGAGTAGTACTCCGTTGTGTAAATGTACCACATTTTCTGTATCCATTCCTCTGTTGAGGGAGATATGGGTTCTTTCCAGCTTCTGGCTATTATAAATAAGGCTGCTATGAACATAGTGGAGCATGTGGAGAACAAGTTTTTGATTAAAGTTCTCCATTCCCAGATCTCTCTAGTTTGTGTCAAGCTGACAATAAAAACTAACCAGTATAGACAGGAACATGAAATGTTTTTGACAAGAGAAAACCTAACAACACAGCACACAGGTCTGTTGGAAAATAGAATATAATTATGTTATTCTCAAAAAGTATAGAACAGACTTTTGGTTCTCAAGCAAAATAAAGAAGATACATTTCTTCCTGTAGGCACCCCCACCCCAGCACAGCCTGGAATAAAGGAGAACCCTAGTGGCATAAAGAACCTGAACAGCAAGGTAGCTGAGAACCCCACCCCACCCCCAAAAAAAACAGCATGGTAGTGAGTTGCCTTCCCCCATCCTCTATGTACCCTTTTGGGAAGCTGGCTCATGAAACTCTCAATGGACAGTAGATTCTCAAAAGAAAAGAGGCCCCCAGGAAAAGCCTGCTGTAGTCAAAGAACAGTAAAGGGGGGAGTATAGGTCGTCAGAAATCTTGCAAATAGTAACTGCTGAAAAACAGGCAAGTTTTATTAACTAAATCTTCATTCTGCCTCTTTGGCAAAGGCAACAGAGAGAGCTAGGATTTCTACCTCTTCAGGCTGTGCTGAATTATCTTCCTGGGGAGTCGATGGAGAATCATGAGGAGCCTGGACTTCCACCCCTCCTTAGATACAAGATGTCTGTGGCTTTCCAGCTAGATGGCTGGAAAGGGCAACTGCAAGAATAAAGCAGTTCTTGCTCTATTATCTGTCAGATGTAGTAAGACCATGCTTCCACCAGGTCAACAGAGCAATAGGGATTGCCTGGAAAGAAAAATAATGCAGTCCTCCACGTGTTGGAGATCCTCGGTGAAGGCAGAATGACCCCCACTAGGAAATTCCCCACAGGAACATGCACTAGCATGAGTACAGGTCTAGCAAAAAATGTAGGACTCAAGTGCACCTACCCTGTCCTCACCAGCACTGTCATGACCTTCTCAAACTGAAGGTTTAAAATAGGATGCAGACATGATACTAGTCACAAAACTGCACACATTAACAGGGACCTTTAGAGTGATGGAGACCCGGAAAGCATCCAACAGACATTTTAAATGGCCATCATAAAAGACTACTTAGGAAGCAATTACAAACACTTGAAACAACTGGAGAAAAGTAGCTTCAAAAGAGCAGCAGCCCATACAAAGGTGGACCTGGTGAGTGGAGTTAAAGGGAAATGACTTCAAGACAAAGCTAACTAACTGATGGGCACAGTGTCAGAACAGAACTTTTAAGGGAAGATTCACAAACTTGAAGATGTCTGGAAAAGAGAACTGAATATCATTCACCAGAGAAAAACAAACTAAAAAAGTTATAACATACAAATCCTCAGAGCTCCACATGACAAAGAGCTAACATGTGTCACCAGAAAGAAAATGAGGGAAGAGGGGAAAGGAGTATTCAAAGAAATAACAGCTTAAATTCACACCCCCGAAAAGAATGTCATTTTAAGACCTACAGGTTGGGCCTCCTTTGGTGGTTAAACAACTCTTTCACAGGAGTGGGGAGGGCACCAGTGGAAAACACAGATATTTACATTATAATTCATAACAGTAGCAAAATTACAATTATGAACTAGCAATGAAAATAAGTTTATAGTTGGGGGTCACCACATCATGAGGAACGATATTAAAGGATCGCAGCATTAGGAATGTTGAGAACCACTTCTCTAAAGACTTAAGTGTTGGATCCTTTTCTAGGTGCTAGTTACAGGCAGAAAGTGATTTTTCTCATCAGAAACCAGCACCTCCCAGAGCTCCCAGGGACTAAACCACCAACCAAAGATTACACATGCAGGGATTCATGGCTCTAGACAGATATATAGCAGAGGATTGCCTTATCTGGCATCAGTGGGAGGGTAGACCCTTGGTCCTGTGGAGGCTTGGTGCCCCAGCATAGGGGGATGCTAGGGTGGTGAGGCAGGAGTGGGTGGGTAGGTAGAGGAGCCCCCTCGTAGAAACAGGGGGAGGATGACATAGGGGGCTTGCAGAGTTGAAACCAGGAAGGGGGATAACATTTGAAATGTAAATAAATAAAATAACCAAGGAAAAAGAAAAGAAACCAGCAGATCAACAGAAAGTAGCACACATTTCCTGTATCCATTACAAATCCTATTCATGGATGAAGGAAAACAGAAAGGGCAATAGATGACAAGAATGTTCCTGAAAGGGTTCTTCAAACATCAGGAGACCATGCAAGAAGAACGGAGGGACCAGAAAGGAATACAGAATGAAATAGTTAAACATAATATCCCTTCTTTGTTTTTCAGTTTTCAAATGCTGTTGGATTGTTGAAGAAAAAAAAAAAAGTAAGTAACTAGAAAGGAGTTTAAGTGTTTAACCACATAACCATGTAACTTTAAGATAGTGGACATGCTAATTAATTTTATTTCATCATTACAGGATGTATATACTCATAAGCACATAAATATGCTCAATTTATGTCCATTAAAATCAAACAAAAATAGTCTCAGGATGCATTTGTCCATGCACAAGGCCTTGGATTCAATCTTCAGCACTACAAATTTTTTAAAAAATGAAATTAAAATATCATTACTCTGATGTGATTTTCAAGGCATATAAAGGAATATTTGAGACAAATGTGTCATAGATGGGAGCACCAAGAGATTTAAGGGAAGCTGGATTTTCACATGCCCCAGGACAGTGAAACAGCAGAAGCAATCGTTGTGTGAGTATCTACTGCTGGCAGTATAGACAAAGCATGCATGAAGACACGTGGGAGCTCTCTAAGAAAGGCCATGTAGCCCACTAGAAGGCAGCAAAAGAAACTAAAAAGGAACTACAAAGAAAATCAAGAGAAGGCAAAAATAAAATAGTACATGTGAACACTACCAATCACTGCATTAGGAGCGAAAAGCCTAAACTAAACATGCTTATTAAAAACATGCATTATACAGTGGCATTTAAAAGCCCTACATTCGATCTATATGAAATTCACTTCAACTATAATGGCATGGATTGGCTGAAAATAAGAGGATATAGAAGAGAAAGCATTAACCAAGAGAAAAAGTGTGGCTATATTCATATCCCATAAACTGTAATTGGAGCAAGAAAATTTAGCAATGAATTCGCAGAAATTGGGACTAAAAGCTTACGACAAGTTAAACTCACTCCGAATATAACAAAATGTTTCGTGCCAGTGCTTACACCACAGCCCATGGTTCCTGCTTTAGTCATACTTTACAAGGCTAATGGGGAATGATGCATATTGATAGAGCATCTGATCTACCAAGAGCAGTTCTAAATAAGCATTCTACAAATAGAAGACCTGGAAATACACCAGACAAATATTAACAAAACCAGCAGGAAAGAATGGCAAATATGCCCATAGATTTCAGGATGTCAAACCCTCATTATACTTGAACATGTATAACAGTACAACTTGCAAGAAATCAAACAAGACTGTGGCACAAAGTATTGTCCAACAGCCAGACATTACTGGTACGGTACTGGTACATTAGTGGGCACATTCTACCCAGTAAAAGCAGGTTATGCATTTTTTTCAGCATCCACAAAGAATTTACCAAGATAGATGATATTCTAAGCCAAAAAATAAACTTGTCAAGATTTAAAATAATCACTACCATACAGAATTTGGAGTCATACACAATTAAATAGCAGAAATGTAAAAAATAAAATAAAATAAAATTTAAAAAGTCCAGGTAGTCAAAGAACATGCTTTAAAAGAGTCAATGGGCATAAGATTCTTTACAGAGAAAAATAAATAAATATGTAGAAATGAATAAAAATGCTTCATATCACAAATTGAGAGAGAGTTTATAGGAATGAATGTTTATGTTTTTAAAATCTCAGATCTCTAATGTAAGATTCCTATTTAATGAAATAGAAAAAACTGGAAAAAAAATAAACCCAAACCAAGCAGAAGGAAGTAAGGATGAGAACACACAAAATTAAAAACAGAAAAAAATAGTAGAAAAACCTGGCGCAACCAAGAGTTGACTTTTAAAATACATTTATGAAACTTAACAGTTAATGCCTGACAAAGCACACAAAGAACAGACATGAGCAGCTACAGTCAGCAGAGCAGGGAACAAACACCACATACCCTGGACTCTCTGTACGCACTGCACACACTAATGGAAGGGTGAAGCAAGGTGAAGCTGCCATTGGCCAGATAGTTTAATTGGTGAGTTCCACACAACATTAAAAAATACAAGTTCTACACATGTATTTCCAGAAAGCTTGAGGAAAAAAATAAAACTTTTCAAGTCACTTGGGAGTGAACACATGGTACTGAAAGAAAATGAGATTTTGTATCTTGTGATTCATGTAAAAGAGTTGTCTATGAACCTGTGGCCTGGGGCCAAGAACAAAGCAGAACAGACAGGGCTGTTGTTAAGACATTCCTAAGAACAGCTTGATTGTACAAGCAGGGCTATCTTGTCTGGGTCAACACCACCTGGCTGGAACCTCCCCTCTGTCTACTGCCCCTTGACACCGGGTAAAGTTATACATCAACTGGTTGCTATGTGAACAAAGATAAGCCCCTAGCCCACAGGAACAAAGTCCTGATGCCCTGTAATCTTAAAAAAAAAAAAAGAATAAGCCAATAGTGTGTCACTATGGTGAATTCTACACCCCTAAGCCCCTTACCCCATAAAAACCCCTAGCTTTCGAGCCTCGTAGCCTACATCCGTTATCTCCTGTGTGGGATGCATGTCGGTCCGGAGCTCCGTAATTAAACGTCCTCATGTAATTACATCAAGAGATGGTCCTTCGTGATTTTTTGGGTGCACGCCGAATCGGGAATTGGGTGGGGGTTTCAGTACGAAAGCCACAGCCAATCTAACTACCATGACAAAGTACAGAGAAGAACCTGCCAATACAACAGGGACTCTGCAGCTTTCTGTGGCTTTTTGTTTGGTTTTCTGTACAGATAGGTTTTGTTCTTGTTGGTTTTTGTTTTGTTTTGTTTTGACTGTTGCTTTTGTTTTTGTGTTTTGGAGGAAGGAGAGGAATGGAGAGACGGGGGGGGGGGCTGGGGGGGGCAGAACATGAAGTTGGGTTAGTAGTGAGGTGGGGAGGACCTAGGAGGAGTTAAGGGTAGGTAAAAACAAACAAAAAACAGTATATTGCATGTTTTGAATAAAATTGCATCTGTTTTAAATAAAATACTTTCTAAAAGACATATAGATGAAAACAGCAGGAATAAGATTTGCCTTCTTCGCAGATAATATAATAACTTAACTCAGAAAAATCTCATGAAATCTACAGAAAACCAAAGAACAACAAAATCAACCCATAAAAATAACCAGGAAACAATGAATTCAGAGGAACAATACAAAATCACATAATTTTTCTATGTATGACGAATGTATATATGGAAATTGAAATTAAAAGCTCTAGATCAGTTGAGATCATTCCAAAGACTCCAAAGTGTGTAGTGGCGGTACAGTTTGTCACGATGGTTCTACAGTATATACTGCAATCAAATCCACTGATCCCTTCAACATTATTCTGCTTGCTCAAAATTTCTTTGGCTGTCTGCGTTCTTTTATGTATCCACATGAATTTCATTTTATTTTTTCTATTTCTATGACAAATGACATTGGAATTTTGACAGGGATTATATTAAATATCTCCTTTTGGTAAGAAAGCCATTTTAAAAGTATTTATTTTCTCAGTCCATGAGCACTATCTTAGTGTTACTATTGCTGTGGTAAATCACCACAACCCAAGAAACTTAGGGAGGAGAGGGTTTATTCCGCTTACATTTCCATAGCATTGTTCAGCAATGAAGGAAGTCAGGGCAGGAGCTCAAACAGGGCCTCATCCTGGAGGTAGGAGCTGATAAAGAAGTCATGGAAGGGCGCTGCTGCTCATCATGGCTTGCTCAGCCTGCTTTCTTATAGAACCCAGGATCTACAGCCCAGGGATGACACCACTAACAATAGGCTGGCCCCTCCCTTGTCAATCACCAATTATGAAAATGCCTTACAGGTGGATTTTATGCAGGAATTTTCTCAACTGAGGTTCTGTGTGAAGATCTTACAAAACACTATGATAAATCTACCATAATCCCTAGCCATGCCTCCACTCCTCTGTATTTAACCAAGGGAGACTAAATAAACACATGGCTAAGATACTTGCACATCAAGAGTGAAACAAAATAGTGCAAAGCCCTGTAACCATAGGAAGGTATCCAACATCAGAGGAATGGATAAAGAAAATGTTGTATATAGACAGGGTGGAATTTTCTCAGCCAGTATGACCAAAGAGTCCCAAGGAAGGAACCCAGCTAGTGGGGAAAGAGGCATAGTGTGAGGGGCAGAGAGGAAGAGACGTGTAGCAGAGAGAGAAAGCCAAATATCAGCTATAATCTCTCCTATTAGTGGTGTGGGTTAGCATGGAAAATTCCGATGTGTCATTTTATACAGGTGTGTCATTGCACTTTGTTTCTGTTTGGCTCTAGTGTCTCAGATCCTAGCCTCACCCCGTGCTAATTGGGTTAGGATATGACAACAAAGAATAGTGCATGCAAACATAATTACTCACAAAGTGAGAACCTAGAAGCCCTTAACCCAAAACGTTGTACAGTGGTAGGTTTTTATGACTGTAGTATATGCCTCCCAGACCAGCAGCCAAACTCCTCCACACCCAAGACCAAACCTGGCTCAACACTTGTTTCGTGGGAAATTTTGCCATACTCAACATAAAACTTCAGTGAAATGGTTTACATCACTTTTCTTCTAAATCTTTGGAATCTGTGTAGAGTCCTTCATCCCGCACATCTGTCTGGACTTGCTGCATGTCAGGACGCTAGTGGAGCCCTCTCCCAAGACACTGGTCTTGGGAAGCACTGGGCCAGATGCAACTTTCAGACTCTGAAGAGTAACATTTTTGTGGGGGTTGGCTAGGACCTGAAACAGGTGTGCGGCATAGATACCCAATTGCTAGGGGGCGTGGCATCCTTGCCAGGTTTTAGCCGGCCAGGAAAAACAAATCCCTTCTGCTAATATTTGTCAGGCTCCTTGATCAACCGTAGTCTAAAGGTAGCAGAGCTGTTTTCTCAGAGCTTTCTCTAGCCTGCAGACAGCTCCTCCTGGGATACTTCAAAGCTGCCTGTGGCAGGTGGCTGGTGCTTTTTCCTGTCCTTTCAAGGGAGGGAGCTCTGGTGATGTCTCAGAGATTCACACCCTTCCCCAGCCCGGAGCCAAAAGTAATGACTTCCTGTCCTGCTGGGAATACACCAATATAATAGAGTCCATGATGCTCCAAGCTCCCCAGGATCTTCACATTCCCAGCAGATTCATTTATCTTGCTCCCCCAGGCTATCCGAAAGGTGACACCTCTCTATCAAAGGCCTTAGGAAAAGAACATTTGCTCAGCCATCAGTAGGACTTTATGTTTTCCTTTCTCCGCAGGGCTCTTTTCAAACTTGTCTGGCCGAAGCCACCACATTGCCTTACTCCAGACAAAAAAATACTTGAATGTCAAAGTGCAAATCATGATGCAAAATGTCAAATGAAGGCTGAGACAGAAGTACATTGCATGTACTATTTAGTTTTAAGCTAAAAGAAAACTATCTGAATGGCATGTTGTGGCTTCTAGGCAGCTGGGAAGCAAAGGGCAGGGAGGAGATGTTTTACACAGGCCTGTATTCAACAGAAAATCGTTGCTAACAAAACTCCCTGTCTGAAGCTTAGACTGAAGCAGTCTATTGTTTCTTTTCCAAAAGGCAGCTTGTCTACAATTTAAAAAAAAAAAAAAGGACAGTTGATATTGTCTTTCAGCAAAGATGATCCTGTTTCTCTTTCCTCTAGCCCATGCCAGAGATGAACCCAGGGTTTCCTACATGGATGTGTTCTGCCACTGTACCACAGGCTGTTTCAAGCAAGAGCAAGAATGCTTTTCCTTCTGCAGGCCTGTGAAGGCTGATCACAGGTACACAAGGCTACAACCTTTCTGTAGCCAAAGGATCCCTTGAGATCAGACCTTCAGTACCATAGCCTGTCCTCAGGTTGTTCGGGGTAGGGAGTTTATCCTCTAATCTGTTTCATGAGTGATGGCTGGAGGGCCTCCCATCCCCTACAGATAAAACCCCATCATTGTGTTTCCTCTAGAAATGCAGGTACACCGGATGGGAGAGAGCCCAAAGGATTTCAGAAAAGGCAGAGAGTGCTTTCAGGGCAAGGAAGTAGCTTTGGTGGTCAGTAGCAGCTCCCTAACCCAGAGCACTGTAACCTGCCTCCAGCATCAGCCATAGGCTAAGAGACAGTACAGACATCTTAGACCTTCGGGTAGTGAGTAATTCAACAAAGGAAAGAGGGCTTTGTTAGGTTTCAAAGCAGGTCAAAGGTGAAGGACAATGCCTATTTAACATATCAAAGGAGACCTGTCTGCCAGGTTCTCCCTGATTCCCCACTGCCCCTCTCTGATCCTCTCCCTCTCTCCCCACAGGGTCCACCTCAGGGTCATATATACTCTGGTCTCTCCTCTGGCTATGCTCCCCCACATATCTATAATGAACTTTCGCCTTCACCACCCCTAGGAGCAGTCATGTTTCTTTCCTTCTGTTTCTTTTCTTTTTCATGCAGACAGAATTAGAGAGTGAAAGTCACTCAAAGCTGAAATTCTAATATTTAACTTTGTTCCATCCCAGGACATGCCATCTGGGTGGCCTTTTCTTCTTTTTCTTTTTTTCCATGCATTTAATTTTATGGATGGATCTATCATCGTGAGAAGAAAGTGGAAGAGGAAGAGGAAATTGAGAATACTTCATGACCTGGTCTTTCTGGAGCAGGGAAAAAGGGTGGGGGTGGGGGGGCTTTCCTCACTTTCTCACTGTACACCTGCACTATGCACCTCATCCCACAATGTGTGTGTGTATGTGTGTGTGTGTGTGTGTGTGTGTGTGTATGCGCGTATGCACGCACACATGTGTTTGGTGTGTGTCCAAGCACATGTATGTATAAGGATGGGGTTGTACCCTCTGCCTCATCACTTGGTCAGTTACAGGTCTCTTGTTTATCACCCGGACTAGGACTCTCTCCCCTTCCTTCCGTGGAACATGACTGCAATCAGCATAAATATCCCTCTTATTTTGTACTAGGACTCCTTAAATGGCCCTGTATGTTGGAGGGCATATTTATCTGCTGAGTACCCCACTGTGCACATCCCCACTCTGCAGGAACACAAGGGCCAGGACCAATACACACTTGGCTTCATGTCTAGGCACTATACTGAGTTCTGCTCAATACCTTCTAGAAGCAACTAGCTCCTTCCCATATGCTTATCTTCAGACTTCAGAATGTGATCTGTTTTTTTTTTTTTTTTTTTTCAGATTTTTTGGAGAGTGTTTTTATTATCCAGGTTAAACAGGAACAACTTTGCTTAACTCCCCCAGCAAGCTGCTTTAATGCGATGTCTTCATTTCTTCCTCCTTTTATGTGCTAAACTTAGTTTGGACGGCATCGTCGTTTGCCTCCTTCTAGAACTTTCTACCAAATGCTGCCTGCTCTCCTACCTGCAGTGCTGCTCTTTTTACTGAAATCTTCTCTTGGACAATACATACCACAAAACCTTCCCTTCTTTGATCACAAAAACATTGTTTTTCTCTCTGTTCCAATCGTCTCAAATCCCTTCTTCCCTCACTTGCATGGCCTTACAAGACACTCACAGTGAAAAAGGATAATACAAAGCCAAGATCTGAGTGAGGAGTATGCATGTTTTCATTGCTGGCACGGGTGCTGACACAAGCCGGACTTCAATGGAAGTGCTCTACATGGAATCCTCAACTTACTGCCCATGTTCAGCATCATGCAAGAATTAGACAAAGTATCACTAACCATGGATCAAAATCCAAATTCTAGTAGATTGCACTGAATGAGTAAGCTTTTAAACTCTCTTTCAAATTAAAAAGAGAGTGCACATCAAGCCAGTGCTATAAAGCAGTCTGTATATTTTACTTCAATTAAAAATGGCTAAAATACATAAGGCTTCATTTCATTCCTAAGTGTGGCTTCAAAGACTCAGTGGAGGTTATGGTGCCACCATGCATCTTAGGACAAGATCAAATGTCTGCCCACCCTCAAGGCCAACATATCAAAGCCTTAGTGTGTGACTAGTGAATGCTGGGCCAGCTAAAGGGTTGGTCTTTTCCCCCTTCGCTCCCCAGGCCTCCCTTCCCCGATTTATGGCTGGGTGCCATGACACCAACCTCTCTGAGCCCAATGTGCCTATATTTGCTGCTAAGAGACAGTAGGACATGCAAAATAGGGTACTTTCTAATCTAGTAGTTGGTAAATATATATGGAATGGTGCACTTACTGTTTGTGTGACTGTACCTGTAAATTCTATTTATAAAAATATATTTATTGATTTGCATTTCTTAGCCCAGAAACTTAGTATACCCGAGATATAAGAGACAATTTGCAAAACACATGAAATTGAAGAAGAACAAAGACCAAAGTGTGGACACTTTGCCCCTTCTTAGAATTGGAAACAATCACCCATGGAAGGAGTTACAGAGACAAAGTTTGGAGCTGAGACAAAAGGATGGACCAGCGAGAGACTGCCATATCCAGGGATCCATCCCATAATTAGCCTCCAAACGATGACACCATTGCATACACTAATAAGCGTTTGCTGAAAGGACCCTGATATAGCTGTCTCTTGTGAGACTAGGCTGGGGCCTAGCAAACACAGAAATGGATGCTCACAGTCAGCTATTGGATGGATCACAGGGCCCCCAGTGGAGGAGCTAGAGAAAATATCCAAGGAGCTAAAGAGATCTGCAACCCTGTAGGTGCAACAACATTATGAACTAACCAGTACCCCAGAGCTCTTGACTCTAGCTGCATATGTATCAAAAGATGGCCTAGTCGGCCATCACTAGAAAGAGAGGCCCATTGGACAGACAAACTTTATATGCCCCAGTACAGGGGAACGCCAGGGCCAAAAAATGTGAATGGGTGGGTAGGGAAGTAGGGAGGAGGGTATGGGGGACTTTTGGGATAGCATTGGAAATGTAATTGTGGAAAATACGTAATAAAAAATATTAAAATATATATTTATTAATTGTACTAGTGCTATCTCTGTCTGTCTGTCTGTCTGTCTCTCTGTCTGTTTCTCTGTCTCTGTCTGTCTCTCTGTCTCTCTCTCTCTGTCTGTTTGTCTGTCTGTCTCTCTCTCTCTCTCACTTGCTTGCTCGCTCTCTCTCTCTCTCCTGTCTCTCCTGTACTGGAGATGAAATCAATAACTTACACATTCTGATTACATTCTCAACCACTGGACTACAATTAATCTCTCAGATATTTACATTCTGAGGCTGCTGGTTTATAGATACCTCCTACAAAGACCAGATAATCCCTTCTCCTGTGCTGTACACTAAGAAAAGTGCTGAGTTTCTTTTCTTAGGAAAGGTTGCCACCCCAACAGGTAACAGATTCCCCATGTGACCCCATCTTTCCTGCATGTGTGCTGTGTACATCTTCTCTTCATCATACCATACAGGATTATAGCACTCCTGTAGCTATTATCTAGCCTCTTTCTATCCTCCTTTTCCCTGCCCATGTCTTTCAATAATTACCCTTACCCTTCTATTCTTTATTCTCATAAAGTCATTTATTTTGATCCCACAAATGAATGAGACCACGCAGTGTTTGCCTTCCTGTGCTCAGTTTTGTTGTCTTTGTGTCTAGAAAGAAGCCAGGCCTCAGACTGAGCCCTCCCCCTGAGCTCACTGGAAGCAGATCCACACATCCTTGCTCTTTGCTTCACTATATACTGGGCCAGCTCCCACTATAAGAAAATGGACTCAAGAATGACCTGTCAGCCTCACAAGTCAGGTCTCTTCAGCCATGTAGTGCCCCCCATTTAGGATATATAGGACTATGTGCCTTGGATGCTCTCTCCTCACATAGCTTCCCCATCTAGGGCTTTTCTACTCAGATTAGATCATCTGCTGGAACACTGTTGAAATACACTAAATGGGTCTCCACTGTTCGCTCTGAAGCCTTTTTGCCTCAGCCTTAGCACCCATTACCTACATTGTTTTACTTTTTTTTTTTCTGAGACAGGGTTGCCCTCGCTGTCCTGGAACTCACTCTGTAGACCAGGCTGGCCTCAAACTCATTAATCTGCCTGCCTCTGCCTCCCAAGTGCTGGGATTAAAGGCATGTGCCACCATGCCGGGCCTTGTTTTTATAAACAATGTAAAGGGAGCTGCAAGCTATATGATGTGCACAGTGAAAACCAAACTTGAGACCTCTGAAAGATCATGTGCTCTTAACCACTGATCTCTGGGGATGGGGGTCTTTTCCTAAAAATGTACCCTGTCTCAGGATAGATGTGTCTCAGATATGGAGGTCTCTGGTACTCCTTCAAGGATATTGGCAAGAATTTGACATTGGGCTAGGACAAGGAAGTAGGCTCAGATCTTGATCATCTTGATAAATCCCTGAATACCATTGGATCTTTGTTTATGGACCTTTAAATATCCTATCTTCAAATATAGGTACATTCTGAGATGTTAAGTATATAACCACAACATACAAGTTTTGAGTGAGACCCAATCTGGTTCATAATAGCATCCAATATGAAAGTCTTTATCCTAAGTGGGAATCAGTTCCCAGCTTTTCTCTTTAGGTGATATTCTTCTCTAGCATTCATCAATTCTCAAGGTCATGGCTTTCTCTTTAGTCTTTTAGTTTATCAGACATGAAATTGTAAACTTCTGTTGCTATCAATATTTCATTTTTTTTCAATCTTTAAATGGCTTTTACTACTTCTCTGGTAGTTCTGGCCCACACTGATGCATATATAAGTAGCTACCTTAACACTTTTAAGCATGCTTTCAAGGAACTCATAGCATGCACACACATTTTTGACACTAAGAGCTCATAGCAATGTGGTCATACTCAGAGTCCATGAGCCATGAATGACTCTGGGGCTTCTGCTCTCTGCCTGGAATAGCAGTGGGCATAAATGCTCGAGGGCTTTTTAGTGCACTATGTGCAGAGGCTCAGCTCTGCAGCTGACCATGGAGAGCCTTGTTTAATAAGGAATTGATGAGTGCTCCCAAAGGACAGAGTCCCTACCCTGCCAGCACAGTCAAGGTGACAGCGTCTGATGTTTGCCTTTTCTGAATTCTCAGCCCAGGGAAGAGGTCAAACAGAACTCAGAGGTTTTGGTCACCCTTTCTCAAAGCAAAGAATAAAGAATAATGAGGGCAAATAAACTCCTTTTAATAAGTTGCTGGTAGACCACAGCCTACAGTAATTTTAAGCCCATTAAACAGTGGAATTAGTGAGAAAATCATATTTCAGGAAGAATACTTTATGCATAAATACCACCTAATTTAGTTAAGCCTATTTTATGAATTCGAATTTCTTTATATAAAAATTCAGGCATGAGACCTGTGACCAAAGCAGCTTTGTGGACATAGTTTTATTGCCTAACTTTAGATTTTTGACATCAAACCACTTACTGAACCACCAAGGTAAGCTATCCACTTTTAATTCAATATCCTTTCTGCCCCTCTATTTCCTCAATAATTCAGCACTTATGACTGAGCTGTAGAGATTAACCCTGCATTCTTTACTAATGCATTTGCACCATGCCATGGATGAGCTAGGGCTTGTAACAAAAACTACTGATCTAATTTTCAACATAGTTGTATTGGGAGATGTCTGAGCACTAGAGATTAAGGCAGCCAAGATGGATTAGTGCTGTCCTCCAGAGAGTCTCCTTCAGTTGGTGAGCTGGAGTCTGGCAAGCATGCTTATTTTGCTGATGGTCATGCAGGCTATTGAAATTTCATGAGCCAAGATCCAAGCACATAGCCATGTCAACAAGAGTCTCCCTGAAGAGCATATCTGGCCCACTCTGACTCCAACATGAATATCCTTGAATAACTACCAGTGTTATTCAAATAAAATTACAAAGTAAATTAAACTTAGAAAAACTGAAAGGACTCTATAGGTCACCCATGTAGTTTAACACAGTGCTCCATAGAGTGTAGTATCATGGACAAATGTTACTCCAAAGACTATACCACAGCTTTCAGAGGTTCAGACATGAGTTTGACCTGGTGTCCTCTTTTGGAATTACTATAAGCATCTGTGCCCTGAGACCCTTTTCTAGAAGAAGAGGGACAGAAGGCAATAGGACTAGAATTAGTAAACTACTAGGAGCCATGGTCTACTTCACACACACACACACAAAGAGAGGGTGGGGTTCACAAATGTATCTTTACAAAATTTTGAGGGAGGAATATTCTGTGGTCTTTCTTAATTCAGAATTCATCCAGACATTATGTGAACATACCTTGTCTGTCTCCTTCTGTACCAAGCATATAATTCCGTATCTATTCAGACATTCTATGAAAGTGCTTTGTCTGTCTCATTCAAGTATACAAGATACCAAGTATACCCTTTTATAAATTCCACTCCCATAACACCAGATTTGGGCATTCAGCATAACATGTCTGTCTTAGTCAGGGTTTCTATTCCTGCACAAACATCATGACCAAGAAGCAAGTTGGGGAGGAAAGGGTTTATTCGGCTTACACTTCCATACTGCTGTTCATCACCAAAGGAAGTCAGGACTGGAACTCAAGCAGGTCAGAAAGCAGGAGCTGATGCAGAGGCCATGGAGGGATGTTCTTTACTGGCTTGCCTCCCCTGGCTTGCTCAGCCTACTCTCTTATAGAACCCAAGACTACCAGCCCAGGGATGGTCCCACCCACAAGGGGCCTTTCCCCCTTGATCACTAATTGAGAAAATGCCTTACAGTTGTATCTCATGGAGGCATTTCCTCAACTGAAGCTCCTTTCTCTGTGGTAACTCCAGCTGTGTCAAGTTGACACAAAAATAGCCAGTACAATTGACCCCTTGTCAACTTGACACACAAACACATCACTAGTAAGCCTCAACCCTTACATTCTTATTCATCCCCAAGATCTAAATAACTTTAAAAGTCCCATAGTCTTTACATATTCTTAAAATTTGAATCTCTTTAAAATATCCATCTCTTTTAAAATCCAAAGTCTTTTTACAATTAAAAGTCTCTTAACTGTGGGCTCCACTAAAACAGTTTCTTCCTTCAAGAGGGAAAATATCAGGGCACAGTCACAATCAAAGCAAAAATCAATCTCCAACCATCCAACGTCTGGGATCCAACTCACGATCTTCTGGGCTCCTCCAAGGGCTTGGGTCACTTCTCCAGCCATACCCTTTGTAGCACACACGTCATCCTCTGGGCTCCAGATGCCTGTACTCCACTGCTGCTGCTGCTCTTGGTGGTCATCTCATGGTACTGGCATCTCCAAAACACTGCATGACCCCTTCAGTCCTGGGCCTTCAATTACAACTGAGGCTGCACCTTCACCAATGGCCTTCCATGGCCTCTCACAGTGCTTAGCCTCAGCTGCTCTGCATGACCCCTTCATGCCTTCAAAACCAGTACCACCTGGGTGACCCTTACACATTACCAAGTCCCGCTGCAGAAGGAGTACAACCTTGCCTATCTCTGGAACACAGCCTCTTTGTGCTTTCAGAAAACACTTCCCAGAAGATGTCACCTCAACGATGCTGGTCTCTTCTTAATCACCGCTAATTTCTTAGCTCCAGCTAACCAGCATCAATAGTCCCAGTAATGCAAAGTTTTTGCTTTAGTAGTTCTGGTATCTTGTTAATCACAGCTGATTCTTCAGCCCCAGCTAACCAGAACTACAAAATCTTCACAATAAAAACAGCAATGGCCCTGAAGAGAGTCTTTAATTTTCCCTCTGAAATTTCACAAACCAGGCCTCCATCTTCTGCACTGTTCTCAGCATTATCTTCCAAGCTCCTACACAACATCTGACAGAGCTCTTAAAAACAAATGGGTCTTCAAGCCCAAAGTTCCAAAGTCCTTCCACAGTCCTCCCAAAACATGGTCAGGTTGTCACAGGAATACCCCACTCTGCTGGTACCAATTTGTCTTAGTCAGGGTTTCTATTCCTGCACAAACATCATGACCAAGAAGCAAGTTGGGGAGGAAAGGGTTTATTCACCTTACACTTCCATACTGCTGTTCATCACCAAAGGAAGTCAGGACTGGAACTCAAGCAGGTCAGAAAGCAGGAGCTGATGCAGAGGCCATGGAGGGATGTTCTTTACTGGCTTGCCTCCCCTGGCTTGCTCAGCCTACTCTCTTATAGAACCCAAAACTACCAGCCCAGGGATGGTCCCACCCACAAGGGGCCTTTCCCCCTTGATCACTAATTGAGAAAATGCCTTACAGTTGTATCTCATGGAGGCATTTCCTCAACTGAAGCTCCTTTCTCTGTGGTAACTCCAGCTGTGTCAAGTTGACACAAAAATAGCCAGTACAATGTCATTTATAAGTCCTAATCTCAATGCAGATGTTTCCAGGGTTAAAGAGTCACCTATCTTCCCAGGCATTCATTGTGGGTTCTGACCTTCACCTACTTCCTAGAGAGGGTCAGAAATTCTGTGTGCATTTACAAAACTCACAAAATCCCCTATAGTCAAGTGGAAATACCTCACTTGAAAGATATTTAAATCTACCTCCTGCCTCTTTCACATTCTCTTTTTCTTAGTCTTTCAACCAATCAGTTAAAGACCTGGAAATCTTCAGTCACTCTTTTTGATGTAATGCAGGTAGTAAGTATCTCAGTGTTGCTCATGCTCATGTTTTAAAGGCAAACTTTCATAGTGGTACATGAGTAGAGGATATCCCTTGCTTAGTGACTTGTATGTTTTTTCCTGCCATTTTCCCATTGATGGATACTGACTTCCTGAGTCGTTTAGGTTTCTGTAGGTTCAGTGAGATCCACCACACATCTATGCATTTTTATTTATGTGCTTTAACACCTTTAATGACTTCTCTATCCTTTCTTCTACACCAGATGAGATATAAGATGTTCTGGAAGTCTTTTTTCAGGGAGAGGGGGGAGTCTTAGAATTGTAAATGTGAATGACCCTTGGTAGTAATCTTGTCTGACCCTTTATGTTGCTCACAAGAAGCTGAGACCTGAGGTGCCAAAGAACTGCTGCAGCCCTTTCCTTTAAGATAAGTTTTGGGCATGTACCACTGCTATATCTGGCACGACCTTGGTAGGGATAGAATGACATGGTTCCTGTCCCTGGGACAGGAAGGTCAATGGCGGCTGTGAGTGAAAGGATTGTTTGTATAATAATATACACATTCTACATTACTCCTTCAAGAAATACCCTCTCTGTTAATGTTAATAACACTATGAGCCTAGGAGACGAAGATATAGCTAATGTCTTAGCAAAATGGTAAACACTGGGACTTTCAGGACAGCCCTTAAGGCTATGGAAAAGAACTCTAAAAACATGAGTTCAAAAATATAAAATTTCTCAAAAAAATATGAAGGCCATGTGGATCATAAAGGATTTAGGAACAAAATCATCCACAAAAGATAATTTGTCAGAAAGATATTAAGGGAGGAGATAAAGAGATTTAGGGAGTGGTAATTACAGGAGATCCCACCCAGCTAAGTTTATTTTTTTTATATGGTTACAAAGGTAGGTAGATTCCTGAGTTCTGGGTAGGCCTAAGACAAAGCAAGATTAGGCCCAAGTGTGGTAGAAATGGTAATTTCAGAACAGGATCCCACCCAGCTAGCTTATTGTTTGTACTTAACAGAGGCAGGCAGATCTCTGAATTCTTTTGCAAGGTTAAAAGAAAATGTATGCTTGCTGTCTCCTAAGAACTAAGGGGCTGAAATCTTGGGGATGCTGATTCACAAGATAATTAAAAGGAAACCTGGAGTAAATGACTAGATTTATATGTAAAATAAAAGGCTAGGCTTATGATCTGCAAGAGATAAGCTATCCAGAGAATTTTGAGAATAGCTAGGGGAACTGCTTGGAAAACAGAGAGAGAGAGAGAGAGAGAGAGAGAGAGACAGAGAGACAGAGAGACAGAGAGACAGAGAGAGGGGGGAGAGATAGATGGCTATAGAAAGTAGATTAGAGAGAAAGATAGTAGAATAGAGAGAAATCAGGCTGGAAAGCTTTCTCAAGCAGATCATAAGCCTTCAGTTTAGACCCACAATTTGACTTCATTTCACTGCTCCTAAACACCCCTTCCTCAGAACCCTTCACCAAGCTGGAGGCTGTTCCTTGGCATACCACCTGCTATGATACATTGTATTTTATGGTGCAGGGAGGAGCCTGCAAAATTATCTGTTTCCAGTATGCTGTTGTTTAAAATTTTAAATAGAAATCAATTCTTTCCATTACTCTCTTGGCTTTCTCTCATCCATTTCCTTTTATAACATAACAGTTACTTTAAATATCCACATTCCTCACATATACATGAAACCCAAGACTAATAAAAAGCTATTTGTACTTAACATAAAGCTATATTTGATAAGGCTGATTCTTTTGGGAAACCCAAGCATTGAGGAAGCAACCTCAATAAAATGAAACTGAAGAAAATGAGAGTCTAAGATTGCAGATTCTAGGTCGCTGTGACAAAACATAGTTGTCTAAAGAGAAGATATGCTACAGAAAGTTTCTCTAAGAGGATGGTCCTGGGATTGTTTTCTAATGCAAGCTGGAAGACAGGTGTGTCAGACATGCTCCAGCTTTTAAACTGTGTTGATTTAAAAAAAAAAAAAAAAAAAACAAAGTAAAAGGTCAACTCACAAAACATGGCATTTTAAGAACAATCAGCTTTAAAACATGCATGTTGCTAGTTTTAATGCATTCTTATCCGTAGTCTGATTCACCAATAAACCTGCCAAAAAGCAACTTTGTAGGACTGTGTAGCAGTGCCTTGACTGTGTAGGGTTTGAAGAAGACATTTCTGGTTCTTGTTAGCCTTTACTTCTCAGTTTCCTACCCTGCTCTCCTTGGAGTTGCATGTCTCATTTTTATATCTGTTAGCTCATTTAACTGGATATATTGAAACCTGCTATTTTCAGGAGTGCTTTAAAGCAAGTAAGGTTTTATTACCTTCAGTGGGTTATATGAACAGTGATGGAATGAGATATGTATTATTCTCTGTAGTCTTTGTTTATTACATCATTGATCAGACATGCAACACTGTCTGTGGAATTCTAAGAGAAAGCACACGGGTTCTATGCAGGATGTAGCTATGTAATCACATGCCTAAGAAATTAAAGTATCGTTGTAATCATCTGTGACAGTTCAACCATGTCTAGCACGGTGTGCTGGTCACCAGCATTCAGGATGAGATGGGAGATGCTACAGGTAAGCAGCAGACCCATAGCATAGCAGTCAAAGTCGCTGTAAACAGCAAGTGTGGAGGTGTATCACTGGGACATTGTGGAGAAAGACAAAAGGACTATTTAGTTTGGGGAATCTATTTCCCCATGCCATGTGCTTCGATTAATTAGTGTAGCTAACTGTCTCTTATATCAAAGCAAATGTCGATCTTAAACCAAAACTATAACTTACAACCATATATTAAATCCCAAGTCACACATCAAAACTGTTCCTGAACCAATCATACAACCGAAGTTCTGGAGCACTACCTGCCCAGCAGTTAAACAAAGGCAGGCAGCTGTGTAAAGATACATGATATGAACACCCACTTACTTGTCAGAAGTCTACCAGACACTACTATGAAGAGTTTAGTTCTAGATGTTTAGCCATCTGATGACAGCAGCATTTGGCCTTGTGAGAGAATATGTAAATGCTATGGCTTCATATACAGGGAGAATATGTACTTGCACCCTCATCTCTATGAACTTCATTTAGTATCCAAAGAAGACTAAGAAGTGCAGCTATTTATATAATCCCAACAGAGGAATAGGCATCTGGTATGACACCAGGCCTCGATCCATCTCCATGATACCTGAATAGACCAAAGTTCAGAGTTATAAGGATCAGGGAAACAAATACTGTGTTCTTGGATCCCTGATGAAGACTCACTGAGCCCAGCAGGACTAACACAAAACCTTAAGCAAGGAGTAGGAAAAAAAAAAAGACACTAAATTGGAAGTGGGAGATAGGAGGTGCAATGATAACACACTGTATGAGATTCTTAAAGTATTATGTTAAAAATAAAATATAAAATTATGAGGGTAGCGGGAGCGCAGGGTTGCCTGACACCCGCCAGCTACCCACGACCCCCGCCGCAGGATTTTGGGACTGCTGGTGAGTGGAACACAGCTTCTGCTCCAATCCAATTGCGCGGGACCTGAGACTGCATTAGTTAGGGAAGCAGAAACAGGCCTGAGTAGGGCCACAGGCCTCACCCGGCCGGATCAGCGCCAGGGTAGCAGGAGCGCAGGGTTGCCTGACACCCGCCAGCTACCCACGACCCCCGCCGCAGGATTTTGGGACTGCTGGTGAGTGGAACACAGCTTCTGCTCCAATCCAATTGCACGGGACCTGAGACTGCATTAGTTAGGGAAGCAGAAACCTGCCTGAGTAGGGCCACAGGCCTCACCCGGCCGGATCAGCACCAGGGTAGCGGGAGCGCAGGGTTGCCTGACACCCGCCAGCTACCCACGACCCCCGCCGCAGGATTTTGGGACTGCTGGTGAGTGGAACACAGCTTCTGCTCCAGTCCAATCACGCGGGACCTGAGACTGCTCTGGTTGGGGAGAGAGAAATCCGGCCTACATAGGGCCACAACCCTCTTCCGGTCAGAAAAGCACCTGGGCAGCTGGGGCGCAGGGTCTGCTGACACTCACCAGCTACCCACAACACCCACCACAGGATCTTAAGACTTCTGGAGAGTGGAACACAGCTTCTGCTCCAATCCAATTGCACGCGGGACCAGAGACTGCATTAGTTAGGGAAGCAGAAAAACGGCCTGAGTAGGACCACAGGCCTCTTCCGGCTGGACCAGCACCGGGGTACGTCAGCTACCCACGACCCCCGCCGCAGGATTTAGAGACTGCTGGTGAGTGGAACACAGCTTCTGCTCCAATCTTTAAATAGTGACAACGATAACAACTAACCCCAGAGATTACCAGATGGCGAAAGGTAAACGTAATAATCTTACTAACAGAAACCAAGACCACTCACCATCATCAGAACCCAGCACCCCCACTTCGCCCAGTCCAGGGCACCCCAACACACCGGAAAAGCTAGACACGGATTTAAAAGCATATCTCCTGATGATGATAGAGGACTTCAAGAAGGACTTTAATAACACACTTAAAGAAATGCAGGAGAACACTGATAAAAAGGCAGAAGACAATAAAGAGGAAGCACAAAAATCCCTTAAAGAATTGCAGGAGAACACTGCTAAAGAGTTACAAATCCTTAAAGAAAAACATGATAACATAATCAAACAGGTAGAAGTCCTTACAGAAAAACAGGAAAACACATCCAAACAGATGATGGAAATGAACAAAACCATACTAGACCTAAAAAGGGAAGTAGACACAATAAAGAAAACCCAAAATGAGGCAACACTGGAGATAGAAACCCTAGGAAAGAAATCTGGAACCATAGATACGAGCATCAGCAACAGAATACAAGAGATGGAAGAGAGAATCTCAGGTGCAGAAGATTCCATAGAGAACATCGGCACAACAATCAAGGAAAATGTAAAATGCAAAAAGATCCTAACTCAAAACATCCAAGAAATACAGGACATAATGAGAACACCAAACCTACGGATAATAGGAGTGGATGAGAATGAAGATTTTCAACTCAAAGGACCAGCAAACATCTTCAACAAAATTATAGAAGAAAACTTCCCAAATCTAAAGAAAGAGATGCCCATGAAGATACAAGAAGCCTACAGAACTCCAAATAGACTGGACCAGAAAAGAAATACCTCCCGACACATAATAATCAGAGCAACAAATGCTCTAAATAAAGATAGAATACTAAAAGCAGTAAGAGAAAAAGGCCAAGTAACATATAAAGGCAAGCCTATCAGAATTACACCAGACTTTTCACCAGAGACTATGAAAGCCAGAAGATCCTGGACAGATGTTATACAGACACTAAAAGAACACAAATTCCAGCCCAGGCTACTATACCCAGCCAAACTCTCAATTAACATAGATGGAGAAACCAAAGTATTCCACGACAAAACCAAATTCACACATTATCTCTCCAGGAATCCAGCCCTTCAAAGGATAATAACAGAAAAAAACCAATACAAGGACAGGAACCACGCCCTAGAAACAACAAGAAGGTAATCCCTCAACAAACCTAAAAGAAGACAGCCACAAGAACAAAATGCCAACTTTAACATCAAAAATAACAGGAAACAACAATTACGTTTCCTTAATATCTCTTAATATCAATGGACTCAACTCCCCGATAAAAAGACATAGACTAACAAACTGGCTACACAAACAAGACCCAACATTTTGCTGCTTACAGGAAACTCATCTCAGAGAAAAGGATAGACACTACCTCAGAATGAAAGGCTGGAAAACAATTTTCCAAGCAAATGGCATGAAGAAACAAGCTGGAGTAGCCATTCTAATATCTGATAAGATTGACTTCCAACCCAAAGTCATTAAAAAAGACAGGGAGGGACACTTCATACTCATCAAAGGTAAAATCCTCCAAGAGGAACTATCAATCCTGAATATCTATGCTCCAAATACAAAGGCAGCCACATTCATTAAAGAAACTTTAGTAAAGCTCAAAGCACACATTGCACCTCATACAATAATACTGGGAGACTTCAACACACCACTTTCACCAATGGACAGATCGTGGAAACAGAAACTAAACAGGGACACAGTGAAACTAAGAGAAATTATGAATCAAATGGATCTGGCAGATATCTACAGAACATTCTATCCTAAAACAAAAGGATATACCTTCTTCTCAGCACCTCATGGTACCTTCTCCAAAATTGACCACATAATTGGTCACAAAACAGGCCTCAACAGATATAAAAATATTGAAATTGTCCCATGCATCCTATCAGATCACCATGGACTAAGGCTGATCTTCAATAACAAAATAAATAATAGAAAGCCAACCTTCACGTGGAAACTGAACAACACTCTTCTCAATGATACCTTGGTCAAGGAAGGAATAAAGAAAGAAATTAAGGACTTTTTAGAGTTCAATGAAAATGAAGCCACAACATACCCAAACTTATGGGATGCAATGAAAGCATTTTTAAGAGGAAAACTCATAGCTCTGAGTGCCTCCAAAAGGAAACTAGAGAGAGCACACATTAGCAGCTTGACAACACACCTAAAAGCACTAGAACAAAAGGAAGCAAATTCACCCAAGAGGAGTAGACGGCAGGAAATAATCAAACTCAGGGGTGAAATCAACCAAGTGGAAACAAGAAAAACTATTCAAAGAATCAACCAATCAAGGAGCTGGTTCTTTGAGAAAATCAACAAGATAGATAAACCCTTAGCCAGACTCACTAGAGGGCACAGGGAAAGCATCCTAGTTAACAAAATCAGAAATGAAAAAGGAGACATAACAACAGATCCTGAAGACATCCAAAACACCATCAGATCCTTCTACCAAAGGCTATACTCAACAAAACTGGAGAACCTGGATGAAATGGAGAAGTTCCTAGACAGATACCAGGTACCAAAGTTGAATCAAGATCAGGTTAATGATCTAAACAGCCCTATATCCCCCAAAGAAATAGAAGCAGTCATTAATAGTCTCCCAACTAAAAAAAGCCCAGGACCAGATGGGTTTAGTGCAGAGTTCTATCAGACCTTCAAAGAAGATCTAATCCCAGTTCTTCACAAACTATTCCACAAAATAGAAACAGAAGGTACTCTACCCAACTCATTCTATGAAGCCATAATTACTCTGATACCTAAACCACAAAAAGACCCAACAAAGATAGAAAACTTCAGACCAATATCCCTTATGAATATTGATGCAAAAATCCTCAATAAAGTTCTTGCTAACCGAATCCAAGAACACATCAAAACAATCATCCATCCTGACCAAGTAGGTTTCATCCCAGGGATGCAGGGATGGTTCAATATACGGAAATCCATCAACGTAATCCACTATATAAACAAACTCAAAGACAAAAACCACATGGTCATCTCGTTAGATGCGGAAAAAGCATTTGACAAGATCCAACACCCATTCATGATAAAAGTCTTGGAAAGATCAGGAATTCAAGGCCCATACCTAAACATGATAAAAGCAATCTACAGCAAACCAGTAGCCAACATCAAAGTAAATGGTGAGAAGCTTGAAGCAATCCCTCTAAAATCAGGGACTAGACAAGGCTGTCCACTTTCTCCATACCTATTCAACATTGTACTTGAAGTCCTAGCCAGAGCAATTCGACAACAAAAGGAGATCAAAGGGATACAAATTGGAAAAGATGAAGTCAAAATATCACTTTTTGCAGATGATATGATAGTATATATAAGTGACCCTAAAAATTCCACCAGAGAACTCCTAAGACTGATAAACAGCTTCGGTGAAGTAGCTGGATATAAAATTAACTCAAACAAATCAATGGCCTTTCTCTACACAAAGAATAAACAGGCTGAGAAAGAAATTAGGGAAACAACACCCTTCTCAATAGTCACAAAGAATATAAAATATCTTGGCGTGACTCTAACTAAGGAAGTGAAAGATCTGTATAATAAAAACTTCAAGTCTCTGAAGAAAGAAATTATAGAAGATCTCAGAAGATGGAAAGATCTCCCATGCTCATGGATTGGCAGGATCAACATTGTAAAAATGGCTATCTTGCCAAAAGCAATCTACAGATTCAATGCAATCCCCATCAAAATTCCAAATCAATTCTTCAACGAATTAGAAAGTGCAATCTGCAAATTCATCTGGAATAACAAAAAACCTAGGATAGCAAAAACTCTTCTCAAGGATAAAAGAACCTCTGGTGGAATCACCATGCCGGACCTAAAGCTCTACTACAGAGCAATTGTGATAAAAACTGCATGGTACTGGTATAGTGACAGACAAATAGACCAATGGAATAGAATTGAAGACCCAGAAATGAACCCACACACCTATGGTCACTTGATCTTCGACAAGGGAGCTAAAAACATCCAGTGGAAGAAAGACAGCATTTTCAACAAATGGTGCTGGCACAACTGGTTGTTAACATGTAGAAGAATGCGAATCGATCCATTCCTATCTCCTTGTACTAAGGTCAAGTCTAAGTGGATCAAGGAACTTCACATAAAACCAGAGACACTGAAACTTATAGAGGAGAAAGTGGGGAAAAGCCTTGAAGATATGGGCACAGGGGAAAAATTCCTGAATAGAACAGTAATGGCTTGTGCTGTAAGATCGAGAATTGACAAGTGGGACCTCATGAAACTACAAAGCTTCTGCAAGGCTAAAGACACCATCAATAAGACAAAAAAACCACCAACAGATTGGGAAAGGATCTTCACCTATCCTAAATCAGATAAGGGACTAATATCCAATATATATAAAGAACTCAAGAAGGTGGACTCCAGAAAGTCAAATAACCCCATTAAAAAATGGGGCTCAGAACTGAACAAAGAATTCTCACCTGAGGAATACCAAATGGCAGAGAAGCACCTGAAAAAATGTTCAACATCCTTAATCATCAGGGAAATGCAAATCAAAACAACCCTGAGATTCCACCTCACACCAGTCAGAATGGCTAAGATCAAAAATTCAGGTGACAGCAGATGCTGGCGAGGATGTGGAGAAAGAGGAACACTCCTCCATTGTTGGTGGGATTGCAAGCTTGTACAACCACTCTGGAAATCAGTCTGGCGGTTCCTCAGAAAATTGGACATAGTACTACCGGAGGATCCAGCAATACCTCTCCTGGGCATATATCCAGAAGATGTCCCAACCGGTAAAAAGGACACATGCTCCACTATGTTCATAGCAGCCCTATTTATAATAGCCAGAAGCTGGAAAGAACCCAGATGTCCCTCAACAGAGGAATGGATACAGAAATTATGGTACATTTACACAATGGAGTACTACTCAGCTATTAAAAAGAATGAATTTATGAAATTCCTAGCCAAATGGATGGACCTGGAGGGCATCATCTTGAGTGAAGTAACACAATCACAAAAGAACTCACACAATATGTATTCATTGATAAGTGGATATTAGCCCAAAACTTAGGATACCCAAGATATAAGATACAATTTGATAAACGCATGAAACTCAAGAAGAATGAAGACCAAAGTGTGGACACTGTGCACCTTCTTAGAATTGGGAACAAAACACCCAGGGAAGGAGTTACAGAGACAAAGTTCGTAGCTGTGATGAAAGGATGGACCATTTAGAGACTGCTGTATCCAGGGATCCGTCTCATAATCAGCTTCTAAATGCTGACACCATTGCATACACTAGCAAGATCTTGCTGAAAGGACCCAAATATAGCTGTCTCTTGTGAGACGATGCCGGGGCCTAGCAAACACAGGAGTGGATGTTCACAGTCAGCTATTGGATGTATCACAGGGCTCCCAATGGAGAAGCTAGAGAAAGTACCCAAGGAGCTAAAGGGATCTGCAACCCTATTGTTGGAACAACATGATGTACTAACCAGAACCCTGGAGCTCTTGTCTCTAGCTGCATATGTATCAAAAGATGGCCTAGTCGGCCATCAATGGAAAGAGAGGCCCATTGGACTTGCAAACTTTATAGGCCCCAATATAGGGGAATGCCAGGGCCAAAAGAATGGGAATGGGTGGGTAGGGAAGTGGGGGGCGCTATGGGGGACTTTTGGGATAGTATTGGAAATGTAATTGAGGAAAATATGTATTAAAAAAAAAATTATTTCTATGCAATCTCAAACCAGACCAAATCACAGTGTGGAGAGGGTAGTTGGTCATGAAGTCCCCTAAACAGGGAACTATTGGTAAATGAGGTCTGCTGGAAGGGCAGTCAATTTTCTTTAGTAAGAGTATAACCTCTGGCAAGTCTACCACACTTCAGTGGAAGGCCACACATCCATGAGTACATGGTCAGTGCAAATAGTACTTGATGTGTAAATAATAAATAAGAGAATCTAAAGCTGCCTGGATAGGGGCAGGAAATGTATCTGGGAGGAGTTGATGGGGGTGAATATAATCAAACCACATTATACAAAATTCTCAAAGAACTAATAAAAAATGAAAATTAAAAAAAAAGTAGTATCATCAAGTATAAACCATGTACTCTAATGCATGAGCCGATGGGAACATTTTGAATTCAAATCACATTAACTTAAACACAGAGTAATACTACATGAATCTCAAGATTATAGAGCACAGCAAATAACCATAGCAACAACCAATCTCAAGCCAAGACTGAATCAAGCCCTGCAGAGAAGGCCTGGGAGGGAGAGAAATGTGTTTTCATTTCCAGGCAGAAATGAATACTTGCTTTAGTTTCTACTCTGCACATCTCAACAAAAAAATTTGAGCTATATGAATGAGCTAGGGAGGAGGTTGGAGGGGGAAGAACCAGATACTCTCAGGAGACAAAGCAAAGTACATTCTGCCAGTCCTCCACCTCTCCTATAGTCCTTCGCCACTAAATTCTCTGCTTGTTTTCTCTGATCTCCCCTAATATTATTTTAAGGCTGGCCTTTAGGGTTTAGTGTAGCTTGTTAGTCTGACAGGGTTGTGTCAGTGGTTGTTCTGAAACACTTTGCCCAGTAGGACTCCCTCAACCTCCATGTGGACCAATATGTGTGGGGTTCAGGGATGCAGTTACAGCTCAGGCATTCATAGCTCCTCCATTTTTAATTCTTGACATGTGCAGAGTTTTCCACACAAAGCAATAAGGAGCACTGAGATCTTCTCTTGTCTCTCAGTACGTGCTCAGCCTTCCAGGCTCTCAGTACACAAGAGCTTCACAAAGCCTGCTCGGACTCTTCTATTACCAGATGTAGTGGTTTGGCCTCCCACAGACTCATATGTTTGAATGCTTAGCCCACAGGGAGTGGCACCATTAGGAGGTGTGGCCTTGGTAGCAGAAGTTCATCACAGTAAGGGTGGGCTTTGAGGTCTCCTATACTTAAGCTCTTCCCAGTGTGGAATTCCAGTCTCCTCCTGGCTGCCTTTGACAACTTTCCAGCGCCATGTCTACCTGGATACTGCCATGCTTCCCACCATGATGATAATGGACTAAACCTCTGAAACTGTAAGCCAGCCACAATTAAATGTTTTCCTTTATAAGAGTTGTCTTGTTCATGGTGTCTCTTCACAGCAATAAAACCCTAACTAAGACACCTGGATCTCTTTAAATGTCTGGCTAGCATTTTTATTACTATTTTTTAAAATAAATGAAAACATATGGCCTTTTCAATGAGTGGTGCTATAAGGATGACATATCCACATGCAAAATGAATATTTAATCATATCTCATACCATATGCAAAAGTAAACTCAGAGGAATTATAGACTTATTATTTTTGAGTGCTGGGAACAAATCCAGACCCTTCTGCATATTAAGCAAGCACTTTATCAGTGACCTACTTCCCTAGCCAAGAGCATACATTTAATAGAGGTAAAATGTAAACCTTGTAAGTTCATTTAAATACTCACAGGGCATAGAAGGGAAAATGTAAGCCTTATAGTAGAATATAAGATAAAATCTATGGCAATGTTTTAGCTATGGGGTTTAGATATAGCAATAAAAGCATGATCTATACAGGAACAACAGCAATCCATCAATTGGATTTTATTATAATAAAAAGCTTTTGTCTGAGAAAATTGCTATGACAGAGATAAAACAAATTTAAGTCACTTATATTACAAGACATGCATTCCGAACATATAAAATCTTGCTGAAACGCAATACAAAGAAACAATTCAGTTTATAAAGCAATGCAAATTTCACATACCTTACCCAAGAACACAAACACATATAGACAGGTTCAGCATCATGAGCTGTTAGTAGATTACAAATTAAAACTTCAAGATATCATCTTACTCACTAGAATGGATAATAATAAAATCTGACAGAACCAACTTCTGGCTCCACCTTTCACAGGTTAGTAATGGGATTCAAATGATACAATGACTCTAAAACTAAGTGTCACACACCATCTGTGAGGCTTACAAACAATCCTATTGCTAAGTACTTTTTGCAGATAAATCAAGGTATGAGACTAGGTTCAGGCCTCCAGGGAATCTGTGGTTCAGCCATTGTCTACTGATAAGTGAGGAAAACTAGACCATGTTTTTCTGAGACACTGGAGAAAGCAAAAATGTGGAAACAAAAATCATATCCACTCTTGCCCAGGAGCAGGAGAAGAAGAAGGTGAAGAATATAATAAGAAACCAGGAAACTTTGAGAGTAATAAAAATGTTCTATGTCCCTCTTGGGCTAGTTATTTCATCACTACATGTTTTCCCAAACCAATTGAAGGACACACTATAAATAGCAAAGAATAGTGTGTAGTTTTATCTGAGCTTTGGGACCTAGTACAGTACACTGTGATTATAATATCTGCTTGTCTCTCTCTCCATTGAGCTGTCAATGTCAAGGAGAGACAGGATTTGATTTGCTCAGAGCCCTGGAGTAACAAGTAACACATGGCTGAATGCTGCTGACTTAAGGCAACAATCCACAGTGAGGGCTATGGGGAAAAGCTGGAGAGTCAGGCAGAGGAAGAAAGTGGTGTCTTATCTGGACTCACAACAGTTGCCCAGGGAACAAAGAAGGGCCTGCCTGGTTCCTGCCCCTACAACAGCACAGGGGCACTGAGCTGTGAGCATTGTATCATCATGAACAATATTTCATCTTGTTTATCCAATCAGCTTCCAATGAAGCAGAGATCAGTGTGGCTGTGCTACTCAAAGTCGCCACCTTGTTGCTAAATACTTTCTTCCAAATGGACCAGAAATTTAGCACGTGTCTATTTCAGCTCAGTTTCATAACTATGAAGCTTACAGAAAATTAGGTATGTGACAACTTATATTTGGTGAACTATTACTAAAACCTGACAATGATAATGTTATCTATACCCCACACACATGTACAAAATGCTCACCTAATAAAATCACAAAGTTGCCTACCAGATGGACCATATGGAAGGGAATGCTTTAATTTCAGGTGAAAACTAGCTCTACACTCACTCCTTTATTAGAATATTCAGAAATATTTTAAGACAAATATGATTGGTACATTGTCCAGTAATCACAGACGCTTGATCCGGCAGCTGGTGCAGAGATACACAGCCAGATATTATGCAGAGAAATAGTCTAAATTGGAAGTCTCTATCAGGTCCCTCCTCTCAGAGCTCAAGGAAGCCAGAAGAAGAGAAGGAGGAAGGATTGTAGGAGTCAGAGGGAGTAGAGGACACCAAGAGAGCATAATCCACTGAATCAACTAAGCAGGGCTCATATGGGCCCACAAAGACTGAAGTGTGAAGTACAGGGTCTGCATGGGTCTATACCAGGTCCTCTGTGTACCTGTTCTAATTGTTAGTTTGCTGTTCTGTGGGACTCCTAACAGTGAGAGCAGGTGTTTCTCTGACACCTTTGTTGCTTTTGGAACCCTTTGCATCCTATTGGGTTGTCTTGTCCACTCTCAAAACTAGGGCTTTTTCCTTGTCTTATTGTATCTTGTTTTGTCACCTTTGGTTGTTGTCTCTTGGAGGCCTGCTTTTTCTAAAGAGAAAGGGGTTGGATCTGGAGGAGAGGGTTGGTAGGGTGCATGCAGGGAGGAATGGCGGGAAAGAAAACTATGATTGGAATGTATCATATAAGAGAAGAATCTCTTTTCCATTTTAAACAAGAAGTAAAGTGGTAATTCTTCAATTGTTACTGATAACATTTTTGATTTGAGATCAGAGCACAATCTCCAGGGCCACCCCTTTAGTCCCATATGGTGCCCACTCTTCACTCCTGTGTTGGGTGGGCCTCTAAGCTGCTGTTCCCTTCTTAGCCATTTATCCAGTCATCAGTATTTGCTCTGCCTCACCACAGCTCTAATTCTGAGATCGTTTTCAGTGGTTAGTTTAGACACTGAAAAGGGCAACTCTGTCTCCATTTTCTAAGAACCTTCCCAAGAGTCCATCTAAATTCTCAGCTGCACATCTCACAAGGTCCTTCTAAGCCTGGGGTTTCTGACACAGGAGTGAGAAGGGAGTTACCTCACTAGATCCCGGCACCTTGCTGAATGGAATGGTCCATAAACTTAGAGATGGTGTTATCATACTTCTTCGCCTTCATAGATTTCAGGGTCCTGAGAGTCTATAGAGCTCAAGTGCATTAGTGAGCGCTGTAAAGCTCTTTCTTTACATACATGTGGAATGATGCAGGGCTGAGTTAGAAGCTTGCCTGTGAGGTAAGCCCCTTCTTACTGCAGAGTTGACGATGCTGTAGTCAGAAACGCCAGGCTTAGAAGGACCTTGTGAGATGTGCAACTGAGAATTGAGATGGACCCCTGGGAAGGTTCTTAGAAATCCCTGGTGTTAACCCTGTTTCCTAACCTGTATGTGGGGTGATGGATCATAAGAGGAAGCCTGGTAAGGTTAAACTAAGGCTTGAAGACCTGGGGACCCTGAAGGGATTGTAGGAGCTTCACCTTCTCCAGGCATCAGGCCCCTGTCATGTAGCAACAATCCCCCCATAGAGAGAATTGTGGCCATCAGACAGCACCTTCAAGCCCCTCTAGATGTAGATGAGGCATCTCTAACATCTCAGACCAAGCCAATAGAAAGCACCTGCTGTCAGACCCCAACTCACCCCAAAACTGTATATAAGATCCTATCTGTAGTCTGTAGTCTAAGAGCATCTGTCGCAAGAGCTGTAACACTGCTTTGGAAGAGAACTGCTGTCCTGAAGCTTTTGTCACCAGAAGCTCCTCCCTTAACCCTCACTGGCTCAGCTGGGTGTGGCTCGGTACAGCCAGTGCAAAATCTTGGAGCAACCTGCTAGAGCAGTGGCAGCAGTGGTAGCTGCAGTAGCAGCAGAGGCAATGGAGACAATTCCCCCTCCCTGCTCACGCCCTTTGCCTTCACTTGAATCCTCCCACCTAGCCGGACCAGAGATCCCCACAGATAGCCTCTGATACACAGACTGGCACCTGTATACTTAGGATCTCCTAGAATGTTTCCTTCTTTTCTCAGCTCATCATTTTCCCAGAGTACAGCTATGTATAGAAATAAAATTTCATCCTGTGTCTTTGGCTCCTCTTCAATACCTTCTCCTCTGTGACTGTGGAGAGACGTATTCAACGCTTCCCCATGGTATTCAATGTTATTTCTAAACATGAACCAGAGCAAAATTTCTAGGCTGTTAATCAGGAAGACTGAGGGGGGTGGTGAGAAATTCCTGGTTACATCCCCACTAAGTAGACAGCAGTTCCCTACTTTCCTGTTCTCCACAGAGACTCCCAAATCATAGCTCTTCCAGCCATGCTTAATATGACATTCTCCATCTAAATTTCTGTGGGACAGGGGATATTGTCATAAATTAAAAGGCTATCTCATGTGGTTGTGTCACTTATGAAATTGTAACAGGACAATTGCTTGCTGTAGCTTGTCATGAAGAAGTTACATACATTCGGAGGACATCATACTTTGAAATTTAAGCTTTCCTTTTGCCCTAGGCTAGCAAGTCTGAGTAGTGATAAATTTCTGCTCTAATTGACAATAGGATAGTGAGGACACATGACTGGCCTTCAGCAGTATACATACTGTGTTGCTGAGCAATGGGTTAAGTGGAGTAATTAGTACATTTAGTTATCAACTTGCCATAACTTACAGTCATGGAATGCCACCAAAAGTCATGTGAATTTTCCTAAGGAAGAAAACTCAAAGGTTGTTCTAAAACACATTCATTTTGTGCTTTCTGAAGCATCCTAATTGATTTTTCCAGTCATTAACACTCATGCTGCTATAGTCTAGATTTGGAACATATCCCAAAGACTCATATTTGGATATATTAGAAGGTGGTGATCTTGTTTTAGTCTCATTTCTATTGCTGTGACAACACAGTCTGACAAATAAAATAAAATAAAATAAAAACCTTATAAGGATGAAAATTTGGCTTATAATTTTGCAGTTCCAAAGAAAACAAGAAGGAACTCAAGAAACTAGTCACATCAAAATGCTGGCCAAAATACAAGAGACAATACACACAGCTTTGTTTCTTGCTTTCATGCTTATGGCAATGTTCCACTAGCTTTCAATGTTCAGCTAGCTTTCTTTACTGTTAGTCATCCCAGAGCCCAGCCTAGGAAATGGTGATGCCCACAGTGAGCTGAGCCTTCCTTTATTAATTAATAACAAAGATACCACACAAAGACCTGCCTACAGGCCAACTTAATCTAGATAATTCCTCAGTAAGATGCTCTCTAAGTCCATCTGTGCCATATCTATATATCCATGCTCTCAGACCTCTATCTGGTCACATAGATCCTGCACCTGCTTTACCTCATGAGTTTCTCCACAACCAAGGCCACTAATGCTATCTCTATACCCTTGGAAATACCTCTAGTTGTAAAGCTACTGCACTTGTTTTCCATGAAGAGTTCTTCCATAAGCACAATCCTCATACTCCTAGACTTATCACAGACTATATACTCCCAGGCCTCCCTCCTATACTGGCTTTATTTGAAAAGTTTCCTCAGAAACAAGTTGTCTTTGAACTCCTAGACCTAGTTCCAACCATATAGCTCACATACCAGCTTTGCCTGGTGAAGTCCCACAAAAACTCACAAACTATCACCATACTCCCAGGTATATCTCTAGTCACCCACTTTCTCTAGGTATATCTCTTGAACCCACTTTCCCTGTTCTCTAAAAACAAGCCTGCCAACACCATCTCTACACACTCAGACATACACCAGGAACACAGTTCATGCATCTTTACCAATCCTAAGTCCTAGAGGGGACTAATGTCCAGTATATATAAAGAACTCAAGAAGATGGACTTCAAAATATCAAATAACCCTATTTAAAAATGGGGTACAGACTAAAAAAAAGAATTCTCAACTGAGGAATACTGAATTGCAGCGAAGCACCTGAAAAAATGTTCAATATCCTTAATCAACAGGGAAATGCAAATCAAAACAACTCTGAGATTCCGCCTCACACCAGTTAGTATGGCTAAGATCAAAAATTCAGGTGACAGCAGATGCTGGCAAGGATGTGGAAAAAGAAGAACACTCCTACATATTTTTGTGCATACATGCACACACAGTTTAAATGAAGCTGCATCACTTGGGTGATAATACCTTCCCTAAGAACCATAGACTGTCTAACAGAAATTCAGTGCCAACCATAGAAACCTTTCTTCGGGTTGTTAGTCAGGGAAGTCCAAGAAGGCTCTAAAACAAATCAGGATATTACTGTTGTCCTTGGGTGCCTCTCAGAACTATTTCTGAAGACACCACAAACTTTGAACACAGGACTTGGATAAGTTGGAATTGAGCTGGAACTGACCTGGAAGCCACTCCCCTGAGGAATAACTCTTACTGTATCAGAAAGTGTTATTCAAGTTGCTCAAGGGAAAAAAAAAAAAGAAATCAACAGTCAGTCCTACTCAGTTGTAAATATATGAGTCAAAACAATGTGACAAGATATCCCAGACAAGAAACCTCAATGGTGCAGTGGTGGCACTTTTACATTGGCCATTACATATCTAAACATACATTACATATATAAATCATTAGATAGTTTTTACCGGCCTGAGCAACAGCGGGAGACATCTTGGTTCCAGGACTCTGCCGAAAGTAGTCTGCACAGGTGAGAGTGTGGACTACAGAAGCTAACAGCATCTGGGACAGGTGGGAGCCACAGAGCTTCTGAGGCAGCCACATTTTTGGGCTCCAGATATCCAGGCACCTTCCCAGCCAGGAGATAGGTGTCTGCCCTGCCCAGGAGGGCTTTGCAGGAGCACCTGGGGGAGCCATCTTGGTTCCTGGATCCCTCCGATACTAGTCTGGGCAGGTGAGAGTGTGGACTACAGAAGCTAACAGCTCCTGTGACAGGCAAAAGCAACACAGGTTCGGGGACAGGTCCTGTTTTGGGCCTTCATCTTCGGCCAGGAGGGAGGTCCGAAACCCAGATATCTATGCACCTTCCCTATAAGATGGGAGCTTGCCTGCAGAGAGTGCTCCAACCAATGAAACTCAGAGGAGAGAGCTATTATCCCAGGTCTGCTGATAGAGGCTAACAAAATCACCAGAGAAACAATCTCTAACCAGAGACAACTATAAAAACTAACTCCAGAGATTGCCAGATGGTGAAAGATAAATGTAAGAATCTTACTAACAGAAACCAAGACCACTAACCATCATCAGAACCCAGCATTCCCACCTTGCCCAGTCCAGGGCACCCCAACACACCCAAAAAGCTAGACCCAGATTTAAAAGCATGTCTAATGATGATGGTAGAGGACATCAAGAAGGACTTTAATAACTCACTTAAAGAAATACAGAAGAACACTGCTAAACAGGTAGAAGACCTAAAGAAGCACAAAAATCCCTTAAAGAATTGCAGGATAACACGACCAAACAGGTGATGGAATTGAATAAAACCATCCAAGACCTAAAATGGGAAGTAGACACAATAAAGAAAACCCAAAGTGAGGCAACGCTGGAGATAGAAACCCTAGGAAAGAAATCTGGAACCATAGATGCGAGCATCAGCAACAGAATACAAGAGATGGAAGAGAGAATCTCAGGTGCAGAAGATTCCATAGAGAACAACAGCACAAGAATCAAAAAAAATGGAAAATGCAAAAAGATCCTAACTCAAAACATCCAGGAAATCCAGGACACAATGAGAAGACCAAACCTAGAGATAATAGGAGTAGATGAGAATGAAGATTTTCAACTTAAAGGGCCAGCAAATATCTTCAACAAAAATTATAGAAGAAAACTTCCCAAACCTAAAGAAAGACATGCCCATGATCATACAAGAAGCCTACAGAACTCCAAATAGACTGGACCAGAAAAGAAATTCCTCCCAACACATAATAATCAGAACAACAAATGCACTAAATAAAGATAGAATATTAAAAGCAGTAAGGGAAAAAGGTCAAGTAACATATAAAGGCAAGCCTATCAGAAGTACACCAGACTTTTCACCATAGACTATGAAAGCCAGAAGAGCCTGGACAGATGTTATACAGACACTAAAAGTACACAAATGCCAGCCCAGGCTACTATACCCACCCAAACTTTCAATTGCCTTAGATGGAGAAATGAAAGTATTCCACCACAGAACCAAATTCACAGGTTACCATTCCACGAATCCTGCCCTTCAAAGGATAATAAAAGAAAAAAAAAAAAAAAAAACAATACAAGGACGAAAACTACGCCCTAGAAAAAGCAAGAAGGTAATCCCTCAATAAACCTAAAAGAAGATAGCCACAAGAACAGAATGGCAACTTTAACAACAAAAATAATAGGAAGCAACAATTACTTTTCCTTAATAGCTCTTAATGTCAATGGACTCAACTCCCCAATAAAAAGACTAACAGACTGGCTACACAAACAGAACCCAACATTTTGCTGCTTACAGGAAACTCATCTCAGGGAAAAGAATAGACACTACCTCAGAATGAAAGGCTGGAAAACAATTTTCCAAGCAAATGGTCTGAAGAAACAAGCTGGAGTAGCCATTCTAATATCTAATAAAATCGACTTCCAACCCAAATCATCAAAAAAAAAAAAAAAAAAAACCAAGGAGGAGCACTTCACACGCATCATCAAATGTAAAATCATCCAAGACAAACTCTCAATTCTGAATATCTATGCTTCAAATACAAAGGCAGCCACATTGATAAAAGAAACATTAGTAAAGCTGAAAGCACACATTTCACCTTACACAATAATAGTGGGAGACTTCAACACACCACTTTCACCAATGGACAGATCATGGAAACAGAAATTAACAGGGACACAGTGAAACTAACAGAAGTTATAAAACAAATGCATCTAACAAATATCTACAGAACATTTTATCCTAAAACAAAAGGATATACCTTTTATCAGGACCTCATGGTACCTTCCCCAAAAGTGACCACATAACTGGTCACAAAACAAGCCTCAACATATACAAAAATATTGAAATTGTCCCATGCATTCTATCAAATCAATGGAATAAGGCTGATCTTCAATAGCAAAATAAGTAATAGAAAGTGAACTTTCACGTGGAAACTGAACAACACTCTTCTCAAAGATACCTTGGTCAAGGAAGGAATAAAGAAAGAAATTAAAGACTTTTTAGATTTTAACGAAAATGAAGCCACAACATACCCAAACCTAGATGACACAAAGAAAGCATTTCTAAGAGGGAAACTCATAGCTCTGAGTGCCTCCAAAAAGAAACTGGAGAGAGCACACACTAGCAACTTGACAGCACACCTAAAAGCACTAGAAAAAAAATGGAAGAAAATTCACCCAAGAGGAGTAGACGGCAGGAAATAATCAAACTCAGGGGCGAAATCAACCAAGTGGAAACAAGAAGAACTATTCAAAGAATCAATTAAAAAAGGAGCTGCTTCTTTGAGAAAATCAACAAGATAGATAAACCCTTAACTAGACTCACTAGAGGGCACAGGGACAGCATCCTAATTAACAAAATCAGAAATGAAAAGGGAGACATAACAACAGATCCTGAAGAAATCCAAACCACCATCAGATCCTTCTACAAAAGGCTATACTCAACAAAACTGGAAAACCTGAATGAAATGGACAAATTTCTAGACAGATAAAAGGTACGAAAGTTAAATCAGGATCAAGATAACAATCTAAACAGTCCCATATCCCTTAAAAATAAATAGAAGCATTCATTAATAGTCTCCCAACCAAAAAAAGCCCAGGACCAGATGGGTTTAGTGGAGAGTTCTACCAGACCTTCAAAGAAGATCTAATTCCAGTTCTGCACAAACTATGCCACAAAATAGAAGTAGAAGGAACTCTACCCAACTCATTCTATGAAGCCACAATTACTCTGTTACCTAAACCACAGAAAGATCCAACAAAGATAGAGAACTTCAGACCAATTTCCCTTATGAATATAGATGCAAAAATACTCACTGACCGAATACAAGATCACATTAAAGCATTCATCCATCCTGACCAAGTAGGTTTTATTCCAGAGAAGCAGGGATGGTTTAATATACAGAAATCCATCAACGTAATCCATTATATAAACAAACTCAAAGACAAAAACCACATGATCATCTAGTTAGATGCAGAAAAAGCATTTGACAAAATCCAACACCCATTCATGATAAAAGTCTTGGAAAGATCAGGAATTCAAGGCCCATACCTAAACATGATAAAAGCAATCTACAGCACACCAGTAGCCAATATCAAAGTAAATGGTGAGAAGCTGGAAGAAATCCCACTAAAATCAGGGACTAGAAAAGGCTGCCCACTTTCTCCCTACCTATTCAACATAGTACTTGAAGACCTAGCCAGAGCAATTCGACAACAAAAGGAGATCAAGAAGATACAAATTGGAAAAGATGAAGTCAAAATATCACTTTTTGCAGATGATATGATAGTATATATAAGTGACCCTAAAAATTCAACCAGAGAACTCCTAAACCTGATAAACAGCTTCAGGGAAGTAGCTGGATATAAAATTAACTCAAACAAGTCAATGGCCTTTCTCTACACAAAGAATAAACAGGCTGAGAAAGAAATTAGGGAAAAAACATCCTTCTCATTAGTCACAAATAATATAAAATATCCTGGCGTGACTCTTACTAAGGAAGTGAAAGATCTGTATGATAAGAATTTCAAGTCTCTGAAAAAAGAAATTAAAGAAGATCTCAGAAGATGGAAAGATCTCCCATGCTCATGGATTGGCAGGATCAACATTGTAAAAATGGCTATCTTGCCAAAAGCAATCTACAGATTCAGTGCAATCCCCATCAAAATTCCAACTCAAGTCTTCAACGAATTAGAAAGAGCAATCTGCAAATTCATCTGGAATAACATAAAACCTAGGATAGTAAAAACTCTTCTCAAGGATAAAAGAACCTCTGGTGGAATCACCATGCCTGACCTAAAGCTTTACTACAGAGCAATTATGATAAAAACTGCATGGTACTAGTATAGTGACAGACAAGTAGACCAATGGAACAGAATTGAAGACCCAGAAATGAACCCACACACCTATGGTCACTTGATCTTTGACAAGGGATTTAAAACCATCCAGTGGAAGAAAGACAGCATTTTCAACAAATGGTGCTGGCATAACTGGTGGTTATCATGTAAAAGATTGTGAATTGATCCATTCCTATCTACTTGTATTAAGGTCAAATCTAAGTGGATCAAATAACTCCACATAAAACCAGAGAAATTGAAACTAATAGAGGAGAAAGTGGGGAAAAGCCTCGAAGCCATGGGCACAGGGGAAAGATTCCTGAATAGTACAGCAATGGCTTGTTCTGTATGTTAGAGAATCGTTAAATGGGACCTCATAAAACTGCAAAGTTTCTGCAAGGCAAAAGACACCATCATAAGACAAAAAGGCCACCAGCAGATTGGGAAAGGATCTTTACCTGTGATAAATCAGATAGGGGACTAATATCCAATATATATAAAGAACTCAAGAAGGTGGACCCCAGAAAATCAAATAACCCCATTAAAAATGGGGCTCAGAGTTGAACAAAGAATTCTCACCTGAGGAATACCGAATGGCAGAGAAGCACCTGAAAAAATATTCAACATCCTTAATCAAATGCAAATCAAAACAACCCTGAGATTCCACCTCACACCAGTGAGAATGGCTAAGATCAAAATTTCAGGTGACAGCAGATGCTGGTGAGGCTGTGGAGAAAGAGGAACACTCCTCCATTGTTGGTGGGATTGCAAGCTTGTACAACCACTCTGGAAATCAGTCTGGCGGTTCCTCAGAAAATTGGACATAGTACTTCTGGAGGATCCCGCAATACCTCTCCTGGGCATATATCCAGAAGATGTCCCAACCGGTAAGAACATGCTCCACTATGTTCATAGCAGCCTTATTTATAATAGCCAGAAGCTGGAAAGAACCCAGATGCCCCTCAACAGAGGAATGGATACCAAAAATGTGGTACATTTACACAATGGAGTACTACTCAGCTATTAAAAAGAATGAATTTATGAAATTCCTAGCCAAATGGATGGACCTGGAGGGCATCATCCTGAGTGAGGTAACACAATCACAAAAGAACTCAAATGATATGTACTCACTGATAAGTGGATATTAGCCCAAAACTTAGGATACCCAAGATATAAGATACAATTTGCTAAACGCATGAAACTCAAGAAGAACGAAGATCAAAGTGTGGACACTGTGCCCCTTCTTAGAATTGGGAACAAAACACCCATGGAAGGAGTTACAGAGACAAAGTTTGGAGCTGTGATGAAAGGATGGACCATCTAGAGTCTGCCATATCCGGGGATCCATCCCATAATCAGCTTCCAATCGCTGACACCATTGCACACACTAGCAAGATTTTGCTGAAAGGACCCAGATGTAGCTGTCTCTTGTGAGACTATGCCAGGGCCTAGCAAACAGAGAAGTGGATGCTCACAGTCAGGTATTGGATGGATCACAGGGCTCCCAATGGAGGAGCTAGAGAATGTACCCCAATCGCTAAAGTGATCTGCAATCCTATAGGTGGAACAACAATATGAACTAACCAGTACTCCCCCCTTGGACCTCGTTTCTCTAGGGGCATATGAATCAGAAAATGGCCTAGTCGGCCATCAGTGGAAAGAGAGGCACATTTGTCATGCAAACTTTATATGCCTCAGTACAGGGGAACGCCAGGGCAAAGAAGTGCGAGTGGGTGGGTGAGGGAGTGGGTGGGGGAGTGTGAGGGGTACTTTTAGGATAGCATTGGAAATGTAAATGAAATAAATACCCAATTAAAAAAAAAAGGACCAAGAACTTGGGAAGATTAACATTTCCTCCAAGGTAAGACAGAGCTGGAAAAAAATCTTTCTACTACTTCCTCCTTCCACTATTCATGAAGTATATTTTTATATTCTAGAAATCCTTCTAACCCCATCTTAATTGGTGCGTCATTATAAACATACACACACACAAACACACACAGAGAGAGAGAGAGAGAGAGAGAGAGAGAGAGAGAGAGAGAGAGAGAGAGAGAGAGATCACATTGCAGACATCTGTTCAGTGAACCTGTGGTATGCCTATTTGCTGTTGTTTACTTCCCTAGTTAGAGTAATGGACTCTTAAGAACAGGGCCCTTGCTGTGTTTTCCATTACCTACCTAGGGCTAGAATGGTGCATGTAGTAATGTATCTAATATATTTTGAACTGATGCACGAGTGAGGTTCACTGGGTCTTCAGGCTGCTCTACAATAGCTAAACCTGTAACTGAACTCTCAGCAAGCAGACACAGCCCTCCTCTTTCCCAGAATTGAGACTGACTAACTTTTTAGGCTAATGAGAAAGAATCATATTTTTAGGGTACTTGTTGAAAAGCATTGTTTGTTCGCCTTAGATTCAACTGCAATGCTGATCCAACAAAGTTTATAGCTGTTCTCAAAAGGCTAACCACATTATCATCAGGGAAATCACATTCTAAACAGAACACTCAAACTGGAGCCTTTATAATCAAGTGGTTGTTCACCCACATGAGATGCTATGCTTCCTAGCCAACTGACAAATGCTTTGTAAATTTAGGTCCTTGTAAATCTACAAAGAAGGTCAGAAAATCCTGTAACCATTTATGTTGTTTCAGATGTTGAAACAAGCTGATGCTGGCATGCTCAGTGATCCCTGGTCAACCAAAGCAGAAGGTCCCTCTTCAGGGTCACCAACACAAGACCAAAATTGCTTGCTGCCACATCAAATGCCTACCTCACTGATCTCGGGTCAGCACAGCAGGTAGGTTAATTGTCACCTTACATGACCTCACATCAGTACAGCAGGTAGGCTGTCCCCTCACATGGCATCACATTAACACAGCAGGTAGACTGTCATCTCACAGATCTCACTAAAGTCAACTCCTGTGCAATAAAATGTTATGAAAGACAGAGAGCAAAGATTCATGGAACCTTGATGACAATCTACTATAGACAAGTCTGTTTTATTCATGACTGTTGTTAGTCTCTGTCCAAGTTTTCTTTCATTATAAGAAGCAGCTGATACAATCAATTTTTAAAGAAAAATATTTATATGGGTTCATATTTTTGGAATTATTAGTCCAGTAAGGGCAGTGTATCATGTACCTGAATGGTGGGCTACAGTTCCAGAGAGAGGAGGGGAACCCGCAAAAATGCTGAGGCAGCAGGGGCTTTCAGATGTGGAAAAGGCTAGAACAAGGATGGAGGGCTGTGGAAAATGTGCCCAGGCAAGAGGGGCTACCACACAAGAGACCTCATGGATTCATGATCAATCAATGACAGAAAGATCCTTGGCAGCTCCCCACCATCTCATCTCTGTTCTGTCTTATATCTAGACCAATACGACAGTAATGTGATGTTGTTGAAGTACCTTTTATATTATCATTGAAAGGAAATAGCACTTCATTTTATTTGGTTTTTCTCTCAGTATCATCCTGAAGTTCCATGTGAATTTTTTAAAATAGAGCTTTCAGGTTAAAAAAAAAAGACAAATAAAACAGTATATTCTGTGATCTTTTATCTACAGTATTTAAAGGCTTTCCTGAAGTTTGATTCTATAGAACTGAAGACAGTTGCCATCTTAGCAACAGGATGGCAGATGTTGAGCACACATGAGTGACCACCCTCCTTTCATTGTATCTTTTCTCACACTGCTGTATTTTTTTGAGTTTACGTATTTGTAAGACTTATTTCTTGGTATTTTATAGTTTCAATGCTGTGTTGTGTTTTTTTTGTTTTTTTGGGTTTTTTTTGTTTTTTTTGTTTGTTTGTTTGTTTTTTGGCCCTGGCATTCCCCTGTACTGAGGCATATAAAGTTTGCATGACCAATGGGCCTGTGTTGTGGTTTTTTGATTGTTTTTCGTTTTTGTTGTTTTACTTTCTTTTGTGAATTTTATGCACATGTGCTTACTTTTTAATATAATAAAATAAGTCAACAATGCATTCACATGGTAAAATTGTCAAACAGCATAAGACACCTCATATATAGAGTTAAAGCTCCCTCCTAATGTAAATGTGTGTATATTGAACTTAGTCTACTAGAGATTTACTAAGTGTGGTTCTAGGAGTCTTCTATAGATTATATCAAATCTGTTTCATTAATAAATGCAATTCACCTTTATCTCTCCGAGAATGTATGCACCTTTCATTTCCTTCCTAAGGGCAATGTCTAGAACCTTTAGTATGGCACATTGGTTATATCCCCACTAGAGTTCTGAACAGAAATGGTGACAGCATTTCTTTCTGCTGGTCTTATGAAGCATTTTCATTGTGCCTGATGCTAATGTATTTTTCTCCCCCTCTCTTCTTCCTATGCCCCACCCAAATCCATTCCAACCCCCATGTGTTACGTGTGAACTTCAGAAAGTTTTCTGTTTTCTTCATCTTTATCTTTTTGAGGCAAGAGGGGGAGGAATCCTGGGAATCAAGCCCAGGGACTTGAGCATGCTAATCTAACCCTATTCTAACACTGAGCTATATTCACCTACCAGTGGCCAACCTATGTGACTTAGCGAAAACCTGTCTGAAAATAAAAAGTATAAAACTGAGTGGTCTATGGGGCATAGCTCAATGCAAGAAAGCATACCTACAAAACATAAGGTCCTAGGTTCAATCTCCAGTACTGATAGGGAAAGAAACAATATTTAGCATATGTTACAAAGACAATAAGACCAAAATCAAAGTAACTGGATATATACCCAACCATTGACTGAGGTCTCAAATAGACACTTCTACATCTACTCTCATAGAAAGACTTATTGAAATAGACAAAATGAGAACTAATCCAATCCATTGAGATTTACAAAGTAGAATGTTATCAACTTGAAAAGGAAAGGAAGTCCAGATACACACTGAAATGTGGGCAAACTTACGGATAAAGTGAAATTCCAGACCCCAAATAGTAAATTCTTTGCAATTCAGCCCATGTGAGTTCCAAGGGCAGATTCTTATATTCATAGAGTTGGACACAGAGAGACAGTTCAGTTGGTGACATGTTTATGATGCAATTATGAGGATATGAGTTCAAGCCCCAGTACCCATATTAAAGCTATTGTGGCTGTGTAGTCTGCAATCTCAGTTCTGAGATATAGAAGATAGTAGAGCCCTGAGGATCACTAGTTAGCCAGTCTAGCCAAATCAGCCAACCCCAGATCTCACCGAGGATATAGACTCAAAACAAAGCAAAACTCTAAGGTGAAGAAATACCCAGAAATGCACCTGCTTGAAGCCAACCTGGCCTCCATGCACATGTGCACTGCCACCCCCAACACACACACACACACACACACACACACAAAAGCAAGATGAATTTCTACTTGAGCTAGGAGTAGTAACAGCATAGTTGTCATTGTTAATGTTAATTGACATAGCATTTGCTTTGCAAGATGCAAACTGTTCAGGAGATAGACAAGACTAATGATTACTCAGCAGTGTGGCTGTCTGTAATGCTGCTGAGCTGTGCTACTTAAAATACTTTGTATTGCTTGTGCTTTGCCATAATAGAAAAACATACATTAAAATGAAATTCATGTCTACAACCAAAAGTACAAAAAATATTTAAAATGCACAGAAATAGAAACTCTCATCCACTACTGATAGAAAGACACCATTTGGCTAATACCTTAAAATTGTCAGTTTGTGTATGACACAGACTCTTAAAAAAAACTAATGACATACTTAGAATTTAACCAGTCATTTCATGCTCTGATTCTTGTTCAAAAAAATAGATGCAATCCACCTGCTTTGGCCTCCCCCTGAATGGCATGAAAAGTATGGGTCATTACATCCAGCAGGAGACTGTAGTCCTGGAGCAGTCTGCTATCCCCAGTGGACCACCATTGTCCTGTCTCCTCTCTGTCCTCCTTCATCAGACCTGCTAGAATTCAATGAAAATGAAGGCACAATATACCCAGATTTGTGGGACACAGTGAAAGCAGTGCTAAGAGGAAAGTACATAGCACTAAGTGCCTACATAAAGAAATTTAAACATTCTCATACCAGAAATTTTAAAGTACACCTAAAAGTTCTAGAAAAAAAAAGACACAAACACACTGAAAAGGAGTAGAAGGCAGGAAATAATCAACATCTGGGTTTAAATCAATCAATTAGAAACAAAGAAAACAATACTAAAAATCAAAGAAACCAAGAGCTGGTTCTTTGGGAAAATAATAAGATAAACAAACCCTCAGTCAAACTAATCAAAACATAGAGAGATAATAACCAAATTAACAAAATCTGAAATGAAAAGGGAGTCATAACTACAGACACTGAGGAAATTCAAAGAATCATTAGGTCTTACTTCAAAACCCTGCATTCTACAAAAATCAAAAAATCTTAATGAAATGAGTGATTTTTCTAGACAGATACAACTTACAAAAGTTAAATTGAGGTCAGGTAATCTATCTAAACAGCCCTATAAGCCCTAAAGAAATAGAAGCAGTCATTAAAAGTCTCCAACCCCCCCCCCCAAAAAAAGCCCAGGGCCAGATGGTTTTAGTGCAAAATTCTACAGACATTCCCAGAAGAACTAATATCAATACTCCTCAAACTATTCCACAAAATAGAAACAGAAAGTACACTGCCAAACTCATTCTATAAAGTTACAGTCATCCTGATACTTAAACCATACAAATACTCAACAAAGAAAGAAAACTTTAGACCATTTTTTCTTATGAGGATTGATGCTAAAGTACTTGCAAACCAAATCCAGGAACACAGCAAAAACATCATCCATCATGATCAAATATTCTTCAACCCTGGGATGCAGGGATGGATAAGTATATGAAAATCCATCAACATAGCCCACCTTATAAACAAGCTGAGAGAAAAATATCACATGATCAATCTCATAAGATACTGAAAAAGCATTTGACAAAGTCCTTCATATTAAGTCTTAGAGATATCAGGGATACAGGGGGCATGCCTAAACTAATATAAGCAATATACAGCAAGCCAATAGCCAATATAAAACTAAATGGGGAGAAATTTCACTAAAATTAGGGACAAGACAAGGCCTCTCCCTATCTATTCAATATAGTACTTTAAATTTACATGAGAGCAGTAAGAAAACTAAAGGAGATCAAGGGAATACAAATTGGAAAGGAAGAAATCAAAGTATCACTATTTGTAGGGTGATATGATAGTATGCATAAACAACCCCAAAAATTCTATCACAGAACCCTTACAGCTGATGCGCACCTTCAGCAATTCAGCTAGACACAAAGTTAACTCAAAAAAAAAAATCAGCAGCCCTTCTATATACAAATGATAAATGGACCAAGAAAGAAATTTGGGAAACAACATCTTTTACAATAGCCATGAATAATATAAAATATCTTGGTGTAACTCTAACCAAACATGGGAATATCCTATATGACAAGAACTTCGAGTCCCTGAAAAAAAGAAACTGAGGAAGATTTCAGAAGATGGAAAGATATCCCGTGGTCATGGATCAACAGGATTAACATAGTGAAATGGCCATCTTACCAAAAGCATTTCCCATCAAAATTCTTTACAGACCTTAGCAGAGCAATTCTCAACTTCATATGGAGAAACAAACAAAACAAAACAAAACAAAAATCAAAAATCATGATATCTAAAACAACCTTGAATAATAAAAGTGCTTCTGGAAATATCACAATCCCTGACCTCAAGCTGTACTACAGAGTAATAGTAATAAAAACTGTATTGGTATAGAAACAGACAAGATTGATCAATTGAATCAATTGAATAGCCACAGACAAATCCACACATCTATGAACACTTGATATTTTTGACAAAGAAGGCAAAGCCATAAAATGGAAAGAAGAAAACATCTTCAACAAATGGTGCTGGTCTAACAGAATATCTGCATGTAGAGAATGCAAATAGACCTATATCTATCACCCTGCAAAAATGTCAAGTCCAAGTGAATTAAAGAACTCAATGTAAAACCAAATACACTGAATTTAATAGAACAGAACGTTTTTTAACTCATTTACAGAAGACAATTTCCTGAACAGAACACCAATGGCTCAGGCTCTAAGATCAACAACTGGTAAATAGAACTTCATGAAACTGCAAAGCTGTAGGGCAAAGAATACTGTTAAAGAACAAAATGGCAGCTTATAGATTGGGAAAGAATCTTCACCAACCCTATCTGACAGAAGCTTAATAGCCAAATTTTATAAAGAGTTCAAGAAGTTAAATACCAATAATCCAAATAACCCAACTAAAAATGGGGTACAGAGCTAAACATGGCATTCTCAACAGAAGAATTTTGAATGGCTGAGAAGCACTTAAAGAAATGTTCAAACTCCTTAATCATGAGGGGAAAATAAGTCAAAATAAAAGTCTTGAGATTCCATCTTACACTGATCAGAATGGCTAAGATCAAAAACTCAAGGAATTGCACATTCTGGCAAGGATGTGGAGCAAGGAAAACATACTCCTATTGCTGGTGGGAGTGCAAACTTGTACAACCACTTTGGAAATCAATTTGGTGATTTCTTAGAAAACTGGCAATAGTTCTATCTCAAGACCCAGCTATACTACTCCTGGGCATATACCCAAAAGATATCCCCACTAAACCAAAGGGACACTTGCTCAACTATGTCCATAGCAACTTTATTTGTAAAAGCCAGAAACTGGAAACAACCTAGATGTCCCTCAACTGAAGAATGGATAAAGAAAAGGTGGTACATCTACACAATGGAATATTATTCAGCCATTAAACAAAGACATCATGAGTTTTGCAGGCAAATGGATGGAACTTGGAAATATCATCCCGAGTGAGGTAACCCAGTCTCAAATGGATCATGGTACATACTCATTTATAACTGAATATTAGCTATAAAATACAGGATATCCATGCTACCCTCCACAGACCGAAAGAAACTAAACGGCACAAGCAAGGATTCTTGAATCTCACTTAGAAGAGGGAATAAAATGGTCATAAGAGGCAGATGGGAGGAGAAAACTGGATGGGAAAGGGGATGGGGAGGGGGATTGAGGGTTTCAGAATCAATTGGGGAGAGACAAGAGAGATGGCCAAATGGCCTTGAGTATGAAAAATCTGCTCACCAGGGACAGGTAGGAGGTGCATATGGAGGACATGCCAGAGACCTGATATCAGGGAGGTTTTCAAGAATCAGTGAGAGTGACCTTAGCTGAGACTTACAGCAGTAGGGATATGGAACCTGTATTCAGGCAGAAACCTCCGAAAAACAATAAGGACACCAATCCAGCCACAAAACTTTTGACCCAAAATTTATCCTGTCTAAAAGAAATACAGGGACAAGAGATGGAGCAGAAACAACCTAGCAATTACCAGCAATACCCTTCCCATGTTCAAGCACCAATTTCTGACACTATTAATGATAATCTGTTATATTGCAGACTGGAGCCTACCATGGCTGTCCTCTGAGAGGCTCTACCCAGCAGCCAACTCAGAGGGATGCAGAGATCCATGCCCAAACAGTGGATAGAGGTTAGGGACTCTTATGGAAGAGTTGGGGGAAGAATTGAGGCCCCGATGGGGATAGGAACTCCACAGGAAAACCAACAGTGTCAATTAACCTGGACCCTTCAGGGCTTTCAGAGACTGAACCACCAACCAAAGAACATACATGGGCTGTATCTAGGACTCTCCACACATATGTATAACAGATATGCAGCTTGGTCTTCATGTGGGTCCCAAGCAACTGGAGCATGTGCTATCCTTAAAACTGTTGTCTGCCTATGAATCTTGTCTCCCAATCTGGGCTGCCTTGGCTGGCCTCAATGGGAGAGGATGTGCCTAGCCCTGCAGGGACTTGATGTGTCAGAGAGGGAGGATACCCAGGGGGACCTCTACCCACTCAGAGGAAAAGGAGAGGGGGACTATGGGAGGGGCATCAGAAGGAGTGTCAGCAATCCGGGTGTGACATATATTAATTATTTTTTTTAAAAGACAGATACATGCAGACAAAAACTGCATGAACACTTTACTTGAGTAGCCAAGCACTAAAAATGGCCCAAAGAGATTTGTGAGTCTATCCCTACCTGAAACTCACCCGAATTAAAAGATTCAAATTATTTTAAAAACAAATGAGATGGATAAATACAGTACAGTATACTCACAGACTGGAATACAGCAGTAAAAAGGAATGAGCCATTGATAAAAAAAAAAAATACTCAAATCCAAATTAACTATGCTCACGTTAGAAACAAAACAAGGACGCACTAAAGGAAAGAACAGGAATCAAGAAATATTGTCATTATAAAGTCAAAAACAAAATTTTAAAAGTTTCATTATATATAAAACACACACACACACACATATATATTATATGTATATATAACAGTATTTCAGTATTTTAAAATTAAGAGGCTGTGGCGGAACACAGCAAAATATTAAAAACAACAATAAAATGTTCTCTGGTTCATTCTGAAAAAAATCCCATAACAAACACATAAGTAAAATATGACTCAGGAATTGTCAGAATGTCTGTGACTTCTACCTCTGTTTCCTGTGGTGTGCTAAGATGTTCCAACCGGTAAAAAGGACACATGCTCAACTATGTTCATAACAGCCCTATTTGTAATAGCCAGAAGCTGGAAAGAACCCAGATGCCCCTCAACAGAGGAATGGATACAGAAAGTGTGGTACATTTACACAATGGAGTACTACTCAGCTATTAAAAAGAATGAATTTATGAAATGCCTAGGCAAATGGATGGACCTGGAGGGCATCATCCTGAGTGAGATAACCCAATCACAGAGGAATTCACACAATATGTACTCACTGATAAGTGGATATTAGCCCAGAAACTTAGAATACCCAAGATATAAGATACAATTTGCTAAACACATGAAACTCAAGAAGAACAAAGACCAAAGTGTGGACACTTTTCCCCTTCTTAGAATTGGGAACAAAACACCCGTGGAAGGAGTTACAGAAACAAAATTTGGAGCTGAGATGAAAGGATGGACCATCTAGAGACTGCCATACCTGGGGATCCATCCCATAATCAGCCTCCAAACGCTGACACCATTGCACACACTAGCAAGATTTTGCTGAAAGGACCCTGATATATCTGTCTCTTGTGAGGCTATGCCGGGGCCTAGCAAACACAGAAGTGGGTGCTCACAGTCAGCTATTGGATGGATCACAGAACCCTCATTGGAGGAGCTAGAGAAAGTACCCAAGGAGCTAAAGAGGTCTGAAACCCTATTAGGTGGAACAACAATATGAACTAACCAGTACCCCCTGGAGCTCGTGTCTCTAGTTGCATATGTATCAGAAGATGGCCTAGTCGGCCATCAGTGGAAAGAGAGGTCCATTGGTCTTGCAAACTTTATATGCCTCAGTACAGGAGAACACCAGGGCCAAGAAGTGGGAGTTGGGGGTAGGAGGGGGGGGAGGGTATGGGGGACTTTTGGGGTAGCATTGGAAATGTAAATGAAGAAAATACCTAATTATAATAAAATTTAAAAAAACTATATAAAAAAAGCTAGACACTGTATTTTGTTCCTTGTGAACATTAACACACAATATCTAGGCATTTCTGCACAGGAAGGTAAAATTAAACAGGTTTCAAACTTCAAGCTCCTTGTGTCTAAACTCCCTTCTTGAAACTTCAAGGGAAAGAATTGCACACTATGTGGGGTGCAGAATCAGAAAGGCCCAATCTCATACAGACAGAAATAGAATCATTCCTGAACAAAAAAAGAGAAGATTGCCCAAGGCACTTTCACATGGAACATTCTTCTTTATTTTCATTATTTACACTACGGTTTTATTTCCTAAAGGCATGTGACAAAAATAGAGTCATATAATGTGCCCATCACAGAAGACTGGAGAACCATCTGGTTCTTCTTTGTGATGTAAACAAATCAACTAAAGCCCAGATAATGAAAAGTATCTGGGGAGGAGGCTGGGCAGGAGACTAGACATGGGGACAAGGTTCACTCATTCCCTGGACCAAGAAAGACAACAAGGCCAACAAATCACTGTCCCAATGCCTATCAGGACAACAAGAGTACAGGAGTCAGGTCCATTCTTTAACAGAATATTCAAGCATTCAATTCTTTCAGTGCCTATTTCTTTTTACCTCTCTTTAACACACAAAGCTCTGAGCTGCTTCATGTGCAGCTCACCCTATTACCACATAGAACTTCACTGAGCTTACTTCTGGCTGGATACACAGAAATGAATCATTAGACAGCATGGTTAGTTATTCAGTGGTATTTACTAGTGATGCCTTCGTGAAACTCCTGGAAAGGGCGGTAATGGTGGAGAGGAGTTAGCAGAGCATTCGTATAAGTAGGGAAAGGACCACCTGGACCAAATAAGCTATTATCCACGGGATTTCACAGGACAGCAAGTGCTGGAACTGACATCATGGTAGCATAGCAGTTACCCTTACATCTAGTCTAGGATGAAGCTATCTCCTGTTTATCACCCTTCAGGTGCTCTATGTAGTGAGTGGTAGGAGGTACAATAACAATTACTTCTGAAATTACAGGCAAAGCTGGGATAGCCCAGGAAGGGCCAGCAGAGTGGAGGCACATGAGGGTCATGTTCAAAACTTGTTGATAATTTCAAGGTGCAAGAGCAACATTTTGAAAGTGAAGAGTTGCGGGGCGTGGTGGCACACAGCTTTAATCCCAGCACTTGGGAGGCAGAGGCAGACGGATTTCTGAGTTCGAGGCCAGCCTGTTCTACAAAGTGAGTTCCAGGACAGCCAGGGCTATACAGAGAAACCCTGTCTCGAAAAAAATCAAAAAAATAAAAAATAAAATAAAATAAAATAAAAATAATTTAAAAATAAAAAAAGAAAGTGAGGAGTTCTCAGGGGGCTCAGACACCTACACACTTTTGGAATGGCCCTGCCAAGGTTTAGTAATCAACTGAACATGGAGGAGGAAAAGTGGAAGGTGTCTCCATCCAAGGTGCCTGGGAATGACGAGGCTGAGCTGGCCAGCATCTGGAGATGCTTTGGCCATGGAACAGGCAGGAAGAGAACAGAGATAGCTGCTGAAGAACCTGAACCATCCACACTGAGGTCCTCATGAACTGCTAGATGTACAGTGAATACTAAAAGAGCATGCAGATGGGGTCCAAACCATGAAGAAGTACAGACGAGACCCTGATAAAGAAACGGCAGCAGATGTATTCCCAACAAGAAGACAAGCCAGAGGTTGAATTCAGAAGAGGAGACTGAAGTCCACAATGTAAAGCCTTGCTTTTCTATCCTACCTCCAAGCTGATCACACAAATCAGCCAGGTCCCTACAGGCTAATTACAGTGCAAGTTTCCTGCCATACTGAAAATCAGATGTTTTCTAACATTAGTGCATTTAGAAGGGTTCCAGTTCTACAGCCCAGCTATCCTGGCGTAGGTCATATCCTCCCAGTTCAGAAAGACAAGGTCTCTAAATGGTTATGGTAGCCCTGGGTATACAAATACCACTTTTAATCTTGTCTTGATATAAGCTTTATATGACCCTTAGTCTGCACTGGAAAGATTTAGAATTTCTCAGAGTAGAAAGTTTTATTTTTCATCATGATGTCTTAAAACTTAAAGTTCAAGGGGATCTGAAAAGAGTGTAAGGTCTGATCATGATTCATAAATTCACAAAGAGTGCTTAAAATATTAAAACTGTTTTCCACCCCAAAAGAAAGACTCTGTGAGGGAAGTGGCCAGTTGGGAGTTTGACTGAGTAGACTGAAAAGTGTTTGGGGATTTTGGCCTACCACCCCTGCCTCCACCTTCTCAGGTTGCATTTCAAGATGGAGATCAAAACAAAACTCCCCTGAGGTCTTAGATATATAATCGTTTAGGAGTGGAAAGTACCTCAGCAGAATGCCATTCTTAACTTCATGGAAGATCTACTCAACACACGTAATGGGGGTCTATCCACCATGCATGGAAGGTTTATGCCTTGTGGTTAGTTGCAAGATCAAGCCTGCATGTGTGAAACAGCTACCACAGCAGTAGTGCATAGAGAGCATCTTGCATGTGTGGAGGATCTACCTCTGTCCTATGGAGCATCTACCTTGCCTGATCGTATGACCACCCACTCTCTGTCTGTGCTCACTCCTAGTCACAGCCATCGGACCAAACTGATGTCATAAATCAATGCTGGGATACAAGCTTAACTAATGAACTTTTTATGCAGAAGATTATTCCTGGTGGAATAGAAGACATATTCTGAAGAAAAAACACATAACCAATCCAATAGTGGCCCATACTTTAGAGACATTTTCCACTTTAGTAATAGCTAATGAGATAATTTTCTTCATATATACCACCTATCAAAGTTAAATCAGGATCAGATAAGCAATCTAAACAGACTTTTAAACCTTAGTAAACTAGAGCAGTAATTAAAAGACAATCAAAAACAAGAATTCAGTGAAGCATTCATCCAGATGTGCAAAGAAGAATTAACATCAACACTTCTCAAATTATTCCATAAAATAAAAACCCAAGGAATACTGATTAATTCTTCTTATCAGGTTACAATTGCCCTGGTATCTAAACCACATAAAAACCCAACAAAGAAAGAGAATTATAGACCAGTTTCCCTTATGAACATAGATGCAAAAATCTCAATAAAATACTTGCAAATTGAATACAAGAACATGCCAAAAAAGATCACCCACTACCTTCAAGTAGGCTTCAAGACAGTTCAACATACAGTAAATCAAGATATGTAACCCACCACATAAACAGACTGAAAGACAAAAGCCACACGATCATCCCATTAAATGCAGAGCATTTCATTAGAGGCCAACCTCTTTTCATGATAAAAGACCTGGAGAGACTGTGGATACAAGGGACATACCTCTCAACATAATACAGATTATTTACATGTAGCCCATAGACAAAAACAACTTAAATGGAGAGAAACTCAAAGAATTTCTACTAAAATCAGTTCTAAGATCAAATATCAACTCAAGGACCACTCTCTTCACACTGTTCAGCACAGGACTTGAAACCTTAGCTAGAGCAGTAAGTCAACTGAAGGGGATCAAGGAGATACTAATAGGAAGGGAAGAAGTCCAAGTATTTTCATTTGCAGATGATGATAGTATACGTAAATGACCTTTAAAATTCCACCAGTAAACTCATACAGCTGATAAACACTTTTAGCAAAGTATCTGGATAGAAAATTAACACCCAAAAATTAATAGCTCTCCTATATACAAATGAAAAATGGATTGAGAAAGAAATGAGTGAAACAACACTTTTCACAGTAGCCTCAAAGAAGAGGTTACTAACTCTAACTAAGCAAGTAAAAGACTTGTATGACAAACTTTATGATGATAAAGAAAGAAATTAAAGAAGCTATCAGGAGATGGAAAGATCTTAATTAGTATGAATTAGTATGGTAATTAATTAGTAGAATTAGAATGGTTAAAAAAAATGACTATCCTACCAGAAGCAATCTATACAGACTAAGTGCAATCCCCATAAAAATATCTAACAGTTCTTAGCAGAATTGAAAGGACAAGTTTGGCAATTGTAATATGGAAACACAAAAAAACTTGGGATAGCTAAACCAATCCTGAATAATTAAAGAACTGCAGCCAGTTCACCATCCCAGACTTCAAGGTATATTACAGAGCTGTATATAAAAACAACATGGTAATCACATAAAATTGATACCTTGATCACTAGTGTCTAATGGAATGAATACATAGACATAAGTCACACACCCATGGACACCTGACTTTTTATAAAGAAGCCAGGAAAACACACTGCAAAAAGACATCATCTTAAACGAAGAATGTTGGTTATGCTGGATGACTGCCCGTGGAAGAATGTAAATACATCCATACGTATCAACCCACACAAAATAGAACTCCAAAACCTCAATATAAAATCAGATATATTGAGGCTGATAGAAGTAAAAGGTGGGAATAGTCTTGAACTCATGGGCAATGAAAAAGCTTTCTGAGAAGAACACTGATAGCATAGGCACTAAGAGAAATAATTAATAAGTGAGGTCTCAGGAAACTGAAAAGCTTTTGTGAGGCAAATGACACCATCATTCAGAAAAACATGAGGCTACAAAATGAGAAACATTTCATCAACTACATACCCAAAAGAGGCCTAATATCTAAAATATATAAAGAACTAAAAAAGTTAAACATCAAAAAATAAAAAACCCAATTTAAAAATTTGTTACAGATATAAATAAGGAATACTAAAAATATCCCACCCTAGAACCAAACTCTACGTTAGTCAGAGTTCTCTAGAAGAACAGAAATTATAGAATGAGTATATGGATATATAGAGATAGATAGGGATATATAGTTAGAGATATATAGATATAGATAGATACATTGAATGTATATTAGAGAGAGAGAGAGAGCAAGAGAGAGACAGACAGACAGAGAAAGTTGTTAGTCTACAAGGTTGGATGTCTCAGCTGTTGTTCAGTATACATTGGAATCCAGAAGAAGTAGTCTCTAATGCTGGTGAAGGAGTGGACCTGCTAGTGAGAACTAAAGCAAGCAGGCAAAGGAAGAGAGTAAGTTTCTTTCTTGCTTGCTCTCTTTCTTATCCCTTATATAGGCTACCAGCAGAACCTGTGGCCCGAATTAAAGGTGTATCTTCCCACCTCAAAGAGACAGATTAGAAGTGGGTCTTCCCACTTCAAATAATTTAATGAAGAAAAACTCCCTCACGGGTGTGCCCAGCTATTTGGGTTTTAGTTAGTTCCAGATGTAGTCAAGTTGACAACCAAGAATAACCATCACAGGCTGAGAATCACTTAAATGTTCAACAGCCTTAGTTATCAGAAAAATACAAATCAACACTTCTTTAGATTTTTATCTTATACCAGTCAGAATGGCCAAGACCTATTTAAAACAAAATGACAGCTCATGCTGCCAAGGATGTGGGTAAGATGAACCCACATCCATTGACACTGTGATTGCTAGTTAGTTCAGGCACCACGAAAACTAGAGGTTCCTCTGAAAGCTGGAAATAGATCTGTCTCAAAATCCAACTATACCACTCTTGGGTATATACCAAGACAACTCTGCGACCAACTACGGAGACACTTGCTTATCCATGTTCATTGGTGCTCTATTCATAATCATCAAAAATTGGAAACAGCCATCAACAAATAAATGGATAAAGAAAATGTGGTACATTTACACAACAGAATATTACTTGGCTATTTAAAAAATGAAGTCATGAAATTCACTAGGAAATGGTTGGAGCTAGAAATGAAGCATCCTGAACGAAGTAACCCAGATCTAAAAAGATCTATAGTATTTATTTGCTGAACACAAACGTTAACTGTTAAATCTTCGATAAGTACACCACAATCCATATAATCAAGCAGTTAGGTATAGAGTAAGAACTAAAGGAAGGGAAGGTTCTCCCTAGGTATGGAAAACAGAATAGATAGTTATAGATGGATGGGAGTGGCTAGATAAAACATCAAGATAAAATGGTATGGGAGACAGAAGGGGTAGGAGAGAGAGGGAATTCAGGGAGAGACACTAAAATTAAAGGCCATTTGAGATGGTATTACCAAATAACAAGGGTGACAAAGTCCGAACTACTCACCTCTCACCACCCAATGAAACCTTCCATGCTTTATATCTAATAGAGTTGCTGGCCAAAGGGGCCCCCACGGAAATGCCAAACAACCCAGGCTGTTTCCAAAGCTATTAGTTGCTCTCCACAAACTGATGGTAATGACCTGTTGTGGAAGCCAACACCTATGTACCTCACCAAACACAGAAAAGTTTGGCTGGTACCTACCTAAACCCTTCACTCCCACAGACCAGTGTTCATGGTACTGGAAGATACTCTGCACACTACCAAAGGAGGAAAGAAAAGACACCCATCCAGCTACAAACCCTTCAATCTACAATGGTGGCTTACACACAAGATGTACTGGTGCTATAAAGGCACAAAGCTATTGCCAACCAGTATCTGATTGGAGTGTAGGCCCACTCTGAGATGGAGCCCATCCTCCATGCTGCTCATATGGCCAAGAACCTGAGACTAGATAGGGTGGAGATCCAGGGGAAGAAAACAAATATTTTTTCTACTAGAGGAAGGTAGCAATAAGATGACTCATAATGGTATTCTGCTATACTCAAAGGCCAGTATCTTGTTCAGCCATCTTCAGAAAAGTTTCCTTCTGCAGTGAATGGGAACAAATACAGACTCACAACTGGACTTTAGAATAATCAGTCTTAATGGGATGTCTCCATCAAATACGTCCCCCTCAGGCCTCAGAGAACCTTGAGTTTCTGGATATACATACCATTCTGTATACTGTCCCTCATAAAGAAGTGATTTTTTGGAAGAAAATCATGTGTGCTGTCCAACTACCTGAAGAGCTCTCTAGAATGAATTTTTTCAAAGTTTTTTTTTTAATTGGCCACATATTAAGCAACAGTCTTCTTGTCCCTAGAGATGCTTTCTGCCTCAGGGAGGGGACTTGGCTCTTGTCCTAGTTAGGGTTACTACTGCTGTGATGAAACACCATAACCAAAAGCGACTTGGGGACAAAAGTATTTATTTTGCTTACACTTTCACATCTGTTCATCATCAGACGCAGTCAGGGCAGGAACTCACATGTGTTCTTTATGAGTCTCTGTATTTGTTTCCTTCCACTGCAGAAGGAAGCTTCTCTGAAGATGGCTGAACAAGATCCCGGTCTACAAGTATAGGAGAATGTCTTAATGGGTATACATATAATTCTTAAAGATAGGTCCTATGCAGTAGATGGCCAATAGCATTTTGGAAGTTCTTTATCATATAATTCTTCATCAGGGCATTGTTTTAAATTTTACAGGTTTTATGTGTATATATTATGGTTTCTGATCTTGTGTTTTTATGGAATTTTTGTGTGCTTGAATATGTCTCTTAGTCGGTATGTGTTTCTTGTGATTTTTTTTTGACTCCTTTTCTTTGTTTTGTCTTGTTCTGGATTGCTCTTATTTTATCTTATCTATTATCTTTTTTAGATGCCTGCTTTCTTATGGGAAAGAGAGGGAGGGTATATATTTTGGGAAAAGACAAAGGGGGTTGATCAGAGAAGAGTTGGGGAAGGGGAAACTGTAGTCAACATACAAAGATATAATTAAAATCTATTTTCGATAGAAAAACAGAATAACTAATGAGAAGCAAACAGAGGTTCAAATAAAGGGCGTTGACCTCACCCAAGCCTGGCTTCCCATTTGCCAAATGGTACCTTGTTGGCTCTTCGTGATTACAGGCTAGTCCATTTCCTGCCCACTCCAAACGTAGCCACACCAGATGTGAAGACCACAGCCATTCTTTTCCAGTCAGGCTCACCTTAGCAGCCTCCTCAGATCTGAGAGGAGTGTGCCATGTCATCCAACCTCTGCCATCCAGTCACTGCTCTTGATTAGACAGCTAGAGTACTCCCTGACTGAGCACTAGCTGTCATGGTGCCTGTCTACAAAGTACGAGGATTATGTTGACATATAAAAATAAGTAAACAAAAGTCCTTCTGATTTCCAGAAGATCAAAACCACATCCAAATCCCTGACTTAATCTCTGAAGCCCTGCCTGGGCCTTCCACTCACCCACACAAGGCATTTTCACCTGGCTTCCCACACATAGCCTTATTTCTACACCTGCTGACTTGCTGGCACATGGCTCAAACCAACACACCTCTAAGGTTTTTTCTGTACAGCATGCCTAACCAGCCCAGTCACTTAGCACTCAATGGAAAAACCATACACACACAAATAAATATATACACATAAAAACACATACACAAAACACCCAAACACATACATACACATACATAAACACAAATGCAAACACACGTGCACTCTTACACGCGCGCGCTCGCTCGCGCGGACACGCACACGCACATACACACATGGAGTAGTGTCATGGAGTAGTGTTAATACTGAAGTGGTGGGGAATAAGAAGGAAGAGCCACCTCTGCCCTTCTAGCCTCCCTGTGACAGGAAGCATCTCCAGGGACAAGAAGAATGTTGCTCATTATGTGGCCAAATTTAAAAAAAAAAAAATTGAAAAACTTTGCTCTAGATTGCCCTTCAGTAAGTTGGGTGGCACACATAATTTTCTTCCAGAAAATTCCTTCTTCTTTGTGAGAGACAGAATTATGCTTAAAGTTTCTCTTCCTATGATGATTGGGGAAAAAAAGCAAGCAATAAATCCCTAGCCCTACCTACCTATCTTAAGGTGACTCTTCTATGTGACCCTGGCTGAAAGGAAAGGGAATCACCAGCTGTCTGGAGATGGGTGGAAATCTTCCATGATCTGCAGAGGCTAAGGCAGCACAAGCTATTACATTATATGTCCATATTAAATCATGGGTAATTGCTTCCTGCCTAGCTTTGCTAGGCCTCAGAAGGAGACATAGGAGACCCTGAGCAAAGGAAACAAGATGTACTGATTGGTTTTATGTCAACTTGATACAAGCTAATGTCATCTGAGAGGAGAGAACCTCAATTAAGAAATGTCTCCATAAGATGGGGTTTTAAGTCTGTCTGGAGAGCATTTCTTTTGCATTAATGTAGGAGGGTCTAGCCCATTGTGGGTGGTGCAATCTCTGAGATGATGGTTCTGGGTTCTATAAGAAATTGGGCTGACTAAGTCATGAAGAGCAAGCCAGAAAGCAATACTCTTCCATGGCTTCTGCATCAGCTCCTGCTTCCAGGTTCCTACCCTGATTGAGTTCCTGTCATGACTGCATTTGATGATGGACAGATGTGAAAATGTAAGCGAAATAAACACTTTTGTCCCCAAGTTACTTTTGGTTATGGTGTTTCATAGCACTAGTTACTCTAATTAAGACAAAAAACAAGTCTTCAGCACTTTGCCCCAGTAGGAATTCATTTTCTCCACTCCCCATGTGCAAAATGCCAAGCGAGGCTTTATGAATGCAGCAGGTATGGAGTATAAAACAAGGGTAAGTGTGTTCCGTTCTGTTCTGGTAAGACCACGTGAAATGTAGAAAATCTGAGCACTCACACCTGCTCAGGTCGGATGGGAAAGAGTGTGGGTGGCAAGAGCTATGCAGAGTTTTAGGTGAAGACAGAAAAGGCCAGCTATGAGTGGTAATCTTCTGGAGCTGAAACTATTAAGTCAGGACCCATGGATAAAGGCAACATTGAAGGGAGGACCATTGGGAGGCAGAATTTTCTTCCCTGTTAAAAGAAGCCATCGAACCACCAAACTAAATGGATAGAGTAAGCTTGCTGTCCAAGGACTGGAAGACACATGATATGAGAAGATACGTGTGGGCTGTTGGGGGTGGGGAGCTGTGGATTGACTCACATGTCCTAATACACCACTGATGTTCTCTGACTCTGACACTCCTGTCCTGAATACCTTCCATAGCCTGGGAGTGTGTTCCCTGAAGTAGGAGAAAGCTGTGCATTTTGCAGCAGGGAGACAGTTGGTTCTGAGCATAAAGTAGAACTGGCCTGGTGCAGAGTGGAGTAGAAGCTTGTGCACTGTCTTTCTGGGAATAAGATGTCCACCCTCCTTTATTGCCCTGCTGAATAACCATTGCCATTTCCTCTCTTCCTCACCTTCTGTTGCACCCTGAGGTCCTCCATGGATCTGCTCACCTCAGCCCTCTTAGACTCCCTGTCTTTGCAGCTTTCTTCTCAGCTGCTCCTCATACCATCAGATGAACTTCCTCTTACCAAGGCAGGCTGCCTCCCACATTTTTGTTTCTTGGATTTTTTATTTTCACTTTTTTGTGGCAATCTACTTTTTGGGAAATTCTGAATCTTCAGATGTTTAACTTTGTTTGGAATCATTAGCTTTTCTACCCCTCCCCCCAACCCAATTCAAGAATTCTCCACCTGCTGAAGCCGAGGAGCCTCGGGGCCCCATATTTCTTTGTTAAATGCATAAGACAATCACTAAAAGAAGACAACTAACTTAGTGTTGTTTCAGAGTCTTGGAAGAGTTGTTGAAAGGTTATCTTTCTTTAGAAAAGTAGGACCAGTGTATTCCTGGGCTTTGTGGCAATTGTCAGAAAGAGAAGCACACACACACACACACACACACACACACACACACACACACCTGGACCCCCGAGATCTCTCAGACACTGGGCCACCAACCAGGCTCCTTCCTAACCCCTCATCAATACTTTGCAAAGATTGTTCCTAATTTTGAGAGTGTGAAATATGTAACTGAAGTCTCCTTGGAGCGCACCGTGAATTTCAATGTCCCATTAGGCCTCGCTGTAATTACAGATGTGATGGATATTTTCTCCTGGTTGGAAAGCTTTGCATGAAGATGAAGTACTTCCCTTTAATGAGCTTTAATGACCTTTACACCTCACGGCTCTTTATCTTCCTTTCTCCTGTTTTAAAAAATGTTGAGATCTGAATATTTAAGACTAGTTTCTACAGTTTCTGTCTACTGGAGAAGAGTACAGCTGTGGTGAGGTGCCTTGGGGGAAGCAAGTTCAGACTGACTGGACTGAGTGACTGAAAGCCCACTAGGGTGAGCTTTAGGGGGGAGGCCTTGGGGAGGCTGTGGTGCCTGTCATCTTGTTAGTCAGATCTGTCGTGGTAAGAGAAACAGGACCTACTGAGTGGGCATAAAACTGAGGGAGGCATCACAGCACACAATTCTTCATAAAAAGAAGAGTTTTGTCTGTGTTTTGGGGGGTAAATGTTTTTGACAATTTTAAAAGAAGAAAAGTATATTCCGGACTAGGAATGAATAGTAAGTTCACTAAGATAGCAGTCCTGTAGGACTAAATAGAACCATTTACTCTAAAATGCAGCTTAATGATTTTTAATAAAACATTTAACACAGCATCAGTCTGAAGGCTTCTCTAGAATGTCTTTCTGGAGACCGTTACAAACAGCACTTGCACAGTGGGGCTGGGTGGCTACAAATCATCCCTCCCAGATAATTTTCTACACCAAATTAGAAAAAAATTAAAAGTGAATTAATAAAGTAAATAAATCTTTAAAAAAAATAAATATTCAAAATTCATAGTTATGCTGAAAGTATCCTGTTATGTCATGAGGTGAGGAGCACGCGACAGTCATTTGCTAGGAAACCTGGAAGCAACAAAATGGAAAACTAGCAATTTTGCTTCATCATCTGTATTCCAGAGATGTGTGTGTGTGTGCCAATGTCATGTACACAAAGACACTAGGAAACACACTCCTGTTGACCTACCACAGCGGAATACAGTGAACCACTAAAGAGTGGGCAAATTACATGCATGCTCACAGGGACTGTCCTTGAGCTGTATGACTAAATTTTAATAAAATAAGGTACAGAGCAGCATACAGAATGGTTCTCGTTTTCAGTATATTGAAACAATATATACACAGAGAGACATGCATATATTGACTGTAAATGATCAATGTTGACTATTTCTCAGAGAAAGTTTTATTTTAAAGGAAGATAGGGGGAAATGTAGTTTTTAAAAAACATTAAAGACCCCTGACCCCTCTGCATCTGGTTTAGACAGGTAAGGAATATCCAGGCCTGCTTACTTTCTTCACACTTCCATTACGCCATGAATATCCAGTCCAGACAGGTGAGAGGCCTGGAAAGTCCCATCTCCTGCCTCTCTTCCCCCACCTCATGAGTATCAAACCTGGACAGAGTAGAAGTCTCCAGACCCTCTGACCATGTATACACTTCCTTCATACCACCAGAGCAACCCAGTGTCTTCTGGATATAACTGGGCCACTGCTCACACAGACTAAGAGAAGCTGTGGTCATCTGCATAAGACCTGTACAAAATCAAGCTAGTCAAGTAATTAATTAATCAGCTAATTAATTAATCAAGCTAACTAATTCTAGCCTGAAGCTCAAAAGCCTTCCCCACCCTCCCATCTCTAACAGAAATGCTTTTGATAGCTGATGGCATCTAGGGGAGGGAGAGTTAGTTTTTAAGGGTGTGGCTCCTGGTAGGTCTACCACACTCCAGCAGATGGCCCCACACACATACATATATGGGCATAGCAAACCAGAGTCAGTGGATTATTAAATTAAAAAAAAAAAAGAGGCAGTTAGACAGTGGGATCCAGGAGTGGATCTGGGATGGGTTAATGAATGAATATGATCAAAATACATTGTATGAAATTCTCAAAGATTAGTAAAAATATTTATTTTATAAAAATTCTCGTATTCTTTACGTGAATTTTGGAGTAAAATCCCAGTGTCTAGAAAGCCAAAATTTAGTATAAGGGGAAAAAAAACAAAAAACCTCAAGAAGATAATGCTAGTCTCCAGAAGCTGAGAGAACAAAGGAGAGAAATTATCATGCTAGAGAAATCTCACATGCGGAAATTGGATTCTCAGGTCCTATATTCTTTATTATTCCATGAGTCACTTGTGGGAAAAAATACAAAGAAAACTATGAAGATGCTATAAATTTAATTGTAACATCCAGGTCACAAAACAGTAGAGATCAAACTATTTTAGTGCAAGAAAGAAAGGGTGTTTTGTTTTAAACCGTGGAAAACTGGCATGATATTAAAAATTTAGAAAACTAAATATAGAGACATTTAAGACAGGCACAATCATATCCTTGCTTTAATTAGGGAAAAGTGAATCATCTGTTAAAAATACAGATTTGCATTTCTAAAATGAATTTCCATTCGTGTTTTTGATTTTTTTTTTAAACCGACAGATTTTCTGTAAGGACATTTGATAAAACAGTATATATAGCACAAGGCATTCTCAGGGTAAATCCTATAACTCAACAGAGATTTTGTTGGGCTGGCCTTATAATTTTCTGGTTTTCACGTTGCTTTTGTGAGTGGTAGAATAGAAGATGGACCTGAATCTAGGTAAAACGAAGTCCAGGGCATTACTTCCTGTCCTGGTGGCACTGCAATACTCCTGTTTTGCTCTCCACCATCATCTCAGACATACTCTCTGTGTGATCCAGATTCTCTAACGAACACTGAGTGAGTCCTCAGTGCTGACCTTCTCTACTCTAACTGGACCAGGCTGGTCAGATACCAGTGTCTCCTCAGTCATCCAGGTCTGGACCATGGCAGCTACCTGAGGATAGTGTCACATTCCAGGAGCCTGTCACTTCTATGCTTAGAATCTTACAGAACATTTGTGGAAGAAACAGAAAGGATTCACATAGAAAACCACTTCCCAAATATTCAGCTATTCTTGGTAGATCTCAAAGTGCTGATAAGAACATTTAGATAGATGCTCAGGTGACCCAGACAAGTTCAGGCTGATAAACATCACTGCCATTCAAAATGAATGTAACATCGCAAAAACAATGTTATAAAAAACTATCCATTCACAAGTATGTGAATGCAAGGACTGAAAGATGTCTTTTCAGGGTTAGATTTCTCTACTGGGTCTGGGGAAATGTTGGACTGTGCCCAGAGTACCTAGGAGAGGCTGATAACACTTGACTATGCACATTAGAAAGAGGGCTAGTTCTCTTTGGCATAAGTAAAAGAAAATTCTGGGTTCTCCAGCACCCTGAGAGTGTTGGGGGTTTCCTGTGACTAGGCAGTCAGAAAATGGTTGCTCTGGTCTGCTAGCTAAGTTATCCTTAAGATTAGTCACACAGCTGCAAGGGCAGAATACATGAAGCAGCCTAGGGAATCAACAGGTCCCAAAAACAAGGGCCAGAGTCTCATGGACAAGAAGCCCCCACTGATATAAAAGTAAACCTGAAGCCAAAAGGCCTGTAACAAAAGTGATGCCATTAGAATATGTGTTAGATGATTATGGGGAAAAAAAGAAAGGCAGGTATGTGTAGAGAGATAAAAATTAAATAAAATAGACATAATAAGTAAATAACAGACAATAAATAAATAAACAATAGTATATGTTATATATAATGCCATATATTACTATATATAGATAAATATATAGTAATAGGTACTCAGATAATAGTTGTTTACTTAGAAGATGATAAATTATAGATAGATTATAGGTAGGTAGATAGATAGATAGACAGACAGACAGTAGATAGTGATCAATACAGATGAGAGATGCTGAGCTAGACACAGAAATACAGACATAGCATAGGCTATTAAAAATGTCAACAAAACAGACTGAAACAAAACATGTACAAAAACGCCACACATTAAAAATAACTTATTCCTACTGTGGTGGGAAATGGAAGGTTTTCCCTGGAGGAAGGCCAGGTAATAGGAATGAAGCCATTACTTTCCATAACATTCAAGGAAGGCAGATTTTTTTAAATTACATTTTTATTAGATATTTTCTTTATTTACATTTCAAATGTTATACCCCTCTCCTAGTTTCCCCTCTGAAAACACCCTATCCCCTCCCCGCTCCCCCTACTCACCAACCCACTCACTTCTGCTTCCTGGCCTTGGCATTCCCCTATACTGGGGCTTAGAACCTTCATAGGACCAAGGGCCTCTCCTCTCATTGATGTCTGACTAGGTCATCCTCTGCTACATATGCAACTAGAATCTTGTGTCTTTGGTTGGTGGTTTAGTTCCTGGAGCTCTGGGGGTACTGGTTAGTTCATATTTTTGTTCCTCCTATGGGGCTGCAAACCCCTTCAGCTCCTTAGGTACTTTCTCTAGTTCCTGCATTGGGGACCAAAGTTGGCTGAGAGCATCCACCTCTGTATTTGTCAGACACTGGTAAAGCCTCTCAGGAGACAGCTATATCAGGCTCCTGTCAGCAAGCTCTTGTTGATATCCACAATAGTGTCTGGGTTTGGTGACTGTATATGGGATGGATCCCCTGGTGGGGCAGTCTCTAGATGGTCATTCCTTCAGTCTCTGTTCTACACTGTTTCTGTAACTCTGATCTTTCTTACAAGGGGGAACAAAACACCCATGGAAGGAGTTACAGGAAGACAGATCTTAAAAGCTAGACGTGGTGGTAGTACTTGAGGAGCCATATGACTGACTTGTAGACTAGGAATTCTAAAAGATCTCTTTTGCTCCCGCCCCTGCATCCCTTCAATATATGTAATGAATACATTATTTTCACCCCACCCCCACCCCGGTCTTTTCATAGGAGATATCCTGTTTTGTGTTTTGAATGTGCTGCCATGGTAACAACACTCAGTGATGGATACTAAACCCAGAGATAGTTAAGGCTAGTGAAGAGTAAACACCTGTCCTCCTTGGGCCAGACAAAGCCCTTCCAGAGAACACTTTCAGGTCTTCCTTGGAGCTATAGGGACTGTTCCCTGCTATATGTAAGAAGCCCTGCCCCTGGCCTAAGCATGGTTACCAGAGAAGGACAAGTTCAAAACAGGGTTCATGCTACTGACAAGGCCTAGCTAGACAGGCCATTCAGAGCTGGCAAGTCTTCTGGTCTGCTTACCATTTTCTCAAGCTAATTAGGTTAGAGTTTGAATGGCCCACAACCACAAGTCATAACTAACAGTATACCATATTATGTTCCTCCTCCTCCTCCTCTTTCTCTTTCTCTTCTTCCTCTCCCTCTTCCTCCTAGAGCACACAAAATGACTCAACTGCCTGCTCTTAAGACCATCTCAAGCCCCACATATCATTGTCTCCATTCTAGGAGTTTTTGATTGCTTCTCTCTTTGGACCTGTGCCACAGCTACCCTGGCATCTGGCAGTCTGTCTCCCAGTGCTAAAGGTAACAGAAAGTCAGACTACTTTTCTCCTCCTAGAGAACTCCTACATTTGAATGCAGCTGTGACTTCTTTACTCCTTGACTTACTGATGTTTGTTTTCAGGAAATCTAGCTCACTTGATACTACATCAACCCCTGCCCATTCTCCATGCCTCTGAGACATCCACCCCCATTCCCGAATGGGCTTCAGTCCTGTCTCCCTACTGGCAATCTTGAGTCTTTCCATTTTACTGCAAGCAGGAAGAAATGTTCTTTCAGAGGTAAGTCTTGATTTATTTGTTCACTCCTGTTGAAGTGCATAACCTTATCATACCTGCCTTCCTTCTGCTGTACCCTGTGTGCAGCCCCTTCACCAGAGCTTGGCATTCCACACCAAAGGCAGGAGCTCACAAAACTCACTTCCTCAGATCATTTTCCTCCTGAGAAACAATGACTTTAGCTTTTACCAGTGACAGCCAAGGCCACATCCTCTCAACTGTGCTTGATGTTCCCCTCATGGGCAGCTTCCCAGCTCTGCAGATCCTATCTAAACATTTTGCCCTGTGTGATACTCATACTCTGGCCCAGTTTGTTTAAATGTGTAATCTGAATAGATAAATGTAAATGGACAAGACATTTTTTACATGAGTGTTTATAAAATATGGCCTGATCAATGTCTGATAGAAATTGGTTATCTATAAATATACCACTTTATAAAGTTAAGGCTACCAACCCATGTGAATATGTATGTCTATAGTCATTTTTTTTAAATTGTGTGCCTTATAGGGAAGATGGGCCTTTTTCAGGAAGTTGTCAATTAATAGTTTCTCAAGAAAGGGCAGTTTAAGAGCATTTCTATCAACCATTAGTGGGGAACTACATACCACTGTTTGGATTTTCAGGACATTACTAAATATGCATTGCTTGTAGAGATTATACAGTGAGTGTCTGGGACTCACTGGACTCCAACTCCTCCTTCTACCACACTACCAGATTATTTTACTTTTGAGTAATGTTAAGTCTCTTATGTCACTTTAAGATTTTCAAAACCATCTAAAACCATCTCAATTTGCCCAATTGAACACATTCTAAGTACTTCAATATTTGAAATTTCTCTTATTCAATTAATAAAATCATTTAGGCTGTAAGGATCGTGTGCATCTCCAGTCTAGTTGTAGGGAATTGTACAATGTAAAGGCAAGGCAAAATTTTACAATGAACAGCTCCATGGAACATTTTTCAACTATGGTTTGGAGTATAGAGTCTGTTATTTATTTATTTATTTATTTATTTATTTATTTATTTATTGCTTAATTTATGGGGGAGGTGCATACCCCATGGTATATATATCAGTGTTAGAGAATAATGTATGGGAGTTGATACAGTGTGAGTTCCAGGGACTGAACCTAGGTCATTGGGATTGGCATCAAGCCCCTTTTCCCACTAAGCCATCTCACTGGTCCTGCATATAAAGAACAACTGACAGTGAGCAATGGTCTTCTCAACTACCTTAACTAGCACACCCATCTCAGTAAATAACCTATATAAATTCTAGATCAGGTAGTGTGGGTGAAGCAGTAAGACATTTAGCTAAAACCTCTAGTTCCTCTAGGCAGGGAGTTAGACACTGATAGATTTAAAGGACTGTGTATGTGACTTCCTCTCTCACACTCAGCAACTTATACAAACAAGATCTGAACTTTGAGAACCTAGTTACTGGTCAGAAGAATGAGATCTGAGTTATCTCTGGTCCTGGCAGGAGACATGACATTCTGAGCTGCATGGGACACCATGAACAAATAACTACCTACACCATACAATATTATATAGCCATAGGCTAATAAAATATAAGGACAAACCATTGTCCTTTCCTGTAAGTGTCAGTTTCAACAAGCCTGTCAATCATGGAAACAGGAGCAAGCCTTTAGGAAAGGTTGCTTTTGGATAGTTTGGGAATTCCAGGCATCCCACCAGGAATGTTGATTGGGACACTCTTTCACCTATCTCCCAAAACAACCACTGGCGCCTGCTGAGGTTAAGAGTACAACTATAAGAATACCTAAGTATTTCAACAACATTCACATGTCATTTTTGTAAGTATCCTTTCCTAAGGGATATCCAGGTAAAGCAATTGTCCTCTATGCCTCATAGAACATGACCATAATGTAGCACAAGTTGCAGGTGTCCATAGTAATAGTCATAGAGGCTTTAGCACCTCCTACCAAAAGGAGAACCTATACTTGAGGTTCTACCTACCACTCTCTTCTGCCTCCCAGCTATACATTAATCTTGTGAGATGCTAGTATATATAAAATATGGAAGGTTATATGAAGACTTGTATCTATGACAAACTTCCTATGGGAGGATTTCACTCACATTCGATTGTGCTTTGGGAATTCTGTAGCTTGTTTCAGAGTCATCCATTGATGTGATTTGAATGGACATATCCCATATAGTATAAGGCATTTGAACACATGGTCTACAGTTAGGGTCACCGTTATGGACGGTTTAGGTCCAGCCTTGCTAGAAATGTCTCACTTGGGAAGGCTTTGAAATTAAAGCCTTGTGCCACTTCTAGTTGTCTCTCTCTGCTGCATGCTTGCATTTGAAGATGAGTGTTCTCAGCTTCCTATTCCTGACACTATGCCTGCTTCTTTCTGTTATTCCCCCATGACATGATAGACTCAACCTTTGGGGACCATTAGCCCAAAGAAAAATCTTCCTTTTGGCTGTTTCTGGTCATGGTATCTCATTCCAGCAACAGAAACATAACTAATACACACATAGTCCTGATTACTCATGTTCTTCTAAGTAAGCTCAATAAATTCATTGGCTCATGAATTTGACTTAGATGGAATCTCCCCCCACCTCCCCTCTATCTGTCGATAGTGCCCCATCTGAGTGCACAGACTTTGTTCACATCTCCTCAAGAAAGGTAAAACTCTTCTAGTGAGCCATCCAATAAACCAAAGTAGTCACATTATTACCTAAGCCACAAGCTAAGATGTTCCAAACCAGAACTTTCTAAATATAAAGGAAAAGAAAAAGCAGGAACAAATACATAATTAGATGTCCTTAATTTAAAAAAAAACTAGTTAAACTGAGTACTTTTTAAATATCATGAAGGGATGATTCATTTTTTGAGGCATTATATGACTCAGATACCTTATAGTCCCAAGGGACAAAAGTCCAGCATAATGCAGCCAAAGAAACACTAAGATTCATGAGATCATAGGAATGTCACACCTGGAGATAAATGGAGTTATGTAACAGGTTTTATTTTCCAGTTTTGTTTCTACTTGTGTATTCTACCCTACATGCTCATCTTCTAGTCTTGACAATGGCCATCTTCACTCTATCTGCCATTGAAGGTCTAGATTGTGTCACACAGACTAAGCATCAGGTCCTAGCTAAGTTACCCAGCTCCTAGCCCACCTACACCAACTTGACACTACCAGGCCTAGTTGAGGTCCTTCGGCTTGTAAGCTATCCAGTCCTTGTGAATGACCCAGATCACTACTTGTCCAAAACATCTGGATACCCCCAGGTCTAGCTAGTGTCATGCAGCTTTTATCCCAGCCCAAAAAAGTGAGTGCTATAGATTGCTGCCCACCCACATTGTCCCCACATTCTCAGAGAGTCTTGTTCTAGTCAAACATACGATCATGAGCTCCACTCAGTGAGTGATCCAGACCTCTACCCAACAATGCCTTCCCAATATTTGCAGGCCTAGCTCAAGTTACCCAACCGGAGCATCAACTGATCCTGGCAAATGTCCCCAGCTACCACATGCTTGTGCCATCCTGATACTCTCAGGCAAAGGTGGAGTCATGCAGATCATACTCAGTCAGGCGAGTGCTTCAGATCCCTGCATGCCCACCTATGCCCACACTCTGAGAATCCAGCTAGGTTGTGTGCCCCAGATCCCAGCCTTCCCACCATGTCAGCATCAAATTCCTTCAATCCAACCTCTATTAACAGAGCCTGCATCCTGACCCAGGAAGGCCCAGCCAGAAGAAACATTCTCATGCTTTCTTGCTTCTCACTAAATTGGCTCTCAGATCAAAACAAAAAACAAACAAGCAAACAAACAAGCAAAAAAAAAAAAGTCCACAGGTCTATAGAAATAATCTCCAATGAGAATTACCTAGAAGAAACCATGATATGGAATTAAAAATAATGATAAACATGACAAAAGAATTTAAGGAGTTTAAAGACACAAACACCCCAATAAAGGAAGAAGGAAAGAAGAAAGAGAAAGAGAAAGAGAAAGAGAGAGAGAGAGAGAAAGAAAGAGAGAGAGAGAAAGAGGGGACCAAAATAACAGATTTAGAAGTAAGCAATGAAATACTATATTTTTAAACACCAAAGACATTCAGAAGACTGTAAGGAAATATTTTAAAAACCTGTACTCTATTAAGAGATGTAGATTAAATTCTAGGTTTACACAAAGTTATGCTGAAAACATTAACAACTTAAACAGACTTGCAAAAAAAAAAAAAAAAAAGGATTGAAACAGTAATAGAAAGCTTTTGATGAGGAAAAACAAAGTCTAGCTCCAAATGGCAAATGGATGGACACCAGAATTCTACCAGAACTTCAACCAGGTATGAAACAGTGGTTCAATAGTTAAAAGCACTTGCTGCTCTTGCAGAGGACCAGCATTTGGTACCTACCACTCACATGGAGGCTAAAAAGCTTCTGAAATTTTAGTGTAAGATACTCTGGATACCCGCTGCTGATCTCTATAGGCACCAAGCACCCATGCAGTACATTCAGGTAAAACCCCCATACACATGGAATAATGTTTTTTTATGTTTTTTTTAATAAATCAATTTTGAAACAACTACAACCAATACTTTTAAATTATTCAAAAAATATTCAAAAACTTATTAAAAAAAGAAACAGAAAGAACATTACCAAAATCCTCTTTAAAGGAGTATTATTGTAAAACTAAAACCAGATAAAGAAAGAAACAAACAAAAACCTTCAAGCTAATATCACTAATGAACATAGATACGAAAACCCCCATAAAATACTTGCAAACCAAATAGAGGCATATATCAAAAAGATTATTCACCACAATCAAATTGAATGGGCTAATATAAATAAGCAATAAATGTAATTAATCATGTAAATCACCTTAAAGACCTCAATAAAATACTTTCTTCTGAAATTTCATAAGACAGGCTCCCATAGTCTGTATTCTCCCAACATTCTTACCTTCCAAGATACCACAAAATAGCCCATTAAGTTCTGAGCTCTATAGAGTAAGTACCCAAGGAGCTGAAGGGGTTTGCAGCCCCACAGAAGGAACAACAACATGAACTAACCAGTACCCCCAGAGCTCCCTGAGACTAAACCACCAATCAAAGAAAACATGGTGGAACTTGTAGCTCTAGCTGCATATGTAGCAGAGGATGGCCTAGTTGGTCATCAATAGAACGAGAGTCCCTTGGTCCTGTGAAGGTTCTATGCCCCGGTATATCTGAGCTCTAAATAACTTTTCCAGCTCAAAGTTCCAAAACCCTTCCACAGTTCTCACCAAACACAACACAGTCAGCTCCATCACAGCAATAGCCCACTCTCTACTACCAATTTCTTTCTAAATTAGGTTTCTGTTGCTGTGGTAAAACGTCATGACTAAAATCAACTTGAGAAAAAGGTGTATTTAGCTTACACTTCTGTAATCACACAGTTTATACTTAAAGGAAGTCTGGGCAAGAACTCACAGAAGAATTTGGAGGCAGGAACTGAAATAAAGGTCACAAAAGAACACTACTTGCTAAGCTCCCCATGGCTTGATGAGCTTGGTTTCTTACATAGCCCAGTCCTATCTTTCCACACCAAAAAGCAATCAAGAAATGCCCCACAGATCTTGGTTCCCAGATCCCTCTGAGACTAGTCTGCACAGGTGAGAGTGTGGACTATAGAGGCTAGCGGCTTCTGGGACAGGCAGAGATGACACAGCTTCTGAGGCAGACCCCGTTTCGGGCCACAGACATCAGGGCACCATTTCTGCCAGAGGAGAGGTGTCCACCCCACCCAGGAAGGCTTTGCCAGAGCACCTGGGGGAGCAATCTTGGTTCCCAGATCCCTCCTAGACTACTCTGCGCAGGTCAAAGTGTGGATTACAGAAGCTACACAGCTTCTGTGACAGGCAGAAGCAACACAACATCTGGGGCAGACCCTGTTTCGGGGTTCCAGACATCTGGACCCCTTCCCTGCCAGAGGAGAGGTATCTCCCCGGCCCAGGAGGGCTTTGCCAGAGCACCTGGGGGAGCCATCTCTGGTCTTGGATCTCTCAGAGACCAGTCTGTATAGGTGAGAGTGCCAACTACAGAAGCAACACAGTTTCTGGGACACTCAGAGGAAACACAGCTTCTGTGACAGGCACAGTTCCGGGCCTTCATCTTCTGCCAGGAGGCAGGTACGAACGCCAGATATCTATGCACCTTCCCTGCAAGAGAAAAGCTTGCCTGCAGAGACAAGAGTCTGCAGAAACAGGGTCTGACCACTGAAACTCAGGAGAGAGCTAGTCTCCCAGGTCGGCTGATAGAGGCTAACAGAATCACAGGAGAAACAAGCTCTAACAAGAGACAACTATAACAACTAACTCCAGAGATTACCAGATGGTGAAAGGCAAACATAGGGATCTTACTAACATAAACCAAGACTACTCACCATTATCAGAACCCAGCACTTCCACCTCAGCCAGTCCTGGGCACCCCAACACACCCAAAAAAGCTAGACACGGATTTATCTATCTCATGATGATGGTAGAGGACATCAAGAGGAACTTTAATAACTCACTTAAAGAACTACAGGAGAACACTGCTAAAGAGTTACAAGTCTTTAAAGAAAAACAGGAAAACACAACCAAACAGGTAGAAGTCCTTAAAGAAAAACAGGAAAACACAAGAAAACAGGTGATGAAATTGAACAAAACCATACAAGACCTGAAAAGGGAAGTAGACACAATAAGGAAAACCCAAAGTGATGCAACACTGTAGAAAGGAACCCTAGGAAAGAAATCTGGAACCATAGATGCGAGCATCAGCAACAGAATACAAGAGATGGAAAAGAGAATCTCAGGTGCAGAAGATTCCATAGAAAACATCGGCACAACAATCAAAGAAAATACAAAATGCAAAAGAATCCTAACTCAAAACATCCAGGAAATTCAGGACACAATGAGAAGACCAAACCTACGGGTAATAGGAGTAGATGAGAATGAAGATTTTCAACTTAAAGGGCCAGAAAATACCTTCACCAAAATTATAGAAGAAAACTTCCCAAACCTAAAGAAAGAGATGCCCATGAACATACAAGAAGCCTACAGAACTCCAAATGACTGGACCAAAAAAGAAATTCCTCCCAACACATAATAATCAGAACAAAAAAAGCACTAAATAAAGATAGAATATTAAAAGCAGTAAGGGAAAAAGGTCAAGTAACATATAAAGGCAGGCCTATTAGAATTACACCAGACTTTTCACCACAGACTATGAAAGCCAGAAGATCCATGACAAAACCAAATTCACACATTATCATTTCACAATTGCACCCCTTCAAAGGACAATAACAGAAAAAAACCAATACAAGGAAAGAAACTACACCCTAGAAAAAGCAAGAAATTAATCCTTCAACAAACCTAAAAGAAGACAGCCACAAGAACAGAATTCAACTCTAACAACAAAAATAATAGGAAGCAACAATTACTTTTCCTTAATATCTCTTAATATCAATGGGCTCAATTCCCCAATAAAAAGACATAGACTAACAGGCTGGCTACACAAACAGGACCCAACATTTAGCTGCTTACAGGAAACCCATCTCAGGGAAAAAGACACACTACCTCAGAATGAAAGGCTGGAAAAGAATTTTCCAAGCAAATGGTCTGAAGAAACAAGCTGGAGTAGCCATTCTAATATCGAATAAAATTGACTTCCAACCCAAAGTTATCAAAAAAGACAGGAGGGACACTTCATACTCTTCAAAGGTAAAATCTTCCAAGAGGAGCTCTAAACTCTGAATATCTATGCTCAAAATGCAAGGGCAGCCACATTCATTAAAGAAATTTTAGTAAAGTTCAAAGCACACATTAAACCTCACACAATAATAGTGGGAGACTTCAACACACCACTTTCATCAATGGACAGATCATGGAAACAGAAACTAAACAGAGACACAGTGAAACTAACAGAAGTTATGAGACAAATGGACTTAACAGATATCTACAGGATTTTTATCCTAAAACAAAAGGACATACCTTCTTCTCAGCACCTCATGGTACCTTCTCCAAAATTGTCCACATAATTGGTCACAAAACAGGCCTCAACAGGTACAAAAGTATTGAAATTGTCCCATGCATCCTATCAGATCACCATGAACTAAGGCTGATCTTTAATAACAGCACAAATAATAGAAAGCAAACATTCATGTGGAAACTGAACAACATTGTCCTCAACGATAACTTGGTCAAGGAAGGAATAAAGAAAGAAATTAAAACTTTTTAGAGTTTAATGAAAATGAAGCCACAACATACTCAAACTTATGGGACACAATGAAAACATTTCTAAGAGAAAAACTCATAGCTCTGAGTGCCTCCAAAAAGAAACTAGAGAGAGCACACATTAGCAGCTTGACAACACATCTAAAAGCTCTAGAACAAAAGGAAGCAAATTCACCCAAGAGGAGTAGAGGACAGCAGGAAATAATCAAACTCAGGGGTGAAATCAACCAAGTGGAAACAAGAAGAACTATTCAAAGAATCAACCAATCAAGTAGCTGGTTCTTTGAGAAAATCAACAAAATAGATAAACCCTTAGCCAGACTCACTAGAGGGCACAGGGATACCATCCTAATTAACAAATTCAGAAATAAAAAGGGAGACATAACAACAGATCCTGAAGAAATCCAAAACGCCATTAGATTCTTCTACAAAAGGCTATACTCAACAAAACTGGAAAACCTGGATGAAATGGACAAATTTCTTGACAGATACTAGGTACCAAAGTTAAATCAAGATCAGTTGAATGATTTACACAGTCCTATGTCCCCTAAAGAAATAGAAGCAGTCATTAATAGTCTCCCAACCAAAAAAAAAGCCCAGGACCAGATGGGTTTAGTGCAGAGTTCTATCAGACCTTCAAAGAAGATCTAATTCCAGTTCTTCACAAACTATTCCACAAAATAGAAGCAGAAGATACTCTATCCAATTCATTCTATGAAGCCACAATTACTCTGATACCTAAATCAAAGAAAGACCCAACAAAGATAGAGAACTTCAGACCAATTTCCCTTATTTATATCGATGCAAAAATGCTCAATAAAATTCTCCCTAACCGAATCCAAGAATACATCAAAACAATCATCCATCCTGACCACGTAGGTTTTATTCCAGGGATGCAGGGATGGTTTAATATACAGAAATCCATCAATGTAATCCACTATATAAGCAAACTCAAATACAAAAACCACATGATCATCTCGTTAAATGCAGAGAAAGCATTTGACATAATCCAACACCCATTCATGATAAAAGTCTTGGAAAGATCAGGAATTCGAGGCCCATACCTAAACATGATAAAAGCAATCTACAGTAAACCAGTAGCCAACATCAAAGTAAATGGTGAGAAGGTGGAAGCAATCCCACTAAAATCAGGGACTAGACAAGGCTGCCCACTTTCTCCCTACCTATTCAACATAATATTTGAAGTCCTAGCCAGAGCAATTCAACAACAAAAGGAGACCAAGGGGATACAAATTGGAAGGGAAGAAGTCAAAATATCACTTTTTGCAGGTGATATGATAGTATATATAAGTGACCCTAAAAATTCTATCAGATAACTCGTAAACCTGATAAACAGCTTCAGGGAAGTAGCTGGATATAAAATTAACTCAAACAAGTCAATGACCTTTCTTTACACAAAGGATAAACAGGCTGAGAAAGAAATTAGGGAAACAACACCCTTCTCAATAGTCACAAATAATATAAAATACCTTGGCGTGACTCTAACTAAGGAAGTGAAAGATCTGTATGATAAGAGCTTCAAGTCTCTGAAGAAAGAAATTAAAGAAGATCTCAGAAGATGGAAAGATCTCCCATGCTCGTGGATTGGCAGGATCAATATAGTAAAAATGGCTATCTTCCCATGGAAGGAGTTACAGAGACAAAGCCTGGAGCGGAGACAAAAGGATGGACCATCTAGAGACTACCATATACGGGGATCCATCCCATAATCAGCTGCCAAATGCAAACACCATTGCATACACTAGCAAGATTTTGCTGAAAGGACCCTGATATAGCTGGCTCTTGTGAGACTCCACCGGGGCCTAGCAAACACAGAAGTGGATGCTCATAGTCAGCTTATTGGATGGATCACAGAGCCCCCAATGGAGGAGCTAGAGAAAGTATGCAAGGAGCTAACTGGATCTGCAACTTTATAGGTGGAACAACAATATGAACTAACCAGTACCCCCTGGAGCTCGAGTCTCTAGCTGCATATTTATCAGAGGATGGCCTAGCCAGCCATCAGTGGAAAGAGAGGCCCATTAGTCATGCAAACTTTATATGCCTCTGTACAGGGGATCCCCAGGGCCAAGAAGTGGGAGTGGATGGGTAGGGGAGTGGGGGGGAGGGTATGGGAGACTTTGGGGATAGCATTGGCAATGTAAATGAGGAAAATACCCAATAAAAAAATGTTTTAAAAAATGTCTATCTTGCCAAAAGCAATCTACAGATTCAAGGCAATCAATTCTTCAATGAAATAGAAAGGGCAATTTACAAATTCATCTTGAATAACAAAAAAACCTAAGATAGCAAAAACTCTTCTCAATGATAAAAGAACCTCTGGTGGAATCACCATGCTTGACCTAAAGCTGTATTACAGAGCAATTGTGATAAAAAAAAAAAAAAAAAAAAAAAAAAAAAACCAAAAACTGCATGGTACTGGTATAGTGACAGACAAGTAGACCAATGGAGCAAAATTGAAGAACCAGAAATGAACCATAGGTGTATGGTCACTTGATCTTTGACAAGGGAGCTAAAACCATCCAGTGGAAAAAAGACAGCATTTTCAACAGATGGTGCTGGCACAAGTGGCAGTTATCATGTAGAAGAATACCAATTGATCCATTCCTATCTCCTTGTACTAAGGTCAAATCTAAGTGGATCAAGGAACTCCACATAAAACCAGAGACACTGAAACTTATACAGGCAAAGTGGGGAAAAGCCTTGAGGATGTGGGCACAGGGGAAAAATTCCTAAATAAAATAGCAATGGCTTGTGCTGTAAGATCGAGAATCAACAAATGAGACCTCATAAAATTGCAAAGTTTCTTTAAGGCAAAAGACACTGTCAATAAGACAAAAAGGCCACCAACAGATTGGGAAAGGATCTTTACCTATCCTAAATCAGATAAGGGACTAATATCCAATATATATAAAGAACTCAAGAAGGTGGACTCCAGAAAATCAAATAACCCCATTAAAAAATGGGGCTCAGAGCTAAACAAAGAATTCTCACCTAAGGAATACCAAATGGCTGAGAAGTACCTGAAAAAATGTTCAGTATCCTTAATCATCAGGGAAATGCAAATCAAAACAACCCTGAGATTGATTCCACCTCATACCAGTCAGAATGGCTAAGATCAAAATTTCAGGTGACAGCAGATGCTGGTGAGGCTGTGGAGAAAGAGGAACACTCCATTGTTGGTGGGATTGCAAGCTTGTACAACCACTCTGGAAATCAGTCTGGCAGTTCCTCAGAAAATTGGACATAGTACTACCAGAGGATCCTGCAATACCTCTCCTGGGCATATATCCAGAAGATGTTCCAACTGGTCAAAAGGACACATGCTCCACTATGTTCATAGCAGCCTTATTTATAATAGCCAGAAGCTGGAAAGAACCCAGATGCCCCTCAACAGAGGAATGGATACCAAAAATGTGGTACATTTACACAATGGAGTACTACCCAGCTATTAAAAAGAATGAATTTATGAAATTCCTAGGCAAATGGATGGACCTGGAGGGCATCATCCTGAGTGAGGTAACCCAATCACAAAAGAACTCACATGATATGTACTCACTGATAAGAGGATATTAGCCCAGAAACTTAGAATACCCAAGATACAAGATACAATTTGCAAAACACATGAAACTCAAGAAGAACGAAGACCAAAATATGGACACTTTGCCCCTTCTTAGAATTGGGAACAAAACACCCATGGAAGGAGTTACAGAGACAAAATTTGGAGCTGTGACGAAAGGATGGACCATCTAGAGACTCTCATATCCAGGGATCCATCCCATAATCAGCTTCCAAACTCTGACACCATTGCATACACTAGCAAGATTTTGCTGAAAGGACCCAGATATATCTGTCTCTTGTGAGGCTATACTGGGACCTAGCAAACTCAGAAGTGGATGCTCACAGTCAGCTATTGGATGGATCACAGGGCCCCCAATGGAGGAGCTAGAGAAAGTACCCAAGGAGCTAAACGGGTCTGCAACCCTATAGGTGGAACAACAATATGAACTAACAAGTACCCCAGGAGCTCATGCCTCTAGCTGCACATGTAGCAGAAGATGGCCTAGTTGGCCATCATTGGGAAGAGAGGCCCCTTGGTCTTGCAAACTTTATATGCCTCAGTACAGGGGAATGCCAGGGCCAAGAAGTGGGAGTGGGTGGGTAGGGGAGTGGGGGGATAGGATCTGGGGAACTTTTGGGATGGCATTTGAAATGTAAATGAAGAAAATACCTAATAAATAAATACATAAATAAATAAATAAATAAATAGACAAGAAAGAAAGAAAGAAAGAAAGAAAGAAAGAAAGAAAGAAAGAAAGAAAGAAAGAAAGAAAGAAAGAAAGAAAGAAAGAAAGAAAGAAAGAAAGAAAGAAGAAATGTCCCACGGACATTCCCATAGTCCAATCTGGTGGAAGCAATTCCTGATATGAAGTTCTCTCTTCCTAAATGATGTTAGTTTGTGTCAAGTAGGTAAAACATAACCAGCAAGAGTTATTCCATGTGTATGGGTGGGAGTGCCTGAAGTATGTATATGTACTGCATGAGTGCTTGGTGCCTATAGAGATCAGCAGAGGGTATCCAGGGTATCTTGCATTACAGAGTTCTCACAATAAGAAAAAAAATGGCTAGGAAATATCTGGAAAAGTATTGAACATCCTTAGTAATGTGGAACTGGGAAATAAAACCACTATAGAAATCAGTGTAGAAAATTCTTCAAAGGCTGGCCTATATGCCCAGTTATATGACACTTCTGACATAGTCCCAAAGGACTCAACAGATGTATGATCAGTTGTGTTCATTGCTGCTTTATTCACAATAGCTAAGATATAGAAAGAACCTAAAAGTCCTTCAACTGATGAAAGGTTAATGAAATTGTGGTACATATTACACAATGGAATGCTAGTCAACTATAAAGAGAAATAAGATCTCTGGATGAATGACTGAAACTGGAAAGATATTATACTGAGTAAGGTCACCCAGACTCAGAACAACATACACCGCATGCTTATTTCTTATTTGTGGAGCCTAGCTCTGATGAAGGGGAAACAGGAAAAATGGGAGGTGGGTAGTTACCTAGAGAGGAAGGGTAATATAGAAAGAGAGGAAGGAAAATAAATAACACTAAATATATTTAAAAAGAGTATAGGGAAACACATTTTATGTTTATGAAATACACTAGATGAGAGAAAGATGAATAAATAGATTGTTGGTGGAAGATATAGATAGATAGATGATAGATAGATAGATAGATAGATAGATAGATAGATAGATAGATAGATGATAGATATGGATGGATAATACATACATACATACATGCATGCATACATCCATCCATATATACATACATATACATTCATTCATACATACACATATACATAGCAGAAACAGAGGTGGGTAGATAGATAGTTTAAACAGTTACTTCATATGAGGTGATTGTGTTTCTCTCAATAGCTATAGACTATCTGACAGAAACACTACTGCTGGGCATAGGGAACTTACCTTAGAAATGTTAATAACACTGTAAGAGACTCCCAAACAATAAAAGCTATTGCCAATCTTTGATTGTCTCCAAGAACTTGAAGGTAATACCCTGTTGCTGAAGATACCACACATTTTAGAATCAGGACTTGGAGGAATGAAGATGACCCAAATTAGAGGCCTCCTCCCTGTGGAATAGCTCTCATAGTATCATAAGGTATGGCACAAGCTGCTAAGGGGTGAAATCAAACAACAGTCCTACCCACTTGTAGAGGTTACTACACTGGTTAAGTTTTGTCAAGTTGACATAAGTGAGGGTCATCTTGAAAGAAGAAACCTCAATTAAGAAACTGCCATTGATAAGACAAAAAAAAACACCAACAGATTGGGAAAGGATCTTCACCTATCCTAAATCAGATAAGGGACTAATATCCAATATATATAAAGAACTCAAGAAGGTGGACTCCAGAAACTCAAATAAGCCCATTAAAAAATGGGGCTCAGAACTGAACAAAGAATTCTCACCTGAGGAATACCGAATGGCAGAGAAGCACCTGAAAAAATGTTCAACATCCTTAATCATCAGGGAAATGCAAATCAAAACAACCCTGAGATTCCACCTCACACCAGTCAGAATGGCTAAGATCAAAAATTCAGGTGACAGCAGATGCTGGCGAGGATGTGGAGAAAGAGGAACACTCCTCCATTGTTGGTGGGATTGCAAGCTTGTACAACCACTCTGGAAATCAGTCTGGCGGTTCCTCAGAAAATTGGACATAGTACTACCGGAGGATCCAGCAATACCTCTCCTGGGCATATATCCAGAAGATGTCCCAACCGGTAAGAAGGACACATGCTCCACTATGTTCATAGCAGCCCTATTTATAATAGCCAGAAGCTAGAAAGAACCCAGATGCCCCTCAACAGAGGAATGGATACAGAAATTATGGTACATTTACACAATGGAGTACTACTCAGCTATTAAAAAGAATGAATTTATGAAATTCCTAGCCAAATGGATGGACCTGGAGGGCATCATCTTTAGTGAGGTAACACAATCACAAAGGAACTCACACAATATGTATTCACTGATAAGTGGATATTAGCCCAAAACTTAGGATACCCAAGATATAAGATACAATTTGCTAAACGCATCAAACTCAAGAAGAATGAAGACCAAAGTGTGGACAATATGCCCCTTCTTAGAATTGGGAACAAAACACCCATGGAAGGAGTTACAGAGACAAAGTTTGGAGCTGTGATGAAAGGATGGACCATCTAGAGACTGCCATATCCAGGGATCCATCCCATAATCAGCTTCCAAACGCTGACACCATTGCATACACTAGCAAGATTTTGCTGAAAAGGACCCAAATATAGCTGTCTCTTGTGAGACTATGCCGGGGCCTAGCAAACACAGGAGTGGATGCTCACAGTCAGCTATTGGATGTATCACAGGGCTCCCAATGGAGAAGCTAGAGAAAGTACCCAAGGAGCTAAAGGGATCTGCAACCCTATAGTTGGAACAACATGATGAACTAACCAGTACCCCGGAGCTCTTGTCTCTAGCTGCATATGTATCGAAAGATGGCCTAGTGGACCATCACTGGAAAGAGAGACCCATTGGACTTGCAAACTTTATATGCCCCAATATAGGGGAGTGCCAGGGCCAAAAGAATGGGAATGGGTGGGTAGGGAAGTGGGGGGCGGTATGGCGGACTTTTGGGATAGCATTGGAAATGTAATTGAGGAAAATATGTAATAAAAAATATTAAAAATTAAAAGAGAAACTGCCATTGTTACATTAGCATCTAGGCAACTCTATGTAGTATTTTCTTGATTAATGTTTGATGTGGAAATAAGTACTCACTTTAGTTTCTGCCTCCAGGCTGGAGTTTCTTGCCTTGAGTTTCTTCCCTTCATGAGGAACTACACGATGTAAGCTGAAATAACCTCTGCTCCCCATGTTGATTTTGGTCATGGTGTTTATCACAGCAATAGAAACCTAACTAAGATACCTATAAGCCACAATGAGTGGCCTCCCAAGATATCTCCAACAGTGTAATAGTAGCAGGTTTATCTTGGAAGGAACCAGCTGCTGTCTGATTAAATTCAAAGAACGAACAATAAGAGGGATGCCATGCCTGGTACTGTGAACCAAGACAGTTACCAATGGCTGGACAGGTCATAGACCCTAATAGAGAACCTACTACTGACTGTTTTTTATACCAGTAAAATGTCTAACCAGTGTGTGTGTGTGTGTGTGTGTGTGTGTGTGTGTGTGTGTGTGTGTGTAGAAAGAGAGAGAGAAAGGAGAGAAAGACTATTTACATTTATATAGAAGACTAAAGAGATAAAAAAAAAAAATCTGAATCAGTCTAGATGAGTTCCCAAGCCTTGATCAATGCATAGTGGTTGAAGTATAGCTTGTGAGTTAGCCTAGCTTCAATGCTTGAAAGCTCTCCCAGATTGCAGGCTGACCTGTTCCATTCATTTGTTTTCTCTTTGTTTTGTTTTTTGGGGTTTTTTGTTTGTTTGTTTGTTTGTTTCTTTCTTTCTTTCTTTCTTTCTTTCTTTCTTTCTGTCTTTCTTTCTTTTTTTAGTTAAAAGACCCCACAATAATTTAATGTGAGCCAGTCTCCTTATGATTGGCAAATTCTAATTTTGATTTTATGTTAATGTATTATCAAAGGTTGTTTTAGGCAAACTAACTTCATTATTACATTTTATTTTCTGGGTGCAGTGGCCTATAGACCACATACAGGAAGAAGTCCAGGATCTGACCAGTTGCCAATCTAATGTTTCTGAGTTGGCTTAGGGGCAGGTGTGTCAAGAACACTCTGGGACTATCTAACTTTTTTGAGCTTTTCACAATCTCCATGGCAAGGAAGACTCCCGAGGAAGACCAGATAAGGTTACTTCTTGGAGAGCAGAAATAATTTTCTGGGTAAAAGGCATTAATGAATCACAATGTAAAAAACCCTCCACAAATGAAACGTGCAGAGATCAGAAACCCAAAATAAAAGGCAGCACTTGGCTGAGCTTTGCTAGACTGTGTGGGGCAGCTGTGCTGGCTTTATGGCTCTCGCCAGTTTTTCACTACTCATGGCTGTGCCATCTCCCTTTTTCTTATCTATTAACTGTAAGGCTTGTGGCATGCAGGGCATATCTTAATCCCTGGAAGATGACTGAAAGGATAAGAATTAAAATTAGACCAACTCCCAGAATTATTCCCAAATTAATAATGGAAGACAGAATGCCTTGTCCTGAGACAATGGACCTCAGAGACTGCAAAATTTTCTTTGCAACATTTGAGACTCAAGTAGATTTTAATTGTGCTGAGCTCAAAGCTGAAATTTGTCAATATAAAAGCTGCATATTTATTGCCAGATCAGGACTACTCCACAAGCCAGTGGAGATGGGATTAAACTTGTTCCCATGACATCTCAGATGGATTATACTGAAGTAGGAGATATATATCCAATTGAATGGTGAATGACAGCGAAAAGTCAATCAAACCTTAATATTTTGAATTTGATAATATATAAAGAAGATTGCTTCTTCTAATGCATTTATCTTACCCTCTAAATTATTGTTTATATTTTCCTGTGTAGTAAGTACTAAGGAGACATTCTTAGAAACTGGTTAACATGTTCTGCAGGATGTATTTGCTGAGTCAAGGCAGTACAGAGACTATGACAGATGCTAAGATTTCAATTAAAGCAGTAATTTTGAAAATGAAAGCAGCAACAAATCTTTTGGGACTAGTAAGAGTGTTCATATCTAAAGCGTGAGTTCCTAGGTCATCAAACCAAGCCTGGCTCAGATTCACAAGGAATAAAACATAGGAAGTTCTATCTACTGTATCAAACATTTTCTCATCATGTGAGGAGCTAATACAGTTAGTGATAGTACAAGATGAGCATTTTATGTGAAAACATTTAAATTTAGTGATAAAGCCTTTTTTATATTAATACAGCAAAGGCAGAAGAAACAGAAACTCAGAAACAATAGATTTGGCAAGAGATCAGATTACAGGCTTCTTCCTATGTAGTCTATAGGACACTGCCCCAGAAAATAAATATATATAAGAGTTTGCATGCATGTATGTATGATATATATATATATATATATATATATATATGTATATATATCCATTTGTAGCAAACTGGGGCTGTTCCAAAGAACCACATCTGGTGAAAATGTAGAGAATAAGATGCCTATTCCTAATGATTCATCTGAAAATAAATCTCTACATCTTAATGCTCAGAGAAAATCATGGAAGAGGGGACAGAAACACTGTAAAAGCTGGAGGACCTCCAGGATGCTTGCTGTTAAATAGTGCCTTTTAGACATGATCAGGAAGCTGCACCCCTGAAGACTCAGCAATGTGGTTGCCTGAACAAGGCCTTCATAATGACAACAAGTAGCAAGCTAAGGAGGATGGGGAACATTTCCCAAGACCTTGCCTCTAGATGAAGAGCTACAGGCAGTGGTTACTGGGAACTTGCGATAACAAGTTAGGTGGTCAGCCCTAAACACACACACACACCTCTAAATAACATGAAATGAGCTCAATAAACTGTGTGTGTGTGAGAGAGAGAGAGAGAGAGAGAGAGAGAGAGAGAGAGAGAGAGAGAGAAAGTGTGTGTGTGCATGAATACAATAAGAAGAGGAGCTCATGAATTTGAGAGGGTCATGAATTAGAGAGAGCTGTGGGGAATGATGGAGGGACTGGGATGGGTAGAAGAAGGAGATGTTTAAAATACTACTTCAAAAGCTAATAATAAAATAAAAATATTTTTACTTGTGCATCTGGGAAAGCCTATCACATAGTTACAGAAAAAGGCCTAAGAGGCTCTAGCATAGCATCCCCAGATGTCTGAGTCTCTGCAGCCCTAGATGAGAAATAACACAGAAATGAGCAAGTAATAACTGATTCAAGCCCCTGGCTTAAGCAGACCCCAACAGTTCTGAGAACAGAAGTACACTTGCTTCTTCACATTAGGTAACAACAGGACATTAAAGGTGATATAACTATCTTTTAATTACTACATTCTGAAACAAGTTTGCATGCAACCACAATAACTGGACCATAGATATACAACTAAGGCCCTTCTCTCAACTCTGACACCTTGGGACTCAGGCTCTATTCTCAGGCTTCTACCTATGGCACCTGTGACCCCTGGTTTGCTTCTTGTTTTAAATTTTACTGTTATTTTATGTTCATGAGTGTTTTTCTACATTCAGATAGAGAGAGAGAGAGAAAGAGAAAGAGAGAGAGATACATACATACATGTATACATACATAAGTGATAGATCGACATTTTATATATATATATATGTATACACACACATATATATGTGTATATACATATATATGTATACACACACATATATATAGGATATATATATATATATACACACATATATATATATATATACATATATATATATATTCTCAAGATCAAGAGAGAAAGAGAAGGTGGATGCAGGGGAGAGCACATGGATGCAGTAGTCCCCATGGAAACCAGTAGAGGGTGGCCATCATGGTTCTGCCATGTGGTTGCTGAGACCCATACCTGGGATGTCTCTAAGTGCTCTTAATGGCTGGGCCACCTTTCTAGTTCCCACTCTGTGTCTTAACAAGAGCCTAGTAAGATGTATCTCTTGCTCCAAGAAAACAGATGTCTATTTCTCCAGCAGAAAGAAAGCTACATGGAAAATGGCCTTCCCCTCTCTCCCTTTCTTTTCTCCTTTTAATGAACAGCAAAATATATAGAAGAGACCAAGTTTGAAATTCACATTCAAAAACCATGGGTCTGATATGTATGATTTCATCCCTCAGGAGGAAGGAAGGACTCTGTCTCTGCTGCTATAAGGCTGCACATGGCAGTCCAAAGATTAACCTTTAGAAAAGGACCCTGTAATACATTAGCATCTGCTGTGACCTTTGAGAATATATGCATGTCTGGCCAGAGGTCCCTGAAGCAGTGGCTAGGCAGGCTTTATAAATCTACAAAGAATTCTACTCTGACAGTGTCGGTCGATGGTCACAATAAGTAAAGCCAGGCCATCTTTAAATCAGCTTCAAAAATGGTGTTCTCTATTCTCTGGATATATTTTTCACTTTTTGCTTTGTTTTATCAGCTTGTTCATTTTTTAAAGCCTCATAAAAGTTAGTTATGCTCCAATAAATTTCAAAAGAAAACAAAATATTGTCTTTATAGAAATTTACTTTCATGAAAAATTAATTTAATATGTCTCCAAAACTAAAGAGATAGCAACAAGTCTACATTATCAATTGATAAAACAGCCTTTTATAGATGTGTGTATATTGTGAGTAGGAGTGAAAACCAGTAATCTTTCCCTGTAGGAAAACGCACAGGAGACTACATTTCTACCCAGTGAAAGAATACATCAGAACAATCTCTAGTCATAAAAATAATTCTCCTCAATGGAAAAAAGGGGTACCTTTTCCTGGAGAAAAAGAAAAGATGCTCTTGGTGGTGGTGGTAGAGGGGAGGTACATGGGTGTGGTAGGCTTGAGGTGCAAAATGGAATTAATAGAATCCTGTCCTTAAAAGAAGAAGGAGCTCTGGAAGGCACCATGAAAGGAGCCACAATAAACTCATTCACCATTAAAGACTAACAAAGCATCTCACACTAAAGCCTGAAAAGACCATGAACAATCATCAGTTCTCATCATGACCATCTCTCCTCTTATGCACCTGCCCCAAGCTTGTGCAAACCACTATCAGAGCCAAAAACAAAAACAAAAACAAACAATAGCAGCAACAAGAAAACAAAGACTCAACTAAAAGAGGAAAGAAGCAATAAATGTGTAACATTGAAGAAACAACAGCTAGTGCAAGGAAGGCCAACCTTAATTAAGAAATGTAGCAAAGAGCACAGGATGCAGAAAGCCATGCCATTCACATGTCTCCACATGATATCCTGGATGCCATCCTTGCTGGGGAGGAGATAGAAAAGAACAAGACTGGCTCATGCATCCATTAAGGACTGAGAGAAGGGGAAAGCAATGAGGGGAGAAAATGGAGACAAAAGAAACAAAGCATTCATGGATTAGTTATCTCTCAAAGCTATAACAAAATAAAACTCAGAAGACAGACTCTGGAGTTTGCAGCAAAGGCTGAAGACTTCTATTAAACTCTGAATAGTGGGAAAGACTCAAGCTGGTAGCCTGTCTCTGAAGCACAAGAATCCAAACTCAAAAAGACTGTAAAAATGCATACACAAAGCACCCTACAGATGTTTCCAAAAAGCCAAATGTAAACTAAGAAAAAATACTAGACTGAAACACTCTGCAGGAATGGCATACGCTCAGACACAATATGAGAATTTGATAAATTAACTTGAATCAAACCTTAAATATTAAGAACAGAAGCAGACAAAAATACAAAGTGAGAATTCAAAGACCTAATTATGCTACAAATGAAGATCAAATGCTAAGACAGAAAGAGTAAAGTCAAGGGGAAGGAAATAAAGGACAGTGAAGGAACAGAAAACATTCCCATATTTTTATGAAAAAATGAGTTAAATGTGAGACAGTAAGAAGCCACATAAAGAGAGCCAAGAGGCAAGGAACATAACAAATATTTAAAGTTACGATCCTAGGGAACTTTTTGAAACTAAAAGGAGATAAAGTCTTATATGTTATAAAGCCCATGGGACACCAGAGGACAGTCTAATAAAGCTGAGACTTCAAAGGTAAGTTTTTAAATCCTTCAGGCCTGCAGCAAAATGAACAAGCAACTTAGAGATATCACGGAAAGCATTTCCAAGCAAGCTTCCTAGAAATATGTGTTGGTTAGTGTCCATTGTTAGCTGGACAGAATCTAGAGTCACCTGGACAGGTTTCAGGGCACAACTGTGAGGGTAAGAAAACATCTAAACCTAGATCCTAGCTGAAAGCCAGCTGAAAGCCTGTGGAGAATAATCTTGATCAGATTGATTGAGATGGGAAGTCTCTGTGGAGAGAATCATTTCCAGGGCTGGGATCTGGAACCGTTTACAAAAGAAAAAGGAGGGGATGAGATGCCTATATTACACACACACACACACACACACACACACACACACACACACACTGCACAAGGAAAATCATAGAAAGGGGAATGGAAATCTTGCAAGAGCATAGGAGGGGAAGACAATGTACTGGCTAGTTTTGTGTCAACTTGACACAGCTGGAGTTATCACAGAGAAAGGAGCTTCAGTTGAGGAAATGCCTCCATGAGATCCAACTGTAAGGTATTTTCTCAATTAGTGATCAAGGGGGAAAGGCCCTTTGTGGGTGGGACCACCTCTGGGCTGGTAGTCTTGGTTCTATAAGAGAGCAGGCTGAGCAAGCAAAGGGAAGCAAGCCAGTAAAGAGCATCCCTCCGTGGCCTCTGCATCAGCTCCTGCTTCCTGACCTCTTTGAGTTCCAGTCCTGACTTCCTTTGGTGATAAACAGCAGTATGGAATTGTAAGCTGAATAAACCCTTCCCTCCCCAATTTGCTTCCTGGTCATGATGTTTCTGCAGGAATAGAAACCCTGACTAAGACAGACATGAAGCAAAAAGACATCTTGAGGACATGACATGGCCTTTGCCCTTCATAAAGTCACTGCAACTGGGTTACCTGCCAAAGAGCTGCAGGTGATAAGGCTCGTCACCATTTCTTCAAAGATGGGTATGGGAAATGTACTGGGGAGAAAGGATGTCCTTTCCTTTTGTGATATCATAGTAATGATATCAATAAAGCCCTAGTAAGTACCTCCCATCCAAGCTCAGGCAAGATATTCTAATTCAACTCAGTGAGTCACACACACAAGAAGAATACAGAAACCAGTAGATGGACATGTTAGAAAGAAGGGTTTTAGTAGGAGAAGGGGAGGGTGAGGAAGGAGAATGTGTGTGAGAATAGTGAAAATTTATCATAGAAATGTATGAGTCTATCACACAGAAAATGAGAAGAGAAAAGAAAGCGAGCAGTGTTCATCCCTCTCTGCACCCTAATTACCACACACTGTGTCTAGAGTCCCAAGCTCCTGCTGACAGAAATCCCCCAAAACACACACACACACACACACACTCGGCCCTTGAGCTGTGAGCTAAAGTAAACCCTCTCACCCTTAAGATGCTTTTGTCAGGGAATTTTATCACAGCAACAGGAAAAGAAACTAAGGGGAAAGATGCTGATAACACAGCATCTTCAGAGACACAGAAGAGAAGCCAACCCTGCCATGTGGTAAGGATATCCAAAGCCAGCTTTAAATTCACAGGAGCTGAAAGAATATTCTATATAAGAGGTGTTCAATATTAACCTCATCCATTGGGCTAGAGAGATGGCTCACCAGTTAAAAGCAGTGGATGTTCTTCCAGAGGACCTGGGTTCAATTCCTACCACCCATACAAAGGCTCATAACCATCCATAATTTCTGTTCCAGGGGATCCAATACCCTCTTCAGTCCTCCATGGACATCAGGCACTCATGTGGTATACAAACATATATACAAATGAAAATGCCCATATACATAAAATAAATAAATACTATGACTTTAAAAATAAATGTATTAACCTCATCCATCAAAATACTAGGAAAGCCTGGGAAAAATGAGCCAGTGATGAACATACAGGAGGATTAACTGCAGAACTCAGACAAACAAATCGAAACCATCAATGAAAAGTAATAAGTACATGTTCTATCTAGAAAGGAGAAATTAATCAAGTAGCAAGTATATGGAGAAAGACCTAAAGAGAAAATAAACTTACCAATGGTCATACAGGTGATAACTAGAGGCCAAAGGACATCTAAGATCCCTTTGCAAAAATTAAAATATGAAAGAAAAGTAAAATGTAGTCAGGGGCTGGAGATAGTTCCACGGTTAAGATCACTTGTGGCTCTTACAGAGGACCTTGTTTGATTCCCAGCACCCACTTAATGGTTCACAACCATCCATCACTCAAGTTCCAGATGATATAACACGTTCTTCTGGACTCTTTGGGTACCAGGCACACAAGTTGTGTTAGCTATTCATGGTTGCCAACTTGACTATGTGTACAATGAACTATAATCCAGAAATGGAGGGCACACATGTGAGAAATTTTCTGCTTGGTTTGAAGTGGTGAGTCCATGTCTAGTCCAGACTTTTGACGTAGGAAGACAAAAACCTTTGGTCCAGATCCCAAGGCAGGAAGACATGCCTTTCATTTGGACCATACCTTTTTGTGGAAGTCTATATAAGGACATAGCAGAAGGAAAATTTTGTTAATTGCCTGCTTGCCCTCGCCTTGCTAGCACATCCATTCCTTCACTAGCGGTGGAGCCTACTTCTTTGGGATTTCAGCATATACAAAAGACCAGCTGAGAAATCCAACATTGTGGGCAGAGCAACTACTAGATTACTGGACTTTCTGGATACAGCTAACCACTATTGGATTAGTTGGGCTGTACCCTGTAAGTCATTCCAATAAATCCCCTTTTAAATAAATAAAGAAAGAGATTCATTCCATAAGTTCTGTGACTCTATTGAACCCTAATAGACAAATGAGGTACATGCATATATACAGAAAATCACACATATACATTAAATAAATAAATGTAGTCAAAGCATTTCTATTCAAAGTTCTTCCTTCATGTAAACAAACTGTATATTAAGTATTAAGAAACAGAATGAAAGACTTGAAGGCATATTACAAGAAGATGTACCCAACTGAGTTTTGGGGGTTTTCCTCTTTTTGTATTATGGGGAATTGAACCTAAGGCTTTCATGTATGCTAGATAAGAGTTCTACTTGTGAGCATACTCCCATTTCTAGGTTTTTATTTTGAAACAGGATCTCACCAAGTTGCTAAGTTGTGGTGGCTGTGGACCATGAGGGCATTCAATTTCCATGCAAGAGATCATCTGTGATATATGAGGGGTTTGTGAAGGTCAGCAGGCTCCTGGAGGTCATCCCAGCTTTCAGCTGTGACTTACCATGCTCACAGTATCCACTGATGTTGAACCACAGGCACTCCATATGTCCTGAGAAACTGGGCCTCTCCTAACTCCCTAAGAGACCAATGCTTCAAAATCTACATGAAGTTTACCTACTCAGTGAAAATAGAAAGGAAGTAGAGAGGCCATTGACTCCTGTGCCTGGATAACCAAAGAGGAACATTTAGGTGACATCCTCTAACTCTTCTGAAATTAAGAGCTCAATCTAAATGAGGGGGAGTTGGTTTATCAGGTCTAGGTCTCTATACTGTGACTTTCCATGACACTGCTCATCTCGGTACTTCTTTCTTGGCTATATTCTGGGCCTGAATTCTCCCTAATGATGACACAAAAATAAGCTAGTACCATGAAGCAAGTCAGTCTGCTGAGACCACTGCCATGATTATTATTAAAACAATTCTTCATATTTAGGATTACTCTTTTCATTATCAGCACAGGCAGAAGTGAGTCTGAAGAAGAATAATTTGGTCAACACTATATTTTGCACCTTGTTCCCTAGCAGCAGGATCAGCAGAATGCCCAGGGTCCAGTGGGAAAATCAACAGTTAGCACATGCTGTCCTGAACAGCAGCAGCTCACTGTCTTTTTCCCACATCTCAGACTCCCAGAAATGTCCATCAGGTTAATGTCTCCACAAAATTTTACCATATTTATAGTTTCTCATGAGCTGGGAAAATGTCTATTAAACTAAATCTCACCAAAGTTATCATTTGTTTTTACATGAGGACAACTTACTAATTTTGACTATGCCCCTCAAATTTTCCGTGGTGGAAACTTAATCTCCAAATTCATCTATTAAGTGTTTAGAGGTGATATCACTGGGAGGTGGCTGAGTCATGCAGAGTCCACTCTCATAAATGGAGTGATCTCATGAATTAATAAATTAATGGACCGTTGATGGAATGGCTTTGTAATAAATGTTCTCTGGCATAATTGCTCTGTCTCATCAGTGATGCCATTTCCCATGTTATTATGTAGCAAGCAGGCTCTGCACCAGATGCCAGGCAGATGCAAAGGCAAATGTCTTAGATGTTCAGCCTCCAGATTTCAGAGCTAATCAAGCCATTATTCTCAGCAAATTACCCAGTTCTAAGTGTTTGTTATATCATGATATTGTGATAGAAAATAGACCACGGTGGTTGGTCTTGATTGCTAGAATGACCTAGGAAATACACCACTGGATGTTCCTGTAAGTACATTTCCAAAGAGGATAAACTGAAGAGGAAAAATTGTCCTCAAAGTGCAAAACCTTCCAACCCCAGTCAATAGATGGTCAGGAGGAAAAGCAGTATCCATGCACCTCCTTTGTGTATTCATGAGCAGGTGTGTCTATCACTGATGCTGTGACCCTCTGCTGACACCACACTCTCATCTCCTCAGTCTTCTAAGGTAGATTAAACACTAGTGGCCCTCCAAGGAACGTGCAGGCTTTCAGCATTAGATTGGGATGGATGACTCACTCAGCTCCATGAGCTGAGTCTCTAGTGTGTACTTTTACTCTCCAGTGTGCAGGTGGACATTGTTGAATAACCAATGCCTATTGAGTAACCCAATCTAATATATTCTGTACATGGTTTGTTGTTTTGGCGGGGGACTTGTTTTGGGGAGAATATGCACGAGTTTGGAGCTATGGCCTAAAGATGTTCCAGAATGCCTCTTAGAAGATTTCAATGAATCATTCTGTTGAGAATGTAGAATGCTGATAGCAATACAGATGTTAATAACAGTGCTCATGAGATTTAAGGGGATGAGAACTCTGCTGGAAATCTTATTGTAGATTCCTTTATGTGGTATCCTGTAGTAGAATATCTGACAGTATTTTCCCAGTTTTTAAAATTTTAACAAAGTTGAATTTCAAAGTAATGAACAATGTGTTTGCTACAGGAAATTTCAAGACAGAATAACCTTTGGGCTGTGGAATGGTTGCTCCTCACTGATCTTAACCAGGTTTACAATTAGAGCAAAAGTAGATCTGTTTCTTGCTCCAACAACCTTATATTCTGCTAGTAGAGAAGACATGGTTCCTAGACGGGAGAATGATATTATCTCCACTAAATTGAACACTAACACTTCTCCTTGGTTACTTTCAATTCTTCATGTCCTTGAGTCAACAAGCCAAAGTAGGAATTATAGCAATAGCAGGTGTGTGATTGATTCAGATGACCTGTGGGAAATTGGACTTCTATCACACAACAGAAGATTAAATAGGGAATACAAACAATTTAAAGCTCATTTCTTCTATTTTCTTTTTCTGTTATTGTTGTTTGTTTGCTTGTTTTCAAGACAGGGTTTCTCTGTGTAACAGTCTTGATTGTCCCGGAACTCACTTTGTAAACCAGGCTAGCGTCAAACTCACAGAGATCAAAATCACAGAGATACACCTGCCTCTACCTCCAGACTGCTGGGATTAAAACTGTGCACCACCACACCCAGCTTTTTGTTCTAATTATTTATTTTTAGTTCATGTACATTGGTCTTTTGTCTGCATGTTTGCCTGTGTGAGGGTGTTGGGTCTCTTGGAACTTGAGTTACAGACAGTTGTGAGCTCCCATATGGGTGCTGGGAGTTGAACCCAGGTCCTCTGGAAGAGAAGCCATTGTTCTTAACTGCTGAGCCAAATGGCACTAACCCTACAGGGCATTTCTTAATATTCCTATGATTGTAGTTAAGTTCAATGGAAAACAACCCAATTCAAACAGGATGAAAATGGAACATGAAAGTGATGAGTGTTTTGCTTCTGTTTTGTTAAGAATGTTTTTCTAGGTATGGACACATGGCTCAGTGGTTAAGAGTACTCAGTTCCCAGCCTTCACAACTCCAGTTCCAGGAGATGCAATGCCCTTTGCTGAGCTCCTTAAGTAGTAGGCACACATGTGCTGCACATATACACATACAGACAAAGCATTCACACACATTCAAAGAAGAGTGCATTTGTGTGTATATATGTAATATATATGTTATATATATAATATATTAAGTGAATAGTCATGCTTTCTTTACCTTCTATTATTTTCCATGTAACATAAAATCAAATGGCTATCAGCATTTTAGTATTATTTAAATTATGTAATCATAATTAAGTTATGAGATATCCAAAGACTAAGTATTCTTCAAAAGACTTTGTCATATATTCTGTAGAAAGAATTAGTGAATTCTCAGCTGTATAGGAGATACTTATATGAACTGAGAAGTAGTTATTTCTTTGTCATTATCATAGTTTAGAGGAGTTCAGAAAATGTGATTGAACTTTATTATCAACTTGGCTGCATTTAAGATTTCATAAGAGTGACAGATCAGGGTATATCTCCGAGGTCATTTACAAAGAGGATTACCTGAAGGGGTCTACCCATAGTGGCCTCTCCTCTAGCCCACATATAAAGGGATTCAAGGAAAAAGAAGTTGCCTACTCCTCTGCCTTCACTTCTTCCTAAGCAGGTATATCTGCAGATACCAGCTTCCTTTGCCTTCTAATAGAAGCTGAATACCAGGGATGCTCCAGGAATCTTTTAGACCTTCAATTCCAGGTTGGAACTTCAAAGGCATCCATCTCATGGGCTGAGCAGCTACCAGGTTCTGAGGCTCTCTACTATGCAGCTAACCATTGTTTGACTGCTTGGTACCTATTCTGCAAATTAATCTGATCCTCCAGAGAGCCTTGCATATCACATAGACTAAGATACCATTTAGTCCTCAAGTATGTATGACAGCGATCTTCTCCAAGCTCAGACCGGGACAAGCGATGCCTTGCAGAGGGACAACTTTCTATGGTAGGAATGACTGCCTCCAAGAGTCATAGTCGCTCTCCGCCACTTAGCCCAACTTGTGTTAGGATTCTTCACATACAGGTTGACAGAAGCCCATTACTGTGCATATACCAAGGTGCAGTTTCATGATTCGACATGAAATAAAGCTCATTTCGGCAGGACCATTTTGCACAAGCCTCTTGATTCCATTCTTCTTCCTCTGAGCTTGAAAAGTAGCCCTGGGCCACATAAACAGGCACACTAGCAACCAAGACCATAGAAGGAACCCTGTCTCTCTGGAACAGATTTTCTTTTGTAGATATCAGCTGTGCTCCCAATAACACTGGACCCATCTCTGTGCAGGGCTCCTGTGAGGTGCTCACACACGAAACACCTACTTTCAGGCTGCCCTAGGCATGATTAGTGTGCACCCAGTTATCAGCATTACTCCTGAATCCTTGCTAGCATCATTTCTTTTTTTTTTAATTTTTTATTAGGTATTTTCCTCATTTACATTTCCAATGCTATCCAAAAAAGTCCCCAATACACTCCCCCCCACACTCCCCTACCCACCCACTCCCACTTTTTGGCCCTGGCCGTTCCCCTGTACTGGGGCATATAAAGTTTGCAAGTCCAATGGGCCTCTCTTTCCAGTGATGGCCGACAAGGCCATCTTTTGATACATATGCAGCTAGAGTCAAGAGCTCTGGGGTACTGGTTAGTTCATAATGTTGTTCTACCTATAGGGTTGCAGATCCCTAGCTCCTTGGGTACTTTCTCTAGCTCCTCCATTGGGGGCCCTGTGATCCATCCAATAGCTGACTGTGAGCATCCACTTCTGTGTTTGCTAGGCCCTGGCATTGTCTCACAAGAGGCTAGCATCATTTCTCTATGCACTTGCTACCTTAATGATCAGTTAGCATTAAGATTTCAAAACAGAAAAACATGAAGTGTCCACGAAGCTCACAACTGTTTCTTAGCTGCTGACTCAACTCATTTCATTCAGAATATGATGACACTAATCCAGGCTATGCCATTAAGTCTTAGCAACAAATGTGCCTTGATCTGAGCTCATCTTACCTGCACCGAAGTCTCTAAACACCAAATGATGAATTATCCACGTGTTCAGCAGCATGCATTGGTGCTTTTTTTTAATTAAATAAGTTAAAGAACCTGATCCTTAAAGATACATCTTAAATGATTATTTTTTAATATTTAAAGTACCTGAAAAATTCCATGAAAGAGAATCCATACCCATGCTGCTCTGCGATTCCTGCACAAACAACATTTGTGGATGCTCCGATAAGTGTCCCATTACCTGGAATCAGAAATTAAAAAATAAAATAACATCCCAGATCATCTTGGAAGCTATTTCTGTTCTTTTCTTCTGCTCAGAGGCTGTGGTGTGATGAATACAGTCATCATCAAAGTTAATGCTTTGCAAATGTCTGGGAGCAAAACATGTTGCCAACCAGAAAAGGAGTTACCTGTCTGTAAATAGCATGATTCCTTCACAGTTATCACTGCTCTATGTGATGCTAAGGAGAGTTGAGAAGGTCCCTGTTGGAATCAAGTAACATGTATGTTTTAGAAAAAAAAATGCAAACAAAGCTAAAAACCATGGGTGGCAATGTGTGTCCTTTTAAAACAGTGACATGAAACCTCAGACATGAACCATTGGTCTCTAGGCTCAAACATTTCCTAAGAAATTCTTTCAGCAGATGAAGAGGATTGAAAACACTATATGAAACAATGGCATAGCCTAGTTTTGTTCAGTGATGGGTACTTTTTTCACATAAATGGTCTCTTAAATAAGCTTTTTTGTGTGCACACTTTTTCATAAAGAGACATGCTGTGCACACTGAAACATAAGCCAGTTCTCCCAGTTTGGATAAAGAACACAACCAAGGCTATCCAATCAGATTACTCATTTCAGTCCTTCTCCTTCCCCAAGCCCCACAACTAATAGTTCATGAAAAATGAACACAGCCAAGCCTGTAAGCCTCTTCTTTCTCCCTAATTGGACCCATCAGTATTCAAATGCACAACACAAGCTCCCCCAACTTAGCTCAGGTCTGACATCAGTGCATAAGCAGTAGAGAAAAAGACTCATTCCCCTGAGGCTTAGTGAGTGGATAATGCTGCTCCAGAGTTGCTACAGTCTACAGGGAGAAAATGATGCTCCTGAGACTGGAAACATAAGAACAGAACAGAGAGGTAGAAGAAATCCACTGTCCTCATGAAGAAAACAATGGGAGGGAGACTGAAAAGTTTGTGGGGGTATCAAGTGTGAGGAGTGAGAAGCCCTGAACATGAATCCAAACTTTTGACTAAAGAGCAGTGGTTCTCAACCTGTGGGTAACATTTGGGGGATCAAATGACTCTTTCACAGAAGTCACCTAAGACCATCAGAAAACACAGATATTTACATAACAATACATGACAGTAGCAAAATTACCACTATTTAAGAAGCAGCAATGAAAGTAACCTTATGGTTGGAGGTCACCATAACATAAACTGAACAACACTCTCCTCAATGATACTTTGGTCAAGGAAAGAATAAAGAAAGAAATTAAAGACTTTTTAGAGTTTAATGAAAATGAAGCCACAACATACCCAAACCTATGGGACACAATGAAAGCATTTCTAAGAGGGAAACTCATAGCTCTGAGTGCCTCCAAAAAGAAACTAAAGAGAGCACACTAGCAGCTTGACAACACACCTAAAAGCTCTAGAACAAAAGGAAGCAAATTCACCCAAGAGGAGTAGGCAACTGCAGGAAATAATCAAACTCAGGGGCGAAATCAACCAAGTGAAAACAAGAAGAACTATTCAAAGAATCAACCAAATGAGGAGCTGTTTTTTTGAGAAAATCAACAAGATAGATAAACCCTTAGCCAGACTCACTAGAGGACACAGGGACAACATCCTAATTAACAAAATCAGAAATAAAAAGGGAGACATAACAACAGATCCTGAAGACATCCAAAACACCATCAGATCCTTCTACAAAAGGCTATACTCAACAAAACTGGAAAACCTGGATGAAATGGACAAATTTGTAGACAGGTACCAGGTACCAAAGTTAAATCAGGATCAGATGAATGATCTAAACAGTCCTATATCCCCTAAAGAAATAGAAGCAGTCATTAATAGTCTCCCAACCAAAAAAAGCCCAGGACCAGATGGGTTTAGTGCAGAGTTCTATCAGACCTTCAAAGAAGATCTAATTCCAGTTCTTCACAAACTATTCCACAAAATAGAAGTAGAAGGTACTCTACCCAATTCATTCTATGAAGCCACAATTACCCTGATACCTAAACCACAAAAAGACCCAACAAAGATAGAGAACTTCAGACCAATTTCCCTTATGAATATCGATGCAAAAATACTCAATAAAATTCTCGCTAACCGAATCCAAGAGCACATCAAAACAATCATCCATCCTGACCAAGTAGGCTTCATTCCAGGGATGCAGGGATGGTTTAATATACGGAAACCTGTCAACATAATCCACTATATAAACAAACTCAAAGACAAAACCACTACATGAGGAACTGTATTAAAGGCTCACAGCATTAGGAAGATTGAGAATCACTGTGATAGAGCAGCATCAAAGAGGAGCATAAGGGTGCCTAGGGCTGTCTATGGATAGACAGAGAGCATCTGAAGGGACTGAAACAGATAGCAACATACAAGTCATGGTTTTGTTGCCCCAGACCACCTCTCATGGGTGTTATTCTTAGATGTATCCAATCTATCACCTGTCTGTCTGTCTGTCTGTCTGTCTGTCTGTCTGTCTGGTCCTGTTCTGAATCTAGAGACTTGACAAATGAGACTCTTCATCCTTGTCAAATGTGATTAATGTCTTAATGTCAACCTTCCAGCAACCAAAGCCACCTGGGTGATAGGCTTCTGGATGTGTGCTGGAGATTACACTGATTGTTAACTAAGGAAGGAAGTCCTGCACACTACGAGTATCACCATTCCCTGGCTGTGACCCTGGCCTATGTATTTAGAAAGGAAAGCTGAGCATTGCATTCATTGCTCTCTGCTTCCTGACTGCCAGGAATCTGGCCAGATGCTGTGTGTACTGCAGTTTCTATGGATGTGATGAAGCACCATGACCAAAAGGAAGTTTGGGAGGAAAGGATTTATTTGGCTTATACTTCCATATTGAGGAACATGAATAGGCAGAAGCTGATGCAGAAACCATGAATGGGTACTACTTACTGGCTTGCTCCCTATAGTTTGCTTAGCCTGCTTTCTTATAGATCCCAGGACCACCAAACCAGGGCTGGAACCACCCATAATGGGCTACATCCCTTCCCAACAATCACTACTTAGGAAAATGGCCTTGCATTTAGGGCATAGATGTTCAGAAATTAGATGTCATCTGGTGGGTTTTTCCTATGAGGAGTATAAAGTATCTTTTGCCATCTATTTTGATTACTTTTGGTTGAAAATATATTTTATTACATATTAGAATGGCTACTCAAGCTTGTTTGTTGGATCCATTAGATTGGAAAACCATTTTCCAGCCCTTTACTCTGAGGTAATATTTATCTTTGTTGTGTTCCTTATATGCAGCAAAATGATGCATCCAGCTTATACATCCACTCTGTTAGCCCTTTGATATTGAGAGATATTAGTGACCAATGATTGTTAATTCCTGTTATTTTGATGTTGGAGTGTGTGTAAGAGTTGGAGGAAGAACTGAGGAACCCTGAGGGTGTAGGGACTTCACAAGAAGACCAACAGGATCAACTAACTTCAACCATTGGGGTCTCCCAGAGACTGAACCACCAACCAAAGACCATACATAAGCTGTACCTACCCACTCCCCCACATACATATATCAGATGTGCAGCTTGGTCTTCATATGGGTCCCCAACAACTGGAGCTGGGACTATTCCTGACTCTATTGCCTACCTCTAGATACTGTTCCCTTAACTGGGTTGCATTATCTGGCCTCAGTGGGGGAAGATGTGCCTAGTCCTGCAATGACTTGATATGCCAGGGTGGTTAGTATTCAGGAAATCCTCCCCATATTCATAGGAGAAAGGGAGAGGGCTGAGAGAGGGACTGTGTGAGAGGGAGACTGGGAGGAGGGGGGAGCTGCAATCGGTATGTAAAGTGAATAAATAAATCAATGAGAAAAGAAGAAAACAAAAAAGAAAGTGTCCTACAGGCTTTGCTACAGTCCTTGGGAAGCATTTTCTGAAGTGAGGCTGCCTCCTCACTGATGACGTTAGCCTATGTCGTGTTGCCAGAGAACAAGCCAGTACATTCTGCAAGTTCCTGCTACTTTGATTCCTGGCATGGTAGACCATAGCTTTAACTGTGAACAAGAATTAGCCTTTCTTGTATTAACTTGTCTTTGTCAAGGAAATTTATCACAGCCATAGAAAAAGAAACAGTGACAATCAGATGAGTAAAATATGTTTTAGTTTCGAACTATCTAGTCAATGTTCCCCAGTCCATGAGAGATGGGCCCCAGCAGAATTTGTGTACAACTAACACCTAGCAGAAGTGTTTAGTATGCCAGGAATAAGTACCTTCCAAGACCAGAAGTACTTTTTAAAAGTTCTCAGTGCCAATAAAACTCTATTGGTTAGTAGTGCTACATACCTGCTTCCCAAATGTACTTGGTGTCTAGCCTACATTTGCTTATTATTACATAATAGGTCAACTTTAGTGTCTCTCCTGGAGACTCCCTCCATGTTTACCCTTCAGGAACTATCCCAGGGGGCCTAATGCCTTTAAGATCCTTCTCAAAACCCCCTCTCCTCTGATCATATTCTCTGCCTACTCGCTCTATCACAATCTTTTTCTGGAATTTTCCATGTGCTCAGAAAAAAAACATGGGAGAATGTACCCATTGTTATTACCTTAGGTCAAATGATTGGCTCGCCCCCACAGAGCACAATGCCAGGTTATTATAGTAGGTAGTTCATACATTTGAATTTTTTTTTAAAGATTTATTTATTTATTATATGTAAGTACACTGTAGCTGTCTTCAGACACTCCAGAAGAGGGCGCCAGATCTCGTTACAGATGGTTGTGAGCCACCATGTGGTTGCTGGGATTTGAACTCCTGACCTTTGGAAGAGCAGTCGGGTGCTCTTACCCACTGAGCCATCTCACCAGCCCCCACATTTGAATTTTTAAAAATTCCATTTAAGGAATGAATTTTCAAATGTCCTTGCATCTTATTTCAATTGCTGTATCTATGAAAGAAACACAGTTGCCGTTTTCCCAAGCTGTTTCTCAGATGGGAAAAAATATAAACATTCTGCACTTTTATATGAATTTCAGCCCCAGTCACAGCATTAGATGAATTAGTTGTCTCCTGAAGTCACAGATGCATCACTGCCTGATGTTAATCCCCCTTCACAAATAAGCAGATAAATGAACCAGAAAGTTATCGACTCAGTAGTCAGAGAAGTCAAAGAACACAGAAAGCTAGATTATCTGGAGGCAATAAGAATGTTAAATATATCTGGTGTGTTTATCTAAGATTCTCCACAATCCACCTGTGTTCCCACAGGTGATTAAGCTGTCTAAATATTAAAAGGACTGTAGCTTGACTCCCCTCCAGACAGCTAAATCCAAAGCCCTCAGGTATTAACCAGCGGTCAATTCCATCTGGCAATCTCTAACTCACATTGCAGTTTTCTTTAGACTTCGGTCCCAGCACCTGTGCTTGATCTCTTACCATCTCTCTTCCTTTTCGATAGATAGAGTCCCTGCTCTACCTAATGCATGTGCATTTCTTCTGAACAGGGGAGCCCAGAGAGGAGAATGAGAAAGAATGTCCATTGCAGAGCCTTACTTGGACAGGGTGGGAATGCATTAGCTTTGAACTATCAACAGTGACTGTCATCAGATCATGGGTTCTGCAGAGTGAGAAGTAGAGTGAGAAGTAGGGAGAAAGTAAAATCCTGAGTGACTATATTGTTGCTGTAGCAAAGCCTTCCTCTGATCTGGGTGTGCATGGAGACAGTGTGTAAAGCGGATGTCTGTTATAGCTTTCTCACCCTGTGTGTTTACAGCCTGAAGACTGCTCCCCTACAGAGATTAGCTAAGCCTGTCTTCTTGGTCAGATGTATGAAATAACCTCACCTCCCTGTTCAATTACGTATAATAAACTCTGAGCTTCCCAGAGACCCCAGACCACATGATCCCAATTTTCCTGTATGTCCATGGTTTGTCCATTTCTTCATTTCCCTGGGTAGCCTTGATTAGGGTTCTGGGACCCAATCCATGAAAGTTCATGACCAAAAGGAGAGGCTTCACAGAGGAACTGAGGAGTTCTGGTTGTTCAGATTTTGAAATCAGGAAGTCACCAGGATTCTCCTCAATTTACTTTTGATCTGTTAACTACTAAATCTTGCTTTGTCTAGACAAGGAGGTCAGTGTGGTCTCCCAAAATGCTGTTGTCAACCCTTACCTCCCAGGCAGGCACCGAGGGCCAGGGCATACATGAGAGGCAGTGCAGGCAAACTAATTTCAGGGTCTTGGCTCAGGTTCAGGAGTACAGGAATCTGTGGAAGAAACAAGTATTATGGACACAAGCCATAGAAAATTATAAGAGCCACCCACTGTGACTGGTTTACAGAACCTAAAGAACCTTGTTTTAGAAGAGATAGCTCAGCCGTTAAATGAACTGGCTACTCTTACAAATGACTAGCTTCAATCCCCAGTACCCATGTGGAGCCTTACAACCAGCCTCTTAAGGATCTGGCCTCTGAGAATAAAATAAAGACATAAATGTAGGCAAAATGCCTTTCACATAAAATAAAATTTAAAAATTTTAAGAGCTTTATATCATTATTGTTATCATATTATCAACATTATTATTAGTTTGTGTGTGTGTGTGGGCGGGTGATGGCGTGGTAGTATCAGCACAAGTATGGAAGGCCAACCTTGTAGATTGGAATCAGTACTTTCCTTCTGGGGATAAAACTCAAGTTGTCAGGCTTACATTCTCATATAGCAAGTGCCTTTACCTGCTAAGCTATCTCACTAGCCCTCAGAAACATATTTTTTATTAGATATTTTCTTTATTTACATTTCAAATGCTATTCCAAAAGTTCCCTATACCCTCCCCCCCCCGCCCTGCTCCCCTACCCACCCACCCCCACTTCTTGGCCCTGGCATTCCCCTCTACTGGGGCATATAAAGTTTGCAAGACCTAGGGGGTCTCTCTTCCCAATGATGGCCGACTAGACCATCTTCTGCTTCATATGCAGCTAGAGCCACGAGCTCTGGGGGTACTGGTTAGTTCATATTATTGTTCCACCTATAGGGTTGCAGACCCCTTCAGTTCCTTGGGTACTTTCTCTAGCTTCTCCATTGGGGGCCCTGTGTTCCATCCAATAGCTGACTGTGAGCATCCACTTCTGCATTTACCAGGCACTGGCATAGCCTCACATGAGACAGCTACATCAGGGTCCTTTCAGCAAAATCTTGCTGGCATATGCAATAGTAGAGACATTTTTTTAATGGCCAAACTGTTTTGTTTTTTTTTTTTTTAATTTAAATGAGCACAAGATGCATGGCAGGGAACCAAAGCAAATTTTGGCATTCACAAAACTTTGTGTTTGTACCCATCTGTCTGTATCTGGTGCTATCCAGATGAACAACCAGGTTTCCTTGTTTAAAGCTGCCCAGGCTGCTGCTGTGAGTCACAGTGGATGAAGTCATGTCAACTCTCATGTGGTGTCTAAGAGCCATGCATTCAGTGTCTATGATACCCTGCCAGTGTTGTGCTGTTTGTGAGTCATCCTGTCAGTGTAAGTCCACACTAACTCACCCCTCAAATGTGTCTGCTTTCACTTTAATTGACAGATGGAGGCTGGTGATATGGCTAGGAGGGACAGGGCCTTGATGCCAAACCAATGGCCTGAGTTTGATTCCCAGACTCCATGTGTTAAGAGGGAGCTAACTCCTGCAAGTTGATCTCTGATCTCTCTCTCTCTCTCTCTCTCTCTCTCTCTCTCTCTCTCTCTCTCTCACACACACACACACACACACACACACACACACACACACACTTGGGGGAGGGAGGGCAGGCTTGTGGCCCTGCAATTTCCCTCCAAGGCCACCTTCCCTAGCCAGATGACTCACTCATCACCTACCCATTGGGGAAGTCCTGCAACCTGCATTGCCAAGTTCATGGAGGGGACAGGGTGCCTTTGTTGCTCACATTCCTATTCCTCTTAGTTCTCATAAATGGCATATTGGGATCCAATCCAGATCCTCCCTCTGCAGAAACCCAGCCATGAGTGCCTATAACTGCTGTGTTATTTAGCCTAATTGCAGGCCACTGGACCTGGCTCAGCTCTCTATATTATTTTGTTTCAGAACATTTTAGAAAAAAAGAAAAAGGCTAAAACCAAAAATGGCATCAAGTAAAAAACAAAATGTAAGTGTGTGTGTGAAGGACCTTTGACCTTTATCACCACTGCATGGTTTTCCGATCCCAGCTACGACAGCCAACAGCAACACTTGCTAGAATGCCTCCTTGTGGGCCTGGAAACAGACCTGGGATGAGAAACTGCTGAAGAAAAAGATGGTGTTCAAAAAAATGACTTCACACATGAGCTAAATGGCAATACACACAACTATGCGTATCCAAAACAAACAAACAAAAAAAAACACAACAATTTTTAAGAACTATAAAATTATGTGCACAAGTGTGCATCATTTGAATTCAGGCCAGGACAAAAATTATAACATTTTAAATCTGAACGTTGCCACAAAATCTTTCCCATTCAAATGAAGGAGTATGAAAAAAAGGGAAGGAGGCTTCAACAAAGAAAAACTGTCATAGAATTCTCAGTGCTTAGCTAAGTATTTCAGGTTCCCTTTAGGGCACTGTAGCAGAGACCTAGAAATTCTCTGCTATGGGGCTATACTCAGATTCCCACAAGCTCTTGTCTGCTGCAGACAGGAAGAGTGAGCAAGGAAAGAAAGGCAGGTGAGTGTAAAGGGGATTCCTAGGCATGGAAAAATGTGTCCAAATATTGAAATATCTCAACACCAAGATCCCCATAGCTTCTATTGACTTAGCCTATTCGGGTTTCCCTTTACCTCAAACAAGCAAGGGACTGACGCTGGCACATAGTGAGGAGCAGAGCCTCACACTGCCCACTCCAAATACCCTATGGCTGTTCTCATTGCATTAAAAATTAGTAGTGCTAAATATTGTCTCATATTTCACAGCTAACAATAAGCAATGATGGCAAAGGCCCATGACAGCTATCCTGATTATCTAGACACAGCTCTTGTCTATAACAATAGTGACCCAGAAACACTCAGACGTGATGAGTGTCAGAAGCATGTTACTTCAGGTTAAAAAATACAATAGCAAAGATAGCCAGACATGGTGGTAAATGTCCACCACTCAAGAGGCAGCCTCAAGAGTTCAAGGCTAGCCTAGTCTACCTAGTAAATGCCAGGCCCAGGGCAACTTCATGAAGCCTAGTCTTAAAACTAAAAACAGCTAGTAGCAAACTTTGTCTATCACCAAACCCTGGAATGTGGATGCCTTCCATAATCTACACTGCTCTCAGTACAATGTTCCTAGAAGCCTTATCCAGACAACATGGAAAACTGAACTCATCTCCTCTGGGCATAAATAAAATACTCATGGTGTCATCCTGCCATTTATGGGCTAATTCTCTGAATATCCTCCCTCCAAATGATAACTCGTTCTTTCCTGACTGTGGAAAGTGGAGCTCTACAACTGACACGCATGAGCTGTTCTTTGTACACAGTTCACATAATCAATGTGTTGGAGATCACTACAACATAAGGAACTGTATTAAAGGGTCACATCACTTTTATTTTCCTGCAGCCACGGCAGCTCCTCACCAAGAGGCCTCTGTACTGGCTAGTTTTGTGTCAACTTGACACAGCTGGAGTTATCACAGAGAAAGGAGCTTCAGTTGAGGAAATGCCTCCATGAGATCTAACAGTAAGGCATTTTCTCAATTAGTGATCAAGGGGGAAAGGCCCCTTGTGGGTGGGACCATCCCTGGGCTGGCAGTCTTAGGTTCTATAAGAGAGCAGGCTGAGCAAGCCAAGGCAAGCAAGCCAGTAAAGAACACCCCTCCATGGCTTCTGCATCAGCTCCTGCTTTCTGACCTGCTTGAGTTCCAGTCCTGACTTCCTTTGGTGATGAACAGCAGTATGGAAGTGTAAGCCGAATAAACCCTTTCCTCCCCAACTTGCTTCTTGGTCATGATGTTTGTGCAGGAATAGAAACCCTGACTAAGACAGCCTCTGACTCCCAACTACATCTGTACTAATAGTCCTTTGAAACAGCAGCTGTCTCTGCCAGCTCTTTGGCCCTTGGTGAGTTTTCCTAAGTGTTCCCTACATGCAGAAGGCTCTACATCTGTGGAGAATGAAGACACTTCCAGAGAGAAGTAACTCTCTGCAGACAGGAAACCTGGTGCCCCTCAAACCACTGATCAGTCAGTGGGCAGAGCCAAATCAGTGAGGGGAAACTGCCAAACACAGGTTCACAGTGGGAAGTCACTCCACACACCTGGCCTTGGACAAAGGAGGCTAGAGATCCATAAAACAGCCCTTGAAACCCAGAGACATTGGCTCCAGCTTTCCACAGTTGGCCTGGGGGAAGATTCTGCTGGAGGTAGACAGGCACTTAGTGGATGGAAGAAGAAGGGGGCACATTCTCAAGCCCTGGTCTTTTATTAAGCAATGGAAAATTCCCAGGTAGTGTATCACTGACTGCAAAGGAAAAAATAAAACCAAAAGCAGTAATAGGCAGCTGGCTAGTTCCACATCACTGGCCATGGGCCACACAAGCACTCTGCAAGCCTGCTGTTTGGCTCTGCTGTCAGCGTCTAGAAATGAGCGCAGGCTAAACTGTAGAAAGATTTCTGGTGATTAGATAAAAGCCTAAATTCCTTAGGCACTTGCAAAACTGGTTCCTAGCTGCCAAAAGAAGTCATTCCCCATACCCCTAGCAGTGGGGACAAGTGGCTACCTGTGGTGCCAATCAGCATATCAAAGTCGATGCTGGCCACCAGACCCACTCAGTACCTGTTACACATCTCTAAGTCCATGCTAGCATCCTGCCCTTTCCTCCTCCAGATACTCATCCTCCTTATGATTCAAAGGCTGTCTCCCCCCACACTCTGTAGCCGGTCTCTCTTTCACTGTTCATGCTCTTGTTCACCACTCCCTCTTGCTGTCTCTGTCCTCTCTCTCCTTCCTTACCTCCCTCCCTCCCTCCCTCCCTTCCCCCATCCTACTCTCTCCTCTATTTCTTGCTACCTCACTATCTCCACCATTCTCTCCCATTCTTTCCCTTCTCTAGAACTGACTAGGCCCCCATCTAATTTCTCTTTCTCTCTACTCTGGACTCCTCCAGATGCCTCTGGACATTATCTCTTAGTCACAATTAAAACAAACAAACAAACAAAAACAACAACAAAAATCCTTATCTTAATAAGGAAGCAATTCTGCTGGCAGTCTCGTTCATGCCCCCTCCCCTACACCCCACCCCACATCTCCATCCTCCACTCCCTTGAATACACCCATAGAGTGTAGAGGACCACTGCATCACCTTCCACAGGTAGTGCTAAAACCACAGGAGCAAAAGAAGGCTCTGCATGGGCATTTGCCATCACATTGTACCAGCACAGGTGTAGGATTCCCAATCCGAATCTGCACTTATGCATGTGCAGGTGCCAGGACAGAGAAGGAGAGAGAGCTGTTACCAGATGCAAAATCAACAAAGCAAAGGTTAAGGAGATGGTAAAGAGAGGCACCCTGCCTCTAGTGATGCGATGGTGTGTCTCAGATAGGGGAGGCCCAGCCGGAGGGGCAGGCAGAGATGGAGCCTATGACTCTGGGGGACACAGTAAAGCTCTAAGAAAGCCTGAAGAATTTGAAGATATAAACAGAGTTACTTAGGGAAAAGCAACCTACTGTGATTAATTCCTATTTTTATCCATTTATGCCAGGCATGGCTCTTTTTTTTTTCAACATGAATATGCATGAGTTTCCCTAATAAAATCCCTCTGTCTCCTTTGTTTAAGGAGACTGGGGCTTTGGGAGTTACCCCAGAGCTCTTCTTACTTGTACTCCTAATAAAGCTTCCTTAGCTCTTTTATTGCCTCGTGTGCTGATTGGCTTTGCACTCATCCAAGGAGGGTGAACTCACTGTGGTCTGCCACAGGCTGAACTATCAAATAAAATGGTCCTCACTAAAACACCATGAATAAAATTGTTAACCGCTAAGGTTCTCTACTTGGAATTTTTGAAAACTTATTTACATAGTGTTGGAGTGTTTTTTAAGAAACTAAAAAGAAATGTGAAGAAAAGAGGTTTTTTTGGTTTTTTTTTTTTTCATTTTATCCAAATGAATGTTCGGTCTTCATTCTGCACGTGCACCACATTCATTTCTAGTGCCCTTAGAGGCCTGAAGAGGGTGTTGGATCCCCTGGGATTGCAGTTATAGATGATTGTGAGCCACTATGTGAATGTCAGTACCCTTAACTGCTGATCCATCTCTTCGGCCCACGAAACAATATTTTAAAAGAACAAAAATAAAGCATTGGAACGAGATACAGCAAAGACTTGAAGAGAAGGTAGAAACCTCACCCAGGATAAAAGAAATACATCACATGAACAATAAGCCTTTAGTGCCAAACACAACTATGAAGCAAATAAGGAAAAGCTGTGCTGAAATGTGCTAAAGTGCAAGTCATAAAAGACCTTCTCTAGTAAGCCATGAATAATTAGCAAAGCAAGGAGGGTCCCACACACCTATGGATGGATCACAGGGCTCCCAATGGAGGAGCTAGAGAAAGGACCCAAGGAGCTAAAGGGATCTGCAACCCTATAGGTGGAACAACATTCTGAACTAACCAGTACCCCGGAGCTCTTGTCTCTAGCTGCATATGTATCAAAAGATGGCCTAGTCGGCCATCACTGGAAAGAGAGGCCCATTGGACACACAAACTTTATATGCCCCAATACAGGGGAACGCCAGGGCCAAAAAATGGGAATAGGTGGGTAGGAAAGTGGGGGGGGGGAGGGTATAGGGGACTTTTGGGATAGCATTGGAAATGTAATTGAGGAAAATACGTAATAAAAAATTAAAAATTAATAAAAAACAAACAAACAAATAAAAAACAGTAGCCTCTTTGGTTTCCTAGACTGGAGTTCTCTCATCCCCAGGCCTTTCCCAAATAAAGCCTTGCTATCCTAGAGTTGTTCATTTCTATGTCTGCCTTACCTTCTGATATTACAGTGCCCAGCATGAAGAACAGATAAAGGATTATGGCAAATGCTTATGTCCTGGGACCACATGATGTGGTCTCACTGAGATAGGATAAGTGTGTAAGGTTGCCTTGTTGTCTCTGGGGCTGAAGATGCATCTGATAATGGCATCTATTTCAAGTTCTCATTATTAGTCTATTGTGCCTACAGAGGAACACAATGATTTATTAACTGACTTTTATCTCTACAGGACCTGAAAAAATTACCTATCAATCCTAATTGTTAATTAGTAGATTCTTTAGCGTTATCTAATATATAGATTGTCACTGAAGTTTAATGTCTCCATTTCCAGTCCTTTCTCTTTGTTTCTCTTGCTTTATTGCACAGCCTCTGACTAGTAAGACATGTTCATAGATAACATTGTCTTGTTCATTTCTTAAGGGGAAAACACTCAGTGTTTTACATTAAAGCATACTGCTTTATTGCAAATTTTATAGACTCTCAGGACTCCTTAAACACACCATCCTGCAACCTGAAGATCTTATGTGTTTTGTTCCAGATGTGTCCACTAGAAATAACAACCACTGAGTTAGTTCAGAATTCCCAAACCCACACCTTGAAACAAGAACTGTTCTGGGTCACTAGAGAATAAAGCTTAGCATAAAATGAATTCCAGACTGAGGAGGTCTAAACAATGTAGGTTGGAGAAAGAAAGGCTATCAGCCTAACCAGCCCTCTCCTTACATGGCCAGCTCTGCTGTACTCATATGTGGGGATCCTTGTTCACAACATACATACGCTATCTGTATGGGAGGGAGGGACCACTTGGGGCCTCATGGAAAACAGAGAGAAGTCCCCCATCAGAATCCTGCTGTGAGAACACTCACCCTTCTGCTCTAAGCACTCTTGGGCCCTGAGCTGTTTGTGGCAGGACTCAGATCTTATGGTTAAATCTCTATTCTCACTTTGATTTTTTCACACAAAAGACCACAGTTCCTGTCCTAAGACAAACAATCAATGATGCAGAAGATGGCCCAGAGATAGGGGTCTTGGTGTTGGTTGGGAGTTAGAATCAAAAAGAGACTTAAATCTCTGTATGGACAAGCCAAGTACCAGAATCCATTCAGGCTGCTTAGAATAAATAACTTCTGCATTTGAGGAAAAATGAAGGCAACAGCTCAGACTTTTGGTTTCTTGGATTTCCTTTGAAAAAAAACTGAAACTTATTTTTCTGGGAAGGGTAGCAGCCCTCAACTGGGCTCCCCAAACAGGCAGTGACCATGATATGCTGTCCACTCTCCAAAGCCTGGTCTCCAGCCTGTCACTGTTCTCTAAGTGTTCCATATCCAGCTGCTCACATTTTCCCCTTACATGTAAGGGCAACAGAGGAGCTGGTTTCATGCACTGCTTCTTAGGGAGAAAAAGGATGAGCCCAAATAGGAACAGGTAAAGCTTTGTCTTAAACACACAGAATCACACCACTTACCATCGTAGCAGTAAATGGGATGTTGTCAATCAAGGACGATGCCAAGGCTGAGACCCACACTATTAGGACAATGGCAGCTGCAAAGCGCTGATCTTCTGGAACCATCTAAAAGGATCAGATGATAGCCACATTAATGCATTAACTACTGCAATGCTAAGCCATATACACAAAAAGAGTCAAAAGATTGTTACTCTTTCTTCTGATACATGATAAGACCCAGGTAAGCAAAGATATGCAAATGAGGGCCATATCTATACCAGGAACCTTGGCCACAAGTAACTGGAGAGGAGCCACTCTCAGCCAAGTAGCTCTATGTGAGGAAAAATGTGCATTAATTACTAACATCTGATGACCACACAGATTGGCCCAGCAGAATCCTAAGATGGGAATTTCTGCAGCATTCACTTTATGTGCTACTCCTTTTTAGACTTACTGTAACTAAAGGCAAAAGCAAGATAGCAAGCATCTATAATTGTATATTATTTGACAAGTATCCCCTTCATCTCTAGGTTACCCAGGGTAAAGTAGGCTCCTGTCAGTGCTTTTGACATAATTAATGTAACACTCTTATCAGACTTCTTTTGTTCATTTTTCTTTTAACAAAAATCAAAGGATAATGGCTTGAACATATTCTATTAGAACATTCAATGTACCTTTATTAGTAGGGCAGTCTGTTCTCCAACATACTCTACTAAGTGAAGATGTGTCAATGCCTAAAAGAAAAGATATGTTTAAAAGTGAGAGTATGTACAGATTTCATTTGTCTTTCAAAAAGAGAACATAGGGTAGGCACAGGTTATCCTTTCTCATTGACAACTATATTCCTTAACACAGTCTATAAGTAATTTGGTATCATACATACACATGAAGATGCACAGAGGGAGAATGTACAACAGCAATGGCAGGAATTCCCTCACTGATTCATGTTAACATCTATGCTACATTTATACGCGGACAGAAGGCAATCCCTTTATTTTAAGGTCTATAAGAAACATACCATTTGATCACATACAAAGAAATGTCAATCCACAAAAAGGGACTTTTAAATAAACTATATATCCACAATGTATTTTAAAGGCTTGAGTTTAAATTTTCAGTTCTTAAAACCATTGAAGCAAGTTTGTTTGTTTGTTTGTTTGTTTGTTTGTTTGTTTGTTTTAAAGTACATCTAGTGAGGCACATGACCATTTTCCCAACATAGTAAATCTGCCTCCATGAGAGCCTGTGCCCAATGGAATATAGAAGAGCAGAGTAAGATGGTGGATGCTCAAGAGATTCTGCTCACACCACAATCTTGGCCACAGGCAGAGGACACAGCACTGGGATAGGACAGCAACCCAGGTGCCCATCACCTCTTCAATGTATTGCATTTTTCACTGGGATTTCCACTGAAGGGAGATTAATATTGGAATATCAACTTGAATGTGCATAAATATAAGTTGCAGTATCCTGATCCATGTGTACAGTTTCCAGTTGGATTTTATTTGAAGATGATAAAGCTGTAACCTCAAACACAACTCTCAACCAACTTGGATTTTTTTCATTAAAAATAGATTTTTCCCTCATATAATATATTCTGATCACAGTTTCCCCTCCCTCTACTCCTCCAAGCACCCCCTACCTCCTCTCTCCCTCAGATCTACTCCCCGACTCCCAGTTTCACTTCAGAAAAGAGCAGTCCTTCAAGAGACAACAATCAAACCAAACAAAACAAGATACACTAAGACAAGGCAGAAGCCCTCAGGTCAAGACTGGCCAAGGCAACCCAATAAGAAGAAAATAGTCCCAAGACCAGGCAAAAGAGTCAGAGACATACCCAGTCTCTCCATTTGATCTCTTCCTTTGGAGTTCAGAAAACCCAAAGGAAGACTGGGAGAAAAGATTGCAGGAGACAGAGAGGATGGAGGGCAAGGAGGAAACGGCCCATTGAATCAACTCAGCAGGGCTCACATAGTTTCACTGAGACTGAAGCCAATGATACAGGGCCTGGAAGGGTCTGCACCAGACCCTTTGCATATGTTATACTGTTAGCTTGAGTGTTTTGTGGGGAAGAGGAGAACTTGATGAACCTAGTTTTTAACATTAACTAGATAAGAAAGATAATCCACCCATAACAGGGCTGCTCAGCTCCAGGGATACCAATATTTGGAGATCATCAACTTCAAAATCAACACAATGAGAATTACAATCACCTCAGTGGGATACCTCTAGGAATGTCTGTGAGGGTGCTCTAAACAGATAGCATTTAAGAAGGAAAACTCACCCACTATTCCATGGGCTGGGGTCTCAGACTGAATTTAAAAAATGGAAAAAAGAAAGCAAGTGGAGTGCCTTTCATCTCTCTCTACTTCCTAACCATGGACACAATATGACTGTTTTTCTCATGATTCTACTACCATGTCTATAGTCACAAGTGAGGCAAAACAAACTCTCCTTTCCGTGAGTTGTTTTTGCCAAGTAAGTATTTTGTTATAGGAATGTGAAAAATAATACAGAAGATTGGTATGGCAGCGGGGGTGGGGGTAGGGCTGATTCTTGCTGTAAGAATACATTGGCAAAAGTAAAGTCAAAGGGGAGAGTTGGCTTTGGCTGAGGATATAATCCATGATGGCAGGGACAGCATGACAATAGGAACATGAGGACATTGGCCACAATGAATCCACATTCAGGAACTCTTTTGTACCTTCAATAATAATTTAGGGCCTTGGTGCATGTAATGGTATCATTCACATGTAGGTGGGTCTTTCCCCTTCAGTTAAACTGTTCTGAAAACACTATCATGGCCATAGTGCTTCTAAATCCAGTCAAGTTGACAATGTGGTGCTTAGGCATTGGCAAGTGGCTTGTGGAAGAATGTGAAGACTTTATAGCAGAGACCACAGAAGCCCTAGAACGCTATACGCATTGATGGGCCATTCTAGTGGAAGCTTGAAATACCAGGATGTCAAAGGCAACAGGCATTAGAGACTGTGCCTATGAGGTCCCAGGGGGAGCAAGATTTTACCATTAAATGGGCTGGAGGTCATTCATGTTGTAGTAAAAATAAAGAAAAAAATCTGTTTTCAGCCTCGATCCTGAAAACTTCAGTGGAGCTAAATTCAGGTGTAATGGATTAAGTTGTTTGTTGGAGAAATTCCAATAGAGAAAAACACTCTACACTTACTGTTCTCGGTTAGGTCTTCAGTGAGAGAGCAGATAATCATGAAAAATTTGCAGTTTGATGAGGAAATGAGTCTAAGTGACTGTAGAGTTGCAGGCAAGATGGGTGCAGAAAATGTGGCTGTGGTTAAGGAGGTGAGTATGTAGCCTGTAAGAGAAACTTTTCCCCCTTACATAGGGACAATAGGGATGGCCCCAACTTATAAAATTATTTGAAAGAAGGAAGTCTGACTTTAAAATGCCACTAAGTTGGTTCCTTTTCCAAAACAACCAAGTAGAGAATTATTTTCCAAAGTTTAACCATTAAGATGCAGAGAGGCTACTCCAACAGTGTCAGGTTGCCAAACTAAACCTTAACCCAGCAGTAAAATTGACAGCATGATCCACGTGGTGCTTGTTTTTACAAGTATGCAAAAGAAAAGAGTTATAGAGTTGTGGACATTTCCACCAAGGTGCAGAAAACATGCTGAGGCCAGGCATTGTCTCAGGGTAAGATTCCTGCAAGAAAGCCTTAAAGGGCCTCTAGTGAAGCTATTGTGCTGAGGCCTAAATTATAATGGAGACCCCATTATATCGAGGTTACCAGAACCATGGATGTCTACCAAGGAAAGCTGCAGGCACAGAGAGGAGCCAGCCCAAGAGAGGTTGCTACAGGTGATAGAGCTGCAGAGGTGAAAATGGTTGGAGTCCAAATGATTCCATCCCATGACCTAAGTGCCAGGTATGGAACTGCCTAATATGGTCCTTTCCTCCTGTTTGGAATGGAAATGTTTTCTGACTGTTTTTGAACACTGGAAATATATAGCTTGTAACTCTTGTTGTTGTTTCTTGTCACTTTGGACTTTATAAAAGTTCACAGTTATGACCTGGCTTGCACCCCAGTAGGGATTCTGCACTTAGACTTTTGAATAGCATTGGAGCTTTAAAATACTGAAGACTCTTAGACATGGACTAAATAGATGTTGTATTCTGAAATGAGCATGAAGATATTAGACAAATGTGAAATATTAAAACATGAAGTATTGGATTTGGGTGTCAAGTTGACAAGAAGACTTATGATAGCTAATTTTCAATGTCAGCTTGGCTAGATTTTGATGTAGACGTCAAACCTCTAGGTAGGCTTGTGAAGGTGTTTTCAGAGAGATTTAACTAAAGAGGGAAGACCAATCCCTGAATATGAGAGCCACCAACCATTCCTGTTGATTAGGTTTCTCACTGAATGCAAAGGAGAAAGTGACTTGTGCACCAGTCCCCATTTCTCTCCAGTCCCTCACTTTGTTCCATGTGACCAGCCTTACCCATCTGTCATCACAGCTACAACTACCTGCTGTCACAATTACCCTGTCAGGGGAAATGCTGCTTTTAAACTGAGCCAAATAGAGCTTCTGAGGTATTCTGAGGTATTGAGCTTCTGAGGTATTCTGTCACAGTGAGCAAAGCAGCTACTGCAGAGCAAGGCAATCACTCCTTGCTGAGGGGTGGACTTGTGCACGGTAAAATGTTGTGCTGTGTCCCCCATGGGTGATAGTAATGCTTCTACCATTGCCATATAACACCACAAATGTCCCAGAAAACAGGCTGAGTCTCATAAGACAATAAAATAAATCCCTGTTACTAGCTAGTAACCTAATATAATCCAAGTTTAATTAAATAATAATGTGCATTTAAAAAATTAAATGCAGCTAAACCTTTTGTTTTATTTTATGGAACCATTGACTAAGAGAAAAATCAGATGTCTGATTTAAAATTTTCTGACAGATGACATGTAAAGATGGTCATATGTGCATATTTCTACACAATATGCAGTGCCTATCTTATGTGTATATATAGATGCCTAGTGTTATATAAACTCTCAGAGTCTATGTGTATAGTATGAAGAAATAAAAAAAATCATAAACAGACTTAAACATTGCACCAAATAACTCATTTTGAAATATCTAACACATCATAAAAAATAAGGATAATACAAATGTTGTGTCTTACTATATAAAGTGGTAAATTAGGTACGTATGTGGCGATTCCATCTCTCAAGTATAAAGTTGACAAATATAACATATTGTGTTTGTGTGTGCTTGAAGACTATGAGCATCACTCATTGCCATCAATGACATACAGTGGAGAAAAGGGAGTGATAATAACTCACAGCACCCTGCAGGACACAGCAACTGTGCCCAGAGATAAGCCAGCACAATAACTCATTGCCGCCACCTTCAGAAGGATGGACAGCAAAATGCAGGCCCTTCTGCATCCAAACAAAAAGATGCTGAATACAATTCTTTTTAGCACAAGTGGCTGGAACAAGTCATCCCAAGAGACTAATGTGGGCTCTTCTGAGTCCCAAAATTAAGATTAGTATTGAAATTACAGTCTAGGGCCACCAAAGACCAAAGAAGGCAAGAGATGTGGATAGAAGTAGAAATAACTAAAACAGGAAAGAACTAACATCTAACAAATGAGAATTCATAGGTATCAGATATAAAAAGAATTTTTGTTTAAAGAAACCAAAGGTTGAAGAGACTTAAGATGTCAATTCAAATTGGCCCTTTATGAATTAAAGATGAAGGTTGTCTCTAAATCAGATAACCACTAAAAATATGGAATGAATAACTGTGGGAAGCTAGAATTTTAAATACTCTCAATCAAATTAAATAATTCAAAATAGGAGGCTGAAAATAAAAACATAGAACCAATAAAATGATAGATGTAAAGCCAGGTCTCTGCAGTGTCATTACATGTAAAGTGAGTGTTTTTGGCCAGATAGGGTAGCACACACAATACAACAATCCTAGCACTTGAGAGGCTGAGGTACAGAGATGACTTGGAGAGCAACCTAGGCTACATAACAAGTGTGAGACGAGAATAATCTCGTCTTAAAATAATAATAAAATAGGCAAGGAAATAAAATGGTATGGTAAAATAATAAAATAAAATAAAAAAGTCTTACTAAAATATTGAAGATTGTCACACTGGATTAAAAATATAAAATCCAAATAGATAACATTTGCTAAAGGTGCCCAAAAATAAACGAGCAGAAGAAAACATGTACCAAGACTATTTTAACAAATGAAAGCTTCATGCTTCTCTTTATTACTTATAAAAGCAAGCAATTCTAAATTATACATGACTAATAACAGACTTAAAAGTATCAGAAGCATAAATAAATAAAATGACTACTCCAAGTAGATAATTCCACAGTCATTTTACAAAAATAATGGAATAATATAAGACTAGAAGTACAATGTAAGTAAAAATAATTTGAACAAATAAGAACACAGGGGCTGTCAAAATAGTTCAGTTGTTTGGCTGGTAAAAGCCAACCAACACTGACAAACTGTGTTTGGTCCCAAGAACCCGTGTGATGGAAAGAGATAACCAACTCCCCCATGTTATCTGCTGACCTCCACATGCATAGCACATCACAGAATATAAATGTAATTGTATGAAGAACGTAAACATGATTAAAGTGCATGTCAAAGCCTAAAGAGGTTTGCCAAGCTAAGCTGAAAAGAAATCTACAGTCTTAAATATAAATACTGAAACACGTAATGAAAATGGAAAGGCAATTATCCAGAAGTTAAAAAAAAAAAAAGAACAATTTAAGCCTTTCAATAGTAAGGAAGAAAAATAATAATAATTATCAAAGCAGAAAATATTAAAGTATCTAACTTACAGTTGATGGTTTTATTAAGACTAATTACAGAGAAAATCATAAAGACAAATGGGATGGTAGAAAAAAGACGAGTGTGGCATCAGCAAGAAAAGGGCTGCTGGGCAGTGGTGGCACACACCTTTAATCCCAGCACTTGGGAGGCAGAGGCAAGCAGATTTCTGAGTTTGAGGCCAACCTGGTCTACAGAGTGAGTTCCAGGACAGCCAGGGCTACACAGAGAAACCTTGTCTAGAAAAAAACAACAACAACAAAAATGAATGAGGAGGAGGAGGAAGAAGAAGAGGAGGGGGGGAGGAGGAGGAGGAAGAGGAAGAAGAAGGAGGAGAAGGAAGAAGAAAAAGAAGAAGTAGTAGAAGAAGAAGAAGGAGGAGGAGGAGGAAGGAGGAAGAGGAGGAGGAAGGAGGAAGGAGGAGGAGGGAAGAAGGAGGAGGAGGAGGAAGAAGAAAAAGAAGAAGAAGAAGAAGAAGAAGAAGAAGAAGAAGAAGAAGAAGAAGAAGAAGAAGAAGAAGAAGAGGAAGAGGAAGAGGAAGAGGAAGAGGAAGAGGAGGAGGAGGAAGAGGAGGAGGAGGAAGAAGAAGAAGAAGAAAGAAGAAGAAGAAGAAGAAGAAGAAGAAGAAGAAGAAGAAGAAGAAGAAGAAGAAGAAGAAGAAGAAGAAGAAGAAGGAGGAGGAGGAGGAGGAGGAGGAGGAGGAGGAGGAGGAGGAGGAGGAGGAGGAGGAGGAGGAGGAGGAGGAGGAGGAGGAGAAGGAAGGAAGGAAGGAAGGAAGGAAGGAAGGAAGGAAGGAAGGAAGGAAGGAAGGAAGGAAGGAAGGAAGGAAAATGGCTGTCACTAAATTCAAATGAGAAATGGTAGGGGTAAATAACTGAACACCCTTCCAAAAAGTCATATGAAGACCTAATTATATTACTGTAGAAGCTCCCTTAAATGCACACAAACAATTGTAGATAATATATAATAGGACAACCATGCCCCTACTAGACACTAAACTATGGGCTAGCTAATAAAAAAACCAGTGGCAGAAATGAGTTTCTTCTTTCGGAATTGTTGGCCAGTAAGATACTAAATATCATCAAATACTGCAGGCAATTGCCATTGTGCTTAGTTACCCTAGAACGTGATTATAAGACCCTAGTGCTGAAGGATATGAACACACCTCATACTTGCATCACTGGAGCTATTACACTAGTTATCAGAAGCCTCTTCAATACTAGCCAGCTTTCATATGGCTAGAAGATGCCAAGCATCCTACTGAAGGAGAAAAGTAATCACCAACCTGACCCATCTGTGAACCACGTAGCCACACTAATGACTGACCTTCAAAACATGCTCACTGGTAGTGGCATAAAAATCCATGGGACAAGCATCACTTTCTGCCTAATTTAAGTCCCACTCCACAAGAGGAAACCAACACCTGGCACAATTATAGGGCTGAGAATAATAATAATATTATTATTCTACTGAGCAGAATATTATAATACATAATATTAAATTTACTACTAATGACTTCTTGCTACAGTCATAGATTAATGCATCTTCCAACCCTCTTCAGAGAAGCTTCTATTTGCAGTAGATAGCGATCAACACAGAGACCAAATCGTGACCAAGATACAGAAAATAAGGGCCTGCAAATCACAGGCTTAGTCCTAAATGGAACATCTATGATGTGCCCCTTCTCTCAAGGCTCAGGGACAATTGAGGGGATATAGAGGTTGTAAAATTCAGAGACAGTGAATGAATCCAGGGAAACTGTGTCCTTTGAAAGCAACAAGGCAGTTGATAGCAGGACAAATGAACTAATAGCAGCTACAGTAGCATGTGCAAGACCTTTGCAAGCCCAAACCACATTAATCCTGGAGAAATCCCTGAGTGAATGAAGACTTGAGAGAATGTGTATTGTTGGTAGGGCATGGACATGTCAAGGACTCCAATGCCTGTGTTCCATTGTAGTATAAGTCCCTGGCCAAGGTGAGACTCAGAATAATATTATTTTTTTTCCCTCAGATCCAAGTGCAAATGTTGATAGTGTGTGCAGAGAATGTTCCCTGTAGCTTTTTCTTCACGATGCTTACAAGCTGAGGAATGCTCCCCCTGCTGTGCTTCCCAAGAGTATCTAAAGCTACATCCTTGGTTCAGCTATATGCCATGATCTGCCTCTCCTCCCTGTTCAACTTTACAACAAACGTGCTGAGTTTATGGAGTGCTGTTGTTTCTCTATCATAGAGCCCAGTCAATCCAATCCCAAGTTTTCTATGTATCTGTGTTTATCTTTTCGTCATTCCTTCTCTGGCCCAGCAAGGTCCAAATCCCCGGAGCCGCCAAGAACTCAACATCCCAGTATGGACAACCGAAGTAAACATGAAGCCCTGCTTCTACCCAAGGAGCTACTGGCAACTGGTAGCTGCTAGGAGAGAGTTAGTTTTCCTTATGAAAATTACCACTGGTAAGTTGACTATACTGCAGCCAAAGGTAAGAAAATAAAAGAGATCACAGATTTGAATAAATAAAAAAATAGGAAGTAAATCTGGGAAGAGTTGACTGAGAGGATAAATATGATCAAATTTTATTATTATTTCTTAATATTTTTAAGATAAACAAGTAAACCTGTAGAAACAACAAAATCAGATGAGGTGTAAAAATATGAAAGAAAAAAAGCTCTAGCATTCTTTTTGTTTCCATTCAAATAATCATCTGACTCATTACTATTGGTTGAAAACTTTTTTCTCCCCGGATGAATTGCTTTGGTGATCAGGAAGTGGGACCTGCTTAAAGGGAGCAGGGCCTGAAATTGTCCCCTTGGGATTCTGGCCCTTCCTGAGACTTCTGCTCCTAGCCACAGAAAGCCATTGGCTCTGCACACCCCTTGAGGGAGGTGTCAGTCTGGAAACAATGAAACCAGCCAACAGGAACTGAAAAACATCCATCAAAGTAGCTCTTTCCATCTCCAAACTGTTCGCCCAGGTCTTCAGGGGCAGTGACAGGAAGGTGGGTGAGCACCACCTTGCATCTCTTTCCCACGTTTCTACTTCAGTTCTGATAGGGCACCTGATGGATTGTCCACACTTGCAACCGTGTGGTCTGCAAGCAGAGAGCTGTCTGTCCATCCTTTGTTTCTTTGAGACAGTAACTACATTATCCAGAGAACATAGTGTGGCATGGTAGAGTGAGCACACAAGTGTATCTCCCAGCTGGGGGCCTGGGGGGGGGCGGGTAGGGAAGAGTTGTTTTTTCAACAACAAATGTGAGATTGCCTCTAGGATTTTCCAAACTTCCTGTCATCAGAAACCTGTCATGGTTTTCTGAAAGTTTTTATTATAATTTTGAATGTCTTTTTACCATCTATTGAAATGATCATGTAGGCTTTTCCCCTATAATGTTAGGACAAAGAATGAATTGCTTGACTTCAGAATGTTAAAGTCAACACTGTGTTACTGAAATAAAACTGTTTTGTTTTTAAATACTGTGGCATCCAGTTACTATCTTGCTAAATACTTTTAGGTCTGTCTTAATGAGGTCTTTTAGTCATGGTTTCTTTCTCCTATAATGCCTATATCCAAGGAGTTACAAAACAAGGTATTTTCTCTTGAATGGTTTCATGGGATTCGGGTCTACTGAGATGTCAGCTGTATCTGAACTTTCCCAGATGGAAACATTTACATTATTAATTCAGTTTCTCTGATTGATATAATAGTATTCAGATTATCTATTGCACCTTAAGTCACTCAGGGTGTTCTATTTCAAGACAGTATTTCATTTATGTAAATTGTTGAATTGATTATTGTAAATGTATTTATATATTCTCATTGTTACCTTAAAATCTGTAGTGTCTGGATTACAACCCCATTTTCTTTTGACATGGGAACCATGTATTCTCTGATTTCTTTGTGAAGGATTAGCTTTCTCTCTGAATTTTTATATATTTCACCTTTCTTTCTTGTTGATGATATTCTTATCTTTGTTGGAATTTTTTTCTATTTAGTTGTCTTCATTCTTTTCTCATATTCTTCTTAAAGTAGAACATCAGATGACTTTTGATATTTCTTGTCTCATGTATTTCATCCACAATTTTCTCTTTAAGCTAGCTTTGGTTGTATTCAAAAACAAATTTTTGAGGTAGTTTAAATTCACATTTTCTCTCATCCTCGGGAGTCCATCTCTCATGAGCATAGTTTAGTGGTCAGCTAGAGACTACAGTGGCTCAAATTTCAGACCAACTCTCCAGACTGGTTGCCTGGCACCTGTTTGTGATTTTTGAGCTGGTCAGGCAATTCTGAGGCAGATCTTGTTAAAGTGGTTTGAGAGAGCCCCACATATCCAGATACTTGTGAGACTTGTGAAGATCATGCACAGATTTGGTTGAGTCCTCTGGTTCTCTTTTCTGGAATCCTTTGCCCCTCCATCCCACAGACAATCCTGTTTGGCTCCTCAAGACAAATGCTGTCAATCAATATCACCATGACACCCCATGATAGAGGCCTACCCTGGGACAGTCAAAGAGATTTAAAAAAAAAAAAAGGAGACCCACCCATAAGAGGGCCACTCAAGGTTTCCACTCCTCTCCAACACCTTACTTGGCTTTGCTTATTGTTCAGAGTCCATGAGCTGTTGACGTTTCTGTTTTGTCCAGATTTCAGTTGTAAGCAGAGGGAAGAATAGACTTTAGTGGGTTTACAGCTATAAAGCAAAACTGGAGTTGAAGTTCTTGTTTCTTATGAAATAGAGATATCATAATACCAACCCAGGTCTATGCTTAGAAGGAGAATATGCTTTTCCTGGGCCTATCTTCTCTTCTTCACTAACTGATACACCCAAGGAGGGCTCGAGCAGAGGCAGGGCCTCATGCAACCCAGAACCCTCTACAAAGTTAGGGAAAAGAGCAACTCTAGAAGAAACAGAAAGGGGGCAGTCGGCCTGATTCTCTCAGAGATTGTGTTGAGGGAAAAGAACACCAATGCTGACATTCAGAAGTCAGGCAGAAAGCAGTGTGCCTTAGGGGTTCATTTTTTTTTTCTTCACTTTTTTTTTTCTTCTCACAGTGTCTACTCTATTTTAATTCTGAGCTAAGAAAAATAATCCAATTTTTAATCATTGAAACATAAAATATTCTTACATGTTTAACAGCTGATGCATTTATTTATTTTTATAAGCATTCTGAATACATTATAATTACAATCGTTTTAAATAAACTTGAATTATACTGCTATTTTGGGGGTAATGTCACAACAAGGTTATTTAAAAAAAAAGAAAACTGACAAAGAGCTAATTGTAAGTCATCTTTGCCACAAAATTTAAAAATAAAATTGCCCATGTATTAATTTTCCCCAGAATTATGCATGTGTCTTCTCATGGAGATCACTGGTGCTCTTACTTGCAAGACAGCATTTCCACAGAGACTGACTTACAAGAGAGGACAACAGGCAAGAATCCCTGTGTTCCTTTGTCTAAAAGAAAGTTAGGAGGCAACTCTCAGGGTCCTCCACACCAGAATCAGCAGGCTTTGGACACATCTGTAAGTTAATAGCCAACCTTATTTGTTCTATATCCCATAGAAGAAAAACATGGAGTGGCTTAGCTATAAGGCAGTAAATTAAAGAAGTAAAAATTACTTAAGGTCTTCTTTTCTATTGTGGTATAATAGGTTCATTTTATTCTTACTTCAGTATTGATTTTGTGTTTCCCTTTGTTTGGCTTCCTTTTTGAATGGGAGCAGATTATCATTATCATTATTATTATTATTATTTGTTATTATTATTATTTGTTATTGCCCCCCAAAGTTAGGAAAAATAGTCACTGGTGTGCCAGTAGCCTAGGAGCTACTGTCATTGAAGCTTTTGGCCTCACCTCTCACTTTCCTGGTATCACTAGAAAGTTAAATATCAGCTTTGATATTGGGTTTTAAATTACCATTTGAAAAGGATGGACTTAGGCTTTGTTGAGATCCAGTAAAGCAAAACAACTTCCTCCTGGTTAGAATATCAAAAGCTAAGTTTTACCGCTGGCTCTGAGTAGAACTGGTAGTCTATAACATACAAACCATTCCAAACTCTTATTCCCTCCTTTTTAAGAGGTTGTGCATCTGGGCCTGTCAAGCACATGGCTTGTAGTTCCAGCCAGTGCACTTGTAAAGCCTTGCTAAGGAGAAGGCATGAATGATTATCTCCTTCAGGAAAGCCCTCCAATTCATTCCTCCACACAGTGATTCACAGAGCTTCTAGCATGTAATGCTGCAGCCTGCCCAGTTTCCTGAGATACCCAAAAAGGAGCAATTTCCCCTTTTTCTTCTCTTTCTTTCTTCCTTCCTTCCTTCCTTCCTTCCTTTCTTTCTTTCCTTTCTTTCTTTCTTTCTTCTTTCTTTCTTTCCTTCTTAATTCTTAAAATAACTTCTTTACTGAGATAAGTTTCACACATCAAACCATTCACATATTTAAAATGCAGAATTGAAAAGTTTTAGCACATTCATAAAGATGTATGCAAACATTCACACAATGAGTACTAGGCCATTTTATCACCCCAGAAAGAAACTTAAGGCATTCCTCCCCTCATTTTCCCTGACCCTCCCTATTACCTAGATTTCCCAGTAACGTAGGCATTTCTGAATTTGTAAACTAAATGTGTTGGGACACACTCTGCCAATGGAGGGCCATGTGCTTTTACTAACACCTCACTGCAATTCATCTTCAGTGAATGACTAATCTGTTACTCTATGTAATGTGTAATTTCTCAGTTGACCTTAAAGTTTCTCAATACAACTGGTAACATAAGAATTAGAGAACTTTTATGCTATAAGCCCTATGGTTCAGGAATAAAAGTAACTTTATTTAAAAGAAGTTTATACATACATAACCAGGTACACACACACACACACACACACTCACTCCCCACATGAGAGAGCCAGGAAAAACCTAGAAAATCACAGTAGAGGCTACTTTGGAATTTGGCACAACTTATTAACTATTAATCCAATTATTACATTCAACCTATAAATGAATGCCTATTATGTGGCCTATTATTTGTATGATTATTCATTTCAAAGACAAAAGAATACAGGGCTGGCTGCATGCAGAACTCATCACCCAGGAAACAAGAGATCACTGACCACTCTAACAGTGATAACATTATTTTTTGCTTTCTTCTCAGTTTGAAATTGGGATAAAAAGAAATCCTTCTGACAAGAAGCCTTCCTAGCTGGCTGTTTCTGAGAGCCACTCTCCAAACAACAAATGACAGCAGCCTTTGTTGAATTAACAAAAATATACTTTTATAGATGCATAATTCTGCATCTCACATTGCTCAATCTCATCTATGTAGTTCTCTCTTTGTACGTGTTTAGTGAGTGCTTTCTATGCAGCTTATACTGTGAGGAGTGCTAGGGTTCAACATCAGCACTTCACTGGTCTTCTGGAGCTTAAATTCTGGTGAAGGCAGACAGAAAGCAAGAACTGAACACATACACGTGAACACATATGCCTATCGGAGTATCACCATCATGTAGAACAGACAATAAGCTGATGGAAGAAAATGAAAAGCACGGGAAGAATCTCTTTCCACAGGGTGAGGTAGGACCTTCATGAGGATGGAGGTGGAGCAGATGTAGTAGGACCTTCGTGAGGATGGCTGTGGAGCAGATGCTAGCCACTAACATGCTTGGAAAGAGGCTCCCATTGAGAGGTGACAATGCAAATGCACAAATATCCAACAAGCAGCCACTGTGTGGAGCAGGGGTGGTATTAATATGAACAAACAGGATCTGAAGCAAGTTTGTGTGTATCTACATAGTTTTTAGCTGAGACTTGGGGATTTCTCCAAATGTAGCTAGGACAGTGTACCACTGTCAAAGGTACAAAATGCTATTATTCTTGAAAAAAGAGGGGAAGGGTGCTCAATGGCAGCAAAGAGGGACTTCTGCTGCTCAGCTGTCTTCCCAAAGAAGTGAGTGCTGATTTTCAATATCATTGGCAAGAATATGCAAACTCAAGACTCTCAGATCACAAGCCTGCCAAGAAGCCAGTAACGAACTCCACTTACTTGCCAGTAGGTTTGAAATAGCTGCTGACTTTCATGGCATCTTATGGTTTCCAGATAAAGATGAATTTACATGTTTCTGTACATTTTTAAAGGTTATTTAATTTATTATTTAACAGGCCTGCACCTCTTCAGCCCTGTCTTCTATAATTTTTTTTTAAGTAACCATCTAAAAGAATACAAATAGCATTTATAGTCTCAAGATACTAGGAAAATAGATGCAAAGAAATTTTACCAATATCTTACTTCGATCAGTGTATGGGAAGATAAAATGCCCAGGTAAAAATCAAATAGTACAGAGGAAGAGAAAAATAATGCACATATAACTTAAAGGATCTTTCAGTCTATACCTAGGCCTAAACACCTGTCTCCTACTGTCATCAGTACTCAGTAGCATCATCTCTGAGAAACAGTAAGAGGCAACTTGAGAAAAGGACTCCAAACTGGTTCCTAGATAATAAACATAGATGAAAGGTGTCTGCCATGCCTCCAAACCAGCATTTCACAACCAGTTATGACAAGAAAAGGGATCCTATGACAGTAAAGCCTGGAGTCTCAGTCCTCTCTGACACAAGGACTGAGGTTCCTTTGGTTGGCAAATAATACCAGGGCATCTGTGGGCACTTGTATGGTTACCCTACCACCTGTTTAGGAAATACTCTGATACCTCAAAGGAATAGGGTTTCATCTCAACATGTAGCCTTGTAAAACTGTGAGACTGGTTCCTCTAATCTAGTATTTGTATCGTTGGAGTTCTAAAGGGTAACAGAATTAGAACAGAGCTGAAAGGGAGGTTTAAGAATAAATGCCGAAAAAGCACCGGGGCAGCTGGGGCGCAGGGTCGGCTGACACTCGCCAGCTACCCACAACACCCGCCACAGGATCTTAAGACTTCTGGTGAGTGGAGCACAGCTTCTGCTCCAATCCAATTGCACGCGGGACCTGAGACTGCATTAGTTAGGGAAGCAGAAACCGGCCTGAGTAGGGCCACAGGCATCATCCGGCCGGATCAGCTCTGGGGTAGCTGGAGCGCAGGGTTGCCTAACACCCGCCAGCTACCCACGACCCCCGCCGCAGGATTTTGGGACTGCTGGTGAGTGGAACACAGCTTCTGCTCCAGTCCAATCACGCGGGACCTGAGACTGCTCTGGTTGGGGAGAGAGAAATCCGGCCTACATAGGGCCACAAGCCTCTTCTGGTCAGAAAAGCACCAGGGCAGCTGGGGCACAGGGTTGGCTGACACTCGCCAGCTACCCACAACACCTGCCACAGGATCTTAAGACTTCTGGTGAGTGGAACACAGCTTCTGCTCCAATCCAATTGCGCGCGGGACCTGAGACTGCATTAGTTAGGGAAGCAGAAACCGGCCTGAGTAGGGCCACAGGCCTCATCCGGCCAGATCAGCGCCGGGGTAGCTGAGGCGCAGGGTTGCCTGACACCCGCCAGCTACCCACGACCCCCGCCACAGGATTTTGGGACTGCTGGTGAGTGGAACACAGCTTCTGCTCCAGTCCAATCACGCGGGACTGAGACTGCTCTGGTTGGGGAGAGAGAAATCCGGCCTACATAGGGCCACAAGCCTCTTCCGGTCAGAAAAGCACCGGGGCAGCTAGGGCGCAGGGTTGGCTGACACTCGCCAGCTACCCACAACACCCACCACAAGATCTTAAGACTTCTGGTGAGTGGAACACAGCTTCTGCTCCAATCCAATTGCACGCGGGACCAAAGTCTGCATTAGTTAGGGAAGCAGAAAACCGGCCTGAGTAGGACCACAGGCCTCTTCCGGCTGGACCAGCACCAGGGTACTCTCAGCTACTCACGACCCCCGCCGCAGGATTTTGAGACTGCTGGTGAGTGGAACACAGCTTCTGCTCCAATCTTTAAACAGTGACAACGATAACAACTAACCCCAGAGATTACCAGATGGCGAAAGGTAAACGTAATAATCTTACTAACAGAAACCAAGACCACTCACCATCATCAGAACCCAGCACCCCCACTTCGCCCAGTCCAGGGCACCCCAACACACCGGAAAAGCTAGACACGGATCTAAAAGCATATCTCATGATGATGGTAGAGGACTTCAAGAAGGACTTTAATAACACACTTAAAGAAATACAGGAGAACACTGCTAAACAGACAGAAGACACTAAAGAGGAAGCACAAAAATCCCTTAAAAAATTGCAGGAGAACACTGCTAAAGAGTTACAAATCCTTAAAGAAAAACAGGATAACATAATCAAACAGGTAGAAGTCCTTAAAGAAAAACAGGAAAACACATCCAAACAGATGATGGAAATGAACAAAACCATACTAGACCTAAAAAGGGAAGTAGACACAATAAAGAAAACCCAAAATGAGGCAACACTGGAGATAGAAACCCTAGGAAAGAAATCTGGAACCATAGATACGAGCATCAGCAACAGAATACAAGAGATGGAAGAGAGAATCTCAGGTGCAGAAGATTCCATAGAGAACATCGGCACAACAATCAAGGAAAATGTAAAATGCAAAAAGATCCTAACTCAAAACATCCAAGAAATACAGGACACAATGAGAAGACCAAACCTACGGATAATAGGAGTGGATGAGAATGAAGATTTTCAACTCAAAGGACCAGCAAACATCTTCAACAAAATTATAGAAGAAAACTTCCCAAATCTAAAGAAAGAGATGCCCATGAACATACAAGAAGCCTACAGAACTCCAAATAGACTGGACCAGAAAAGAAATACCTCCCAACACATAATAATCAGAACAACAAATGCTCTAAATAAAGATAGAATACTAAAAGCAGTAAGAGAAAAAGGCCAAGTAACATATAAAGGCAAGCCTATCAGAATTACACCAGATTTTTCACCAGAGACTATGAAAGCCAGAAGATCCTGGACGGATGTTATACAGACACTAAAAGAACACAAATTCCAGCCCAGGCTACTATACCCAGCCAAACTCTCAATTAACATAGATGGAGAAACCAAAGTATTCCAGGACAAAACCAAATTCACACATTATCTCTCCACGAATCCAGCCCTTCAAAGGATAATAACAGAAAAAAAAACAATACAAGGACAGGAACCACGCCCTAGAAACAACAAGAAGGTAATCCCTCAACAAACCTAAAAGAAGACAGCCACAAGAACAGAATGCCAACTTTAACAACAAAAATAACAGGAAACAACAATTACTTTTCCTTAATATCTGTTAATATCAATGGACTCAACTCCCCGATAAAAAGACATAGACTAACAAACTGGCTACACAAACAAGACCCAACATTTTGCTGCTTACAGGAAACTCATCTCAGAGAAAAAGATAGACACTACCTCAGAATGAAAGGCTGGAAAACAATTTTCCAAGCAAATGGTATGAAGAAACAAGCTGGAGTAGCCATTCTAATATCTGATAAGATTGACTTCCAACCCAAAGTCATTAAAAAAGACAGGGAGGGACACTTCATACTCATCAAAGGTAAAATCCTCCAAGAGGAACTATCAATCCTGAATATCTATGCTCCAAATACAAAGGCAGCCATATTCATTAAAGAAACTTTAGTAAATCTCAAAGCACACATTGCTCCTCATACAATAATAGTGGGAGACTTCAACACACCACTTTCACCAATGGACAGATCATGGAAACAGAAACTAAACAGAGACACAGAGAAACTAAGAGAAATTATGAATCAAATGGATCTGGCAGATATCTACAGAACATTCTATCCTAAAACAAAAGGATATAACTTCTTCTCAGCACCTCATGGTACCTTCTCCAAAATTGACCACATAATTGGTCACAAAACAGGCCTCAACAGATACAAAAATATTGAAATTGTCCCACGCATCCTATCAGATCACCATGGACTAAGGCTGATCTTTAATAACAAAATAAATAATAGAAAGCCAACCTTCACGTGGAAACTGAACAACACTCTTCTCAATGATACCTTGGTCAAGGAAGGAATAAAGAAAGAAATTAAGGACTTTTTAGAGTTCAATGAAAATGAAGCCACAACATACCCAAACTTATGGGACGCAATGAAAGCATTTCTAAGAGGAAAACTCATAGCTCTGAGTGCCTCCAAAAGGAAACTAGAGAGAGCACACATTAGCAGCTTGACAACACACCTAAAAGCACTAGAACAAAAGGAAGCAAATTCACCCAAGAGGAGTAGACGGCAGGAAATAATCAAACTCAGGGGCGAAATCAACCAAGTGGAAACAAGAAAAACTATTCAAAGAATCAACCAATCAAGGAGCTGGTTCTTTGAGAAAATCAACAAGATAGATAAACCCTTAGCCAGACTCACTAGAGGGCACAGGGAAAGCATCCTAATTAACAAAATCAGAAATGAAAAAGGAGACATAACAACAGATCCTGAAGACATCCAAAACACCATCAGATCCTTCTACCAAAGGCTATACTCAACAAAACTGGAGAACCTGGATGAAATGGAGAAGTTCCTAGACAGATACCAGGTACCAAAGTTGAATCAAGATCAGGTTAATGATCTAAACAGCCCTATATCCCCCAAAGAAATAGAAGCAGTCATTAATAGTCTCCCAACTAAAAAAAGCCCAGGACCAGATGGGTTTAGTGCAGAGTTCTATCAGACCTTCAAAGAAGATCTAATCCCAGTTCTTCACAAACTATTCCACAAAATAGAAACAGAAGGTACTCTACCCAACTCATTCTATGAAGCCACAATTACTCTGATACCTAAACCACAAAAAGACCCAACAAAGATAGAAAACTTCAGACCAATATCCCTTATGAATATTGATGCAAAAATCCTCAATAAAGTTCTTGCTAACCGAATCCAAGAACACATCAAAACAATCATCCATCCTGACCAAGTAGGTTTCATCCCAGGGATGCAGGGATGGTTCAATATACGGAAATCCATCAACGTAATCCAGTATATAAACAAACTCAAAGACAAAAACCACATGGTCATCTCGTTAGATGCGGAAAAAGCATTTGACAAGATCCAACACCCATTCATGATAAAAGTCTTGGAAAGATCAGGAATTCAAGGCCCATACCTAAACATGATAAAAGCAATCTGCAGCAAACCAGTAGCCAACATCAAAGTAAATGGTCAGAAGCTTGAAGCAATCCCTCTAAAATCAGGGACTAGACAAGGCTGTCCACTTTCTCCATACCTATTCAACATTGTACTTGAAGTCCTAGCCAGAGCAATTCGACAACAAAAGGAGATCAAAGGGATACAAATTGGAAAAGATGAAGTCAAAATATCACTTTTTGCAGATGATATGATAGTATATATAAGTGACCCTAAAAATTCCACCAGAGAACTCCTAAGCCTGATAAACAGCTTCGGTGAAGTAGCTGGATATAAAATTAACTCAAACAAATCAATGGCCTTTCTCTACACAAAGAATAAAGAGGCTGAGAAAGAAATTAGGGAAACCACACCCTTCTCAATAGTCACAAATAATATAAAATATCTTGTCGTGACTCTAACTAAGGAAGTGAAAGATCTGTATAATAAAAACTTCAAGTCTCTGAAGAAAGAAATTATAGAAGATCTCAGAAGATGGAAAGATCTCCCATGCTCATGGATTGGCAGGATCAACATTGTAAAAATGGCTATCTTGCCAAAAGCAACCTACAGATTCAATGCAATCCCCATCAAAATTCCAAATCAATTCTTCAACGAATTAGAAAGTGCAATCTGCAAATTCATCTGGAATAACAAAAAACCTAGGATAGCAAAAACTCTTCTCAAGGATAAAAGAACCTCTGGTGGAATCACCATGCCGGACCTAAAGCTCTACTACAGAGCAATTGTGATAAAAACTGCATGGTACTGGTATAGTGACAGACAAATAGACCAATGGAATAGAATTGAAGACCCAGAAATGAACCCACACACCTATGGTCACTTGATCTTCGACAAGGGAGCTAAAAACATCCAGTGGAAGAAAGACAGCATTTTCAACAAATGGTGCTGGCACAACTGGTTGTTAACATGTAGAAGAATGCGAATCGATCCATTCCTATCTCCTTGTACTAAGGTCAAGTCTAAGTGGATCAAGGAACTTCACATAAAACCAGAGACACTGAAACTTATAGAGGAGAAAGTGGGGAAAAGCCTTGAAGATATGGGCACAGGGGAAAAATTCCTGAATAGAACAGTAATGGCTTGTACTGTAAGATCGAGAATTGACAAGTGGGACCTCATGAAACTACAAAGCTTCTGCAAGGCTAAAGACACCATCAATAAGACAAAAAAACCACCAACAGATTGGAAAAGGATCTTCACCTATCCTAAATCAGATAAGGGACTAATATCCAATATATATAAAGAACTCAAGAAGGTGGACTCCAGAAAGTCAAATAACCCCATTAAAAAATGGGGCTCAGAACTGAACAAAGAATTCTCACCTGAGGAATACCGAATGGCAGAGAAATACCCGAAAAAATGTTCAACATCCTTAATCATCAGGGAAATGCAAATCAAAACAACCCTGAGATTCCACCTCACACCAGTCAGAATGGCTAAGATCAAAAACTCAGGTGACAGCAGATGCTGGCGAGGATGTGGAGAAAGAGGAACACTCCTCCATTGTTGGTGGGATTGCAAGCTTGTACAAACCACTCTGGAAATCAGTCTGGCGGTTCCTCAGAAAATTGGACATAGTACTACCGGAGGATCCAGCAATACCTCTCCTGGGCATATATCCAGAAGATGTCCCAACCAGTAAAAGGACACATGCTCCACTATGTTCATAGCAGCCCTATTTATAATAGCCAGAAGCTGGAAAGAACCCAGATGTCCCTCAACAGAGGAATGGATACAGAAATTATGGTACATTTACACAATGGAGTACTACTCAGCTATTAAAAAGAATGAATTTATGAAATTCCTAGCCAAATGGATGGACCTGGAGGGCATCATCTTGAGTGAAATAACACAATCACAAAAGAACTCACACAATATGTATTCACTGATAAGTGGATATTAGCCCAAAACTTAGGATACCCAAGATATAAGATACAATTTGCTAAACGCATGAAACTCAAGAAGAATGAAGACCAAAGTGTGGACACTGTGCCCCTTCTTAGAATTGGGAACAAAACACCCAGGGAAGGAGTTACAGAGACAAAGTTCGTAGCTGTGATGAAAGGATGGACCATTTAGAGACTGCCGTATCCAGGGATCCATCCCATAATCAGCTTCTAAACGCTGACACCATTGCATACACTAGCAAGATTTTGCTAAAAGGACCCAAATATAGCTGTCTCTTGTGAGACGATGCCGGGGCCTAGCAAACACAGGAGTGGATGTTCACAGTCAGCTATTGGATGTATCACAGGGCTCCCAATGGAGAAGCTAGAGAAAGTACCCAAGGAGCTAAAGGGATCTGCAACCCTATTGTTGGAACAACATGATGTACTAACCAGAACCCCGGAGCTCTTGTCTCTAGCTGCATATGTATCGAAAGATGGCCTAGTCGGCCATCAATGGAAAGAGAGGCCCATTGGACTTGCAAACTTTATATGCCCCAATATAGGGGAATGCCAGGGCCAAAAGAATGGCCATGGGTGGGTAGGGAAGTGGGGGGCGCTATGGGGGACTTTTGGGATAGCATTGGAAATGTAATTGAGGAAAATATGTAATAAAAAAAAAAAAGAATAAATGCCGAAAGTCACCAACTTTGACAAAACCACAAACTTTTAATCAGCCAAACAAATTGCAGGAAAATCATAACAAAATGATTCAAAGAAATCTTCCAAGTCCATTCTAAACTCTGTGTGTAAAAACTGAACACACAACTCTCTTTAAAAACAACCAGAGATGCTTATGTATTATCTATAAGGAAACACAAACTCAAGTGATAGTAACCTTCTCCTCAGAAACTGCAAGGACAGAAGAAAACACTGCAGTATTTCTCAAGTGCTGGGAGAAATGAAGCTGTCCATTTGGAATGAAGAGGGAGTAAAGACACTCTCACACAGGAAATCTAAAAGACTCTCTTAGCAGACCTGCATTATTGGCCGAAGCAAGGTCTGCTGTGTTGAAACTGCAGGTACTGCTTGGCCATCTGTGGCTCCAAAGACTTAGAATCATCACATAGGCAAGAGTAGTGGTCCAGAGCTGACAAACTCCATTATCAAATGGGTTATTCCTGATCCTGCTGAGAAGCAAGAACTGTCTGAAACATCACAGCAGCCCTGATCACAGACGCCTCGGCACTTCAGTAAGATTCTGGGTTTGTGACAATGATTGTCTGGCTCATCACAGAAATAAGTAGAGACTAAGAAGAAGAAGGATAAAAGGCACATTAGAGAAGAAAGTCTATTAACAATTCAGACTTGATAGTCACCTTAGAAGCCGAGCCCAGCTCCCAGGGCTGGAGAGTCTTGCCGCCCCTCCCCTCACCTGCTTCATTACCAATTACTGTACATGCTTAGAACATCTTCCCTACAGTTCATGTGCTCAAAACCAAATTCATATGTTGATTGAACTTGAAGGTGAATCTTTGAGCTATTTACAATGAGATGAGCTCATGAAAGCCGGCCCTTGTGATGACATTAGCATCTTTGTGTGAAGAACAGAAGAGACTCAAGCCAGCACACAGGCTCTGTCTTACCATGTGATGCCCTCTGCCATGTCACAATGTAGTAGGAAGATCCTCACAGATGTCAGGAGTGTGCTCTTGGCCTTACAGTCCCCAAATATGTGTGCTAAATAAACTTTTATTCTTTATAAATTATTCAGTTTCATCTATTTTGCTGTATCAGCAAAAGATGGACTAGGACCATAAGAGCAGCAAATATTTTAGGTTCTGGGTATGATTGAATTGACATCATGATATCATATACTATTTGACATGATTTATAAGACTCTTATGCTGGGGACAAGTAACTTTCTCCTGAAAAAAGGAGGCACAGGTAGAGGCCTGCTCTTGAGTATCTGATATGTGTACCTCAGTACTGTCCCCAGCTTCATTTTTTTCCCCAGCTTCTGCCCTATCTTCAACTTCTTGACCTAGGTCAGTCAAATTGTCTTGACTTCAAGGTGCCAGGTGAATTTGGAAAATATTGGCAGGAGAGAAACAAGTGAGAGAAGGGAGGTAGACATAGTCCCTACCAGGCAGGCTGTAGTTTATCAGGGCAGCCTTCTCCCACTGACTGCACAAGGCAGGGTAGCCCGCACAAGTACAGCTCCCATTCAAGCCCATGAAGCTACAGCTCCATGGCTATGACTTCTGTGTTATTCTCTGGACAACTCAGCATACACATTTCTTCCAAACTCTGACTTTAGGCATAGAGGGTTTGGGGGGGGGGGTTGTTTGTTTGTTGTATTTTCCTATTGAAACCCTGCCTAGGAAGGGGAGTCAAAAGAACTCATCCATACCAGGGGATTAGCTCAGTGGTAGAACTTTTACCAAACATGCATAGAGCCCTGGATTCTGGATTCAGTCCCCAACACCCCACATATACCCCCCCCTCTCTCTCTCCCTACAGCTCTCTCTTTCTCTAGAGCTCTCTCTAGAGTTCTTCAAGGTGAGGAAAAAATAGGAAATAATCTAAATAACAAGGAAGGGGAGAAAGATGCCCCTTGAGTACCCAAACAGTTAACAATATAAACAATTTTAAGGTGCTGATATATTCATATGGAGAAGTAATCATTGGAAAGATATTGAACCATACAAATAACCTGAAAAAAATTATTATAAAACCACATGCATATATGATTCTAATTTGGTTTTTAATTACCATACATGTACAGCACAGGAAATCTATATATCAAAATGTGAAAAATTGATATCATTGGTATTTAATTACAGATTGGGGAAGGGATGTTGCTTATCTGATTTTTCTAATTTGCTAAAGTTAAAATTCTGAAAATCAATCTTTTAAGTACCTAAGTGTTAAAAACTCTGAAGGAAAGTCTTTTTTGTAATTACATTGCCCCCACCCCCACCCCACCACCACCACCATGACTACGGGGGTTGAAGCAGACCTGAGCTACAAACCAAGTAAGCTAATCGGGGTAAATAGGCCTGAAGTGAAGGAGCAGATGATGTCATAAGGGAATGGCCATCTGAATCCCAGAGTAGAGACCTGAAGGAACAGGAGCAGGACAGAGCCAATGAGCTCTGCTGTCCTTCAGTGTAAGGGAAGCCAATCCCTCCTGGGATGCTGGGGCTGTCAATATGCAATGCCCAGTAAAGAAGACTCTTAATGTAGCAGCAAGTACAGCCAGAGCCAAGAAGACTGGTGCTGTCTTGAGGCCAGTCTTACTCTGTTTGACCTCCAAGTTTTCATCTTAAAATAAAAAAGATTACATTAAATAACCACTGTTGTTTCACCTGCATCAGAAATCCTTCCATCTGTGTGGCCTCCCTTCCCCCAGCCTGGAACCTGCCTGCTCAAGGGTGGAGCTACCGGCTCATTCGTCCTGCCACGCCTACCTACTGCTGGAACCTGCCTTTGCCGCCTGGAGGCACACACGTGTTCATCCTGCTACTGGACCCTGAGTTACTTGGCGGGAAATTGGGTTCCCTCCCCCTTCCTTTATAAACTGAGTGTCTGAAATTAATAAAATTGAGTCTTGATCAGAGTCTTGTCTTGACTCCATTGTTTCTTCCGCCCCGTCTAGTTTCCTCTCTTTCAGCCTGAACTGCCTTTCTCAGTGAACCGTTCGTGTTGTAGACCGCGGGCGGGCCGCAACACATCTGGAGATAGTTGGAGTTTCTCCTGCTTCCTGCACCATGGCTAGGCTCCTATTTTAGTGAGGACCACATAAAAGTAGGAGAAGCCCCACTGATGTCTTTCAGGCATAGAATATTGACATATTTGGAACTCAGAAAAGAAAAACCCATTTTTTTCCTATGTTTTAGCAAAAAGCACATTCTAAAGGAAATTAAAGCACATAGAACACTTCCTTTCATGTAGTTTAGATGATTTCATAACTGTAGAATGTTAAAATGTATCACTGATTTGATTTCCTCAACAAATTATCATGCTTGGAGAATTATATTAAATGGAACTTATTCCAACTGTAATTATCACTTGAATAGTTTTATTTTTTGAGTGCTTTTCTTTTTTCCCAAATTGAAATATAAATGAATGAATTTTAAGAAAGTAGGTGTCTTTGTTCTTTCTCTTAGAACCTTCTTAGGAAAAGCTCCTATGGAAATAAAGCCCAAGTGTTAGAAGCTAGAAGTGCCAATGCAAGGGAGGATCATCAAGAGCTCTGCCAGGCATCCTCTGGACCCTTAATACAGGTGCACCATCTGTGGGGCAGCCAGGTTTCCTCCATTACTCAAGCAACTGAGTGTCTAGCTCCCCTTGAGGCCTTAGTGCTTCTCTGTGTGAGCAATTAACTTAAATAAATGACTGTCGAGACATACCCATGGCTTCCCAGAAACAACTTACTAAAAATCTATTGTGCCTTTTCCCTTTGCTTCTTCTGAAAGGTGGGAGTGGTTGTGTGTGTGCGTGTGTGTGTGTGTGTGTGTGTGTGTGTGTGTGTGTGTGTGTGTACACAGACTTACAACTGCAATGCTGCTTTATTGTTAAGAGCCCTCAAGGCTCATCCTAGCAGAGGGGACATTGAGGCAGGGGCATCTTTGGTGGCTCTTAAGCAAGAAAAAGTCAAAGGGGGGAAAGAGGAGAGCATCTCTACACCAATAACATACCCAGAGAGAGCCGCTAGCAATGGCTGCTCTCCTATCCTCCCATATCCTGCACTTTGAAGCCTGACTGGCTGAGCTGATATTGTAACTGCAAGACTGAATTCCACAAAGATCCTCCCTTTTTATAAACACCATGCTTCTAAGCACTGGTCAGGGACCACACAGCTACCACCCTGTACCCCAAACCCTGTGTAAGAACCGAGGTCTTACGAATCAGTCACTTCTTTCTCCTTTTGTTCACCAGATGTCCTTCTTTACTGCTTGAATGGTGACACCCCCCCCCACACACACACACAGAGGCTCCAAATACTTCCCTGGCAGGTCCTGGCTACAAAGGGAGTCTGGTTCAGAAAACTCCACTAGGAGACTTAAAGCAGATTCCAATAATTACCAGCCCTGTCTGCTCTGTAAGTGGCACTGTCCATTACTGGGGAAAGAATCTCTTTAAGATGGCACACGCCTTTACTCCCAGCACTCGGGAGGCAGAGGCAGGGGATTTCTGAGTTCAAGGCCAGCCTGGTCTACAGAGTAAGTTCCAGGACAGCCAGGGCTATACAGAGAAACACTGTCTCAAAAAACAAAAAACAAAAAAAAACAAAAACAACAACAAAAAATAAAGAACAAAACAACAACAACAAGAGCAAAATAGATTCCTCCAAGAACTCAGCCCTCCTATCCCTCACTCCATTCTACCCTTACAGGAGCCAACAAGGATGGACTGACAGAGGAGCCTTCAGCGTGTGTGGTGGCAGAGGTAAGCACAGCATGGAACTCCAGGTCAGGATTCTAACATTTTGCATCTGTATCTTACCACTATGCCCCACTCTCTTGTTATTCAGAATTAATCTTTAATGTTAGCAGAGAGCTTCTTGCATATAAGAACGTTTCTTCTTGTTTGAGAAGGAGTCCAGATGAATATTTCATGTGATAAGCCCTTGTAAAACTTTTCTTTTCCTCATTAGAACAACATAGAACACAGCAATTCTTCTGTACACTAGAAATTGGTCTCAACCTCTAACAAGAATAGTCTTGGGGGGAAAAATAGTCTTTAAAATGATGAGTGTGGTTTGGTGGCCATTAGCAAGAAAGACATTAAAATTTAACATGGTATATCCAGACTTGTTAAAGCTCTCACCTTTCCCTCTTCGTGAATCTCAGTATCTCAGAGTGAAGCTCAGCTCCTAAGCCCCACAGGGCATGAAGTCTTAAAGGCGATAAACCTGTTAGGAAAACTCAAAGTACAATGGATCCTAAATTCACTCAACTTGGGAACATGGGGTAGGATGACCTGACTGGGTAGTTAGGATTGAAAAGACCCCATAGCAAAGTTGGATAAAAGCCAAAAATATCCTTAACCCTCTCGGTAACCAAAGATGCCAAAAGTGTTTGGGGGTTCTTTCCCTTCCATGTTGCGGCTTGTCTGCCTTGTGTCTGACCTCCATCCCAGCTTTGACAGCATGGTTCCTATCCTTTGCTCCTACCTCCCCCACCTGGGGCAAGCTCTTGGTGTTTGAAGCTTGTCTGCCTTCATGTCTTTCTTTTCAACTGTAATTAAATTGTCCTTGGGGTTCCATTTGAGTTCATTCTCAAATTCTTTTTGTCAAGGAGACTAAGAACCCCAAGGGGGAACTCCAGTCCCCCATGTATCATTACATCTCCTGGATTGAGCCATCAAGAAAACAAATGCAGGGTTATGTGTTGCAGAACCAGGTGGACAGCAGGGCCTAATCTGTAGCAGCAGGCATGGTCCTTGATGGAGATGCCCCAGAAGAAAAGATAAAAGTGTACCAAATGGTGCTGTCAGGACAGAGGGAGGCTGCGCGGGGAGGGGGGGCGTGTTTCAACCACACGGGGACTAGGATGATGAAACTGTGGTTAAGAACATTTCAGGTAACTCTGCTATGGAAGTCACAGAGGACGTGAGTGTGGTGGGGTACTCCTAGAAAAGAAGATGCAATTTTGTCCCACCAAGAGCAGTTTAGAGGAGCCAAGTGAATTGAAGCAGATAAGGATGCACACAGAAATACCTTGCTGATCTCTCTGCCTTTTCGAAAACAGAATATTCAGATCCTGCTTTAGAGTGAATTGCCACCACCCCATCCCTCAAGGCATGTTCAAGGACAAACCAGAAGCAAGTTACCAAGGATAAGACCTGTAGTTCCAGGCTCTGACTCCTCCCTCTCTTAGCACTCACTTCTACTCCCAGCCTCTAAATCCAGGGCAGAGCACTATGAAACACCTACTAATCTAGCTTGTGACCACCACAGCAGTGTAGCACAATGCTTGTGTAACTGGTTTACAGAGGTTTCATTTTATATACTGGCAGCCTGGTAACAGCACATACCTATTCTCTCCCCAAAAGATAAGAAAAACAAGAAGAGAATAGCAAACACTACAGAGAACTTTTCAGCTATGATTTCAATGTGTCCCTCAAAGTTCATGTCTGAGCACTTACTTACAGCCAGAAGTAGTGTTGGTAGGTGGGCCCTATGGGAAGCACTTAGGTCATTGGCACTCCATACTCAGGGTGAATTAGTGTCATTTCAAGACAATGGATTTGTTCCAGCTCTGCTTCCTCATACACACTGTGACTGACAGCAAAGCTAGACAGTCTCCAGCATACATAGACATTTCTATCTTGAACTTCCAGCCTCCAGAATTATGAACTGAAGCAACTTTTATTCATTATAAATTACTGTCTGCCTTGAGCATTCTGTTATAGGACAGGATATCGAAATTGGCTTCCAGCTTAGGGTTAAAAGACTCCAAAGAAGAGTGACCAATTTTTGCCAAAAAGCCAGGTATGAGTTTACCTAAAAGTCTTGGGTATCCCTCTAGCCTCCTTCTATTGCTGAAGGCCAGAAATCCTAGACGTGTCTAAGTCAAAAAGTCTTTGTTCCATCATGGCCAGAGGCTAAAGAACAAAGAAAGGGGTAGGCTGTGATGGGGTAGGTTTTTTCCTTATCTCTTTACTCTGAAAAGTCCTTTCTGGAAAGCATACTGAGGTTGGGATCTCCTGACATCTTGAACATAGCTCATCCCACTTCCATGCATTGAAACTGTATTAAGTGGAAAGAAGTGTAACTCAATTGTGTCCCTGACTGGGACCCCTCCTGATGTCACAAGCTTTGCTTTCTTTCTCTCCTTTAATCTTATAATAAAATACTTCTTTCTACATCTCACCTTTTGTAATCTATGAGTTTCTTTCTTTGAATTTATGAGACAGAACCAAAAAGCCTCTGTGTCAGGGTGGTTTTGATGGCCAATGAACACCAGTACCCTAGCCCTGCCCCCCCCCCCCCAAGCTAAATACAACAGAGCTGAGAAAGGACCTACATTCAAAGATATACCCCCATAGTCCCAAATCATTTCAGCAACAGAAAAACATTAAGATACACACATTCCTCATAATATGAAGATAGACAGCATCAAAATTATAAACGAGATGGTGGGGCCGAGACAAGCAGAGTGCACTCCTGTATGCCCACACAGCTAAGGGAAAATATCTCACTTACAACTGCAGAAAGGGGTGGGAAGAGCAGAAAGGGAGAGTAAGGCTGCAGTAAGTACCACAGTAAAGCACTCTTGAACTCATCTCTCTAGTCCCTTAACGTCTTTTAGTTGTATGCTCACTGTACAGAGACATGGACTTCATCACAGCATTTCCATTCCAGTCTGCCATGCACTAAAGCTGTGTGCACTGCCCATTGTGCTCTCTCTCTCTCTCTCCCTCTCCCTCTCCCTCTCCCTCTCCCTCTCCCTCTCCCTCTCCCTCTCCCTCTCCCTCTCCCTCTCCCTCTCCCTCTCCCTCTCCCTCTCCCTCTCCCTCTCCCTCTCTCTTTCTCTCTCTCACATCCCATTCTGCTTTCCAAGTAGTGTCCTTTTTACTTTCACGTGTATGGGGAGTTAGGGAGGTAGGGGTGGGTGTGCGTGTCTATATTATGATATGAAGGGGGATGATTGAGCAATTGTGTGGAGGTCAGAGGACAGATGTTGCCCACCTGTTTTTGAGACCTCTCATTGGTCTGAAACTCACCAAGTAGGCCATACTGACTGTCCAGAGAGCCCCCAGAGAGCTGCCTTTCTTTGCCCCTCTAGTGCTAGGATTATAAGAGTATGTTCTCCATGTCTGCCTTTTGATTTTTAGTGGGTTATGAAGATTGAACTTAGGTTCTCATGCTTGCAGAACAAGGATTTTACCAACTGTGCCCCAGCCTGATGATTTTGTTTTCACAATAACCACTGTGACTGGCGGGAGATAAAATGTTAATGTAGTATTTGATTAGATTTTCATAATGGCTAAAATAGTACAATTTTTCATGTATTTTTTTTTTGCCATGTGCCTATTCATTTTGTTTGTTCACTTACAGATTGGAGTATTTATTTGAGAATGGGGCTTAAACTTTTGAGTTCTATATAGATTTCAGATATTAATCTTAGAAAGAGAAAGAAAGCATGGATTTGGGTGTGGGGGGAGGTGAGAAGGATCAGGGGGACTGATCAGAATATATTACATAACAATTTTTCAAAAGAAAAAGATATAGGAGAACAGAAATGCTCCTTTACAGTTCAGAGGCCAAAAATCATGAAGAAAGGATGATTAAAATGGGCCTACAAGTGAAAGGCAAAACGATACTGCTGTGCTGAGAAGACAGTACCACAAACTGGGATCCCTCAGAAGCATGAGGCCCAGATGCTTTAAAAGAACAATGAAGTGAGTCATACAGAGCCACATGGAAATAACCATGAAGTGAAATTTCATGCTTATCAGATGAGGAAAAGAGCTCCTTCTGCCTCTAACCTCGAAGCAGAGGAAGATGGAAAGCCCACACTTCAGAATAAGCTAAGCACTCTTGAACTTGAAATTCAAAACCCATTTTAAAGTCAGAAACAGAAATGATAAGTAATGGGAATATATATACATACATATACATATATATATATATGATATATACATATCATATATATATATGATACCCATGGGAAAACAAAAATAAATGAAAACATAATTTTAGTCACTGAAGTTCAGAAGGTTTTAAAACAACCAAGAAAATGAAATTGTTAAAATACATTAAAGATCCCAACACACGGTAGAAATGGGAGTAGCTAGATGGAGGAAGCAAGTGGAAAGAGACTGGGATGGAGGAATGGTGCCATTACTGAACTAGAATATTGGACACATCACAAGTAAAATTATTAAGACTTAGAAGAAGTAAACAAAACCATGGACTTCTACTAAAACAGAATCACACTGCTGTTAGACTTTCAAAATTAACAACATAAAACAGGGCAATAGGGAAGCAGTCAGTGGCCAGACAGAAACTGAAGATATCAGTGAAACAGCCCTCACAGGAATGAAAACAATAGCTAACCATGTATCTTCCTTGTGGCTCTTTCTCTATTTATGCAATCAGATTAGAGCCAATAGAGCCTGAAGCAACTAACTCCAAGTTCTAGAATTAAAGACGAAGTTCTAATAGTGGAATTGAAGACACAGAATAACACAAATCCAACAAATTTCAGCAGTTTCAAAACCCACTTTTCCCAATAGAGAGGTCATCTGAACAAAAAACAAATGTAGAAACCTAAGAATTGAGCGCAGGGTTGGCTGACACCAGCTAGCTACCCACTATCCCCGCCACAGGATTTTCAGACTGCTGGTGAGTGGAACACAGCTTCTGCTCCAGTCCAATCACGCGGGACCTGAGACTGCTTTGGTTGGGGAGGCAGAAATCCGGCCTGACTAGGGCCACAAGCCTCTTCCGGTCAGAAAAGAGCCGGGGTAGCTAAGGCGCAGGGTCGGCTGACACTCGCCAGCTACCCACAACACCCACCACAGGATCTTAAGACTTCTGGTGAGTGGAACACAGCTTCTGCTCCAATCCAATTGCGCGCGGGACCTGAGACTGCATTAGTTAGGGAAGCAGAAAACCGGCCTGAGTAGGACCACAGGCCTCTTCCGGCTGGACCAGCACTGGGGTACCACCAGCTACCCACGACCCCCGCCACAGGATTTTGAGACTGCTGGTGAGTGGAACACAGCTTCTGCTCCAATCTTTAAACAGTGACAACGACAACAACTAACCCCAGAGATTACCAGATGGCGAAAGGTAAATGTAATAATCTTACTAACAGAAACCAAGACCACTCACCATCATCAGAACCCAGCACTCCCACTTTGCCCAGTCCAGGGCACCTCAACACACCGGAAAAGCTAGACACGGATTTAAAAGCATATCTCATGATGATGGTAGAGGACTTCAAGAAGGACTTTAATAACACACTTAAAGAAATACAAAGGAACACTGGTAAACAGGTAGAAGACAGTAAAGAGGAAGCACAAAAATCCCTTAAAGAATTGCAGGAGAACACTGCTAAAGAGTTACAAATCCTTAAAGAAAAACAGGATAACATAATCAAACAGGTAGAAGTCCTTAAAGAAAAACAGGAAAACACATCCAAACAGATGATGGAAATGAACAAAACCATACTAGACCTAAAAAGGGAAGAAGACACAATAAAGAAAACCCAAAATGAGGCAACACTGGAGATAGAAACCCTAGGAAAGAAATCTGGAACCATAGATACGAGCATCAGCAACAGAATACAAGAGATGGAAGAGAGAATCTCAGGTGCAGAAGACTCCATAGAGAACATCAGCACAACAATCAAAGAAAATACAAAATCCAAAAAGATCCTAACTCAAACCATCCAGTAAATCCAGGACACAATGAGAAGACCAAACCTACAGATAATAGGAGTGGATGAGAATGAAGATTTTTTACTCAAAGGACCAGCAAATATCTTAAACAAAATTATAGAAGAAAACTTCCCAAATCTAAAGAAAGAGAAGCCCATGAACATACAAGAAGCCTACAGAACTCCAAATAGACTGGACCAGAAAAGAAATACCTCCCAACACATAATAATCAGAACAACAAATGCTCTAAATAAAGATAGAATACTAAAAGCAGTAAGAGAAAAAGGCCAAGTAAAATATAAAGGCAAGCCTATCAGAATTACACCAGAGTTTTCACCAGAGACTATGAAAGCCAGAAGATCCTGGACAGATGTTATACAGAAACGAAGAGAACACAAATTCCAGCCCAGGCTACTATACCCAGCCAAACTCTCAATTACCCTAGATGGAGAAACAAAAGTATTCCACGACAAAACCAAATTCACACATTATCTCTCCACGAATCCAGCCCTTCAAAGGATAATAACAGAAAAAAACCAGTACAAGGACAGGAACCACGCCCTAGAAACAACAAGAAGGTAATCCCTCAACAAACCTAAAAGAAGACAGCCACAAGAACAGAATGCCAACTTTAACAACAAAAATAACAGGAAACAACAATTACTTTTCCTTAATATCTCTTAATATCAATGGACTCAACTCCCCGATAAAAAGACATAGACTAACAAACTGGCTACACAAACAAGACCCAACATTTTGCTGCTTACAGGAAACTCATCTCAGAGAAAAAGATAGACACTACCTCAGAATGAAAGGCTGGAAAACAATTTTCCAAGCAAATGGTATGAAGAAACAAGCTGGAGTAGCCATTCTAATATCTGATAAGATTGACTTCCAACCCAAAGTCATTAAAAAAGACAGGGAGGGACACTTCATACTCATCAAAGGTAAAATCCTCTAAGAGGAACTATCAATCCTGAATACCTATGCTCCAAATACAAAGGCAGCCACATTCATTAAAGAAACTTTAGTAAATCTCAAAGCACACATTGCACCTCATACAATAATAGTGGGAGACTTCAACACACCACTTTCACCAATGGAGAGATCATGGAAACAGAAACTAAACAGGGATACAGTGAAACTAACAGAAATTATGAATCAAATGGATCTGGCAGATATCTACAGAACATTCTATCCTAAAACAAAAGGATATACCTTCTTCTCAGCACCTCACGGTACCTTCTCCAAAATTGACCACATAATTGGTCACAAAACAGGCCTCAACAGATACAAAAATATTGAAATTGTCCCATGCATCCTATCAGATCACCATGGACTAAGGCTGATCTTCAATAACAAAATAAATAATAGAAAGCCAACCTTCACGTGGAAACTGAACAACACTCTTCTCAATGATACCTTGGTCAAGGAAGGAATAAAGAAAGAAATTAAGGACTTTTTAGAGTTCAATGAAAATGAAGCCACAACATACCCAAACTTATGGGACGCAATGAAAGCATTTCTAAGAGGAAAACTCATAGCTCTGAGTGCCTCCAAAAGGAAACTAGAGAGAGCACACATTAGCAGCTTGACAACATACCTAAAAGCACTAGAACAAAAGGAAGCAAATTCACCCAAGAGGAGTAGACGTCAGGAAATAATCAAACTCAGGGGCAAAATCAACCAAGGGGAAACAAGAAGAACTATTCAAAGAATCAACCAATCAAGGAGCTGGTCCTTTGAGAAAATCAACAAGATAGATAAACCCTTAGCCAGACTCACTAGAGGGCACAGGGAAAGCATCCTAATTAACAAAATCAGAAATGAAAAAGGAGACATAACAACAGATCCTGAAGACATCCAAAACACCATCAGATCCTTCTACCAAAGGCTATACTCAACAAAACTGGAGAACCTGGATGAAATGGAGAAGTTCCTAGACAGATACCAGGTACCAAAGTTGAATCAAGATCAGGTTAATGATCTAAACAGCCCTATATCCCCCAAAGAAATAGAAGCAGTCATTAATAGTCTCCCAACTAAAAAAAGCCCAGGACCAGATGGGTTTAGTGCAGAGTTCTATCAGACCTTCAAAGAAGATCTAATCCCAGTTCTTCACAAACTATTCCACAAAATAGAAACAGAAGGTACTCTACCCAACTCATTCTATGAAGCCACAATTACTCTGATACCTAAACCACAAAAAGACCCAACAAAGATAGAAAACTTCAGACCAATATCCCTTATGAATATTGATGCAAAAATCCTCAATAAAGTTCTTGCTAACCGAATCCAAGAACACATCAAAACAATCATCCATCCTGACCAAGTAGGTTTCATCCCAGGGATGCAGGGATGGTTCAATATATGGAAATCCATCAACGTAATTCAGTATATAAACAAACTCAAAGACAAAAACCACATGATCATCTCCTTAGATGCGGAAAAAGCATTTGACAAGATCCAACACCCATTCATGATAAAAGTCTTGGAAAGATCAGGAATTCAAGGCCCATACCTAACCATGATAAAAGCAATCTACAGCAAACCAGTAGCCAACATCAAAGTAAATGGTCAGAAGCTTGAAGCAATCCCTCTAAAATTAGGGACTAGACAAGGCTGTCCACTTTCTCCATACCTATTCAACATTGTACTTGAAGTCCTAGCCAGAACAATTCGACAACAAAAGGAGATCAAAGGGATACAAATTGGAAAAGATGAAGTCAAAATATCACTTTTTGCAGATGATATGATAGTATATATAAGTGACCCTAAAAATTCCACCAGAGAACACCTAAGCCTGATAAACAGCTTCGGTGAAGTAGCTGGATATAAAATTAACTCAAACAAATCAATGGCCTTTCTCTACACAAAGAATAAACAGGCTGAGAAAGAAATTAGGGAAACAACACCCTTCTCAATAGTCACAAATAATATAAAATATCTTGGCGTGACTCTAACTAAGGAAGTGAAAGATCTGTATAATAAAAACTTCAAGTCTCTGAAGAAAGAAATTAGAGAAGATCTCAGAAGATGGAAAGATCTCCCATGCTCATGGATTGGCAGGATCAACATTGTAAAAATGGCTATCTTGCCAAAAGCAATCTACAGATTCAATGCAATCCCCATCAAAATTCCAAATCAATTCTTCAACGAATTAGAGAGTGCAATCTGCAAATTCATCTGGAATAACAAAAAACCTAGGATAGCAAAAACTCTTCTCAAGGATAAAAGAACCTCTGGTGGAATCACCAGGCCGGACCTAAAGCTTTACTACAGAGCAATTGTGATAAAAACTGCATGGTACTGGTATAGTGACAGACAAATAGACCAATGGAATAGAATTGAAGACCCAGAAATGAACCCACACACCTACGGTCACTTGATCTTCGAGAAGGGAGCTAAAAACATCCAGTGGAAGAAAGACAGCATTTTCAACAAATGGTGCTGGCACAACTGGTTGTTAACATGTAGAAGAATGCGAATCGATCCATTCCTATCTCCTTGTACTAAGGTCAGGTCTAAGTGGATCAAGGAACTTCACATAAAACCAGAGACACTGAAACTTATAGAGGAGAAAGTGGGGAAAAGCCTTGAAGATATGGGCACAGGGGAAAAATTCTTGAATAGAACAGTAATGGCTTGTGCTGTAAGATCGAGAATTGACAAGTGGGACCTCATGAAACTGCAAAGCTTCTGCAAGGCTAAAGACACCATCAATAAGACAAAAAAAAAAACACCAACAGATTGGGAAAGGATCTTCACCTATCCTAAATCAGATAAGGGACTAATATCCAATATATATAAAGAACTCAAGAAGGTGGACTCCAGAAAGTCAAATAAGCCCATTAAAAAATGGGGCTCAGAACTGAACAAAGAATTCTCACCTGAGGAATACGGAATGGCAGAGAAGCACCTGAAAAAAGGTTCAACATCCTTAATCATCAGGGAAATGCAAATCAAAACAACCCAGAGATTCCACCTCACACCAGTCAGAATGGCTAAGATCAAAAATTCAGGTGACAGCAGATGCTGGCGAGGATGTGGAGAAAGAGGAACACTCCTCCATTGTTGGTGGGATTGCAAGCTTGTACAAGCACTCTGGAAATCAGTCTGGCGGTTCCTCAGAAAATTGGACATAGTACTACCGGAGGATCCAGCAATACCTCTCCTGGGCATATATCCAGAAGATGTCCCAACCGGTAAAAAGGACACATGCTCCACTATGTTCATAGCAGCCCTATTTATAATAGCCAGAAGCTGGAAAGAACCCAGATGTCCCTCAACAGAGGAATGGATAAGAAATTATGGTACATTTACACAATGGAGTACTACTCAGCTATTAAAAAGAATGAATTTATGAAATTCCTAGCCAAATGGATGGACCTGGAGGGCATCATCTTGAGTGAAGTAACACAATCACAAAAGAACTCACACAATATGTATTCACTGATAAGTGGATATTAGCCCAAAACTTAGGATACCCAAGATATAAGATACAATTTGCTAAAAGCATGAAACTCAAGAAGAATGAAGACCAAAGTGTGGACACTGTGCCCCTTCTTAGAATGGGGAACAAAACACCCAGGGAAGGAGTTACAGAGACAAAGTTTGTAGCTGTGATGGACCATTTAGAGACTGCCGTATCCAGGGATCCATCCCATAATCAGCTTCTAAACGCTGACACCATTGCATACACTAGCAAGATTTTGCTGAAAGGACCCAAATATAGCTGTCTCTTGTGAGACGATGCCGGGGCCTAGCAAACACAGGAGTGGATGTTCACAGTCAGCTATTGGATGTATCACAGGGCTCCCAATGGAGAAGTTAGAGAAAGTACCCAAGGAGCTAAAGGGATCTGCAACCCTATTGTTGGAACAACATGATGTACTAACCAGAACCCCGGAGCTCTTGTCTCTAGCTGCATATGTATCGAAAGATGGCCTAGTCGGCCATCACTGGAAAGAGAGGCCCATTGGACTTGCAAACTTTATATGCCCCAATATAGGGGAATGCCAGGGCCAAAAGAATGGGAATGGGTGGGTAGGGAAGTGGTGGGTGCTATGGGGGACTTTTGGGATAGCATTGGAAATGTAATTGAGGAAAATATGTAATAAAAATATTAAAAATAAAAAAAAGAAACCTAAGAATTAAAGGTTACCTTATCAAATGGACATAATTATAGAGGGCAAAAGGTCCTCATGCTCACAGATAAGCACCAAGCAAAACAAAAATGTTAAACACACAGAGTTGTCTCCTCAATGGAAGAGATGTATACCTCCTTTCCACCCGCAAAGCTGGTAACAGATGTCAGTAATTACCTAGTAACCATGCTAGCTGTAGGGCCAGGCCACATCTGAATCCCCCAGACTAGTATGTTTATCCAAGATACTTCCTCCCTAGACTTTTATCATGAGCATTGTTTCTCAGTCAAACAAACCCATCCTTAAGAGAGATCTCACTTGTACTTTACAACAGCCCAGGTAACCTCTGTGCTATCTCTAGGGTCAGGTTACTCCTGAGTCCCAAATACTTTTTTATAATTGCTTCACTAATTCTTCCTAGACCCTTATCTTGAACATTGTTTCTGTGTCAATAGCACTCATCTTTATGGAAAAGGCCATATGTACTTTGTAAAGAGTTTCCATGTAAACATATCTTAAGTTTTATATGGGGCTCAGAGCTGAACAAAGAATTCTCACCTGAGGAATACTGAATGGCAGAGAAGCACCTGAAAAAAATGTTCAACATCCTTAATCATCAGGGAAATGCAAATCAAAACAACCCTGAGATTCCACTTCACTCCAGTCAGAATGGCTAAGATCAAAAATTCAGGTGACAGCAGATGCTGGCGAGGATGTGGAGAAAGAGGAACATTCCTCCATTGTTGGTGGGATTGCAAGCTTGTACAACCACTCTGGAAATCAGTCTGGCAGTTCCTCAGAAAATTGGACATAGTACTACCAGAGGATCCCACAATACCTCTCCTGGGCATATATCCAGAAGATGTCCCAACTGGTAAGAAGGACACATGCTCTACTATGTTCATAGCAGCCTTATTTATTATAGCCAGAAGCTGGAAAGAACCCAGATGCCCCTCAACAGAGGAATGGATACAGAAAATGTGGTACATTTACACAATAGAGTACTACTCAGCTATTAAAAAGAATGAATTTATGAAATTCCTAGGCAAATGGTTGGACCTGGAGGGCATCATCTTGAGTGAGGTAACACAATCATAAAAGAACTCAAATGATATGTACTCACTGATAAGTGGATATTAGCCCAGAAACTTAGTATACCAAGATATAAAATATAATTTGCTAAATGCATAAAACTCAAGAAGAACGAAGACCAAAGTGTGGACACTTTTCCCCTTCTTAGAATTGGGAACAAAACACCCATGGAAGGAGTTACAGAGACAAATTTTGGAGCTGTGACGAAAGGATGGACCATCTAGAGACTGCCGTATCCGGGGATCCATCCCATAATCAGCTTCCAAACTCTGACATCATTGCATACACCAGCAAGATTTTGCTGAAAGGACCCAGATATAGCTGTCTCTTGTGAGACTATGCCGGGGCCTAGCAAACACATAAGTGGATGCTCACAGTCAGCTATTGGATGGATCACAGGGCCCCCAATGGAGGAGCTAGAGAAAGTACCCAAGGAGCTAAAGAGATCTGCAACCCTATAGGTGGAACAACAATATGAACTAACCAGTACCCCCCTGGAGCTCGTGTCTCTAGCTGCTTATGAATCAGAAAATGGCCTAGTCGGCCATCAGTGGAAAGAGAGGCCCATTGGTCGTGCAAACGTTATATGCCTCAGTACAGGGGAACGACAGGGCCAAGAAGTGGGAGTGGGTGGGTGGGGGAGCGTGTGGGGGGCTTTTGGGATAGCACTGGAAATGTAATTGAAATAAATACCCAATTAAAAAAATATAAGAAAAGAAAAAAAAAGTTTTATATACCCACAGAGTGGACTTAATTATCATCAGGAAACATTTTCAAAATTGTGCTGTGCTTTAATATGCCTAAAAGAAACACCCAGTATCATACTCTAGAAGTTTGAACCAGCACAGGCTACCGAATCTTACTGAACCAGATTCCCTTCTTGCTCATGCACATTGTTGCTAGGCTAACAATGGAATTTGGCAAGGGTCCCAACACTTAACTGATCTCTACAGAATATTCTACCAAAACACCAAAGGATATACATGGAAGCTCTTTTTAAATAGATCACATGTTGGGGTACAAACACACACACAAATACACACACACATGTGCATATGCACAAAATACAGCAAATTTGAAATATGTCCATGTATCTTATCCTGATGTTTATGCAATAAAACATAAAACTGACAGCAACTAGATCTCTAGTAAATATGCAAACTCATGGAGATCAAGCAAATCATTACTGAATGATGAATGAGTTAAAAAATAAAGTTAAAATATACCTAGAACTAAATGAAAATGAAGGCACAATACAAGAAAATTCGTGAGACACATGAAAAAGTTGTTCTCAGAGGGAAGTTTATAGCCCTACATTCTTATATTTAAAAAGTGCAGCAAGAACTTAGTAGGAAGAAGTGGGGCAGGTCTTGTGAATAGGAGGAAGATAAAAGAAAATCAAGGGATAAGTATGACCAGAATGTATGATAGACGTGTATGAAATTATCAAAGGGTAAATTAACTTAAAAAGAGTGGGGAAAGTCATAAAGATTATAAATAAATGATTTAATAATGATCTGAAAAGATTTGGAAAAACAAGAACAAACCAAATCAAGCAGATTGAAATAAAAATTAAACAGTAATTAATTGAATACAAACAAAGAAAACAAACACCAAAAGAGATTTAAAATGTTTAACAACATTAAAAGTTCCTTGGCCCAAACAAACAAAAGAAAGACTTAACCAACTTAACAGAATCAGAAAAGAACAAAGAAAGGTTATAACAGACACCACAGAAATTCAGTAATTATAAAAAACACTTTAAAAATCTGTACTCCATTAAGTTGGAAGATCTAAATGAAATGTAGAAAATCTTAATTAATCAAGCTACCCAAATTAAACCAAGAAAGAGTCTAAAAACCTAACCAAACCCATAACAAGGAGGAGACTGAAATAGGAATGAAAAGCCTTCTAACTAAGAAGCCCAGGCCCAGATGTGTTAGAGCAAAATTCTACCAGACTTTCAAGGAAGAACTCCAACCAATACATCTTAATATTCGAAAATATAGTGATCACTGAAAAACTCATTCTATGACACCTGTATTCAATTCTGTTTTAATACAGAAACCAAGTAAAGACACCACCATTAATAAATGATAGATAGATTGATAGATAGATAGATAGATAGATAGATAGATAGATAGATAGATAGATAGATAGATAGATAGATAAGCAAGCAGACATAATCTCCTAAATGAGCATAGATGATTCAGATGATTTTTTAAATCACTGGAAAACTGAATACAGGCACACATCAAGATCATCTATCATGATCAAGTTGGCTTTATCTTGGAAAATAGGAATGGTTCAATATTCATAAGTCAATAAGCATAATAAATCATATAAATAGACTTAAAAACAAAAATTGCATGATCATCTCATTAAATGCAGAAAAAGGCTTTCATAAAATCCAACATGTCTTTATGACAAAAGTCCTAGAGACAGTAGGCTGGAGAAAACATATATAAACATATTAAAGGTGATCTGTGACAAACTTATAGCTCACGTTATTCTAAATAAAGAAAAACTCAAAATAATTCCATTCAATTCAGAAATGAGACAGGGATGTCCACTTTCAATATAGTGCTGGAAGCACTGCTGGTGCAACATGGTTGCCAATGCGTGTTGCTACTTGTTCCCTGGGAAATTTTAGCCAACTCGTGATGGTTCAGTGGTGCCAGGAAGTATTTGAAGCAGAAAATGTTTTTGAGAAACCTGAGGTTGTAGCAGTTAAGAGAATTAAAGACGCCAAGAAAAAAGGAATAGTAGGCCTGGGTCACTAAGGACAAGGATATCTATAGAAAATACAAGGGACAAGGTCAGGAACAAACAGCTGGGTCTACTGGATTAGTGAGCAATGGTTAGCCCCCCCTTGGGGGAGATCTCGAATAATAGAACAGCTAATCCAGAACTATTATTGGGGGAAATTGGAATATATATATATATATATATATATATATATATATATATATATATGATAAAAAAAAACAAAGATACAGGATGGATAGAAGAGTTTGGACCCCGTGTCAGGGTGGTTGGATTAGTGAACTGACCTTCCTGGAAAGATTGAAACATACCCCCTGCTACTGCCTGCCTAAGGAAATGAGAGTACGAGTTTTAAGAAAAAGAATTTAGGTTTGTGAAGGAGCCCTGAGGGAAGCTGCAAGAGGAATTAATATTGCTTATCGAAAACAATTTGAAAAGTACTGTGGAAACTGATATTTATATGAGCTTAATAAAGAGATCTTGCAAATTGAGACAAGTTGAAAATACTAATGTTACCCTGACCTGTTTAGCTCCTTTCTCTTCTCATGCCAGTGCTGTAACCTCAAGTTTATGCCCTGATGGCCTATGATATAGAGGTTTTTCTGAGAGTTATAAGTTAATGTATAACTCGCTTTAGCAGACACTAAACGGTGACTTTGTGTGTGCATCGTGCTTTCTGGTGGCATAGTTACATACGGTTCTTTAGGAAAACTAATGGTCTTGAGAAAAATAATGAAAAGGCTTTTGATTATGTATTATTATATAACAAGAAGATGTGTAACTAATAGAAGACTGAGGTAAACTCAGAGAGACAGACAGACAGACAGACAGACAGACAGACAGAGCTGTCTCATAGTGTAGCTTCAGAACAGCAATGAGTCACCTGGCAGCTTGTACCTGCATCCTTGCCTGAGACTCTGATTTGGCACTGATCCAATCCTCCCCTTCTCGAGAACCTGAAACAATTGAGGCTGATCCTCAGCTACTAACTATAGCAATAAGGCAAGAGAAGGACATTAAAAGGATGCAAATAGGGAAAAAAGTCAAACTACACTTATGTGCAGATGATGTGCTATTGTACATAAGCTACCCCAAAAATTCCAGCAAAAAGAAAGCTAGAAACTATCAATAATTTGAGCAAGGTGGCACGATGAAGAATCACCTTACAAAAATCAGTAGCCTTCAGATATGCTAACAAAGATATCATGGGCACACTCCCACTTACAATATCATCAAAAACAATAAACTATTTTGAAAAACACAGAAATATTATAAGAATGTGCTTTTGTTTTAATCCCATGTAGAAGGATGTGGGATTGCTTTGGACTGTCTGAAGCAACTGATTATGATTTGCCTAGCAAACATATGGTTTTGCCATCTGCAGATAGTTTCTATGATTGTTTAACACGTGGAATTCTGGGAACTTTTCAGGAGGTATCTACATCCTATGGCCCTGAGACATTCAATGGGTGGTTGTTGGTCATTAAGGAAGGTTGTTTGTGGTTTGTTAGTAGTCGAGGTCAAAGAAGAAACAAAATGAAAAATACTAGATTCAAGGATCTCCCTCTTTCTTTCTCTTTCTTTCTCTCTCTCTCTCTCTCTCTCTCTCTCTCTCTCTCTCTCTCTCTCTCTCTCTCCCTCTCCCTCTCCCTCTCCCTCTCCCTCTCCCTCTCCCTCTCCCTCTCCCTCTCCCTCTCCCTCTCCCTCTCCCTCTCCCTCTCCCTCTCCCTCTCCCTCTCCCTCTCCCTCTCCCTCTCCCTCTCCCTCTCCCTCTCCCTCTCCCTCTCCCTCTCCCTCTCCCTCTCCCTCTCCCTCTCTCTCTCTCTCTCTCTCTCTCTCTCTCTCTCTCCCCCTCTTCATCTTTCTCTCCTTTGTAATGTTAGGGGATGAAACTGAGAGTCTAAAGGATAAGAAAAAGAAGAACCCACAAAATAGAAAAGACCAGCTACAATATCTTGTGTTTAAGGATTAGTAGAATTAATATTGTGAAGTGATCATTAAACATGATGCAATTTACAGAATCAATGCAATCCCAACTGAAATAGCAATAACATTGCTCAGAGAGATAGAAAGAAAAAAATCCTAAAATTCATATGGAACCAAAAAAGACTGCAGATAAACAAAGTGACCAGAACAAAAAGAATAATACTGGGGGAATTGCCATTCTAGACTTCAAGATATACTGCAGAGCCATAGTAATAAAAACAATATGATACTGGAACAAAAGCAGAACTGTAGACCAATAGAAAAATAATGGAAGACTCAAACACATTACACATAACTATGACATTCTGATATATGACAAAGAAACCCAAAACAAATACAGAAAGAGATGAAAGCATTTTCAGCAAGTGGTGCTGGGGAAACTGGGTGTCCACATGCAGAAGAATGGAATAAGACATAGATCTATCCCCCTACGCAAAGACCTCATTTTGAAACCTGAAATGCTAAAACTGCTAGAAGAAACCATAAGCATCACCCTACAAGATACAGAAGTAGGAAATGAGTTTCTGAGTAACACGGCATTTGCTCTAGGAAGCGTGGCCAACAACTGACAAGTGGGACCTTATAAAACGAAAAGGCTTCTGCACAGCTAAAGAAACAATCAATCAAGTGAAGAGGAAGCTCACATAACAGGAGAGAATCTTTACAGATGGTTAGTAACTAGAACACACAGAACATACAAAGAAGATAAAGAACAAGGAGTCAAAGAAACATAATGACCAAATTAGCAAATGAGGTAAAAGTCTAAACATAGAGTTCTCAATAAAAGAAATAAAAACAGCTAAAAAATACTCGAAAAAATATTCACTATCCTTAGCGATTAGTGAAGTGCAAACTAAACAACTTTAAATTTTTGTCTTATGGCAGTCAGTATGGCTAAGATACACAAAACAACTAACAACAAATGCTGGCAAGGTTTGGGGGGGGGAATAATGAGGAAAAAGAACCCCTCATTCACTGTTAGTGGGATTGCAAACTGGCATGGCCGCTCTGGAAATCCATATGGGAAATTCTCAAGTGTTAAGAGTAAATCTACCATAAGACGCAGCTATACCACTCCTTAGCATATTCCCAAAGCACTCAACAGCCTACTTTACAGATAATTGCTCAGCAGGATTCATTGATGCCATATTCACAATAGCCAGGAAACAGAAACAACCTAATGTATGTCCCTCAACAAGCAAATGGATAATGATATGTGGTACATGTGCACAATGGAATACTATTTAACATAACTGACAAAATAAAATTTTCAGACAAAGGGGTAGACTTAGAAATAGTTGCCTTGAGTGAGGTAACTTGGCCCAGGAAGGACAAGCCATGCCTTACGCTCTTTCATCAGTAGCTTCTAGCTTCAACACTTCAGATATAAGTATAAAACATGGAGTAATCACAGAGCCCATGGAAGTAAAACGGGTCCATAGGTGGGGTAGGGGGCTTCAGAGGAAAATAACACTATACATAGACTAGGAAATGGGAAACAGAAAGACAGAAGTGAGGCTCCAACTTACGAGTGGGGAGGGTGGTCAGTAGAGAAAGAAGAGGGAGAAAGAACAAAATCTCTAAAGTTGTTTCACAATGCCTTAAGAAATCATACAATTTTTAGTTATGTAAAATTAGTGAACGCACATAGTCAGTTGGGTAGTCCAAGTAACTCCCAAAACAATTTCAGCTTTGGCTATTGCCTTTGATTGCCTCTCAGAGGTTGAAGAAAATTTCCTATTGCTGAAGACAGTGCATACTTAGAACACAAAAACCAAGGTTATTTGAGCTAGATCTAATCTGAAAGTCTCCTTCCTGCAGTCTAACTTCTATAACACCAAAATATACTACACATCCTGCTAAGAAAGCAACCCCTATGAACCACAACAATGGTCCGTATGTGAACATGCCTATAAAGATGCAATAATATGGCATTCATATCTTGGTGGCAACCAACAACAGTCTAATTGGATTTGAGGCCCACTCAACAGGAAGAAAATCATGCTTGGTGCTAGAAATATAATCAGCTACCCAGGACTAGTGAGGTCACGGATCTCAGAAGATAATCTACTACCAGTTTAGTAATTACCAGTGTAATTCTTAACTACAGTATAAATCTTATCTTTATACCAACATGTAAGTGTAACTACCACCCCTCACCAAAGAACCTTCTCTTTATATCATGTGGATATAGTCTTTCTGTACAGTTAAAAAGTATTCCATTGTGGGTATGTATCTTATTTTCATTATCAATTCATATGTTAAAAACACATTTAGATTTCTATCTTCTGGTTATTACAAATAGAGTGTCATTGAACATGGCTGAGCACAAATCTGTGAAGTGGAATTAGGAGGGATAGTCTTGTTAGCGTGGGTACAGCCTTTTTGGAGGAGATGTGTTACTGACAGTGGGCCTGGAAGCTTCGAAAGCCCATGGCAGGCCCAATGTCTCTTGCTATACCTGTTGCCTGAGGATCAGGATATAGAACTCTCAGCTACTGCTCCAGCACCATGCTGGTCTGCTTTCCACCATGATGATTATTATAGACTCACCCTCTGCAACTATTAGCAAGCCACCTGATAAGCACTTCCTTTTATAAGAACTGGTCATGGTATATCTTTACAGCAATAGAACAGTGACAAAAACAGCTCTTCGTTTCATGGTGACAAAAAATGCTAAGTCATCAATAGTCTGACTCAGCTATGACCCTTGCAGGCTACACTATCAACAGACCATGCAAGATGTACTCACTGAAGCAACAGTGGCAAATCTGTTTTAGCTAACTAGCATCTTTCTAGTTGGAGTAGAGACTTGAGCCTCTGGAAAAAATTAAAATCTGTTACTGTATACTGGTCAAAATGCCTGTAGTAAGGAGGAGGCAGGCCCTCCTGGGAAGGCTGCAGCAGTTATACTGCTAAATAGATGTGATGCGCTTGTCTTACTGTCTTCTCAATATTTATGCTTATGGTCATAGATTAGCATCACTGGAAGCTTTCTTCAGAAAAGCATCTTTTTGCAAAGGATAGTTCTGAAAATGCTTATAGCTGGTCATAGTGTTGGTTGAATGTTCAGTCATGAATAGGACATTTAAATTACCCCAGCAAGGCCAAGGGAAGATATGATGAAGCAGGGAGGGGTTCACGATCCCTTCCCTGAGTGTTTGTAGGCAGTTGGTGGTTTCTAGTGGAGTGGAAAAGATCTTCAGTAGTATAGCTCATGAAAGTTCCAGTAAACATTTGCCATACTCCTGTATGCAATCACAATGCCATCATTGCATCACTGAAAACAATGACATGAAAGCAGAGGGTGAAGAACTTGGGAAAAGAGAGATGTCTTAGTTGAGGTTTTACTGGTGTGAACAGACACCATGACCAAGGCAAGTCTTATAAAGGACAACATTTAATTGGGGCTGGCTTACAGATTCAGAGGTTCAGTCCAGTATCATCAAGGTAGGAGCACCTAGGCAGGCATGGTTCAGGAGTTCTACATCTTCTCTGAAGGTTTCTAGCAGAATACTGGCTCCCAGGCAGCTAGCATAAGGGTCTTATAGCCCACAGTGACGACACACCTACTCCAACAGGGCCACCCCTTTTAATAGTGCTACTCCCTGGGCCAAGCATATAAAAACCATCACAAGGGATAATGTGCAGGAGTGAATGGGGAACAAAGAGGACAATTGAGTAAATATGATCAAAATATATATGCATAGTAAAGTGTCATTATAAAGCTATTATTATGCATAATTAACATATACTAAAAACTTTTTTAAAAAATGAAAATGTTTCAAGACAAAGATGATTTATTCTAAAATTCAAAGTTATTTCAATTGTAATAAATTAATTAATGGCTTAAATTTTATTAATTGATCTAAGAGAAAATTATTACTATGAATTCTAGAGAAAAAAATCAATCCTTACAAAATTCAATATCCATTAATAACTAAAGTACTCAAAAAATATGAACTGAAATACATTTTCTTTTTTTAAAATACATTTTCTTAATGTGATAAAATGAATAGAGCATCTCCAATGTCAGTGTCTTGTTTAATAGGCTAATACTGAAAGCATTTCCTCCAGAGCATCACACATTTGGAGATGTGCTAGCATGCATGAGATTGACTGTATACTTGCATACTTGACTAGCATGTAGTATAATGGTGTAGAAAGAATGACCTCCAGATCACGGATGGAGAACCCAGGAACAGAGGGATAGGAATATAGCAACGTTTCTACCAGAGACATCCTTATAGAGTTATGTTTTTATTGGAGTCACTTTGTGCTAATTACACAAAAATTCCAGGAGAAATTCAGGTTTTAGCATAGATTAAATTGCACAGACAGTCCTGGCACTCACACCTGTTACTGAATGAAAAGAAAACCTCTTAAATGTGAATTCCAGCTGCCAGCTAAACTCTCAGCAAGCATTTAATCCCACACATAGCATTTTTAGGCATTTCATGTTGGCCATGTATCTCTGCTACACACACACACACACACACACACACACTGTGATAGTTATTCTTTGTTGTCAGTATATCTAGATTCAGATTCACCTAGAAGGCTGACTTCTCTGAACATCCTCGAGAGACTTTCCAGATTAAGATGAATTGAACAGGGAAGACATGCCCTGAGCATGGGTTGCAGCATTCCATGGGCTGGAAACCCAGACTGAATAAAAAGGAAGGAAAAAATTAAAAGGAGAGAGCTTAATGTATATCATTACTCACGTCTCTCTGCTTTCTGACTGCAGAAACAATATGATCAGCTGCCCCAGGTTCCCGCCACCATGCCATCCCTGCCGTGATGGACTGTGTCCTCCAGAATGTGAGCCACATAATCCTTCCTCTCTTAAGTTGCTTCTTGTCAAGTATTGGCCAAAGTACCAATAAAAGGAGGGCAGGAAACTGATCCGGAAAAGTGAAGTAATTGCTGTGATAAACTTGATCATGTTTGTCATGTGTATCGGTAAATCCCAGGCCCTTTTAACTAACATGAGAGAAGAAGATGAAAAAGGTTGGAGATACAGACTAAGGAAACCTTATGTTTATGGTCCAAGTGTGGAAGAGCAAACGCCAATAGGTACGCAGATAGAAAACCGAAGTTTCAGAGGGAGAAAAAAAGAACTATCAGAATCTGGTGTAGGTGGCCATGCATGTTATGAATCCAACTGCTTTCTGCCTATGTCCTAAAACTTCAATGAGACTGAGTTTAAAGGGAATGGACTAAATTTTTGACAGAAATTTAAAGGCAGCTTTATAGTCAGTTTGTATCCTTGTTATTGCTTACTGAATTTACCCTGATTTGCAGAAAGAGAGAGAACAGACTGTGGAACAAAAAGATGCAGTGACATGTTGTGTGGCAGGAAAAAAAAAAAGCATGATTCAAGTTCCACTGTGGACAGAAATATGCAGGTGGCAACTGACCTGGTGACAACAGAAAATGACCCTGCCTTGAGGTTAAAAATCCACACATCAAGAGCTTGAGAGCATGACAATGCACATTCATTTGAGAAAGAGAACACCTGGAAAGAGAGGGCCTCTAGGATGTCCAACTGTGAGTCAGCTACCTGGAAGGGGTGGGGGGAGCGTGTTTTTTTTTCCAGGTTCTGCTGGGTAGCCACATAGAAGCTACTGCAACTGTGACCCAAAAGCACCAAGTTATATCTCAAGCTGACAGCATTATCTGCATTATTCATGTAGTGATGGTTTTACAGATACACAATGCAAGAGGGACAGATATCATCGCAGCTAGCACAAAGGCTGTAAATGGCTACAGAAACCAGACCACATTTGGAGTGTTGAATTTTCTACATGGAGTTGCAGAAGAAGCTGCATGTGAAGCTGGAAAGGTGTACCAGATACCTCAGAATACTGTAGATGTCAGAAATATAGGACACAAGCTGAGAAAAGCTACCAGCCCCAACTGAAGGAAGCCCAAGAAAGAGTGCGTGTCATCTACTATAGACAATGGAAGTAGCAGTTCAGGGCTATCTAAGCCTATTAGAACACAGATATTGCCACCAATCATCCCAGAAACCACACCTAGATGTGCAGGGTCTGTGTTTGTCTTGTGGGGTTGCAGTCTTGCTTTGGTCCAATCTCTCGTTACTATCCTCTTGTTCTTCTTTTTTCAAAAGGGAGTATTCACTCTGAACTATTGTCAGGGAAGTTTGATGCTCCTTAATACATACTTGGTCACAGCAGTAAGAAAAGTAACTAATATATAATCTAATTTTTAAAACCTATGTTCTAGCTGAGGTAGCTGAGTGAGAGAGAATGCAATTGCAGTATGAAGCTATAGGCTCAATACCAGTATGACAGGGAAAAAGACAAGGGTCTTCATACACATATACATACATGCATACAATAGGGAGAGAATGTGCTGGTAAAGAACAATGTATATGGCCCAGGCGTGGTGGTGCACACCTTTAATCCCAGCACTTGGGAGGCAGAGGCAGGTGAATTTCTGAGTTCGAGGCCAGCCTGGTCTACAGAGTGAGTTCCAGGACAGCCAGGGCTACACATAGAAACCTGTCTCGAAAAAACAAAACAAAAGAAACAAACAAACAGAACAGAGTATGTGATATAGACAAAGATGTGTTGGAACACATTGTGTGGGCCTGGGTACCAGAGGTTTTCCACCGAGACCTCTATCCAGGCCGGGTGGGAAGGCCCCAGCGAGGGGGAGTGAGTGCAGGCAGGGATACAAAGCCTCTGCCACACCTTCCAAATAGCTGGGTAACTCTCTGGTAGCCTCTCTGAACTGAGTCAAGTCAGGCTGCCTTCAGGAATGCATAGGACCTCAGCATGGCTCTGGGGAGAGATCTCTTCCCAAGTGTTACAGCTCTTGGAACAAATGGCTCAGACAAAGGAATAATTCTCGAATGCCTTTAATTCCCTGCATGGCTCTCTATATACAGTTCTGGCAGTGATTTAGGGTTTGACAGCAAGCCCCTCTCATTGGCTTGGACTGAGAGTTTGGGGAAAACCTTATTTGCATGTGGGAGGGCTTGGTGCTATTCCTAAGTGGCTGATAGCCACGCCTCTCCTGTGGGGGTTGTAGGGGCGGTAACTTGGACAGGAGCCAGGGTCCAGGAGACATGAGAGAACTCCTTCCTTCCCATGTAAGTGAATTATCACTACCGGGTCTCTAGGTTCAAGATCTAGCCTCGACTGGACACCACGCTGTCTGCGCTTAGCTCATTGCTTCACAACATTGAACAGAACTCCTATAAAATTATACAACACAATCTTAAATCATTCCTTGTGGGGGATTTTTTTTCTTGTATTTTTATGAGATATTTCCTTTATTTACATTTCAAATGTTATCCCCTCCAACTCCCCCTCCCCCGCCATTCACCCTTCCCCTGCTCACTAACCCACCTACTCCTGCTTCCCTGTCCTGACATTGCCCTACACTGGGTCATCGAGTCTTCACAGGACCAAGGGCCTCTCCTCTCACTGATGTTCCACAAGGCCATCCTCTGCTACATATATAGCTGGAGCCATGGGTCCCACCATGTGTACTCTTTGGTTGATGGTTTAGTCCCTGGGAGCTCTGGGGTTACTGGTTGATTCATATTGTTGTTCCTCCTATGGGGCTGCAAACCCCTTTCAGCTCCTTGGGTCCTTTCTTTAGCTCCTCCATTGGGGACCCTGTACTCAGTCCAATGGATGGTTGTGAGCATCTACTTCTGTATTTGTCAGACACTGGTAGAGCCTCTCAGGGAGAGCTATATCAGGCTCCTGTCAATTGGCATCCACAATAGTGTCTGGGTTTGGTAATTATATGTGGGATGGATTCCTAGGTCAGACAGTCTCTGGATGGCCTTTCCTTCAGTTTCTACTCTACATTTTGCCTCTGTATGTCCTCCCGTGGGTATTTTGATCCCCCTTCTAAGAAGGATCGAAGTATCCACACTTCGGTATTCTTTCTTCTTGAGCTTCATGTTGTCTTCCAATATATCTTGGGTATTCCAAACGTCTGGGCATTTATCCACTTATCACTGAGTGCATACCATGTGTGCTCTTTTGTGATTGGGTTACTTCACTCAGAATGATATTTTCTAGTTCCATCCATTTGCCTAAGAATTTCATGAATTCATTGTTTTTAATAGCTGCATAGTACTCCATCATGTTAATGTACCACATTTTCTGCATCCATTCTTCTGTTGAGGGACATCTGGGTTCTTTCCAACTTCTGGCTATTATAAATAAGGCTGCTATGAACATAGTGGAGCATGTGTCCTTATTACATGTTGGAGCATCGTCTAGGAATATGCCCAGGAGTGGTACAGCTGGGTTCTCAGGTAGTAATATATCCAATTTTCTGAGGAACCGCAAGACTGATTTCCATAGTGGTTGTACAAGCTTGCAATCCCACCAACAATGGAGGAATGTTCCTCTTTGTCCACATCCTCGCCAGCATCTGCTGTCACCTGAATTTTTGATCTTAGCCATTCTGACTGGTGTGAGGTAGAATCTCAGGATTGTTTTGATTTGCATTTCCCTGATGACTAAGGATGTTGAATATTTCTTTAGGTGCTTCTCAGCCATTCAGTATTCCTCAATTGAGAATTCTTTGTTTAGCTCTTTACCCCATTTTTAATAGTTATTTGGTTCTCTAAAGTCTAACTTCTTGAGTTTGCATATATTGGATATTAGCCCCATATCAGATGTAGGATCGGTAAAGATCTTTCTCAATCTGTTGGTTGCTGTTTTGTCCTATTGACAGTTTCCTTTGCCTTACAGAAGTTTTGCAATTTTATGAAGTCCCATTTGTCAATTCTTGATTAGAGCATAAGCTATAGGTGTTCTGTTCAGGAAATTCCCCCCTGTGCCAATGTGCTAGAGGCTCTTCCTCTACTTCCTTTTCTATTAGTTTCAGTGTCTCTGGCTTTATGTGGAGGTCCTTGATCCACATGGACTTGAGTTTTGTACAAGGAGATAAGAATGGATCAGTTTGCATTCTTCTACATGCTAACTGCCAGTTGAGCCAGCACCATTAGTTAAAAATGCTGTCTTTTTTCCAATGGATGGTTTTAGCTCCTTTCATAAAGATCAAGTGGCCATAAATGTGTGGGTTCATTTTTGGGTCTTCTATTCTGTTCCATTGATCTACCTGCCTGTCTCTGTACCAATACTATGCAGTTTTTATCACTATTGCTGTGTAGTACAACTTGAAGTAAGTCAGGGATGGTGATTCCCCCAGAAGTTCTTTTATTGTTGAGAATAGTTTTTTGCTATCTTGGGTTTTTTGTTATTCCACATGAATTTGGAAATTGTTCTTTCTAGCTCTGTGAAGAATTGAGTTGGAATTTTGATGGTGATTGCATTGAATCTGTAGATTGCTTTTGGCAGGTTAGCCATTTTTACTATATTAATCCTGCCAATCCATGAGCATAGGAGATCCTTCCATCTTCTGAGATCTGCTTCAATTTCTTTCTTCTGAGACTTGAAGTTCCTGTCATACAGATCTTTCACTTACTTACTTAGAGTCACACCAATATGTCTTATATTATTTGTGACTATTGTGAAAGGTGTTGTTTCCCTAATTTCTTTTTTCAGTCTGTTTATCATTTGAGTAGAGGAAGGCCACTTATTTGTTTGAGTTAATTTTATATCCAGCCACTTTGCTGACGTTGTTTATCAGGTTTAGGAGTTCTCTGGTAGAATTTTTGGGTCACTTAAGTATACTATCATATTATCCACAAATAGTGATATTTTGACTTCTTCCTTTCCAATTTATATCTCTTTGACCTTTTGTTGTCTTATTGCTCTGGCTAGGACTTTGGGTACTATATTGAACAGGTAGGGAGAGAGTGGGTAGCCTTGTCTAATCCCTGATTTTAGTGGGATTGTAAAGCATTCTTGAGAGACATAGATATAGACTTAAACATAGACAAAAAGAAGCATCCTGTTCTTAGATTGGATGAATCAACAAATATACAGAAGTTATTTTACATTAATTTTTACATTTGGTGCAATTTTAACCAAGAGTATATGCAAACCATTTTGTTGTGTTATGATAAATTGATACTAAAAAAGAAGAATGGTGCAAAATTACCCAATGAAAAAGGAAAAACTATGCAATAACTAACCCCTCTAGACATTTAAGATAAATGAAAAGCTTCACACAGCTTTGTACAGTACATGTGTAGATAAGTAGACCATGGAACAGATAGAGATCACAGCTTGCACTTATCTGACCTGGAAAGTCAGCACACAATGGAAGTGGCATCTAGATTTCCCTGGTAAAAGTGTCCTCTTTAGTGAGTGCTACTGAAACAAAAGAAAACTCATTTGAAAATAAAATAAAACTGGTTCTAAGCAAAATAAGAATCCTAAATGAGTCAGAGATTTAGGAATAAGAATGATGACACCTAAGCAAGGATGATTTCTTTTAGCCTGGGTGTACATAAAATACTTCCAAATACAAATAAATGTCCACATGCATAATTCATAAATTTGGGAAATTAATGGGTTTGAAATTTGCATGACCAAAAATAAATAACAAGTACTACACAAAGTCAAAACATAACTGTCAAACTCGGAGAAAATAATTGCAGCATATATCATAGCTTAAAAGCTATGATTCTTAATAAATGACAAACTTTTAAAATTGTGTAACAAAACTCAAAACTCCATAGAAAATGGGAAACTAGACAGCTGTGGTGATCATATCTACAATATGTGGAGGCTGAGGCAGAAAGAATTCAAGTTCTAGGTCAGCCTAGGAGAAAAAGCAAGATTCTCTCAAAAAGAAAAAAAAAATGGGAAAATTGACACAAATGCACATCACCAGGAAGGTGTGAAAATTGTTCTCAATTATGAAAAATATGCCAAGATGGCTCAGGGATTAAGAGTGTTCTCTGCTCTTGCAGAGAGAACTCAGTTACATCCTCATCACCTACAGCATCTCACAACTGCTTGTAACTCTAGCTCCAGAGAATCCAACACCTCTGTCCTACATTGGCACCTGTACTCACACACCCATACGTACACACAGACACACAACTAATTTAAAAATAAGAAGAAACTTTAAAAGGAAATATAAATGGAAACAGTGCTGATATTCTGCTCATCACGAGCTGCCACAAGAAAAAGCATGAAGTCTCTCACACAGTAGGAAACAGTCAGGAAATGGGTTGATTTTCTCATAGTGCCAGTGTGATGTTAGCCAGTGAAAGCCTTGTGTAGGGAAACCTGGTGATATCTAATGAAACATGCTCTTGCTTGTAACCCAGTGGTGTGACTTCTAAGAAGCTATACTGAATACACATACCTCCAACTGGCTCTATTCTTATACAACACTGGAAACAACCCAAGTGCCTCTATATAAGATGGAAGCTCAATGACATATTCACTGTGTAGCAAACTACACAGCTGTGAAATGTGAAGAGTTCTGTGAACTGACTAGACGTGACTTCCAAGACAGTTGGTCTTAAAAGGTTGAATGTGTAAAGTCATATACTGGCAGGATACTTGTCAGGTAATAAAAACTTTAACAAAACATGTCACTGTCTGCTTATTTGTTCAAAAGATATAGGAGGGATATACTAGAAGTATGAGCCATTTACAAGAATATATGGAAAAATGTGAAAAAGATGAAGGAAATAACCAGGTTAGTTGGGGGGGGGGGGTTATAGGGGACTTTCAGATGAAGCCGGGCATGGTGGTGCATGCCTTTAATCCTAGCACTTGGGAGGCAGAGGCATGTGGATTTCTGAGTTCAAGGCCAGCCTGGTCTACAAAGTGAGTTCCGGGACAGCCAGGGCTACACAGAGAAACCCTGTCTCAAAAAACCAAAAAAAAAAAAAAGAAGAGTAAATGAAGAAACTATCTAATAGAAAAGATTAAAAAAAAAGAAGAAGAAAAAGAAAAACACAGAGAAAGTAATTATACTAAAAAACATCAGAAAACAAACAGCTTGTATTAGAGAATTTTGATTGAGGGAATGAGTCTGTTTTATACAGAAGCATGAGGTGGCAATCCTGTGGTCACTTGAGGAAGATGCTGGCTTAAATGAGTAAATGAGCACATGTCATAATAACAGCAAGAGGCAGACCTTGAGGTGATTGGCTGAAACTGAGGGCTCAATGTGCTCACAGAGAGACTGACACGGAAACACACAAAAGCAAACGACTGTGCACTGGGATGATTAAAAAAACCTCTGGATATATTTACTGAGAGATTTGTGAGAGATTAAGGCTATAAACCTGAAATCAGCAACAGCCACATTGCAGCTAGCACACCCAACACCCAGATCCTCTCTGGAATACCACTCTCCAGTAATAGGAAGGAAAGCATAGAACAATAGAGCAACAAAACGGGCGATGGTATGGACTCAGAACACAGCAAAAAGCAAGCAACACGAACAAGTTAAGGAGAATGATGGTGCCTCATTTCAGAGTAATTCAGCAAATAACTGCAAAAAAGTACATGAAAAACGTACAATCACCATTCAGCCAGCATTGTCAGCGGGCCATGGTAAGTATCAGTGCATATAATTTTGTGGATGTAAACATTTCCCAAAAAATTAGAGTTCTTCTGACCCTCTGTGCTTCGGATTAGGGTGTTTCCAAGCTACACAAACGTGTGGTGGTTAGCTCTAGAATATGCTCTAGAGAACTTAAGTTTAGAAGACAGAAAAGGGTAAGGAACCCCCAAAAATCTAGGAGGCCAAAGAATTAGTTGGAATAGGGATGTAAAGCCAGAGCTGTGGGAAGGGATCTCTGGTCATTAAAGAATGACCGGTTACCAGTGAAAAATCCTCATCCCAGTGAACCTTGCCTGGTGCTAAGATTCTATCAGGAGGAGTGTTTGGCTCCCTCTAACCCATTCTGTGCTGGACTGGAAGCATCAGAACCAACTGGCTTCCTCAAGGTGACACTGGGTGCACACTTGATTGTTGCTCAGCTCCCATGTTTGCCTACTCAAGCTGAACTTTCTGAAAACTGACAGTTCATACAATGTTTAGTCTGACTCTGGAATACTGTACTAGCAAATTCAGTTTCTGCTGATGATAAAAGTTTTCAGAAGATTCAAGTATCAAGAAATAGATGAAAATACTCTAATGAGACTTGAGTTACAATATGGAAACTGAGGCAAAAGCGTCTTCCTCGGCTACTGTCAGAAAACCATCCTATTGGCTTCTATACCACAAGTGGCTCTTGATTAATAGCTAACCCACAGCTATTCAGAATTATCTTTAATTAAGAGAAAGAATCTTTGCTAAACTGTTTTTTTTAGATTAATTTCAGCCACTAATTAAATCACTTAGTTTGTTTCCCACCTCTAAGGGAAAACATATTATGCCCTTATTATTGCTAGAAAAGTCCAAAAAACCTATGCAACTAAATTTTACAAAATTATATCCTGACTTATTAATACGAAGACAATCAATTCTACATGTATCTGTACTGTTGGATAAACATTAAAGACACATTGTCCCTGTCTCATACTTACGTGTAGAAACTGCCTGGTTCTTATCAGGATACTGCAGTACAGTAATGAATACAAATGAGAAGAAATTGAGATATAATAGCCTTTCCCTCATGTCAAAGCAACTAAGTCAATAGGATCAGTTTGGCTCCCTAATTGCTAGGCTAACACAGAGAAGGGAGAAAAACACTAAAACTCATTTGCAGGTTGTTAAATACTATAAGGCTATAAAGCAGATGTGCATAGACATAAAGATTAAGAAATGTAAAACAATCCAGAGTAAACACCTAAGAAAGTGAATTCCAGACAACCCTTCTCACAAAACCATTATTGCTCGCACTCTCACAGTTGTGTTAGGGGTGGCAGGCACTGTGGGTAAAGCAGGTACAAACTGGTTTCAGTGGATCTCATCTGCTTCCAAATGGTTATGCTATCAACCTGGCAAGGCCCTGGGTATTCCAATATGAAAGTGAAATAACAATTGGGAAAATTTTCCCAGCTACTGCACATAATACCTCCTCATGGGAAGAAATGTCCAAGAAAGACCACTGAATCTCTAAAATATTCCAGGTCCATTTTAAACACTTAGTGATTGGTCTTAATTTGCTATATGTCTTAGTAACTCTTCTATTGCTGTGAAGAAACACCATGACCAAGGAAACTCTTATTTAAGGAAAGAAAGAAAGAAAGAAAGAAAGAAAGGAAGAAAGGAAGAAAGGAAGAGAAGAGAAGAGAAGAGAAGAGAAGAGAAGAGAAGAGAAGAGAAGAGAAGAGAAGAGAAGAGAAGAGAAGAGAAAGGAAAAAAAAGAAAAGAAAAAAGCATTTAATTGGGGATTGTTTACAGTTTCAGAAGCTTAGTAGATCAATTGTCATGGCAGAGAGCATGGTGGCAGGCAGGTATGGTGCTGAAGAAGTAGCTGACAGAGAGGTAGAGATAGATAGACAGACAGGCAGACAGGCAGGCAGGCAGACAGATAGAACGACAGACAAACAGACTGACAGACAGACTGGACCTAAGGTGACTTTTGAAAGCTCAAAGCCCATCCCTAGTGACACATTTTCTCCAGCAAGGCCACACCTACTCCAACAAAGAGATGCCTCCTAATCCTTAGAAACTATTCCACTACCTGGTGAACAAGTATTCCAGTATATGAACCTGAGGGGGCAATTCTTATTCAAACTACCACACCATAGAGGATTTTATTATGTTAGAGTGACATGGTTAAACTCCCAAGGAAAAGCTAACTGCTGAAGTAATTGCTTAGGAATGATCTCCACCTCTGGACACCACAAGTCTTTGATCTTGTGAAAAAAAGACACAAGCACAGAATGAAGGAATATAGAGTATGACTTCAGAATGGCATCAGTGGAAGTGTGCAAACCAACTCTCCAAGCAAACAGCTGTGACAATAAAATTATTTTTAAAACATTCAGGTCTCTAGAAGTTTTTCTATGTATGTATGTGTAACAAATAAAGACATCTATTAAGTCTTCATAAGGACACTAGCACTTGAACCATAACCAATTCCCTATCTTCCCACCACAGGCTTAACCTGATGGACATAACAAAGAAAGGGCACACCTCTAGGAGGTGGAGACCATTGATTGGCATTCCTCAGTCTCTAGCACTGTATTATATTCCTAATTCCAGGAGAGCTTGGTCAAGAAACCAGAGGATCTCTACTTCTACCCCAGATCCTCTAGATGCTGCTGCCTCACAGATCTGGCCACACACACACACACACACACACACACACACAGTCACACACACAGGTTCCTTTTTACTTTTCTGGTCTGTGCAGTTATCCCAAGTTATATATACAATCTAAAGATCTGGGGTTAGGAAGCTCAGAAGACACAGACCATGGCTCTGTAATAGATCTTGAGATCTGTGATATTAATCCTTCCATAATTATTCTATGATTATTTTAGTAATTTGGGGCCTTCTGTGGTGCCCTATGAATTTCAGAATTTTTTTCCTATTTTGGTGAAAAATGATATGGATATTTTGATTGGAATTGCATTAAATCTGTTTATGATTTCTACAAGATTTCTGGTAAAAATGTTGGCATTTAAATATAGTATGTTGTTATCTACAAATAGGGGTAGTTTGACTTCTTTACCTATTTATATCCTTTCAATTTTCTTCTTTTCCTTATTGCTCCAGCTAGTACTTCAAGCACAATATTGAAAATGAGTGGGGATAGCGAATTGTTTAGTTATGGACTTCAGTGGGATTGTTTTAAGTTTTTCTCCATTTAGGCTGCAGGGCTTTCATAGATAGCTGTTATAATGTTGAGGTATGTTCTGTCTACTCCTATTAACTCTAGGACCTTTATCATAAAGGTATGTTGAATTTTGTCAAGGTCTTTTTCTGAATCTGTTGAAATGCTCATGTGATTTTTTTTCTGTAAGTCCATTTGTGTAGTAACTACATTTATTGACTTGTATATGTTAAACCATCACTATATCTCAGGGATAAAGCAAACTTGGACATGGTGGATACACTTTTTTACATGTGTCTGTATTCTATTTAGAAGCATTGGGAAGAACATTTTTTCAATCTAGGATCATCAGGGATATTGGCTTTGTCTTTACCCTGGGATTGTGTCTTTACTCTGGTTTTGTGATAATGACCTCATAGAAGGAAGTTTGAGAATTCTCCTTTTATTTCTATTTTCTTAAAAGTTTAAGAAGGATTGGCTGGCCTTCCTTCTAATCTGCAATTCCTCCCACCCCTGGCAAATCATGCCACTACCACCCACACCCAGAGTTAGCATGACTCCCAGGAGGTCTGTCATAACCAGGGTCACAGGTGAGATCCCCACCCCAATAGCTGCCCTAGATGGGACCTTCCACAGAGCCCTGCAGATGCAGGACTTATCCACTCTGCTGGAGACACATCTTCCTTTGGGTGAGCAACTCAGCCTGAGGCAGATCAGGCATTTCAACCTCATTCCCACACCCAGAGACAGCCTGTCTTCTAGGAGTTCTGCCATAACCAGGGTCACAGAACATCTACTATAAGCAGGGTCACAGGAGGCCTGCCCTAATTAGGGACACAGGACACCCCCACCCCCGTGCCCAGTCAGAGACAGCACTATTTGCCTCCCTGCTCTAACCCAGCTCACAGAAGTCCACCTGCCTACAGGAAGGACAGGCTCTAGTCAGAGACGACAAGGTGAGTTAACACCAGAGATAACCAGATGGCAAGAGGCAAGGGCAAGAACATAAGCAACAGAAACCAATGCCACTTGGCAACATCAGAACCCAGCTCTCCCATGGAAAGAACATGCAGCAAGCCATGGAAACCCCAACACACCTGAAAAGCAAGATTCTGTCCTAAAATCCCATGTCATGAAGAGTGTTGTGGATAACCCTGGGGCTAATTATATTTGATGTTAATTCCGTTCTCCTGTGAGTGGTTGTGAAAAAGGAATGAGTCAGCACTCAGGTGATTTCCTGTAAACCTGCATTCCACCTTAATTTGTAAAATAAAGGAGAGCTGATGATTGGGCAGATAAAAGGGAAGGTAGAACAGAAGTGAAAAAGAGAGAAGAAGGAGAAAATGAAAGAGGGAGAGGATGCAGAGGAAGAGGAAGAGGAAGAGGAAGAAGAACAGTGGAGCAGAAGCACATGGCCTGGAGAAACCAAAAGTTCTAAGGGGTCTCAAGCTGTGAAAGATGGTAGTGTAGAGGTAGATCTGCCCAATCTAGGCACACAACATGTAATCATATTAACTGTGTTGTGTTTTCATTGCTGGGGCATATTTGGGTGGAAATTTACCCCAACAATAGAGGTCTTTAAGGAAGACATAAATAACTCCCTTAAAGAAATACAGGAGGGCACAGGTAAATGGGTAGAAGCCTTTAAAAAGGAAACACATAAAGAAATACAGGAAAACACAATTAAACAGGTAAACAAATTACCCATATACTCATGGAAACTGAACAGCTCTCTACTCAATGATAACTTGGTCAGGGAAGAAAGGAAGGAAGGAAGGAAGGAAGGAAGGAAGGAAGGGAGGGAGGGAGGGAGGGAGGGAGGGAGGGAGGGAGGGAGGGAGGGAGGGAGGGAGGGAGGGAGGAAGGAAGGAAGGAAGGAAGGAAGGAAGGAAGGAAGAAAGAAAGAAAGAAAGAAAGAAAGAAAGAAAGAAAGAAAGAAAGAAAGAAAGAAATTAAAGACTTTCTAGAATTTAATTAAGCACAACATAACCAAATTTATGGTACATGATGAAAGCAGTACTAAGAGGAAAATTCATAGAACTAAGTACCTTCTTAAAGAAATTGGAGAGATCCTATACTAGTAACTGTAACAGCACATATGAAAGCTCTAGAACAAAAAGAAGCAAACACACCCAAGAAGAGTAGACAGCAGGAAATAGTCAAACTCAGGACTGAAATCAACCAGTTAGAAACAAAGAGAACAATACAAAGAATCAACAAAATTAAGAGCTGGCTCTTGAGAAATTCAATAAACTAGGTAACCCTTTTGCCAAACTAACTAAAGGGAACAATGATAGTATCCATTGAAAAGGGAGGCATAACAAGAGAAACTGAGGAAATTCAAAAAATCATCAGACCCTACTACAAAAACCTACTCTCAACAAAGCTGGAAAATATAAATGAAATGGATCATTTTCAAGACAGATGTCATGTACCAAAGTTAAATCAGGATCAGGTAAACTATCTAAACAGTCCCATAACACCTAGGAAAATAGAAACAGTCAGTAAAGTCTCCCAACCACAAAAAGCCTAGGGCAAGATGGTTTTAGTGCAGAATTCTATGAAATATTCAAAGAGCTAATGCCAATACTCCTCAAATTATTCCACAAAATAGAAACAGAAGGAATGCTACCTAATTCATCCTATGAAGCCACAGTTACGATACTTAAAGCACACAAAGACCCAATAAAGAGAACTTCAGAGCAATTTCACTTATGACTATCAATAATTAGTATAATTCTTGCAAACCAAATCCAAGAAAATACCAAAGCAATCATTCACAGAGATCAAGTAGTCATCATCCCAGGGACACAGGGATGGTTCAATATATGAGAATCCATCAACATAATCCACTATATAAACAAACTCAGAGAAAAAAAATCACATGATCATCTCATTAGGTGCTGAAAAAATCTTTGACAAAATACAACACCCTTTCATCTGAAAAGTCTTGAAGAGATCAGGAATTCAAGGCACATACCTAAACATAATAAAAGCAATATACAGCAAACTAACAACCAACATTGAATTAAATGGAGAGAAACTTGAAGCAATCCCACTAAAATCAGCGGCTAGACAAGGCTGCCCACTCTCTCCCTATTTATTCAATTTAGTACTCAAAGTTCTAGCTAGAGCAATTAGACAACAAAAGGAGGTCAAAGGGATACAAATTGAAAATAAAGAAGTCAAGGTATCACTATTTGTGAATGATATGATACTATACATAAGCGACCCCAAAAATTCTACCTGAGAACTGCAGCTGATAAACAACTTCAGCAAAGTGGCTGGATATGAAATTAACTCAAACAAATCAATAGCCTTTGTCTACAGAAAGATAAATGTGTTAAGAAAGAAATTAAGGAAGCAACATCCTCCTCAGTAGTCACAAATAATACAAAATATCTTGGTGTAACTGTAACCAAGCAAGTGAAAGATCTGTATGATAAGAACTTCAAGTCCCTGAAGAAAGAAATCAAAAAAGACCTCAAAAGATGGAAAGATCTCCCGTGTTCATGGATCCACAGTATTAACATAGTGAAAATGGCCATCCTACCAAAAGCAATATACAAATTCAATGCAACCCTCATCAAAATTCAACTCAATTCTTCAGAGAGATAGATAGAGCAATTCTCAACTTCACATGAAATAACACAAAACCCAAGATAGCAAAGTTAGTTTTATTTTGAAATCATTTTGTTAAGATTAAGATAACAATGCCTGCTTGCTTCCTCCTGAAATTGGACTGAAGTCCTTTAGACTACTCTATTTTAAAGCAGTACTTTCGTAAAGCTAAAGATATGTTTCTTGTAGAGGACAGATAGCTTGTTTCTTGCTTTTTTTCCATTAGCCTGTGTCCTTTGATTGGAGAATTTAGGCCATTGATATTTAAAGGAGTTGTTAAAAAAAAAGAAAAGATGAAATTTAAAATGAGGGTAAGGGCAAGCAACAAAAAATCAAGATCTTGTTTCTTTCACATCCTTTCATATGGGCTGCCACCAGAAAGTGTGGCCAGGATTTTAGGTGGGTCTTCCCACATCAAATGATCTTATCAAGAAAAATTGCTCACAGGTGTTTCTGGTGTTTGGAATTTAGTTATTTCAGGTGTAGTTAAGTTGACAACCTGGATTAGTCATGACACAACTTAAACAGAGGCATAATCCTCAATTAAATTTAAGCAGTAATGTCAATCTCCCAGTGAAGCAAAGCTCAGGACACCAGATGAATTCCAGGCTGGATGATTGATAAATCATTTCAATCACTGGTAAATAATCAGCAATCATTTAAAGAAGAACCACAGGTAATGCTCCTCAAATTGTTCCGTAAAATATCAAAGGGGAAGGCACTACCAAACTCATATTACAATGTTGAAATCACTGTCACCAAAACTAGATAAAACAAAACAAAGAAAGAAAAGATGTAACAATTTTGGTGATAACCAAAACCACAACAGTTCTCAATAAAATTCTTACAAATAGAACTGAAAAACATGTTAAGAAAATTGTAGAGCATGACTGAATTGATTTTATTGCAGAGATGCAAGTTTGTTTCAACATATGGAAATCAGCAACTATAATTCAGCAGACAAATAAATGGTTATCTCAGTAGTTACAGAACAGACCTTTGTTATTTTACTTATTTATGTGTGTGAGTATCTGCTTATGTGTGTACAGGTTAGAATGCAAATAGAGGCTAGAGAAAGCGTCAGATCCCTCTGACTTGGAGTTACAGGCACTTACAAGATGCTCAGTTTGATATATGGGTACTGGAACTCTAACTCTGGTCCTCATGATTGATTGTGCACCAAGTGTCATCACTGTAGCCCTCCCCCCAAAAATGGCCTTTGATAAAGTTCAACATCTCTTTATGATTAAAAAAAGATTAAAGAAACAGCATAAATAAAATAAAATAGATGTAATATAATAAGGGATACATGTCATGGTTATAAGCTAACATTCTTCTAATGTAGGAAGCTGAGACTGTTTTCTAAACTCTGGAATGAAAGAAAATTGCACACTTGCTCCACTCCTATAAATATGCTGTTGAAGTCTTAGCTACAGCAATAAGAAAAGTGAAAGAAATAAAAAGACTATAAATAGGAAATGAATCATTTAAATTACCTCCTATTCCACCAGAAGCCAAGCTGACACTGAGAACCCCAGGTAAGCCCCCTGCCCAGGGACCACTAAAACTCCCCCAGTGCCAACCCAACCTATGTGAAATAACTCCTCTTCTCTTTGTGACCATATCTGGTCCAACTTGAGGCCCACAGCACAAGAGGGAGCTCATGGCTGAAACTGTGTGGATGGCCAGGAACCAGAGGCTGGTCAGTCCAGAGACCCAGGATAGAACCAAATAAGTCTAACTCCCTTCCCCCCCAAAAAGTAAATTGCTTGATTCCTAATGACATTCTACTATACCTATAGATCAGTGCCTATCCCAATTGATATCAGAGAAGCATCATTTAGCAAATGATAGGAGCAAATACAGAGATCACAGCCAAGCACCAGGCAAAGCTACGAGAACCTGGAAAAAGAGGGAGAGAATGGATTCTAGGAGCCAAGAGTGGTTGAGAACACAGTAAGAACATGACCCACTGAATCAACTAAGCTGGGCTCATACTGGCTCATAGATACCGAAGCTACAATCATGGACTGTAATCGGTCTGAACTAAGTCTTTTGCATATACATTATGGTTGCATAGTTTGCTGTTCTTCTGGGATCCCTCACAGCAGGACTGAGGGGGCATGTCTCTGACTATTTTGCTTACATTTGGGACTCTTTTTCTCCTACTGGGCCACCTTTTCCAACCTTGATATGAGGGTTTGTACCTAGTCTTATTGTAAATTGTTATGCCATGTTTGGTTACCCCAGGAAGGCTCCCTTTTTTTGTTTGTTTTTTTTTTTGTTTTGTTTTTTTTGTTTTTGTTTTTGTTTTTCGAGACAGGGTTTCTCTGTGTAGCCCTGGCTGTCCTGGCACTCACTTTGTAGACCAGGCTGGCCTCAAACTCAGAAATCCGCCTGCCTCTGCCTCCCGAGTGCTGGGATTAAAGGCGTGCACCACCACGCCCGGCTTCCCTTTTTTTTTTAAAGGTATGCAAAAGAGAAATAGATCTGGTAGGGGCAGGGAACTAGAAGGAATGGAGTTAGAGGAAACTGCTGTCAAGATATAATATATGTAAAGAGTAATAATTTAAATTTAAAAAATAATTAAATTTATCCATATTTACTAAGAAAATAAACCTATAATTAAAAAGTCCTAATAACTCCACTAGAAAACTCTTAGACCTAATCAACAAATTTTAGCAAAGTAGCTGAATATAAAATAAACATGCAAAATTAATAGCTTTTCTAGATACCAAAACAAACTTTTAGAAAGAGAAATCGGGAATCCAATTGCGCGCGGGACCTGAGACTGCATTAGTTAGGGAAGCAGAAAACCGGTCTGAGTAGGGCCACAAGCCTCTTCCAGTCTGAACAGCACCTGGGTAGCTAGAACACAGGGTCTGCTGACACCCGCTAGCTACCCACGACACCCGCCACAGGATTTTGAGACTTCTGGTGAGTGGAACACAGCTTCTGCTCCAGTCCAATCACGCGGGACCTGAGACTGCTTTGGTTGGGGAGGCAGAAATCCGGCCTGAGTAGGGCCACAAGCCTCTTCCGTTCAGACCAGCACAGGGGGAGCTAGGGCGCAGGGTCTGTTGACACTCGCCAGCTACCCATAACACCCGCCACAGGATCTTAAGACTTCTGGTGAGTGGAACACAGCTTCTGCTGCAATCCAATTGCGCACGGGACCTGAGACTGCATTAGTTAGGGAAGCAGAAAACCGGCCTGAGTAGGGCCACAAGCCTCTTCGGGTCTGACCAGCACCTGGGTAGCTAGAGCACAGGGTCGGCTGACACCCGCCAGCTGCCCAAGACACCCGCCACAGGATTTTGAGACTTCTGGTGAGTGGAACACAGCTTCTGCTCCAGTCCAATCACGCGGGACCTGAGACTGCTTTGGTTGGGGAGGCAGAAATCCGGCCTGAGTAGGGCCACAAGCCTCTTCTGGTCTGAACAGCACCGGGGTAGCTAGAGCACAGGGTCTGCTGACACCCGCCAGCTACCCACGACACCCACCACAGGATTTTTGAGACTTCTGGTGAGTGGAACACAGAGACTGCTCCAATCTTTAAACAGTGACAACAATAACAACTAATCCCAGAGATTACCAGATGGCGAAAAGTAAACATAAGAATCTTACTAACAGAAACCAAGACCACTCACCATCATCAGAACCCAGCACTCCAACTTCGCCCAGTCCAGGGCACCCCAACACACCGGAAAAGCTAGACCCGGTTCTAAAAGCATATCTCACGATGATGGTAGAGGACATCAAGAAGGACTTTAATAACACACTTAAAGAAATACAAAAGAACACTGGTAAACAGGTAGAAGACATTAAAGAGGAAGCACAAAAATCCCTTAAAGAATTGCAGGAGAATACTGCTAAACAGGTAGAAGACATTAAAGAGGAAGTACAAAAATCCCTTAAAGAATTGCAGGAGAACACTGCTAAACAGGTAGAAGACATTAAAGAGGAAGCACAAAAATCCCTTAAAGAATTGCAGGAGAACACTGCTAAACAGGTAGAAGACATTAAAGAGGAAGCACAAAAATCCATTAAAGAATTGCAGGAAAACCAGACCAAACAGGTGATGGAATTGAATAAAACCATCCAAGACCTAAAAAGGGAAGTAGAAACAATGAAGAAAACCCAAATTCAGGCAACACTGGAGATAGAAACCCTAGGAAAGAAATCTGGAACCATAGATACGAGCATCAGCAACAGAATACAAGAGATGGAAGAGAGAATCTCAGGTGCAGAAGACTCCATAGAGAACATCGGCACGACAATCAAAGAAAATACAAAATCCAAAAAGATCCTAACTCAAAATATCCAGGAAATCCAGGACAAAATGAGAAGACCAAACCTACAGATAATAGGAGTAGATGACAATGAAGATTTTCAACTCAAAGGACCAGCAAATATATTCAACAAAAATATAGAAGAAAACTTCCCAAACCTAAAGAAAGAGATGCCCATGAACATACAAGAAGCTTACAGAACTCCAAATAGACTGGACCAGAAAAGAAATTCCTTCCAACACATAATAATCAGAACAACAAATGCACTAAATAAAGATAGAATACTAAAAGCAGTAAGGGGAAAAGGTCAAGAAACATATAAAAGCAAGCCTATCAGAATTACACCAGATTTTTCACCAGAGACTATGAAAGCCAGAAGGACCTGGACAGATGTTATACAGAAACTAAGAGAACACAATTTCCAGCCCAGGCTACTATACCCAGCTAAACTCTCACCAGAGACTATGAAAGCCAGAAGGGCCTGGACAGATGTTATACAGAAACTAAGAGAACACAATTTCCAGCCCAGGCTACTATACCCAGCCAAACTCTCAATTACCATAGATGGAGAAACCAAAGTATTCCACGATAAAACCAAATTCACACATTATCTTTCCACGAATCCAGCACTTCAAAGGATAATAACAGAAAAAAACCAATACAAGGACGGAAACCACGTCATAGAAAAAGCAAGAAGGTAATCCCTCAACAAACCTAAAAGAAGACAGCCACAAAAACAGAACACCAACTCTAACAACAAAAATAAAAGGAAGCAACAATTACTTCTCCCTAATATCTCTTAATATCAATGGACTCAACTCCCCAATAAAAAGACATAGACTAACAGACTGGCTACAGAAACAGGACACAACATTTTGCTGCTTACAGGAAACTCATCTCAGAGAAAAAGATAGACACTACCTCAGAATGAAAGACTGGAAAACAATTTTCCAAGCAAATGGTAGAAAGAAACAAGCTGGAGTAGCCATTGTAATATCTGATAAGATTGATTTCCAACCCAAAGTCATCAAAAAGACAAGGTAGGGCACTTCATTCTCATCAAAGGTAAAATCCTCCAAAAGGAACTATCAATTCTGAATATCTATGCGCCAAATACAAGGGCAGCTTCATTCATTAAAGATACTTTAGTAAAGCTCAAAGCACACATTGCACCTCACACAATAATAGTGGGAGACTTCAACACACCACTTTCACCAATGGACAGATCATGGAAACAGAAACTAAACAGGGACACAGTGAAACTAACAGAGGTTATGAAACAAATGGATCTGACAGATATCTACAGAACATTTTTCCTAAAACGAAAGGATATACCTTCTTCTCAGCACCTCACGGTACCTTCTCCAAAATTGACCACATAATTGATCACAAAACATGCCTCAATATATACAAAAATATTGAAATTGTCCCATGCACCCTATCAGATCACCATGGACTAAGACTGATCTTCAATAACAAAATAAATAATAGAAAGCCAACACACACATGGAAACTAAACAACACTCTTCTCAATGATACCTTGGTCAAGGAAGGAATAAAGAAAGAAATTAAGGACTTTCTGGAGTTTAATGAAAATGAAGCCACAACATACCCAAACTTATGGGACACACTGAAAGCATTTCTAAGAGGAAAACTCATAGCTCTGAGTGCCTCCAAAAGAAACTAGAGAGAGCACACATTAGCAGCTTGACAACATACCTAAAAGCTCTAGAACAAAAGGAAGCAAATTCACCCAAGAGGAGTAGACGGCAGGAAATAATCAAACTCAGGGGTGAAATCAACCAAGGGGAAACAAGAAGAACAATTCAAAGAATCAACCAATCGAGGAGCTGGTTCTTTGAGAAAATCAACAAGATAGATAAACCCTTAGCCAGACTCACTAGAGGGCATAGGGAAAGTACTCTAATTAACAAAATCAGAAATGAAAAGGGAGACATAACAACAGACCCTGAAGAAATCCAAAACACCATCAGATCATTCTACAAAAGGCTATACACAACAAAACTGGAGATCCTGGATGAAATGGACAAGTTTCTAGACAGATACCAGGTACCAAAGTTAAATCAAGATCAGGTTAATGATCTAAACAGTCCCATATCCCCTAAAGAAATAGAAGCAGTCATTAATAGTCTCCCAACCAAGAAAAGCCCAGGACCAGATGGGTTTAGTGCAGAGTTCTATCAAACCTTCAAAGAAGAACTAATCCCAGTTCTTCACAAACTATTCCACAAAATAGAATCAGAAGGTACTCTACCCAACTCATTCTATGAAGCCACAATTATTCTGATACCTAAACCACATAAAGACCCAACAAAAATAGAGAACTTCAGACCAATTTCCCTTATGAATATTGATGCAAAAATCCTCAATAAAGTTCTCACTAACCGAATTCAAGAACACATCAAAACAATCATCCATCCTGACCAAGTAGGATTCATCCCAGGGATGCAGGGATGGTTCAATATACGAAAATCCATCAATGTAATCCATTATATAAACAAACTCAAAGACAAAAACCACATGATCATCTCGTTAGATGCTGAAAAAGCATTTGACAAAATCCAACACCCATTCATGATAAAAGTCTTGGAAAGATCAGGAATTCAAGGCCCATACCTAACCATGATAAAAGCAATATACAGCAAACCAGTAGCCAACATCAAAGTAAATGGTGAGAAGCTGGAAGCAATCCCACTAAAATCAGGGACTAGACAAGGCTGCCCACTCTCTCCCTACCTATTCAACATTGTACTTGAACTCCTAGCCAGAGCAATTAGACAACAATAGGAGATCAAGGGGATACAAATCGGAAAAGAAGAAGTCAAAATATCGCTTTTTGCAGATATGATATGATAGTATACATAAGTGACCCTAAAAATTCCAACAGAGAACTCCTAAGCCTGATAAATAGCTTCAATGAAGTAGCTGGATATAAAATTAACTCAAGCAAGTCAATGGCCTTTCTGTACACAAAGGATAAACAAGCAGAGAAGGAAATTAGGGAAACAACACCCTTCTCAATAGTCACAAACAATATAAAATACCTTGGCGTGACTCTAACTAAGGAAGTGAAAGATCTGTATGACAAGAACTTCAAGTCCCTGAAGAAAGAACTTAAAGAAGATCTCAGAAGATGGAAAAACCTCCCATGCTCATGGATTGGCAGGATCAACATTGTAAAAATGGCTATCTTGCCAAAAGCAATCTACAGATTCAATGCAATCCCCATCAAAATTCCAACTCAATTCTTCAAAGAATTGGAAAGGGCAATATGCAAATTCATCTGGAACAACAAAAAACCTAGGATAGCAAAAACTCTTCTCAAGGATAAAAGAACCTCTGGAGGAATCACCATGCCTGACCTAAAGCTGTACTACAGAGCAATTGTGATAAAAACTGCATGGTACTGGTATAACGACAGACAAGTAGACCAATGGAACAGAATTGAAGACCCTGAGATCAACCCACATACCTATGGTCAGTTGATCTTTGACAAGGGAGCAAAAACCATCCAGTGGAAAAAAGACAGCATTTTCAACAAATGGTGCTGGCACAACTGGTGGTTATCATGTAGAAGAATGCAAATTGATCCATTCCTATCTCCTTGTACCAAGGTCAAATCTAAGTGGATTAAGGAACTCCACATAAAACCAGAGACACTAAAACTTATAGAGGAGAAAGTAGGGAAAAGCCTCGAAGATATGGGTACAGGGGAAAAATTCCTGAATAGAACAGCAAAGGCTTGCGCTGTAAGATTGAGAATCGATAAATGGGACCTCATAAAGTTGCAAAGCTTCTGCAAGGCAAAAACACAGTCAATAAGACAAAAAGACCACCAACAGATTGGGAAAGAATCTTTACCTATCCTAAATCAGATAGGGGACTAATATCCAATATATATAAGGAACTCAAGAAGGTGGACTCCAGAAAATCAAATAACCCCATGAAAAAATGGGGCTCAGAACTGAACAAAGAATTCTCACCTGAGGAATACCGAATGGCAGAGAAGCACCTGAAAAAATGTTCAACATCCTTAATCATCAGGGAAATGCAAATCAAAACAACCCTGAGATTCCACCTCACACCAGTCAGAATGGCTAAGATCAAAAATTCAGGTGACAGCAGATGCTGGCGAGGATGTGGAGAAAGAGGAACACTCCTTCATTGTTGGTGGGATTGCAAGCTGGTACAACCACTCTGGAAATCAGTTTGGCGGTTCCTCAGAAAATTGGACATAATACTACCGGAGGATCCAGCAATACCTCTCCTGGGCATATATCCAGAAGATGTTCCAACCGGTAAGAAGGACACATGCTCCACTATGTTCATAGCAGCCTTATTTATAATAGCCAGAAGCTGGAAAGAACCCAGATGCCCCTCAACAGAGGAATGGATACAGAAAATGTGGTACATTTACACAATGGAGTACTACTCAGCTATTAAAAGGAATGAATTTATGAAATTCCTAGGCAAATGGATGGATTTGGAGGGCATCATTCTGAGTCAGGTAACATATTCACAAAGGAACTCACACAATATGTACTCACTGATAAGTGGATATTAGCCCAAAAACTTAGGATACCCAAGATATAAGATACAATTTGTTAAACGCATGAAACTCAAGAAGAATGAAGACCAAAGTGTGGACACTGTGCCCCTTCTTGGTTTGGGAACAAAACACCCATGGAATGAGTTACAGAGATAATGTTTGGAGCTGTGAAGAAAGGATGGACCATCTAAAGACTGCCATATCCAGGGATCCATCCCATAATCAGCTTCCAAACACTGACACCATTGCATACACTAGCAAGATTTTGCTGTAAGGACCCAGATATAGCTGTCTCTTGTGAGACAATGCCAGGGCCTAGCAAACACAGAAGTGGATGCTCACAGTCAGCTATTGGATGGATCACAGGGCCCCCAATGGAGGAGCTAGAGAAAGTACCCAAGGAGCTAAAGGGAACTGCAACCATAGGTGGATCATTATTATGAACTAACCAGTACCCCAGAGCTCTTGTCTCTAGCTGCATTTGTATCAAAAGATGGCCTAGTAGGCCATCACTGGAAAGAGAGGCCCATTGGACTTGCCAACTTTATATGCCCCAGTACAGGGGAATGCCAGGGCCAAGGGGTGGGGGTGGGTGGGTGGGGGACTGGGGGGGGGAGTGTATTGGGGACTTTTTGGATAGCATTGGAAATGTAATTGAGGAAATTACCTAATTAAAAAAAAAGGGAAAAAAAAAGAAAGAGAAATCGGGGATGGGGGGAGTCATGTTCAATGTATCTTTTTTTAAAAAAAAATATGAAATCTACCAAGAAAGTAAAAAAAAAAAAATAACCTTCAATAAAAAATTTAAGACATAATAGAAACTATGTTTTTAACCATGGCCCAGAAATGTATATAGCCAAAAATAATAATGAATGTAACCTAAACAAAATCAAACATTTTTTAAAACTGTGTTTTAATTCATTTTTGTTCAGTTCTTAAGTGTATATCTTGTGGATGATATCATGTTCCAACATTACAAGGTTAAGCATACCTGCTAGATGATGCAAGTATTTTCATGTTATGGATTGGCAGGTTTATTATTATTAAAAATGGTTATATTATTAAAAGTAATCTATGGGTTTAATACAATCACCATTAAAACACTAACAACAGGATACTTTCAAAATTTTTAACTTTCACATAGAAGCATAAAAGATTCCATCCACATAACCAAAGCATGATGAAGCAGGAAGAATTGGGCTGGGGGCATCATGATATTTGACCTCAAGCTATACTATTACAGAACCATAATAGCAAAACTTGTATTATACTGGCACAGAAACAGACATAGAAACCATTGGAGTAAAACAGTGTGCTCATAAATAAACTCACACAACTATAGCATCCCAACAAAGGTGCCAAAAATATAGAGAAAACAAAACAACAACAATAACCAGCCTCTTCAGCAAATACTTCAGGGTACACTGACTATCCACATGCAGAGAGGACAGAAACTAAAAGGAAAAAAAGAAATGATGGAATTAGAAGGTAACTGGCTGAAGCTAGAAACAGTCATTCTGAATCGGGCAACTGAAACAAAGGCCATGCTTCCCATCCTGCACAAAATCGATTCAGAAGGACTCCAAGTCCTTAATGAAAGACCTGAGAATCTGACACTGCTCAGAGGAACATAGTAAAATTCTTCAAGGTACAGGCACAAGCAACTTTTCAACAATGTCTCCAATCGCATAGAAAATAACCCCAAGAAATGAAAAAAAGGAATTATACAAAAGTAAAAGGCTTCTGCACAGCAAAATCATGAGCATAAAAGTGAAGAGATAGCATACATGATGGGGAAATTTTGCTACCTACATATCAGACAGGCAGTTAATATCTGCATTATACAAATAGCTTCAAAATAATGCATTATCCAATCAGAAAATAAGCCAGTATACTGAAAGGTGGTTTGCAAAAAATTATAAATGGCTAATAAATATCTTGTTTTTTTAAACATACTTAGCATCAGAACAATGAAAATAAAACTTCTTTGCACGTATATATAACCACAATCAGAATTGCCATCATCCATGAAGAAAATGACAACAAACCCATGGATGGGGGTAAATGGAAGGTTTATTTATCATTGGTGGAAATGTAAACCATAAAACAACTGTGGAAATCAGCTAGAATCTCTTCAAAAAGCTAAAACTAAAATTCAGATATACCATTTATGGGCATGAACCCAACAGATTCCATATCCTACTGCAAAGGTACTTGCTCATCCATGTTCACTGATGTTCTGCTCACAAAAGCAGTCAATATACCCATCAACTAAAGAATGAAGATTCAAATATGGCATTTTCTACAATGGGCTATTACTCAGCTATCAGGAACAATAAGATGATGGAATTAGAAGGTAAATGGCTGAAGTTATTCTGAATGAGGTAACAGAGACTCAGAAAGACAAAAGTCAAATGCTTTCTCTCACTGTGGATGGTAGCTTTGAATCTTTAGATGTGAGTGTTTTATTTGGAATGCCCCTAAAGGTAAGGAAATTATTAAAGGCCTACAGGTAAAGTTGTTCAGGAGATGGAAGATAGAATATCCTGACATAATGGGTTAAAGGAGACTTAAAGAATAGAAAAGGATAGATTGTGATATAGGAGGGAGACAGAGTAGGAGAGGAAAACTGAAAGGGAAAAAACAGCACCAAAAACTTTTCAAACCTCACATGAAAATCTACTCCTTAGAAGCTTCCTAAAATACATCTATACACATACACAACGAGAGCCAAAATTAAGTTTTCCTACAATGAATCAACAATGATCCTAGGAGACACCAGCAGTTTAGTACTGGGAATGGGTTGCCTCTGTAGGACTTGTTGTCCAATGAGGTATGCTTCTATGTTGTGCTTGCAGACAGAAGCCTAGCATAGCATCCCTCTGAGAGGTTCTACCCACCAGCTGACTGAGACAGATGCAGATACCCACAGTCAAATATTGGACGAAAGTCAGGGCCCCTGTGGAAGAGTTATGGGATTATTGAAGGCCCTCTAGGAGATGACAACCCCACAGGAAGACAACAGTGTCAACTAACCTGGACCCCTGGAAACTCCCAGAGAGTAGAGCCACCAACCAAAGAGCATACCCAGGCTGGTCTAAGGCCCTCAACACATTAGTAGCAGATGCATCTAATCCTGCAGAGACTTAATGCACCAGGGTGGTGGGATACTGGGGGGAGGCTCCCCTCTCAGAGGGAAGGGGTGGAGTGGAGGAGGAGATGTAGATAGATAGATAGATAGATAGATAGATAGATAGATAGATAGATAGATAGATAGATAGATAGAATTATCATATGACCCAGGTGTATCACTTGTGCCTATGTACCTGAAGAATTCTAAGCTAACATACCAAAGAGATCACACATATTGGTGTTTACTGCTGAACCAGTCACAAGGACTACACCTAAGACATGGAATCAGCCAAAATGTCCATAAACAAATGAGTGTGTGCTAATACACACATACACACAGAGAGACTCACACAACGGCTATATAATCACAGACACAAAATGAAAATTTTTAGCTGTAAAACACTACCATATTTACAGGAAAATGGATGGACCTGAAAGACCGTTATGAAACCACTATAAACCAGACTCAGAAAAACAAGTGTCATGTGTTTTGTCTTCTATGTAGAATATAGATTTAATTGCATGTGCGTGTGCATGTGTGTGTGTGTGTGTGTGTGTGTGTGTGTGTGTGTGTGTAGAGTCATGACTGCAGATAAGGGATCATGAGTGAAATTAGGAATAGATTTTCAGGAAGCCAGGAAGGGTAGAAAGGGAGTGGCTAAGAGAATCCATGGGACATGAAAGCCAAAGGGAGGACTACTTGAGAGATGGAAGGAGATGAATGAGAGTGGAGCAGATCATGGAAGGGTGTGGCAGAAGGGAGATGAATGAGAAAAAAGAATAGCACCTGCATGAAATTGCCATAATAAAACCCATTCTTTTGTATGCTAACTTTAAAATTAATTTTGGAAAGATAAAAAATAGACTTGTAAGAGTTAAAAAGGCCATTACTGGGAAATTTGGGAAATGTTCTGCCTTTAGAAGTGAAAACATAATACAGGGGAACAACAGGGAGGCAATGAACCCGTGCTTGGTCAGGAACTCTTTGGTGAATCATATTTTTGTTAGCTATTTTTCTTCCTCTCTGTTTGAGGAAGGCACAACTTTATAAATAATGTCTTAAGATTAAAATACATATTGTGAATAATTTCTAGAAACCTTCCCAATCAAAGCAATACATAATAGCATCACATGTTCTCTGACGTAGTTTTTCTCTGCCTATACAGCAGTATTCATTCAGTATTGTGCAGTCTAAGTCAGATCCTTGTGCTGTATGAACTTGCTAGTGTAAGCCATTTCCTCCAGACTTATTTTGAGCAAATTATATTTTATTAGCGAATTAAAACAAATGTATATGTCACAAAAACGATTCAAGAAAAAAACAGAATAGTAACCAAATAAACATTTTTATAAGAAACATTTAAATGTCAGAAATAGAAACATGGGTCACCTTAACATTAATCACTATCATTTCCCATTTAGTGACTATGTAGAAAGATGTGCAGCCTTAGGCTTCACTCTGCAAACAAAATGTAGAAATCGAAAATCAAGTAATAGTTCCAAAGCCTTACCTCCATCAGCACAAAGAGTGCTGCAAAGAAGAGAAGAGTCGCCCACTCTACTCTGTGTAGAATGATCTCAAAGTCATGAATATCAGCTAAAATTAGCAACCAGATGGCACCCAGAATAGCAATCCATCCTGTAAAACAGGCAAAATACAGCCTGTAAAACACCATTGCTAGCACACCAGTGGATGATTTATCTTCTGAATGGTTTACATTTTTTTGTTGAAAACAATGCTGTACTGCAAACTGTGTATATTTAAAAGTATAATTTCTATTTTGGCTTATGTATACATTCATGAACCAACACTGCAATCAAGATAATGGGCATATTCATCATCCGCAGAACTCATGCTCATTCATGCTCTATCCCCCTCCAGATCCTTCTGTCACTGTGTGATAGCACACTCCCAACAAAACATCCTTCTCTTGTCTCGATAGATCAATTTATATTCTCCATATTCTCTATGAATGAGGATTTGTATTCTCATCTCTCTCCTCCTCCCTCCCTCCTCCTAATGCTTCAAATGAAACCCCAAATCTCACACATTTTATACAAAGGTCTACTCTTGCTGTCACATTCCCAAATGACCTAATGGTGCATATTTTTACGTGACAGTGGTCAGATTACCTTGACAGAAAAGCAGCATTTAGCACAATTAATTACTTTAAGGTTCTTCCCTTTCACATTGTGAGTTAAATTCAATGTTCTTCACCAGTCAGTGGTATATTTGGCTATGCCATAATGTACATTCCATTTTCTCATTAAGAACATCTCAATGGTTTCTAGTGCTTGGCTATTACAAACAAATGTAAGTAAATATTCACAAAATAACAGCTAGAATGACCTTTCTCTATGTGACCAGAACCTTAAAAGGGGGTAACAAATTGTCCTGGACCTGAGAAACTTATCCAGCTGCTTTTGGAGATCACAGAGTCATGAGGCCTGTCCCTTTATTCCCCAGGTTCCCTGATTGTCAAAGACACCTTCTTCATTGACTCTTCTCATCCTGGTCAACATCTGGGCAGGTTCCAGTCATTTCTGATGCCTGAGGACTGTGGTACCATAGCTCACAAGTCATGTCACATAAGGTTATTGGAAATATTTCAGAGTATGTTTTGTGTAATGGCTCATCAGTATACACTCACTACTCCTTACTCTGTTGTTCTCCTTCCTACTGGAAGCTTTCTCAGTCCCATGGATGAAGCTACAAGATCGACATATTCACTGAGCTGTTAGCAAACAAAATCCACATTCCCATCCAGAACTTGAAGTAGATTTCTGCTCTAACCACCATTTCTGTCTTGCCAAGGTGACTCAGAAACTGTGTGCTCATCTGATGGCATCAAAAAATGTTAGTTCTCTGTCCAAAAGGATCCCTATTGATCAACACTAAACACAGAACAAATAAGAAAAACCTTTGAGATAGTAGGACCAATGTTCTACCCAACATATCTTATTCTATTCCAAAGCATCCGGCCTAAGGAAAAGTTGCAATGTACATTATTTAAGTAATATTATGCAAATAGTCAAAGAAAAACTAGTTAACCATGTTGTTGAGTTTTGTTCTAATATGCTGTGCTATTTCCTAACAACAAAACAGAGTTTCCACAAAAAAATCGAAAAGCTTATGAAATAATCCTATCTAACAAGATTTTTCAAAATCATTGCTTAAGTTATAAATGCTGAAAACTTGAAACATGGCCATAACAAATGAAATAGTCAACAGACCTTATTGTTTCTAATATGATGACTCAAAATAGAGATATTCAGAATTTTAGGGAAAATCCCTAGTCCTGGTATTTCTAATAAGCCTTTACATATGAACAGTTTTATTTGGTATTCTAAAAACAAATGTGAGAATTGCCCATCTTACAAATGCTAAAGGAAAATAGAACTTACATAGAAAACTAAATATTAGTATGTTTGATACAACTTAAATTGTCAAGGTTAATTGTCCAGGAGAAAATCATATTAATAAACATTAATCACTTGGTTTGAGAGTTTAATAATTGCCTTGAAACATGGCTTACTATTTTGCTGATAACTAATAGATATTTCTGTTTATATGTACTTTTCAGAAAACCTGTTGCTGGAAAGATACATAGAGTCTATCAAAATCACTTTCAAAAAGCCAGCTGTCTTAGTGTTTGTGCAAACCTGTGTGATACAAGGTATTGAAAATGAAAAATGAAAGGTGGATGGGCAATCAAATTCTTGGCTCCAAATTCTTCATCTCTGTGACCTCAACATAAGAAACTGGCTGCATTATTCAAACCATAGTAGAGCCAATAAAAGAGCAGGTGGTAGTACTTGGGTAGTTGTAGCTAAAACATGGCCAACCTTGCAGAATGCACCTTTGGATTCCTGGGAAAGGTCTGAATAAGCCAGAGAAGAGGGGATAGGCTTCTTAGTTTCAAATCTCACAGTGTCTGTATGATGGCCAACAAGTGCAACTCAGTCAGATCATTAAAGTTACTCTGACAACCAAACCTCTCCAGGTACTCAAAGATATCAATAGTCTCCAAGGAGAGACGCACAAATCACCAGTGAGAAGCAGGCAGGAACATCTTCCCTCAAAAAGAAGTTTTTATTTAGAAGTGAACAAAAAGTCTCACCCCCAACCAAGAACCTGCTTGCAGTTGATACCTGCTGGGAAAGGGACAATTCATTTTTGGTGTTTGAAAGAGAGAGGAAGAACATGAAGTTGAATAGTAGGGAGGTGGGGAGCGGCTTGGAAGAGGTGGGAAGGACAATATGGTCAAAACATTTTATAAGAATAAATAAATAAATATTTTTTATTGACACTAACAGAACAAGTTTCTATGATGACAAATGCATCGAAATTCAGCTAGGGAAGGATGTCAATGTGAATATAAAATAAGACCTTCAACAATCTATTCATCTCTAAAAGAACTGAAATTATGGTGAGGTTTTTGGAAATGTAAGTTGGTTCTAAAGCTTTTAATAATACAAAGTATAAGCTGGGCAGTGATAAGAACAACAAGTTCTAATCTTAGGAAGAAGATTAATAAGTAGAAATTATTAACATCAGAGGCTTGTGAGACACCATGAAGCAGACAATACATGAATCATAAGAATTCTAAAAGTAAAAGCAGAGGAAAAAGGATAAAATATAAAATATTTGAAAAAATAATGAACAAAACTCCCCAAATATGATGAAAAGATTAATCTCAGCATCCATGACATTCAACTAAGTTCAATAAGGACAGATTTACAGCTAGCCACACTCAGACATATTATAGTAAAAATGCTGAAAGACAAGACAGGCACAAAGAGAAAGTTTTGAGTCAGTGAGAGAAGCAACTAACCATGTAACTCAATAAAATTAGTAATCACACAATACTGATGCCAGAAGACCCTGGGATTACATAATCAAAGTGTTGAAAAAGAAGATTGTCAACGAAGAATTTCATACCCAACCAAACTGCCATTCAAAATGAAAAATGGTGGGACATTCCTATATAAACAAAAACAGGAAAAGACATGACTACCTTTAATCTAAGGTATACTAATAGAAGCCCTTGAGTCTTAACTGAAAACCATTTTGGAAAGATACTCCAACCACATGAATAAATAACACCTGGGAACATTTATATAAATAAAAATAATATAGATATAACCTTTTTTGACCTTTCAAGTTATTTAAAATATGTCATCTTAAAATAACAACTATAGAACTGAATATAATATATATAAAGATTAAAATTATATAGCAAATAGTAGCACAAAAGACAAAGAAATGAAAAATTATAAAAAGGAAAGCTCTTTCAGACTATCAAAATTAAATTAGTGTTGAACTGAAATAGACTGTTACAATTTAATTTGTTCCTTGTAATTACCATAATAATGATTAAGAAAATAACTCATAAAATAAGAGTAATGTGGAATTAAAACAGTGTTTTGGAAGCATCAATAAAAAAAAATAACAAATGGAATAATAAAAGCCAAGACAATGGAGGATGGTCTTGTGCTCATAGATAAGTACTAAGGAAACCAGGAATTACACACAGGGTTGTTTCTTCAAAAGAAACTATGTATTTCCTGTTTTCTATCCAGAAGGCAGGAATAGTTGTGGTTCATAGCCTAGTGACCTCTGCATGATCTGTATAATGCAGACCACACCTGGCTCCCAAAGACTCTGACATTTATCTCAATCAATCTGTAGCATTATCTTCTCCCAGATCCTTATCATGAGCTGTCTACCTTGAGCCTGTTTCCCAACTTAAGATATAGAGTTTATCTCTACGGAAGATGTCATTTATACTTTATAAATTTCTATGTAATCATGCCTTAAGCTTTGTTGTATACACAGGATTGAGTTTAATACTACTAGAAAACATTTTTCTAATTGTGTTGTGCTTAAATGTGCCTAAAAGAAACTACCCAGTGTCAGACTCTTGAAGTCTGAGCCAACACTGGCTACTGACTCACGCTGAGCTACCTTTCCTTCTTGCCTCACGTGGACTGACACTCTGCTGGCCACGGTGTTTGCAGAGACGACTCACAAAAATTAATAGTGCAGTATAGATTAAATTCTGTTATCACAGTGATTATATTAAATATGAAAATTTAAGTATTTCAAGCAAAAGGCAGATACTAGCACATGAATGATTCAAATATATGCTGTGCTCAGGTAAGTGGAAAATAAAAGTAAGGAAAATGACATACAGAGTAAACCACAATTCAAGTAAAACCCATAAGCTACATGTGATAGCACTTACCTATAAGGAAGCTGAGGTAGGAGAATCATAAGTTCAAAACCAGCCCAGGCTTCATAGTGTTTGAGGCCAGGCTGTCAGCAACTGTCTTTAAAACCCAAGGGCTAAAAAGATACATCTCAATGACAGAGCACTTACTTAGCATGTACTATGCATGGACTCTGTTCTATGAGATGTAAAACTAAATGCAGATTAGTAAGAGTAAGTAAGTAAATAAAATTGGACTGACTGTGTTGATTCCAGATAACAAAGATTTCACAATAAAAGAAACTGGTGCTGAAGAGTATTTTATATGCTGGACAAGAAGAAAATCCACTAAGAAAATATTACAAGTCTATAATGTCTCTAACAACCAGTTTTCAAATACATAAAGCATGAATGACAGAATTGAATAAGCAACTCAATGTTTTTTGGAAATGTCAATATCCTCATCTCAGTGATGCCAACAGATCAACAAGGACAGAGACGGCTTGACTAAGAAGAGGAGGAAATCAGAGCTAACAGGCATCCGTACACTTCACACCAGTCAAATATAGTCTCTCAGAGCTAACAGGCATCTGTACACTTCACACCAGTCAAATATAAAGTCTCTTAGAGCTAACAGGCATCCGTGCACTTCACACCAGTCAAATATAAAGTCTCTTAGAGCTAACAAGCATCCATACACTTCACACCAGTCAAATATAGTCTCTCAGAGCTAACAGGCATCCGTGCACTTCACACCAGTCAAATATAAAGTCTTTCACACACATATGGAAGATTCTCTAAAACATATTATTCCATAACAAATACCAATAAACTTATGAGGATTGAAATCATGCTAAATTATATATCTAAACCAGAATGAAATTCAGAAATCAATGATGAAAGAAAATTTGGAAACTATAGAAATGTGGGTAAATGAAACATCATGCACTATAAGTTCTTAAAATCTTTTAATAGAATTTTTTAACTCAAAAATAAAATGTTAAATGCCTCAAAATAGTAGAAATGGAATCTCAGTAGAGCAGCATTGTTGACAACAGATAAGGCAGTAATGACATAAGGTAGCCTACTCTGAAAGTTCTCTGTGCAATCATGTAAACTTTGATGTTAAAACACGGGCATTGTAAGCCCAAAGTAAGCTTATGAAAGAACATGGTGAAGGTTATATTGGAAATAAATGAAGTGGAACAGACACAAAACAATGTAGATAATTAATGAAACAAAAAATTGGCTCTTTGAAAAAAGGATAAACAAAATTGACAAATAATTAGCTAAATTATTATGGTTTGAATGAAAATATTTCCCATAGGCTCACATGTTAAAAATTTGGTCAGCAGTTGGTAGTGCTGGTTGGGGAGGTTGGAGAGCCATTTGAGTATGGGGCCTATCTAGCATGGGCCTTTCAGGGATACTCTACTTTTAAGTCGAGTTCTCTCTTTCCTTGTCTGCTTAGATATGAGGAAGCCATGCTAGAAAGTTCCCCTCCACCAAAAAGAAGAGAAAATAATTAGCACACCATCTCAGCCACAAAACCTTCAACCTACAATTTGTTCTGCCCAGATGTGCTGGGGTAAAGGTGGCACAGAACTTGGGACCGGCCAACCAATGACTGGTCCAACCTGAGACCCACACTATGAGAGGGAACCCATGCATGACACTGCCTGGAAGCCAAGAACCATATCTGGATAGCCCAAGATCTAGACTAGAACCAACGTGACTGGCAAAAATAATGTCAATGGAATGACTCAGAAAGATATTCTGTTATACTCCTAGACTAGAGCCTAGCATAATTATCATCAGAGAGGCTTCATCCAGCAACTGATGAGAGCAGATGCAGAGACCCACAGCCATGCATTAGGCTGAGTTCAGGGAATCCTTTGGAAGAGGGAGAAGAAGGATTGTAGATTCACAAAGACTGAGACAATAATCAGGGAGCCTGTATAAGTCTGACCTAGGACCTCTGCGTACATGTTATGGTTGTATAGCTTGGTCATCTTGTAGGACTCCTAACAGTAGGAGCAGAGGTTGTCTTTGACTCTGCCTGCTTTGGGGGACCCTTTTCCTCCTACTGGGTTGCCTCATCCAGTCTTCATATGAGTATTTATGCCGAGTCTTATTGTCATTTGTTCTGCCATGTTTGGTTGCTATCTCTGGGAGGCCTGCTATTTTCTAAAGGGAAACCAAGGAGTGAATCTGGAGAAGAGGAGTTGTGGTGGGCAGAGAATGGGAGGAGAAAGAAGGAAACCTGCAGCTATGGTCTAATATATGAGAGAAGAATAAATAAAAAAAAAAGAAAAACTATACACACAATAAAGTTCCCCACCATGGACAACACCAGTGTGTGCCCTGCCTCTCGCAGACATGGGACTGTAGCTTTCTAATGAGACTCAAAATATATCATTCATCCATTCGATTGCTTCTGTCAGATATTCTGTCACAGTGATGAGATGAGTAAATGATGCATAAATGGCCATAAATGTAGATTAACCTATTCAGAACACTCTAAAGTTCAGTGATGTTAACCCACATGAAACCCAGATAAACCTACTCAGATAACAATTAAAACTTCTCTTCTGTTAACTCACATGAAATGACTAAATTCCTAAAATCATAGAAACCACTGATCCTGATCCAAGAACAAGTAAAAAATATGAATAAGGCTCTATCACATAGAGACTGTGTTCATAATCATCATGCTTCTTATGAAGAAAGCATCTCTCGTCTTGCAATAAACAAAGGCAATGGATTGATGACTGACTGAATTGCTAAGAGTCTAAAGCTAAAACAGACAACCATATTTTCTCATGACCTTTGCATAGGCAATAGTCAGCTACATGTAACACCAAATGACAGTGTTCAAAAGAGGTAACATGGGCTTCCCCCCAAATTGTTGTGTTTCAAGAGGAATACTATCAGCAAAGCAGTCCTTGAGAGACTGAGGCAGGAGAATGAAATGTTCAAAGCTAGAGTGGACTATACTGAGTTTAAGGCTCACCTGGGTAACTTGTCGAGAACTTGTCTCAAAATAAGAATTTTAAATGGAGTAGCTGTGGATATAGCTCAGTGGTAGAAAACTTGCCAGCATCTGTGAGGTCCTAGGTTCAATCCCAAGTACTGCTGTGGCAGCAACATGAGGAGGAGGAGGAAGAAGAGGAGAAAGAAATGGAAGGAGGAACAGAAGTTATCTAGAAATGAGAAGAATATACTTAGGCTATGTGCAAACACATACCATCTTAATTAAGGATCTTAAGCAGCCAAATGTCTTTGTAACCCTAGGTAGTGGTGGAATCAGTCTCCTAACGATACCAGGAGATAACTAGACTGAACAGACACTAGAGGGACTAATAAATGTGTTAGAAGGTTTGGAGAATGTCTGTCCAGTTATAATGAACTCTTTCCTCTAAAAAATTATGCCCTCAACCATCACAGCCATGTGGTTTCATGTGACCCTGTGCTCCTGGCTGGCATTTCCAGTGTTTGGGAAATAACACTGCCTGCACCAATCAGGTGCTTCATGTAAATATCTGAAGCTCAAAATGGATTTTTCTCTTTGTATAGCTAAAGCAGATTCTATAAGCTGATTGAGAAGTTGCAGGGTAGGGGTGGGGTGCGGGGGATGGATGTATGGCCACTGAGGGACAAGCAGGTTTGTCCATGCAGAGTAGCTTCTATCAGACGCACCCCTCAAAGCCTGTCCTCATCTGACCTCTGCTGGCAGCCTATTAGCGATTCCCACACTCCTCTCTGTTGCCAAAGACAAATCAAGTAGATTGCTTTAGTTGCAGCTAAAAATACTCCCTTAAAGACAAACAAATAAACTGCTCCAATATAGATGCTGAAAGATGCCAGGAGACACCTCATGTGTATCAGGTTAGCTCTAAGGAAGGGAGTCCGTGCTGCTGAGGCTATGGGGCATTCATACTGTGGGAATGCAAAACTAACAGCCTCTTTGGGAAGCTCAGACAATTTCTTTTGTGGTGAACAGTATATACATATATGATCTTAGCCAAGAATGGAAGTTGAAATTCACACAAATCCTTAAATTTGTTGCCATTTGGACCAGTTCTATTCACAGTTGGGCTGACCCCCAATAATGACTTAAAAACCTGGTCCCTCCATGCCATGGAATATCTCTCAGCAACAAAAAAGCAAACTTCTGATATAATCTGAAACATGAAAGGATCCAGCCATGTAGTGTTGGTGCAGGCAAAGTTCATTGCAGAAGGTTGCATATCATCTCATCCCACATACATGACATTCTCAAAAAGGAAACTGATCTATTGCTGATGGGAAGGGGAAAGAGCCACAACGGCAAGCATGGGGTTTTGTGGGAGTATCCTCTGACTTTTATTGGTAGTTGCATAAATCTCCATGGGTATTGAAATAAATACAATGTTATGAGAAAAAGTCCATTTTGTTCTGATGCTGGGCTTAGGTTCTGGTTCTTCAAAGAAGGGATGTGTCAGATGATGTCGCATTTCATCACGTGATGCGCAGTTCACAACACTATTTCACATTACATAAGAATGTGCATTTTATGTCATATTACATTGGCATAGTACATAATGGGTGCTCTATATTTGACATTTTCATATCTTGTTACATGATACGTGTCATGTGCTATGACATCACTTTGTATTATATGACACCACATTACACAATATCATGATATTATATAAGGTTATTTTATATTATTTGACTTTTGGTTTGCATAATACATAGTGTACTAACTACTTTTGATGTCAACTTGAGACAAGCCAGAGTCATTTTTGGGAGAGGGAACAATTGAGAAAATGCTTATGGAGCATTTTCTTGATTGATGATTGATGTGAGTGGGCCCATCCCACACTGGGTGGTGTCACCTTTGAATAGATAGTCACAAATGGCATTTTAAAAGCTGGCTGATTAAGCCATGAGGCGCAAACCAGCAGTCCTTCCTGACCTCTGCATCAGTTCCTGCTTCCAAGTTCCTGCATTATTCAGTTCTATTCTTGACTTTACTGAATGATGGGCTACAAGCTGTAAGATGAAATAAACCCTTTCTTCCCTCAAGTTGCTTTTGGTTGTGACATTTTATCACAGAAATAAAAGTCCTAACTTTTAAATAAAAGCACACAGAGTTAGATGACATTCCCTTGTGTCGTAAGATGTCAGTCACATTCTACAAGACAGCTACTGTGTTCTATATAAACAAATTCCGTTACCTGAAATCTTGTGCTACTTAATACGACCCTACATTATTTGGATGCTGTTGACAATGCATAGGGTCAGGTGGCATCATGTTGTATATATGATACCACATATTCCATGTTGTGCATTTTATAGGATGTCACCTTGTGCTATATTACATCATGTATGTATATGTTCGGTTCATGAGCAGGTCACATTCAAAGCAGAATTTATCAAATGACAATCTTATTCTCTACTGACTGAAGCCTTGGAAAGATCCTGTATTTATTTTTCTACCATTGACATCAGGCCAGTTACTGTCTCTCTAAGGAAACTATAAACTAATAAAAACACATGAGCAAAGTTGGTACTAATCTTTTCCCATTTTGTCCTATTGGTGGTATCCTTTGCCTTACAGAGACTTTTCAGTTTCATGATGCCTGATGTATTAATTGTTGATCTTAGTGTTGTTGGTGTTCTCTTCAGGAAGTTGTCTCCTGTGCCAATGCATTCAGAGCAGTTCTCCACTCTCTCCTTTATTGGGTTCAATGTGTCTGGTTTTATGTTGAGGTCTTTGATCCACATGAACTTGAGTTTATATGAGGTGATTAATATGGATCTATATGCATTTAAGATTTTCATCAATTCTACATCCAACTGGATGGACACTGACTGGATACCCCCTGGAAACTTGGGATAGAAACAAACATGGCCAAAAAAGTCAATAAAATTATTCCTATTGATGTTCTGCTATACTCATAGACTGGAACCTAGCTCAGTTGTCATAAGATAGGCTTCATCCAGCAACTGATGGATGCAGATGCAGAGGCCCACAGCTAAACATTAAGCAGAGTTCTGGGAACTCAACAGAAAAGGGGAAAAGAAGGACTATAGCAGCCAGAGGGGGTTGAGGACACCACAAAAACACGGCCACAGAATCAACTAAACAGGGCTCACAGGGGCTCACAGACACTTAAGAGACAGACATGGAGCATGTATGGGCTTGATCTAGGTCTTCTGCATATATGTTATGGTTGTGTAGCAGGGTGTTCTTATGAGACTCCTAACAGGGGCAATGGAAGATTTCTTGGGCTCTTTTGTCTGCACTGAGGCCTTTTTCCTCCCAACGGCTTGTCTTCTCCAGCCTTGATATGAAGGTTTGTGCTTAGTCTTGTTGTAACTTGTATGACATGTTAGGTTGATATCCCTAGGAGGCCTACTCTTATTGAAGAGAAACAGAATAGAGGTGAATCTGGAGGAAAAGGCTAGGTTGAGGAGGGAGGAATTCACAGGAGAGGGAGGGAGTACTGTGGTCAGGATGTAATGTGTGAGAGAAAAATTTAAAAGTTGAAAATAAAAAAAATAAAAATAAAAGCACAGGTTAGAAATATAGGTTTATGGTTAAGAATATGTACTGCTTCTGCAGAGGACCTTAATTGGATTTCCAACACCCACACCAGAAGGCTTACCACTCCCAGTAATGCCAGCTCTGATGCCTCCTGCCTCTGTGGGCACCTGAACTCACGAACATACCATCACACACACATAATAAAAATAACACAAATAAACCTTTGAAAAATACAGGAACTTAACCTACAATGTTCTTCCTAATTTTCCCTCTAACAGTTTCATGGTCCTACATCACAGAATAGGAAAATACTTTGTTCCCTATATACCTAACAGACAGCTAACATGGAGACTATACAATACTTCAAAAATAGGAATCAATAAGTCAGTCAGTCAATAGACTAATGTAATGAATTCACAACAGATGAACACAAATAGTCAGTAGACCCATGAAAAATGTTTAACCTCACTCAACCTCAGAAAAAAATGCAAATGAAAACTACAGTGAGATTTCATCTCACCCCATCGTTATGGCGGTCATTAATCCATGACAGCGCCAGGCAGTGGTGGCACACACCTTTAATCCCAGCACTTGGGAGGCAGAGGCATGTGGATTTCTGAGTTCGAGGCCAGCCTGGTCTACAGAGTGAGTTCCAGGACAGCCAGGGCTACACAGAGAAACCCTGCCTGGAAAAAAAAAAATTCTACGACAACAATGATTGATGAGGATGAGAACAAAGCTGTGATACACTGTCAGTTGGTATAGCCATTATGGAGATCAGTACAGCAGTTTCTCAAAAAAAAAAAAAAAAAAAAAAAAAAAAACTTTAAATAGGTCAAGAACACAAGCCAGCTATGCCACTCCTAGGTGTTTGCTCCAGGAAGTTCAAGTCCATGCATAATAGAGACACTCTGCATCAATGTCTATTATGACTCTGTTCACTACAGATAAGTCATGGAAACAACTAGGTATCCAACAACAGGGAAATGGAAAGAGAAAAATGTAGAAAATACATACACACAAGAAAAAAGTGTGGCATTTTCAGGAAAATGAACACAATGGGGTATCACTATATTAAAAGAATTAAGCCAATTTCTGAGAGACAAATATGTGTTTCTGTAACTCTTTGTCTTTAGATTGTATATAAAATCACTATATATACATATATATGTGCATACATGTATATACACACACATATATGACATGAAAGTAGAAGGGACACTGTAGGGTCAGGAGAAGGAAAGGAGACAGTAGTGGGATGGGTCTCCCCAAGTATATATAGTAAAATACACTCAAAGTATATTACATGTTTTCAATAAAATATTTTTCTGAAACCTAGTACTATATACAATGAAGATATTCCCACTTAAATATTCTGTTTTAAAATGCTAATGAGGCATGTTTTCCTATTCACCCTAACCTTTCAAGATAAAGAAGCAAACAAGGGCAATGTGTATCCTAGGATCTCTGATAAGATCACAAACTGAAGGGGGAAGAAAAGCAACACTATCATTAAAAGTAGAAAGGAAATAGTCCTCTCCATCACAGGTACAACATAGGCATAGAGACACAGGCATATTTTTGTACAAAAGGGGAAATGTAATTAAAATACAATCTCAGGAAAACTATTCCTGGGCTTCCCCAATAGTAGCGAATGCTTTTTAAAGGTATGTATAAAGATGTGTCTTTAAGTTGTAAAACTATTGTTCTGTACACAATGCCAAGTGGAGAGTGTTAGCAAAAATTGTGTATAAGCCCCATGTGTTGTTAGTTTTTCAAGTACTTACGTACTCTTTTCAAGCACAAGTAAATCTAACTGATCTGTGAGCACCCAAAAGAACTCTCTAATGGAAGGTCTTCGCTTGTTTATACCAGTTCCACTTTATTTGTTTAATTACCAATGCTTACTTGATCTTCTAGGTGATTAAAAGTTCAGAGTGTTAAAATTATAACCTGTCTGGGTATAATCAAAATAATCTCACTTTAACAATTTCTAGCTGCACCTCCACCAAAACAGTTGAGAACCATATCATTGTTAACACTGCTTTCAGTTTTCTTTGGGATTCAGACAGGATTTCTAGGAGAATCATCCCTGTTTAAAAAAAAACAAACAAAAAAAAAACAAAAACAGCTGTCTGCTCAGAGCCAAGCCTGGGTTACTGGTAAATTGGCCACTGCATCAAACTTCTATTTCTCATTGGTCTATACTTCCCTATGTGATGGTTTTTACAAGCATACTTGGTTTCATTCTGTTTCTAGTACTGACACAAAGATCACCATGAAATGACATGAAGTCTATGGGCAAGTGTGAGATGTTTGGGGAGAGGAAGGGCTCTAGGAGGTTCAACCTGAAAGAGCTATTTCTCCCCTGAACACAGGTGGGACCTTGACACAGAGTTGGAGAAGGGCAGAGGCTAACCACTAAAGAGAATGTGCTGACAGTGAGGGGAGACCAAAGGGATAAAGTGGGGGGAGGAGCTTACTGCGTGGGGAAAGTATTGGTAGCCAGACAGGTCACTTAACTTAGTAGAGCTCTTCCAACTTCCCAGGCCCTTCACAGTCGCTCCTTTGGTTATGATTTCAACCCTGTGCTGAAGGCAAAACTAGTTTTGCTGATGTAACTTTCAGGATCTTCTAAGAACCATTTTAAAACATAGTTAGCAAGCATGATGCGAATGACAGTATCGATTGTACATCCCTTCTCACACTGAGCCCTGCAGGGGCTATAGCTTAGTTATATTCTCCCTTCCTCCCAACAAAGGTGGAAGTTACACAGGCAGCTTTCCTTTCCTCCTTCTGCTGAGCGCTGCCCACATCCATCTCCACACAGCAGCCTTTGGTACAGTTATCATCTGGGAATAGGGTTAAAAACATCACCCACACTATAACGTCAAATGCAAAACCTAGCAACAAATGTTAACAAAATATTGGACTCACCAAGATCAAGATGAATGCCAGGGACAAAGGAGTTGAGAAAGAACATGGAGATGACAAATCCCAGCACCATCAGGCACTTGACAAGCAGACTCCTGTCTGATATCCTGTGCTTTAAGAGAAAAAACACAACTCATTTTCTCAGTTCAGTCTTCTGATTCTTGAAGTCTGTTCACAGTTCTATATGACTTGAATCACCATTAAGTGTTTCCTTTAAAAAAAAAAATAGAACATTTTTTTTCCGTGAGCCTAGCATTTAGTGGCTGCCAAACATTGGACAGAGCTTGTGGTTCCCTAGGGAAGAGTTAGTGGAAGGTTTATAGGACCTGACAGTGATGGTAACCCCACAGGAAAACCAACAGTGTCAATTAACCTGGACCCCTGGGAGCTCCCAGAGACTGAGCTACCAACCGAAGAGCATACCATACATGGTCTGAGGTCCCTGGTACGTATGCAGCAGTGGACGCCTTGTCTGGCCTCCGTGGGAAAGGATGCACCTAGTCCTGCAGAGACTTGATGCACCAGGGAGAAGGGATACCTGGGAGTGGGGTACACTCCCAGAGTCAAAGCGGGGAGGAGATGGAGAAGGAACCCCAGAGTCACGAGGTAATGAGTATTCTGTTTCCTATGAGTCCCTCAGAGGTGCTGTACCCCATAGGCAGCTCATTTCAGCATGAAAATTAGCAGAAAATAAAAGCAAAGTTCTGCCTAGAAGTCAGACTCATAATGTCAGGATACACCCAGCTCACATCTGTCCTAAAATAACACATCCTATACTACATGTCAAGAATCCATGCCCTGTATACTCTCTGGGTCAAGAGAGTTAATGAGCAGAAGCTGCCTCAAGTGGTGGCCGCCATGCCTTTTCGGGACATACTTGGAGTGCATCTTTCAGATGTAGATGTAGATGCAGATGTAGATTTAGATGTAGATGTAGATGTAGATGTAGATGTAGATGTAGATGTAGATGTAGATGTAGATTTAGATGATGTAGATGCAGATGCAGATGCAGATGATGTAAGATGTAGATGTAAGATGTAGATGTAAGATGTGGATGCGGATGCGGATGCAGATGCAGATTTACATGTAGATGTAGATGTAGATGCAGATGCAGATGCAGATGCAGATGCAGATGTAGATGTAGATGTAAGATGTAGATGTGGATGTGGATGTGGATGTAGATGCAGATGTAGATGTAAGATGTAGATGTGGATGTGGATGTAGATGTAGATGATGTAGATGCAGAAGTAGATGCAGATGCAGATGCAGATGTAGATGTAGATGATGTAGATGTAGATGTAGATGTAGATGTAGATGTAGATGTAGATGTATGCTTTTATTTCCTGAAAAAATAATTCTGTTATTTTAGAAAATATTTTTTCTCATTAACATATAAATTATAACTCATCTAAAGCTACAAGAATGAAAAGAGCAACAATTTTTCTATCATTAACTGAATCTTAGTGTGATGGTTTGTATATGCTTGGCCCAGTGAGTGGCACTTTGTTGTAGTAGGTGTGGCTTTGTTGGAGTAGTTGTGGCCTTGTTGGAATAGGTGTGTCACTGTGGGTGTGGTCTTTAATACCCTTAACCTAGCTGCCTGGAAGCCAGTCTTCTCCTAGTGGCCTTCAGATGAAGATGTAGAACTCTCAGCTCCTCCTGCACCATACCTGCCAGGATGCTGCCATGCTCCTGCCTCAATGATAATGGACTGAACCTCTGAACTTCTAAGCCAGCCTCATTTGTCCTTATAAGAGTTTCCTTGGCCATGGTATCATCATGTAAAAAAAGCAATCACCCTTTTTACAAGCCATGATTCAGAATGCCTTGAGAAAAAAATAAAAGACAAGATACCTTTCTCTGTAGCTCTTGAATATTGGTCTCCCAATTTTTGTCTTCCTGTGAAATTTGCCTGTGATAGAAAAAGGACTCTCATTTCTCTGTCGCAGAAAGCTCGATGCTTCATGAGACTAGCAAGGTGACACTGACAGCTGTGGAAACCTAGATATGTCTGTGGATCCTGGCACAGCCGTGTAAGGGACAGCAAACCCATGACAGTGACTAGGGAAATTAGGAAAGCTATTCACCTTGTATTTCCCAAAGAAAAAGGACAAATATGATGATCTGAGAAAGAAAATATGAGAACAATTGCAAAAAAAAAATTCACAAATAATACCTGCCAGTGTGTGAGATTGACTAGGGCCACAGGGTGGTGTTCTATCCCTACCCTTCAGGAACACTGAACTTCATAGGTGCTCAGTGCTTCTTATAAAATGGCATGGTATCTGCTGTACTGCACACTCTTACCCTCACACATACTTTCAATAATCTTTGTATTAGTTATAGCACTTACTATAATATATAATAGCATAACTACAATTAAATGCTAGGGTAAATAGCTGGCATTCTGTATTACTTACAGAATAATAACAAGAAGAGTAGATATACATATTCAGTATAATCATATTTTTTCAGGCTTTAGAAATATATAAATTTTCTTGGTAGTAGTACATTGAATACCACAACATGTGTGTAAGGTTGGAGGGTAACTTGCAGGAAGGGAATCTGTTCTCCTTCAACTGTGTGGCTTCAACTTTTATATCAAATTTCCTTTTGATCTGTACAGTCAGCTCACTTTTTCTGTTTTGTTTTCTTCTACACTAACCATAGGTAAAATGAAGGATAGGAAAGAAGGTCATTTTGGTGAACACTTAGACAACAAACGAGCACCAAAGGAGACCAGCTGCCTAGCCCGTGGAGCGCTAAAGGAAATTATGGCAGAAAGAGGAATAATTCTCTTTACTTTTCAAACAACTTTTCAAAAAATGGCAAAGCAATAATTGCAGGACATTCTCCTGATTAATGATTAATATGGAAATTCCTACTACATTGTGAGTAGTACCACCATGGAAAGACAGTTCTGGGTTGTATTAAAAACAATAACCTGAGTGAGCAATAGAAAGCAAGCCAGTGAGTGTCTTTCTATGGACTCAGTTTCATTTTCCTCCTTGTGTTCCTGCCTTGAGTTCCTGCTCTGTTCTTTCTGTGATGTAAGCGGGAAGATGAAATAACCCTGTCCTCTTCAACTTGCCTTGAGTCATGCAAGACGTTTATTACCAGCAATCGCAAGTAACCAGGCCAAACTGTAAGCCCAAATAAACCCTTCCGTCTGGTAAGTTGCTACACTGTTTAATTACAGCAATAGAAAAATAACTAATGCAGACAGTAAGAAATATTGTGATCAAAAATCATTTTTACCCTCTTGGGTATCCTATGATAAATGAATGCAATGCCACCATTAAGCACAACCTGTAAGGAGCCCCTGGTACAAATCCAAGCAGGATCCTGTGGTACCTGTGGAAAGTGTGCAACCTTTGGGCCAGCAGATGCTCCAGGGCAAGCACTTTCTCCAGCAGCAAGCCACGCACAGCTGTCTCCTCACGGCTGGCTGGACTGATGCGCTGGGCAGTCAAACGCCAGACATGAATCTCGTGCTTCAGTTCTGCAGAGAAATAAGTGTTAAGGTACTGAGGGTACTGAGTCGCTCCCACTCTCAGCCCTCAGCAAATGCTTTTCTGTCCATCACACACCAATGACATCCACCCACATTCCATGCAGACTCTTCACAGCATGAGCTACAATGATGGGACCAGATGATAGATCTGAACTCTGAAAGTCATCGTGGAAGCAAGAAAGACGATTTCAACTCTTCCTGAAAAAGGAAGTCTTTATCAAGTGATATCTTTTAAAAATTCATGTATTGGTTTATTATTATTGGTTATTGTTGATTTATTATTATGTCAATAATATACTGGTTTTTTATTATTATTTACTTGCAATGCCTTAACTCTAGGACTCAACAACCGCAGAACATTCTCACTGGCTCTGCTTTCAACCAAAATCTAAGCATCACTCCTGTGGTTTTAATATGGTTTGTCACAGCTTCTCAGATGCTTTCCGGCTATAGTCAAGTGTACCTGGATTATTCTCTCCAAACTATGTGGCCTGTTATGATGCAGCAAAGTTGCTGGGGCCATGCTCCTGGATGTCCTGTCTCCTGGACAGTAAGCTATTATAAACATCTCACTTTTAGCTTGCCAGGGTGGAATACTGCGATAGCAACACAAATGAACTCAGCCGATTGCCTGGTCTTGGATTGGTTTCTGAAAGAGAACTCTGGAATAACAGCTGCCTGTGGTTCTCAGGCAGCCACGCTTGGCACCCTCTAGTGGAGGATCTGCTAAGGAATGGGCAACGGGAAAGCATCTCCTCCCAGGGCGTAGGGGGAGTTCCAGTGAGCTCCAGTGTGTCACACAGGAGAGATTAATCAGCAGGTGAAATCCTAGCCAGAAAGCAGCAAACAGCACTTTCACCCATCACTGAATTCAGTCACCTTCTAATGGTGTCTGAGACACCATTAGAGACAGTTTTCCATCCACTGCTTCATAAGATATTAAGCTATTTTATGAGACTTACATTTAACCTCAGTTTTACAGTTTGAAATATATATATAAGGAAAGGGCCAAGGTGGCAGATTAAAACAAGTCACCCTTTATAGTTCCCTGGCAGACTCAGACTGAAGCAGCCAGAGAGCAGCTGACGGGACAGCTTGCAGGAAGCTGTGGACAGTCACTGCCCCTAAGAGTGCAGCATACCAGGAACCAATAAATACCTCCCTGGTGATCCCATGGGAGAATGCCCCCGCCTCCTGCTCATGAGAACTTCCCTTGGTTTTGAGGAAGAGTCCTACAGAGAAGAATCTGCAACCTGGGAAGATGCTCATACCCACCGACGATCTCACTAGGCTCCTTGTTATAAAGCTTTTTGTTCCAGTACAGAAGTCTGAGGAGGGGAAAGGAGACCAGGAGAACAAGGCAAATTCCCAGGAACATGTGTGCTGTGAAACCAGCAAAGTCCAGGCCCTGGAAGACGAAAGGAGAGATACATGATATGTGGGCCTTGAGGGGGGCTGAGGCAGGGTATGGGCTGGAAACACAGGGGGGCTCTGGTGACATTTGGGCAGAGTCCTGCCACCAAACATTGATACTTTGTAAGTTTGGAATGGTTAAAGCCTTTAATTGCTGTTTTGGTTTTGGTTTTTGGTTTTTCTCTTCAAGACAAGGTTTCTCTGTAGCTCTGGCCGTCCTGGAAACCCGTTCTGTAGACCAGGCTACCCACAAATTCACAAGAATCTGCCTACCTCTGCCTCCCATGTGCTGGGATTAAAGGTGTGTGCCACCATTGCCCGGCTATTTAAAGCCTTTTTTACTCATCTTGTGTTTTTGAAAAGCCAGTGCTTACATAACTTACAAGCCATCTTAGAAGAAAACAAAAATAGACTATTACAACTAGCTCCAGACTAGACTTAGTCTGCTCTCACTAGGCTATGTGTTGCCCCAGGATGAAGAGAGGTCAAAACATTGAACAATGTTATTTAATAGTTAATTTTTTTTTAATGTTTGACTAAAGTGCTTGCTGTGATTGGAAGGGACATCCTCGGACTGGAACCTGTCATCTTCCCATTTGTTACTGTGTCTACCCAGAGCACTAGAATTACTACAGGGGTTCTAGGGAGGCAGCCTCTCCCTTCCTTCCTGCTTTCTCTGATGGCTATGAGGCTGTGTCATGGTCATCAGTTGAGTGTGCTTCATATGGCTAAAAATCCACCCCTAGGTTAATTTGTTAGAAAGTAAGTCAATAGCAATCTTGATTAATTTTACTTTTTAGTTTATTTTGTTATTTTATTGGTATTTTTAAGCAAATATGTACAGCATCTGTTGAGCCCCAGTAGGAGAGATGAATCTTTGAAGATGATGATCTATGAGAATTCAAGCAGTATCCATAAACAGCTACTGCCTTAAAGGGGGTAGGGTCAAGGGTACCATAGTACTGTGAGGCATTGGGATCTCAGAGGTTGAAGGATATTGGCAGTAAGGATATGGTCACAGAGGACACAGCAGTCCAGCTGTGCCATGAGACATGCTGTCAGTAAGCCACTGTAGGGAGGCCACTTCCAACACTTCTCAGCACTTATATATAGCTCAGGTTAATTACAACAACCTCCCATGTAATGGAGCTGTAATGGTGTCACCAAACCTCACCCTGAACTCACCACATTCTAGCATTTCTTCAAAGAAAACACTACCTAGTACTTTATTTTTATCTATAGAATTCATACCCCAAATGTCTGAATGAAAAATAGTTATATCTTTAGGTGTTCATGAAAATGTTTTTTGTTTCCTTTAAAACCAGAAGAAGAAAAATGAGCTTGGGGGTGGTAGAGAAATGGATCTGATTGCTTTTGCAGAGGATCCAGACTTTTCCCCAGCACCAACACGATACCTCACAACCCTCCAGTCATGGGTGATAGAATGATCTCTTCTGTCTAGCGGGTTGGAAACCCTCTTCTAACCTCTGAGAGCACCAGGCATGTATATGGTACACAGACATACATAGAGCCAAAACCACACAAACACATAAAATAAAAAGTAAATAAACATTAAAATTTTTTAGTAACCTGAGAAAACTACTTTTTTGTTGTTGTTTTTTTTTTTATATTTTTATTACATATTTTCCTCAATTACATTTCCAATACTATCCCAAAAGTCCCCCATAGCGCCCCCCACTTCCCTACCCACCCATTCCCATTCTTTTGGCCCTGGCATTCCCCTATATTGGGGCATATAAAGTTTGCAAGTCCAATGGGCCTCTCTTTCCATTGATGGCTGACTAGGCCATCTTTCGATACATATGCAGCTAGAGACAAGAGCTCCGGGGTTCTAGTTAGTACATCATGTTGTTCCAACAATAGGGTTGCAGATCCCTTTAGCTCCTTGGGTACTTACTCTAGCTTCTCCATTGGGAGCCCTGTGATACATCCAATAGCTGACTGTGAACATCCACTCCTGTGTTTGCTAGGCCCCAGCATCGTCTCACAAGAGACAGCTATATTTGGGTTCTTTCAGCAAAATCTTGCTAGTGTATGCAATGGTGTCAGCGTTTAGAAGTTGATTATGGGATGGATCCCTGGATACGGCAGTCTCTAAATGGTCCATCCTTTCATCACAGCTACGAACTTTGTCTCTGTAACTCCTTCCCTGGGTGTTTTGTTCCCAATTCTGAGAAGGTGCACAGTGTCCACACTTTGGTCTTCATTCTTCTTGAGTTTCATGCGTTTAGCAAATTGTATCTTAAATCTTGGGTATCCTAAGTTTTGGGCTAATATCCACTTATCAGTGAATACATATTGTGTGAGTTCTTTTGTGATTGTGTTACTTCACTCAAGATGATGCCCTCCAGGTCCATCCATTTGGCTAGGAATTTCATAAATTCATTCTTTTTAATAGCTGAGTAGTACTCCATTGTGTAAATGTACCATAATTTCTGTATCCATTCCTCTGTTGAGGGACATCTGGGTTCTTTCCAGCTTCTGGCTATTATAAATAGGGCTGCTATGAACATAGTGGAACATGTGTCCTTTTTACCGGTTGGGACATCTTCTGGATATATGCCCAGGAGAGGTATTGCTGGATCCTCCGGTAGTACTATGTCCAATTTTCTGAGGAACCGCCAGACTGATTTCCAGAGTGGTTGTACAAGCTTGCAATCCCACCAACAATGGAGGAGTGTTCCTCTTTCTCTACATCCTCGCCAGCAACTGCTGTCACCTGAATTTTTGATCTTAGCCATTCTGACTGGTGTGAGGTGGAATCTCAGGGTTGTTTTGATTTGCATTTCCCTGATGATTAAGGATGTTGAACATTTTTTCAGGTGTTTCTCTGCCATTCGGTATTCCTCAGGCGAGAATTCTTTGTTCAGTTCTGAGCCCCATTTTTTAATGGGGTTATTTGACTTTCTGGAGTCCACCTTCTTGAGTTCTTTATATATATTGGATATTAGTCCCTTATCTGATTTAGGATAGGTGAAGATCCTTTCCCAATCTGTTGGTGGTTTTTTTGTCTTATTGATGGTGTCTTTAGCCTTGCAGAAGCTTTGTAGTTTCATGAGGTCCCACTTGTCAATTCTCGATCTTACAGCACAAGCCATTACTGTTCTATTCAGGAATTTTTCCCCTGTGCCCATATCTTCAAGGCTTTTCCCCACTTTCTCCTCTATAAGTTTCAGTGTCTCTGGTTTTATGTGAAGTTCCTTGATCCACTTAGACTTGACCTTAGTACAAGGAGATAGGAATGGATCGATTCGCATTCTTCTACATGTTAACAACCAGTTGTGCCAGCACCATTTGTTGAAAATGCTGTCTTTCTTCCACTGGATGTTTTTAGCTCCCTTGTCGAAGATCAAGTGACCGTAGGTGTGTGGGTTCATTTCTGGGTCTTCAATTCTATTCCATTGGTCTATTTGTCTGTCACTATACCAGTACCATGCAGTTTTTATCACAATTGCTCTGTAGTAGAGCTTTAGGTCCGGCATGGTGATTCCACCAGAGGTTCTTTTATCCTTGAGAAGAGTTTTTGCTATCCTAGGTTTTTTGTTATTCCAGATGAATTTGCAGATTGCACTTTCTAATTCGTTGAAGAATTGATTTGGAATTTTGATGGGGATTGCATTGAATCTGTAGATTGCTTTTGGCAAGATAGCCATTTTTACAATGTTGATCCTGCCAATCCATGAGCATGGGAGATCTTTCCATCTTCTGAGATCTTCTATAATTTCTTTCTTCAGAGACTTGAAGTTTTTATTATACAGATCTTTCACTTCCTTAGTTAGAGTCACGCCAAGATATTTTATATTATTTGTGACTATTGAGAAGGGTGTTGTTTCCCTAATTTCTTTCTCAGCCTGTTTATTCTTTGTGTAGAGAAAGGCCATTGATTTGTTTGAGTTAATTTTATATCCAGCTACTTCACCGAAGCTGTTTATCAGGCTTAGGAGTTCTCTGGTGGAATTTTTAGGGTCACTTATATATACTATCATATCATCTGCAAAAAGTGATATTTTGACTTCATCTTTTCCAATTTGTATCCCTTTGATCTCCTTTTGTTGTCGAATTGCTCTGGCTAGGACTTCAAGTACAATGTTGAATAGGTATGGAGAAAGTGGACAGCCTTGTCTAGTCCCTGATTTTAGTGGGATTGCTTCAAGCTTCTGACCATTTACTTTGATGTTGGCTACTGGTTTGCTGTAGATTGCTTTTATCATGTTTAGGTATGGGCCTTGAATTCCTGATCTTTCCAAGACTTTTATCATGAATGGGTGTTGGATCTTGTAAAATGCTTTTTCCGCATCTAAGGAGATGACCATGTGGTTTTTGTCTTTGAGTTTGTTTATATACTGGATTACGTTGATGGATTTCCGTATATTGAACCATCCCTGCATCCCTGGGATGAAACCTACTTGGTCAGGATGGATGATTGTTTTGATGTGTTCTTGGATTCGGTTAGCAAGAATTTTATTGAGGATTTTTGCATCAATATTCATAAGGGATATTGGTCTGAAGTTTTCTATCTTTGTTGGGTCTTTTTGTGGTTTAGGTATCAGAGTAATTGTGGCTTCATAGAATGAGTTGGGTAGAGTACCTTCTGTTTCTATTTTGTGGAATAGTTTGTGTAGAACTGGGATTAGATCTTCTTTGAAGGTCTGATAGAACTCTGCACTAAACCCATCTGGTCCTGGGCTTTTTTTGGTTGGGAGACTATAATGACTGCTTCTATTTCTTTGGGGGATATGGGGCTGTTTAGATCATTAACCTGATCTTGATTCAACTTTGGTACCTGGTATCTGTCTAGGAACTTCTCCATTTCATCCAGGTTCTCCAGTTTTGTTGAGTATAGCCTTTGGTAGAAGGATCTGATGGTGTTTTGGATGTCTTCAGGATCTGTTGTTATGTCTCCTTTTTCATTTCTGATTTTGTTAATTAGGATGCTTTCCCTGTGCCCTCTAGTGAGTCTGGCTAAGGGTTTATCTATCTTGTTGATTTTCTCAAAGAACCAGCTCCTTGATTGGTTGATTCTTTGAATAGTTTTTCTTGTTTCCACTTGGTTGATTTCACCCCTGAGTTTGATTATTTCCTGCCGTCTACTCCTCTTGGGTGAATTTGCTTCCTTTTGTTCTAGTGCTTTTAGGTGTGTTGTCAAGCTGCTAATGTGTGCTCTTTCTAGTTTCCTTTTGGAGGCACTCAGAGCTATGAGTTTTCCTCTTAGAAATGCTTTCATTGCGTCCCATAAGTTTGGGTATGTTGTGGCTTCATTTTCATTGAACTCTAAAAAGTCCTTAATTCTTTCTTTATTCCTTCCTTGACCAAGGTATCATTGAGAAGAGTGTTGTTCAGTTTCCACGTGAAGGTTGGCTTTCTATTATTTATTTTGTTATTGAAGATCAGCCTTAGTCCATGGTGATCTGATAGGATGCATGGGACAATTTCAATGTTTTTGTATCTGTTGAGTCCTGTTTTGTGCCCAATTACGTGGTCAATTTTGGAGAAGGTACCATGAGGTGCTGAGAAGAAGGTGTATCCTTTTGTTTTAGGGTAAAATGTTCTGTAGATATCTGCCAGATCCATTTGATCCATAACTTCTGTTAGTTTCACTGTGTCCCTGTTTAGTTTCTGTTTCCATGATCTGTCCATTGGTGAAAGTGGTGTGTTGAAGTCTCCCACTATTATTGTATGAGGTGCAATGTGTGCTTTGAGATTTACTAAAGTTTCTTTAATGAATGAGGCTGCCTTTGTATTTGGAGCATAGATATTCAGGATTGATAGTTCCTCTTGGAGGATTTTACCTTTGATGAGTATGAAGTGCCCCTCCCTGTCTTTTTTGATGACTTTGGGTTGGAAGTCAATCTTATCTGATATTAGAATGGCTACTCCAGCTTGTTTCTTCATACCATTTGCTTGGAAAATTGTTTTCCAGCCTTTCATTCTGAGGTAGTGTCTATCTTTTTCTCTGAGATGAGTTTCTTGTAAGCAGCAAAATGTTGGGTCTTGTTTGTGTAGCCAGTTTGTTAGTCTATGTCTTTTTATCGGGGAGTTGAGTCCATTGATATTAAGAGATATTAAGGAAAAGTAATTGTTGTTTCCTGTTATTTTTGTTGTTAAAGTTGGCATTCTGTTCTTGTGGCTTTCTTCTTTTAGGTTTGTTGAGGGATTACCTTCTTGTTGTTTCTAGGGCGTGGTTCCTGTCCTTGTATTGGTTTTTTTCTGTTATTATCCTTTGAAGGGCTGGATTCGTGGAGAGATAATGTGTGAATTTGGCTTTGTCGTGGAATACTTTGGTTTCTCCATCTATGTTAATTGAGAGTTTGGCTGGGTATAGTAGCTTGGGCTGGAATTTGTGTTCTTTTAGTGTCTGTATAACATCTGTCCAGGATCTTCTAGCTTTCATAGTCTCTGGTGAAAAATCTGGTGTAATTCTGATAGGCTTGCCTTTATATGTTACTTGGCCTTTTTCTCTTACTGCTTTTAGTATTCTATCTTTATTTAGTGCATTTGTTGTTCTGATTATTATGTGTCGGGAGGTATTTCTTTTCTGGTCCAGCCTATTTGGAGTTCTGTAGGCTTCTTGTATGTTCATGGGCATCTCTTTCTTTAGATTTGGGAAGTTTTCTTCTATAATTTTGTTGAAGATGTTTGCTGGTCCTTTGAGTTGAAAATCTTCATTCTCATCCACTCCTATTATCCGTAGGTTTGGTCTTCTCATTGTGTCCTGTATTTCCTGGATGTTTTGAGTTAGGATCTTTTTGCATTTTCCATTTTCCTTGATTGTTGTGCCCATGTTCTCTATGGAATCTTCTGCACCTGAGATTCTCTCTTCCATCTCTTGTATTCTGTTGCTGATGCTTGCATCTATGGTTCCAGATTTCTTTCCTAGGGTTTCTATCTCCAGTGTTGCCTCATTTTGGGTTTTCTTTATTGTGTCTACTTCCCTTTTTAGGTCTAGTATGGTTTTGTTCATTTCCATCATCTGATTGGATGTGTTTTCCTGTTTCTCTTTCAGAACTTCTACCAGTTTGGTTGTGTTTTCCTGTTTTTCTTTAAGGACTTGTAACTCTTTAGCCATGTTCTCCTATAGTTCTTTAAAGTCCTTCTTGATGTCCTCTACCATCATCATGAGATATGCTTTTAAATCCAGGTCTAGTTTTTCAGGTGTGTTGGGGTGCCCTGGACTGGGCGAAGTGGGAGTGCTGGGTCCTGATGATGGTGAGTGGTCTTGGTTTCTGTTAGTAAGATTCTTACCTTTACCTCTCGCCATCTGGTAATCTCTGGAGTTGTTATAGTTGTCTCTGTTCAGAGGTTGTTCTTCTGGGGATTCTGAGTATCCTCTGTCAGCAGACCTGTACAGACTAAGTTCGGCGGAGTCCCGGAGCCAAGATGGCGCTCCCTGCAGGGCAGGTCACTGTTCTCCGGCTGGGAGGGTGTCGGATGTCTGCGGCCCCTAAAGGGTGCTGCCTCAGCGGCTCTGTGGCTCCCGCCTGTCCCAGAAGCCGTCTGCCCCTGTGGTCCCCACTCTGACCTGTAGAGACTAAGCTCGGCGGAGTCCCGGAGCCAAGATGGCGTTCCCTGCAGGGCAGGTCACTGTCCTCCGACTGGGAGGGTGCCGGATGTCTGCGGCCCCAAAAGGGTGCTGCCTCAGCGGCTCTGTGGCTCCCGCCTGTCCCAGAAGCTGTCTGCCTCTGTGGTCCTCACTCTAACCTGTAGACTAAGTTCGGCGGAGTCCCGGAGCCAAGATGGCACTCTCTGCAGGGCAGGTCTCTGTCCTCCGGCTGGGAGGGTGCCGGAAGTCTGCTGAGAAAACTACTTAAATATACCAGTCTGCTTATCTTTAAACCATCCAGGTCATAAAACATAATTATTAGTTTTAGGGAAAAAATAGCCGGAGGAGACAGGAATTCTGTATCCTGAGTAACTCTGAATCTGTTCATAATGTAAGCCCCACTGTTTTCTCCTACTAGGAATGGTGGGACAATAAGAGAATGGAGCAATGAGAGGAAAACTGCAAAGGGAAGAAAGTTAAGGAGGCCCTGGGATGCCTCCACAGCAAAGCGGCAGCACAGAGCAGAGCTTACTAGGAAGGCTTTACAGGTGAGTTTATCAAGCAACAGAAAGGAAGATCAGAAAAACCCAAACTGATAAGTTTTAGAAACAACAAACAAGGAGGGCAGATGCACTGTGCCCTGGGATTCTGATGAGGTTTTTGAGCCTATCAGGCACTTGTGTCTGGAACTCCTTGCTACTGTTACATCCCTTTGTCATTTCCTAGACATTTCTCCTTGGGGTTCTCAATGACAAAACCACCTCCCATCACGTTAATGTCAATACAGGCCCTAAATGCAGCCCCTTAACCTTGAAGACTGTCTCTCCTGATTTTCCCCTCCTAAACTACTTATGATCAATAGTACCTGCTGAGAACAGGTGACAGCAAGAACCTTGGTTCACAGTACTTAGTAAAGAAAGCTGCATAGAGTGCTCTGTTGAGTTTACATTTCCTGAAATCAACCCTACTGTGCTGTTACCTACCATTTTTCTCAACTCCTGATTGGAAACAATGATAACATTTGGTGGGTCCCCAATAGCAGTGGCAGCTCCTCCAATGTTTGTGAAGATCACTTCTGCAATGAGGACTTGTCTCGGATCAAGATTGAGCACCTCACATAACCTACCATGAATGGAAGACAGTGATAAGGTCTGTCCACAACCCTACATGCACACATACGCACACTCGCACACACACATAATGCAGGGAATGACCATCAGCAGTAACATCCTCAGATACAACAAATTACAAGGATACTTCTAAGTTCACACACCACAGTCTGAGCTATCCGTGTGATGGTATGGCTTCTGCCTGCTCCCACAGCCCTATAGGAGTGCTGAGCTCCATGTGTAGGGCCACAGTAGAGGAAAGGGGCCTGGAGCAGATGAATGGACATCAGCTATCAGATGCCTTCAGTTCAGAGAGTGGTGGGGAATCAAAAATCACCAGCAATAAAATAACACTAAGCCTGCTGACTTAGACCCTTATGTGCTCTCCCTTTTCTGAAGAGACTTTAAACCCTCTCTGCTCATTACTTGAATCATTACCTTTACTCCCTCTTGGCTGTAGGTTGGCTGCATGATATTTGTCTTGGAATCTTTGGAAGTCCTATACCCTGATCTGCTGAAGACTAAGCTCTATGAATAGATGGAAGATGAAAATGTGGGAAACCATGAGCAAAAACTCTTGGTACATAGCGATCTGCACAAATCTCTTGCCTATATTCCCTGTGACAGTCTATGTCTTGGAAAGCAAGGCCCATGTCCTCCAACTTCTTGTGGTATGTTTACCCTATGCTGTCACCTGTACCTGTCTATATTCTGCAGTCACACAAGCCAGAACTGGCTGGGTTGGAATTCAATAAGATGGACTCTAGGGGAGGGATGGATACTATCCCTTGATTTTTTCGTAGAAGTAAGGAAGAAACCTTGAAACCAGGTGGTATACCCAGAACATGCATACGTCTCATGCATACAAATACACATTTGCTCCAAACTTGGCCTTAATTCCAATATTAGAAGAATTCTACACACCTTATGGTGACAGGGGTAAAAAGGAGCATCGTAGTGACATTGTCTAAGAAGGCAGAAAGGATGGCAGCCATGAGACAAAGCATGATGATCATGGCCCACACTCTTCCTCGAGAAAGTTGATATGCCTAGGACACATACAGGAAAGAACAAGCCAGAATCAGAATATCTGTACAATAAAAGCTAGGTTTTTACTAATGACTCCAAGATATGGAGACCAAAATATATTCTCATTCAGAATTTGCACAGTTTTGTTGTAGAAATTATTTTTTTAAAAAAAAATTTTCAATTCCAAAACTGAAGTGACTGTTAACACCAAGCTTCTGTGTTAGTGGAGTGTGCCAAGGTCTCCTCATCTACTAGGGTATGGCAAGATCTCCCTTTATCCACTATGCATGGAAGGTTCTGTTCAAATCTTCAGACCCATTGACAGATGGTCCAGGGTTCCAGTTAAAATGCAAAGTCCAACTATGATGAGTTACCATTTCTTACCTATTAGAATGATTTCCATTTGAAAAGATAAAAGGTAACAGGGCTGGTGATGTGTGGCAGTGGTAGAGTGTTTGGCTAGCATGCACAAGATCCAGGGTTCAATCCCCAGCACCACCTAAACCAGTGTGGTGGCTCAGGTCTGTCATACCAGCAGTGAGGAGATGAAGGTCAGCCCTCCTCCATAATATAGTGGGTCTGAGGCAAGACTGTGTTAAACGAAACCCTGTTTTAAAAGCAGAAAGGAGGTAGGGGTGAAAGAGACTAAGCATGGGAGATTAGGGAAAAGGGGATCCTTCAAGACCAGTGTAAAATTAGTTGTGTTTTAAAGAGTTAAAAGGATAACCACAGGCAGCAAATGAATATGGTGAAGGAATAAACACCTGCACCATGTCTTTTAGAGAACTCTTCCGAGATATGGAACCAACCTAAGTGTTTGCCAGCAGATGAATAAAGACAACATGTTCATAAACATGAAATACTATTTGCACATGAAATCCTCACACTTTTAGCAAGTATTTAGCATAATATAATTATTTTAAGCATTATTTTAAGTGCAAATAGCCAGGCATACACATACAAACGCCATATGATTTCATTTCTATGTTGAATTCAAGAAAACTGATCCCATAGAAGCAGGTGGGAGAGAATAGAGAGACCCCAGTTCTAGGCACAGTAAAAAGGTATGGATTTAGAGAACTTCTGCACCAGCAGAGTGACTAGTGCATCTTTGAAAATAACTTAAAAAGTAAATTTTAAGCTGGGTGTAGTGGCTCACAACTTTAATCCCAGTACTTGGGCAAATCTCTGAGAATTGAAGCCAGCCTGGTCTACATAGTGAGTTCCAGGACAGTCAGGGCTGTGTAGAGAAACTCCATCTCAAAAACAAAAACAAAGAAAGTAAATTTCAAATATGTTACCATAAAAAAAATGATTGTAAGGATATGCTAGTTGGCTTGATTTAAACACGACACTCTGTTTGCACATACATTGAAACATGATATTATATTTACCAAACAGATATGATTACAAATTGTCAACCAAATAATAATTATTATAATTAAAAAAAATAAGACCTTTAAGGAGCTAACACGTTAGTCCAGTGATGAGACTGTACTGAGCATATGCAAGGCCCTTTGTTCAATCCCAATTAAAATATTATCCATACAAGTCTAAAACACCAACAAAAATAAAACTGAGTTTTCCAAATTTAAAACTCAGGACAATACAGGTCTAGAAAGTAAACAATGAAACTATGTCTCCAAAAGGCAACACAGTTAGAGGCTGGTGGTTTGACATATTCAGACTTATAAATTAGGTTTTGATGTGTAGCCCTAAACAGCTCACTCAAATGCTGTTACACAAATGCTTAGGGGAGAATTTTTTGCCCTGAGTTTCCTCTTCATTTTCTTATGGAAAAGCTAGAAGTGTTGCTTTCACATCATGCTTAGCACAGCAATTATCGCTTGGCTTACTGAAGCCATTTTGAAAGAAAGATGGAATTTTAAATATTTTAATTTACTAAATATATATTAGGATAATATAGTATTGTTAATTAATTAACATTATTAATTATTGATCACATTTGTATATTGCTTTTATTATATATATGTTTACATTTATTTATTTATTTATTTATTTATTTATATACCTACCTTTACAGCACAATAATCAAAAAATCCCGTTTCTGAAAATACGGCTACTAAGATCATCTATAAGAGAAAAAAAGTAGACAGCAAAGATTTTTAGCAAAATACTGCATTGGAATGATATCAGAGTGAGCCATCCTGAGTTTGGACTCTGGCTCATGACAGCTGAGCATCAAGAGCAGCTCTGTCTGGCTAGATGTCTAGCACTTCAGTTATCGACATATGAACTCCCTGAACGGAATCTCTTACAGATGGTTTTATGTGCATATTTCTATCCAGGGCATTGTCCTACAATATGTTATCAATGCATCTAATCCTGACAACATATATCAAATGCTATCTTCACTGTTTTATAGACCGAAGAAATCAATGGCTTGATCAGTCTTGAAGCTAGAAGCAGGGAAAACCATGATCCAGATTTGGCCATTGTACTCGATTGTCCCCATAAGCAGCACTCAGACATTGAATACATTTAAAGTTGTATCAAACTTAGGTTTCTAAAATAATTGAACCGATTTTTTTTCTTTCAACTTTGATGACCATGGACAAGCTGGACCAATGGTAGTGAAGCAACTGTCCTCCAATCCTGTGTGCACGGAGAATGCTTACCTGTGTTTCTACTGATGACAAATGAGGAAAACAGCCACCCATGGGCTAACAGAAATAGTGCCATGTTTATTCTGTGCTTAATCAACCAGAAATTCCAGCAAGCCTGGACTTGGTAGAAGTTTTCCTATTTTCCAAGAAGTGGAATAGCATTCAATTTATTTTTTTAAACTTGTAGGTATCTGATATGGCTCCCTTTTTAATAGATGCTCAAACCCTATCTTCCTCCCAGGACCAACACAGAGACTGGGTTCTCCATGGAGATTAAGATCAGAGCACAATCCTGCCTTTCTACCCTTTACCCACATTGCTACCTGTTGAATTTGGAATGGGTAAGTGCAAGTTCAAGCCTTCAATAACAACAAAAAGGTGTGCTTGACTTATCACTCTTCACTTCAAGTTTCTCACTTTACCTCTGGATGTCCTTTATCTTGTGAGCTCACTGTGAGAGTTTGATGAAATTATATAAAGTAGTTGGGTTATATAAAAATTATATAAAATAGCTGTGTCGGTGGGCCCAATACACTTCAAATAAACTGTATGAAACACAAATACTCCTGAATCAGTCTGAACTCAGCGCTACCTTGATCTAGAGCAGCTTCCTAACTCGACAACCCCCTGTGGGGCTGTTTGTAGCATGCAGTGCATCATGTGAGCATAAATAGACACATGTGGGTGGGGGCTTGTGTGGCCTTCTCTTGTTATGGAGAGCCATTCTGTCATTGTCTGATAGAACAGGGACTTGGGCAAGCAGTCCCAGGAAATAAGTCAGGTAAAGGAAGACCCACTCTATGCACTACCATTATAGGATCAAAAGCATAGATGATATAAGTGGCTGCTGGGACAATTTTAATTGGGAAAAAGAAACACCAGACCATTTTTATAGGCTGAATTCTGTCCCTCTTCCTTAAAATGTATATGTTGGACTACTAACTTCCGGGGCCTAAAAATGTGACTGCACCCAGAAACAGGACTTTTAAGCACTACAATGAGATCATTAGGGTAGACCTTTATTGAATTTGTCAGCTGACTTTATAATGAGATCATTGAGGTGGAACTTAATTGAATATGACAGCAGCCTGATAAAATGACGGAACTAGGCTACCAGCACATGGAGAGAAGACAGCCAAGGAGGAGTCTCAACAGAGGTCAGCCCTGCTGGCACTTCGATCTCAGACATCAGCCTCTTTAACTATGAGAAATAGCACTATACATGTCATGCTTGGTTATAGCAGTTCTAGCAAACTACTACACCATTTGCTTAACTTTTCAAAAAATAGTGTGTGTAGACACCTAATATGATTCCCTTCTTCTATCCAGATAACCAATCCCTATGCATTTCTCAGCACCCAACAGTTGTTGGCTCCTCTCTGAAACCTGAGTTCAGAGCTCTGTTCCACCTTCCCATTCAAAGAGGATGACAGCTCTGCATGCTTTTCAAGACTGGTATTCTACAAAGTGGGCCTCCTGGTGCAGTGCAGATGAAGCATACAGACCTTGTTAAGAGAATGACCTGAGAACATATGAGCATTCCCACTTGGGTCCAGGACTTTGCCAGACCTCATTTTGTTCTGGCTTAGCTGACTTACAACTCATGTCCTACACTAATCCTCTGTGAGTTTATCTTTCCTTTCTACAAGCTGACCTAGCAATGTTCCTCACAGCCTACCAATATGATAAACCGAGAAGCCCGGAACTATTACTTAAGGACATTTTTCTTTATATAATTAAAAATTGCGCTCACAGTCAGCTATTGGATGGAACACAGGGCCCCCAATGGAGAAGGTAGAGAAAGTATCCAAGGAGCTGAAGGGGTCTGCAACCCTATAGGAGGAACAACAACAGTATGAACTAACCAGTATCCCCAGAGCTCGTGTCTCTAGCTGCATATGCAGAAGAAGATGGCCTAGTTGTCCATCATTGGGAAGAGAGGCCCCTTGGTCTTGCAAACTTTATATGCCTCAGTACAGGGGAATGCCAGGGCCAAGAAGTTGGAGTGGGGGGGTAGGGGAGTTGGTGGGGGATAGCATTTGAAATGTAAATGAAGTAAATACATAATAAAATTTTGGGAAAAAAAACATTAAAAAAATCACTTTCCCAGTCACTGAAATTGTTCCCTGGTTTATGTATTTGAAGTATGTCATTTTTTTTATCTTAAGGGTAATAACTCAAATAAACTGCCAACTTTTGGAAATAATGATGCCACTTCATTGTTCAAAAGCCTTAGAGATGAAGTCTTTAGTTAACAAACCAGCAACAGTCAGTCCCTCCTCCATGAGAAAATAGCTAGACCTGTATTAACACTTCTCAATAAAGCCCTAACTGTCAAGATATATGCCATCTTGACTATAATGATAGTATCAGCAACTGTGGGATAGTGAAGGACCCAGACTTGGAGCCATATCCTGCTGGGAAGACTGTAATTACCATGCCAAACAGCAGGGCCAGAGTCTCGAAATCAATCCACTCCACCACGTGGGTCAGGCTGGGTCTCTGTAATCAAAGCACAAATTTGCCAATTAATCCTGAGCATCAACCTACTGAGCAAAGCTCTAAAAATGGGCTGCCCTTACTGCAAGTGCAGACATTGGGCCAAAGCTGGAAACATTGCATCCACTTGCCTTTGAAGTTGAATTCTATCACACTGCTGAATAACACTCATGACCCAGTGCATCTGTCACATCCAAAATATTCATGAACAAAAGGGAGGGGATCTAATCCTAGAAGCTCTAGGAAGAATTATTGCCTGGACTGCTGGTTTGGTCTTCCTCAGTTGGGTGGCATGATTGACACTGTCTATTCTACTCTTCAAGTGCCACTAGAACAAAGTGTGAAGTGAGGGACTGCCAGAACCTAGCCTGCCTGGGAAAGGACAGTTCACTGAGTACCCCGGGGGCTTCTTGATGCATGTGCCTACTATATGCCATAAGAGCTATTTTCCAAATGAAACATTATGTGAACCATACTCATGAGAACAAGTGCATGACTCAGAGACTTCTTGGAGGCTGTTAGCATGTTGGCATTCCTTCTAGGCTCTGCCCAAGTTACTTAGCAATAGCAGATAGGCCTGACTGGCTATAAAAGGGACTTTTTGGATTCTCTTTCCTCTCTCTGACCCTTTTGTCACTCTGACTCCTCTCTCTCTCTCTCTCTCTCTCTCTCTCTCTCTCTCTCTCTCTCTCTCTCTCTCTCTCTCTCCTCTTTCCCTTTCTCTCCTCCCCCCATGTGTTCCTGCCAGCCTCTTCTCTCTCCTTTCTCTATCACTCTCTGTCCTCTGATCCCTCTCTTTCTCTGCCTCTACTCCCTTCTCAACTCCCCTTCCTACCCCCTAACTAAACTCTATTCTATACTAGACCCTTAGTATGGCTGATACCACAGGGGAGAGATGCCTCAACCTGGGCCTGCTGAGGCCCTCCCTCCCTCCACACCATACTACTCTGTATGAAACATACCATTAGTTTTATAAAATATATCAGAGGCAATCTCACTCTAGCCCAGATAGCACCCCACATCCATGGACTGCATCCTGCTTAAGCAGCCCCCACTTTCCCATGCTAGTGGTGTCAACTTCCCTAAGTCAGTTCCTGTTGGCGACTGGTTCCAAAGCTTTGTCTTAACTCAGCTCTCAAAGCTGCACTTCCAGACCTGAGGGTCCCTGCCTGCAGCTGGCTTCGACTGATTTTTAAGAATTGCTATACAGCCGGTGGCTGGGCAGAAAGTCAAGTGGACACCACTATTTATATCTGGGTATCTCCAGGGCCTACAATGCCACAGAATAAAGCCTCATCCCTGATTGGTCCACCTCCATGTCCCCACACCAGGTAAATGCATGCCTAGGGAGGCTTTCTTCATCCCAAATGGAGACTATCACTACATAGATGTGTGTGTCTTTATATCCAGTGACAACTTTCTTAAACCAAGTTTGTCAGTTCATGCCTCTATGAATTGTGGGCAAATGGCATGGAAACATCACATGAAACAATTTGAAACAACTAATACACCATGGGTCTGGCACTTTATCTAGTAGAAAGCCAGTAAATCAAACATAACAACTTACATCTCCAACCACAGCCAAGGCTGCTAGTGCTGCAAGTGCTCCCAACATGGCTGCCAGGGTTCTGTGAACAATCTGGAAAGGAAGACACCAAAAGCGTGTATTGACATGTGAGTGCTCCATGTGCTTCATGTGTATCAAATGAAAAAGATATCAAGGGGGTTGATATTTTTGCAGCCCAGAGAGACCCACAACCACCAGCAGCCTAGGTTCTTGGAACGTTGCTTCCATCTCCAGAGTGACTGTGAAAGGATGCTCAAGGAAGTCTACAGTAAAGCATCATTAATTATTTACCGTGTTCTCTAGGCAACAGAACCTTTAGTTCAAGGACATAAATTAGCCCTTTCAATTACTAAGACTACTTTTAAGTCAGCATACAGACAACTGCCTTATCTCATTGAGACTTCAGCATATAACCGAATCACGAAAGAATTCTCGCCTATTTAGTTACAATCCAGTGGACATGGAATTTCAAATGCCAAATAGGTTGGAAGTCTGATCCTGCATACACTGCCAGTGAGAACGCAAAATGCTAAAGCAACTGCTGAAAAGAGTGTCTTAAAAAGTTAAACACGAGTTTACCATATAGTTTAACAATTCTACTAGGAAACACCTAGACACACGTGAAAACATGTATCCCATCAAGGCATGAATGTTCTGAACAGTTATTCAAAATAGGCCAAACCTGGAAATTTCTATGTGTCCATTTGTACACTAGATTCCAACTTCACTTTCAAGTAATTTTATGTCTATGTTTTAAAACATATTCAATGTCCAAACTTTTAAGGGTTAGTATAGTTGCTTTATTATTTTTGTTTATCATCATAATCATCATTATCACCTTGGTTTTGGAGTTTTCAAGACAGAGTTTCTCTGTGTAGCCCTGGCTGACCTGAAACTCGCTTTGTATATCAGGCTGGCCTCAAACTCAAAGCCCCACCTGCTTCTGCCTCTTGAGTACACTACAAGAACCTGGCACTATATTTGCTTTTTGTTTGTTTTTTTAATTTATTTTTTTAATTAGGTATTTTCTTCATTTACACTTCAAATGCCATCCCAAAAGTCCCCCAGACCCTGCCCCCCCCCACTCCCCTACCCACCCACTCCCATTTCTTGGCCCTGGCCTTCCCCTGTACTGAGGCATATAAAGTTTGCAAGACCAAGGAGCCTCTCTTCCCAGTGATGGCTGATACAAGTACCTACAACTTAACACGTTGCTACTAAATTGTAACTATCCCTTACATTTGCATTCTGCTTTTCAGTTTCAACTGATGGTACACATTAACACTTCCTCCTTCTTGTGTGATGCCTAGACAGTGAGCTGGGCAAAATTCCTCCTCAGCTTTCTAATTACAGAAAACAACCCTGAGGTTGAGTGAGGTCATAAAGAGAATGAGATGAGTAGCTTCAGGGAGGGGAGTCTGTGAGCTGGGGGAGTTTAGGGTAGGGGAGGAGATGAAAAGCCAGGATCCTAGTGTAGTCTCTGAAAAGTACAACAGACACCTGTGATACTGAAGGGTGTGGGAGCCAGCCTGCATTTTGGTATGCTAATAGGTGCCACCACAGGTAGCGCCATGTCCCTTCTGCCTTTTGGGATTTGTGGAAATGGGATTTCCCTTGAACATGACAAATCTAAATCTGTGTTCCCAGCCCATGCATACTCAAACTTGGTTCTAGAATAAACTATATTTTTACTCTATTTAAAGTCAGAGCTATGGGGTTTTTCCACCCATTAATTTATTTATTCATTTTACATCCAGATCGCAGTCCCCTCTCCCAGTCCCCAACTTAGGGACCCTCTCCCCTACCCTTCTCTTTCACCTCTGAGAACGAGAGTTCCCCTGCCTCCCCGGGTACCAGCAAGCTCTAGCACCTCAAGTCACAGCACATCCTCTCCTATTGAGTTCAGACAAGGTAGCCCAGTCAGTAGAACAAGATCCACAGGCAGGCAACAGAGTAAGATACTCACTCCAGTTGTTGAGGGACCCACATGATAGCCAAACTGCACTTCTGCTACATATGTCGGGTAGAAGGATAGGTCCAGCCCATGTATGCTTTTTGGTTGGTGGCTCAGACTTTGGGAGTCCCCAAAGGTCCAGGTTAGTTGACTCTGTTGGTCTTCTTGTGGAGACCCTATCACTTCCGAGTTCTTCAATCCTTCCCCTAACTCTTTCACAAGACTTCCTGAGCTCTGTCTAATGTCTGACTATGACTCTCTGCATCTGTTTTGGTCAGCAGCAGCTAGGTTAAGCCTCTCAAAGGACAGTTATGCTAGGCTCCTGTCTGTGAATTCAGGCTGACAGATACAAACACTGCATGAGGCTCCAAGGTAGTTGAAGAAGAAAGGCAGGCCTGTGATGTATCCCTATATCGGCACAGTTTGCTACTGCCTTGGGACATATATGAATGTAGTAGCTTAGGGGGGTTACCTTCTGCAGATCTGTTCCCCTGCAATCTCAAAGCAACAAATACCGAGGGCTATTGGTATGTTGACCTCATCAGAATCTTCCAGCTCCTAATTGCCTGCAGCCACTATCAGAGGGTCAACTTTTCTGTCTGTAGTTTCTCAGCTCACCTGAGGCTTTCACAGTCATTAATGCTTCATTGGCAGGGGGATGGGTAGGGGGCGGGGTGTGTTGCCTTCAGAACCATTTGGCATTGGTTGTCTGGTACTCCTTGAATGCCTAATTTTGTGATTTTTTTTTTTTTTTGCTGTTTCTCACGTGCTCTTACCAAGCCTTTAGCTCTTGATTGCCTCTGGATGTTCTCTCTCTCTCTCTCTCTCTCTCTCTCTCTCTCTCTCTCTCTCTCTCTCTCTCAAACACACACACACACACTGAAAACCTTCCCCTTCTCCACAGCATGGAATGATCGTGTCAAGAAGTTTCCTTACCATGCCCCTTCACATACAATAATGATAAAGACTCCAGATACAAGAGAAATTTGTTTCCCTTGATCCAAAAGGGTAGAGGTGTCAGAGGGAACACTCCACAATGTGCGAGGGCCTTACAAGGAAACTCAGAAAACTTCCCCTATTCCTGGGTAAGAAGAAAATCTACTGGATTTCCTGGGAAGACATTCATTGGGGGTTGGCCACCCAGTGTCTGGAGCACCCTCATGTTTGTGTAAACATGAATGAAAATTCTGAGACCCAATGAGAGAAGATGAGGGGGAGGGCATTGGGAAAATTCTTCTAAAAAGCAGTACGTGATCCTGATTCAAAACATATCTTTCAAGAGAACATAGGCGGCATTTTTCTCAGCAGAGAGAAGAAAGGGAAGGAGAGAGAGAGAGAGAGAGAGAGAGAGAGAGAGAGAGAGAGAGAGAGAGATTAAAGAAAGAGTATTTAAAGATAAGCTAACATCTAGAACTTGGGGTGTGAATATTTTACCTTCTAAGTATTTAGAAGAACAAGAGATCTATCTAAGTGTAACCTGGCTTTAGGGTTCCCTCAGTGGGGAATTTTACTAACTCCAAAATGGTTTCTCCTTCATGTTTAACCAGGTCCTGGGCAGTTAAATTTTTAAAGATCACCAGTGGGCAGCCTTCTTAATTAAAATGAAGAATGATCTGATTTAAAATTAATTAAAATAGTAATTTGTAATAAGAAGTCTACAAAAACTACATGTGAGTTAAAATGAGATACTAAAAATAAGGAATAGATTTTTTTAATTGTAGAATTTATATTAAAACTAAAGAGAACTTCTAAAATTAGCACCCTACTTGTTGGAACACGGTCCGAGCATGGAGTTGTGTGAGGAGAATTCTGAGTGCTTGTGAGAACACTCCAAGAAAGCAGACGGGTCTCAGATGTGTTTTTGTGCCCCTCCCATGTGTAGTGGATTTACTTCAGATTATTCTAATTGTTTTGAAATAAACTTCTTTGAGATCTGTTATCCACAAATGCTTGATTTGCATACCTACACATGCACCCAAATCCATAAAGTTGTATGAAAATTCCTTTCCTGAAAACAGATTGTAAGTGGGGAAAAGTTGAAGATGCTCAGATCTAGGTTACAACGTAAAAGTCCATGTCATACGATCTGGTATATAAATAGATGGCACACCCTGGCTACTATAACAACAAATGCTTACAGCAATACAAGAGTAAATAACAGGAAAGGAAAAGAAAAGGAAAGTGAATAATATCAAATATAGTTCAAGTTGGTTATTTCGAATCACATTAGTGCTTTGAACCTAAACCTCACTCTCACGTGGAATCATTTTTTTTCCGGCCTCTGCCTCACCCTATCTTCAGACATGAGTAATCACCCCGATTAAAAAATAATCACCAAGACTAAAGGGTCTTCTGTGATATCTGGCCTTGTGGGAACTGCTATGAGGAGCTGCAGCAACCTTAGGGTATTGAAATGTCAGGTCTTGTAGCAAACAGATAGAGCATGATGTATTCCCCAGACATCCTGAATCTTTTAACTTGTTGGCAGTTTTAACCTAATACAGAGTTCCATGAGTGGTGCTAGAGAATCACAGATATAGTGTCTCCCATATTCAAATGTGTGTTCCCCCTGCCAGAGGCCATATGTTCCACAATGTTTCTGAAATCCCAGCTGTTAGCTAAAATCACCTTAAAAGATCCAACAGGAAGCTCTAGATGGTGCTCATACTTGTAATATCAGCCCTTAGATGGCTAAGACAGGAGATCTGCAGAAGTTCCTGGCAACCTGATTTACAAAGTGAGTTCCAGACATCCTAGTTGACATAGTGAGTTCCAGACATCCTGGTTTACATAATGAATATCAGCCATCCTGAGCTACACAATGAAACACTGTCTCATTCTCTCTTCTGAAAGATGGGATGAATAGGTGAAAGAAGGGAGAATTGCATGTCCTTGTGGTGAAATAAATCAAGGAACTCCTTCTGCTGAAACACTGGGGCAGAACATAAGCATTATCTGAAATTGATAAATACAATTAAGTGCTAAACGACGATAAGATTGTTGTGTGTATTCTAGCAAGATTTTGCTGAAAGGACCCTGATATAGCTCGCTCTTGTGAGGCTATTCTTGGGCCTAGCAAACACAGAAGTGGATGCTCAGAGTCAGCTATTGGATGGAACACGGGGCCCCCAATGGAGGAGCTAGAGAAAGTACCCAAGGAGCTAAAGGGATCTGCAACCCTATAGGTGGAACAACAATATGAACTAACCAGTACCCCCCGGAGCTCGTGTCTCTAGCTGCATATGTATCAGAAGATGGCCTAGTTGGCCATCAGTGGAAAGAGAGACCCATTGGTCTTGCAAACTTTATATGCCCCAGTGCAGGGGAACGCCAGGGCCAAGAAGTGGGGTGGGGGGTGGGGAGAAAAGTGGTGCGGAGGGCATGGGGGACTTTTGGTATAGCATTGGAAATGTAAATGAAGAAAATAACTATTTTTTAAAAAGGGGGGAAAAAAGAAAAAAAAGAAGCTTACTGCATGATATGTAGCTTGTGCAAGACTTATGTTGCAAGATATCTGATCATGCTTAAAAAAAAAGAGTGTTGTGTGTATTATGCTTTAGTTAAGTCTTTATTATAAATATCTTGTTAATGTTTTCTGCAAATAATTACAAATATCAAAAGTGGTGATTGGCAGGCCTCAGCCTTCCTTGTCCCTAACAATCTTGAGTGTGGAATTGTCAACCTAGCAGCCACTTTACTGGCAACTGGCTACACTGGCAACATGGCAGCCAGCTTTTTTATACACTTTGAAAGTACTCTGTGGACACGTTAGTAGTTGCAGAGGACCCATTAGCACCACAACGGGAAAACCATTTGTGTTGTAAACATTCCAGACAAATTGGTTCTACTAATGTGGAGACAGGGGGTCAGGAGTTCAAGATAATCCTTAGCAACAAAGTGAGTGAAAGGGCAGCCTGGACACCATGGGATCTCATCTCAAAAAGAAAGAAAGAGGGATGAAGAGTTGACTGGAGGGTTAAGAACAGTAGCTGCTCTTTCATAGGTCCTGAGTTCAATTCCCAGTATCTGCGTGGTGGCTCACAGCCATCTACAACCATAGTTTCATGGGATCAGATGGCCTCTTCTGGTGTGTAGATAGATGTACATGCAGACAAAATATCCATATACATAAAATAAATGAATCTTTAAAAAAATAAGAAGGAAGGAAGGAGGGGTCCTTAAGTATGAGCAGCCTTGATAAATTCTAGATGAGCCTGTTTACCCAGCTCTGAGATTGATACACACACAGACATTCATTTACATAAACATCTTCTTTGATTGGTCCAAACACTTTTGTCACATCCCCTCTCTGGCTGCTTCACTCCATTTTCAAGAAAGACCCTGTTGCCTTGTGTGCCCCCTAGAGTTGCAATACTAGCTCAAATGAAAGCTTTCTCCAAATGGCCTTTTATAATCATGTTTGATCTGCATCATGAGCAGAGCAGACTGAGCTAGGGACATGAAGAGGCAGATGAGGCAGCAACCATAAAGATGGTGGCTGAGGTATAAGTGGTAACTAACTACAGCAGTAATGGTGACTTGAGTGCAGCTGAAGGCCAGAGAGTGGCCATTATGGAAAGAAGGAGCAGAAACATCAGGAAAACAGGGGCTGATAGAGTCACAGCAATGGTAAGAGAAGGAGGAACACTGAAGCTAAAGAAAGAAAGAAGGCTATGAAGAGACAGAGAAGAGAAGGGGTGGCCTCTGGTTACTAAGAGTTCTTAGGAGGGGCCAAGCATGAAGGGCTAAAGGCTAGAGAACTGTACTATGGGCCACTGTCAGAGGCTGAGGGTCCTGACAGTGAAAGGCCTGAAAGCTCTAACCCTGGATGTCCAAGACACTACCATTGGTTGATGTAGAATTGAGGGTCCCAGAATTCACGTCTCATTTTAGATCAGTATTGGTTGCTTGCTGCTGTCTGCTGCTGACCCTGACTCCTGTTGAAAGCTAAGGACTACAATAGCTGTAAAGTTCCAGGAATGCTAGGGATTATAGCCTCATCCCTAAGCCTCCGTGTATCTCATACAGAGCTGGAAACATCTCCTAAAGACTTGAATTGTTGTCTGATGCCTTTAGTTGTTGAGAGCCATACCAAACCAAAGCTTTCTCAGAGGTCTTGGTGAAAGGACAAAAAAGAGCCTAGTTCTGGGTCCTTGCCCAAAGGCAGACTTAGCAAGAGCCAGTCTGAAGCTGGGGTCAGGACCTCAAAGATATTAAGGTTCCTGTGAATTTTTCTTTTTCCCCTGAAGAGACTAGCATTATCAGTCCCAAAACCATGTGCTCTGTCTCTAAGGCCCGGGAGATATTCTGTATTCTCTTTGAGCAACATTGCTTGATGCAATTTATGCTGGCTTGATCCCATTCCTCCCATTAAAACTGTACATAAGATGCTGTGCTTCTTAATAAACTTATTTGGTATCCGTTATAGCTTATGCAAGACTTCCTATGTTAAGCCCCAAACTTTCCTGTCCTCTTATATCCTCATCTCTTGGTCGCCATCCCCTTAGGACCTGATCACTAAAGAACAACCCATGGATCCAGGTCATTTCGCCTTAGAGATCAGAGCTGTAAGCCTAATATTAGTACAGTCCCTAGGCTTTGGCAACCAAAAGCCTTTGACTGTCAGCACTGGAAGACCATCTCCTCACCTACTATAATGTATACCCTAGTACAAAAGGATCCTAAACAGTTGTTCATAGTAACGGTGCTTTTCTGAGAGCTGCAGGCCTCATATGTAGTACTTATATGGATGTAATATCAGCCATGCTAAAGCATAAATACATAAATACACCCCCAACAAATGCTGAAGATGGAGAGAGTTGGAGGTGCCATGAATCTGCCTTCATGTCTCTGTAGCACTGTCCTTTATGTGAGAACAACTCTGCAGACCTAAAAGCCCTGCATCCTATGCAGAGCAGAGCCTGGAAAGTTACAGCAAAGTCAATAGTATGCCATTGAAAGACATTGCCTGCTACACTCAAATATGAAGTGATCCAAAGCAGAGTGCTACAGAGGTTTAAAAAAATCAATAAAATGTGGGACAAAGGCCTTAAGGCATAACTGAAGACTTTGAACAGCTAGTGGACGAAATAAGAAGACAATATATGGCTTCTACATTATAATGACAGGGACTCACCTGCTACATGAAAGAGGGCAGATGTGCCTAAGGAGCTTGGGTAATTGCACCATACACACGAGTCCATGTAGGAACATAGAACTGTAATGCTCTGAGAGTGAATTCTGAAAAACTGGACTGGGGGGTATTGGGTATAGGGGCTTTAAAATGAGGGAGGGAGGAATTGGGGTTAGTGTCTGGAATGTGGGATTCTGACTAATGGAGATCAGGCACTGGACCATGAAACTGAATGACTAGGGTACTCAGTTCTGGAACATGGGACTCTGAGTGATGATGGAGTTTGCCTGCTGTAACATGGACCTGGGAGGGGTTGGGGCTGACATTGCTGTAAGGGATTGAGATGAGTGCTCGAACATTGAACTGTGAGGAATAGTAGTAGTTCTAGACCATAGTACTGTGACAGATATTGGTGGTTTCTAGAACTTGGAGCTACGATGGATACTGGTAGATTGTAGAACATGGAGCTATGAGGGGTATGAGTGGGTGCTAAAACATGGAGCTGGAAAAGCTAAGAGGAAGGTTCCAGAACCTGTAAATGGCTAGGCAGTTTCTGTAACAGTTGTCTTTGAAGTGTGAGGTTGCCTCATAAGACCCTAATTACCTTCCCCGGGACTCCTCTCTCCAAAGCACTTGTATTAGGTTGCAGCCACATGGAATCCCTAGTCCATTGTGTCTGTCACTTCTAGAGGCTGCTTTTCTGCCCTAATCTGTGTTAACTCAGTCACAAAAGAACATGCATGGTATGTATTCACTGATAAGTGGATATTAGCCCAAAAGTTCAGAATATCCAAGATTCAATCACAGACCATATGAAGCCCAAGAAGAAGGAAGACCAAAATGTGGATGACAAATACAGAGGCAAATGCTCGCAGCCAACCATTGGACTGAGCACAGTCCAATGAAGGAGTTGGAGAAGGGATTGAAAGAGATGAGAGGGGTTGCAGCCCCATGGAGGGAACAACAGCATCAACCGGCCAGACCACCCTCTGGAACTCCCAGCAACTGTACCACAAACCAAAGAGTACACATGGAGGGACCCATGGCTCCAGCCGCATATGTGGCAAAGGATGGCCTTGTTAGACATCAGTGGGAGGAGAGGCCCTTGGGCCTGAGGGGGTTCGATGCTCCAGTGTAGGGAAATACCAGGGAGGGAAGATGAGAGTGGGGGGGCACCCTCATAGAGGCAGGGAGGGGAGGGGAGGGGAGGGGGGTTTCTGAAGAGGAGACCTGGAAAAGGGAAAACATTTTAAATGTAAATAAGGAAAATATCCAATAAAAGAAAGGCATGTGCCACAAAAAAAAAGAAAGGAAAGGAAAGGAAAGGAAAGGAAAGGAAAGGAAAGGAAAGGAAAGGAAAGGAAAGGAAAGGAAAGGAAAGGAAAGGAAAGGAAAGGAAAGGAAAGGAAAGGAAAGGAAAGGAAAGGAAAGGAAAAATACAAGTACATGACTTGCCTCTGCCCTCAAACCTCTTACATGTCCCCTATCCTCCATGTTCTCTCTCAAACTCATGGCCTCTTTTTCTTTAATTATTATTACTACTACACACACACACACACAAAATCACATTCCAATCTTCTGAGTCTATGTTGCTTGTATGTATATGTTTTGGAGGTGACCATTTGGTATTGAAAAGCCAGCTCAGATCCAGCTCAATTCTTCTGAGTTCTGAACTTCAACTTTGGGGATGCAAACAAGAGCAAATGCAATAGCTTAGATTGCTTGCCCTGACCATGCCTGGTACTGGGGATTTCATAAGACAGTGTATGAGTCTTGGGGAAAGCACTGTCACACCAAGTAACCTAACTTCATTTAACATATGCATATGTATGTATGTACATATGTTTGCATATTTCTTTTTTTATTTAGTATATATTATAGGCATGTATTATATAGCTCATATATAATTTGGGTAAGTATGAAATAGCAAGATTCCTTGTAGATTTTTCAAAGTTGAGGGAGCTAAAGCCTCTCCCCCACTTCCCTCTTTATATCATTTGACTCGTGCTGTTCCTCTCTCAAGAGCCCATTCCACAATCCTATTTAACATTCCTGGTTTCTATGGTTACTATGGTTACATGCTCACATCTAAAGATCTGGAGCTAGGAACCACAAATTAGAGAACATGTGGCACTTGAATCTCTGGGTCTGGGTCATCTTACTAAAAATATTTTCTAGTTACACTCACTTATGAGCAAACTTCATGGTTTCATTTTTTCTTTACAGCTGAATAGGCTGCCTGCAATCATCTCCATATGTTACAAAGAGAAGCTTCTTAGGTAAGGAATGAAAGGCACACTTACTTATAGATATGAGAGTACGTTTCTATACATTATCCTATTGGATAATTGTACAGCAGTTTTGACTCAGTCATCAGTTGAAGAACATGTAAGGTCATTCATTCTCTGGCTATTGTTAATAGGATGGCAATGACCATTAGCTAAGCAAGTATTTATGAAATAGGACATGAGTCCTCTGAAAATATGCCATCTTGTGGTGTAACTGAGTTGAATAATTAATCTTTTTTTAGTTTTTTGAGATTTCCCACACTGATATCCACAGTGGCTACACCAGTTTGCCATCTCACCAAGAGTTAATGAGGGTTCCCTTTCTCCATATCCTTGCTGATACTTGTCAGTTGTTTTCCTGAAGTTGACCATTGTGACTAGAAGAGGGAATTTCAAAGTAGTTTTAATTCTCATTTCCCTAATTATTAAGGATGTTGAATACTTTTTGAGATATTTCTTGGCCATTTTTGTTCCTTCTTGGGGGGAAACTCTGTTCAGAGACAAGTTCATTTTTAATTTGGGTTGTTTGTTTTGTTGACTTTGTTTTTTCTTTTTTCTTTTTCTTTTATTTTTTTTTCTCTTTATATATTCTAGATATTAATCCCCTATCAAATGTACACCTGGCAAAGATTTTTTTCTCTGGGCTTCTTCCTTACCTGATTGATTGATTTGTTGTACAAACCCTTTTTACTTTCATGAGATCCTGTTTGTTCACTATTGGTGTGAACAATGGTTCAGACAAATTAAGTCCTAGTCAGAAAGCTCTTTTCTATACCCATCCCTTGTAGGACACTGCCTATGTTTCCTTTAGCAGTTTTGACATTGTGAGAGGCACACTAAGCGTTTTGACCCATTTGAAGTTGATTTTGTGTAAAGTATGGACTTCCAATTTTTCCAGCACTATTTATTTGAGGATGCTGTCTTTCTTCAGTGTATGTTTTTTGGCAAGGTTGTTAAATATTAAACAGCTGCTTATTTTTCTGTTCTTCTATCTTGTTCCATTGGTCTACATGTCTGTTTCCATGCTAATACTATACCGTGTTTTTATCTCTTGAAATCTAGACTAGTAATTCCACAAACATTGTTCTTTTTGCTCAAGATTGCTTTGGCTATCTATGATCTTTTGTGGTTCCATATGAATTTTAGAATATTTTTTTTCTATTTCTGTGAATAAAGTTGTGAGGATTTTTTTGTTATTGAGATTACATAGAAGCTGTAAATTACTTTTCATAGAATGGCTACTTTTCATGATATTAATTCTATCAGTCAATGTGCAGCAGAGGGCTTTCAAAATGCTAGACACTTCCTCAATCTCTATCTTCAGAGATTTAAACTTTTCATTGTAGAGGTCTTAGGTTTACTTCTAGATGTTTTCCTTTCTTTGGGGCTAGTATGCATTTTAGTGTGTCCATGGTCACTTCTCAGCATGTCTGTTGTAATACATACAAGGACTATTGATTTTGTATTCTACCACTTTAATAAAAGTGTTCACCATTTCTAGAAGTCTGGTACCATTTTTGGAATCTCTTCTATATAATATCACACCATATACAATTAGGAATAATTTGACTTTTTTGCTATTTGTACTCCTTTAATTTTCTTCTCATATTGCTTTATTCCAGATTATGTTTCAAGTACTATATTAAAAAAGAGTAGAGACAGTGGATACCCCTTTCTCATTTCTGATTTTAATGTTGCTTCAAGATTTCTCCACTTAGGATCATGTTGGGTGTGAGTTTGTAATATATAGCCTTCATTATGCTGAAGTATATCCCTTCTATTCCTACTGTGTCTAGGACTTTTTCCACATAGCCAAGTTGGATTTTGTCTGAGGTCTTTTCTGTTTCTATTGAGATGATTGTGCAATTTTTTGTCATTAAGCCCATTTGTGTGGTTTATTACATTTTTGTTGCTTTATTTAGTTGTACCAGCCCTGTATCTCTAGGTTAAAATCAACCTGGATCATAGTGGATGATCTCTCTCCAGCCCCCAGTACTCTCTGTAGCACTAGCTTGGTGAACATGATTTCTTTTAGCCCATTTGTGTCATGGAAAGTTTTTATCTTTCCTTCAACTATGGCAAATAGTTTTACTGCTTCTGGTAATCTAGGTTGGCACTCGTGATATTTTAGAACTTGGAGTGCATTGTCCCTGGCTCATCTAGCTTTAGGGTTTCCATTTTGAAAAAAAGAAAAGTTGCTGCTCTGACGGATTTGCCTTGTATGTGATGTGTATGGTTTTTCCTATCAGAGCTTTCAATACTCTTGCTTTATCCTGTGTATTCAGTGCTTTAGCTATGATATGCAATAGAGTTTCTTTATTTTTTTTATCTTGTCTGTCTGGTGTTCTGTGTGCTTCTTGTATCTGTATGTGTATTGCTTTCTTTAGTTTGGGGAAATTTTCTTCTTTGATTAGTGACCTGAGATTCTTCTCCTTCACTCATGCCTATAATTTGAAGAATTTGGTCTTTTCACAAAGCCCTGTCATTCCTGCATAGCCTTTTTTCTAGGTCTTTCTTTTTTTCATTTTCTTTGCTTGAGTGGTCTAGTTCCTTTACTTTATCTTTGAGTCCTGATATTCTTGTCTTCTGCTTGATCCATTCTTCTGCTTGTAAGGCTTGCCCTGGGTTTTTTTAATTGGGTTGTCGAGCTTTTCAATCACACCTTCATTTCATCTTGAGTTTTCTTAGGTATTTCTACATCCTTACTGAATTCAGTTTTCAAGTCCTGGGTTGTTTTGTCATTTCCATCAACCTAGGTTTGTGTTTCCTGGGCATCTCTCGGGCATTTATTCTCTTTAACTTTCTTGATCTGTTTCTTGGTGTCATCCTTAAACTTCTTAATTCTGTGATTATGTTTATGATTGTATTTTTTACGTTCCTGATCTTGGGGGCGGGGGGGCTCAACTAGGTATTTCTCTCCTGAAAAACATTTCTGTAAGACTGATAGATTTTGTAAGGGATGTGCTTATTATCTTAACCTTCCATGGTGTTTGTGGGTTTGCAATGAGACCTGGGCATTTGGACTTATTTTCTTGGTTGTAAGTCTAATGTGGACACAAAAGACTAGCATTAAGGATATGCCACCCAGCCCAAATCTGAAGGATGGGTATGGCATAGGTAGGGCTTACCTGTCTGAGCCAGGACCCTAGTTACAAGCCTAGGGAAGGTATGGGGATTAAAGAAATTGAAGGCAGAGAAGGTCAGGTGAATTCACCAAGTTGGGCTGGTACAGAGGATATGAGGTCTGGGACAGGCCTGGAAGTTAGGCATGGTGGGCTTCGATAAGATCAAGAGGGTACTTGAATTGGTATGGTATACAGGTATCAACCTGGCACGAGCCTTGGGTTGAGGAGAGTATAGGCAGGACTCCCCAGACTAGACCAGGGATGTGAGAAAATCTGAACTAAATCTGAAGATTGTGGAGGGTCGAGGAGAGGTAATTCAGACAGGCAGACCTAGCAAGCTGGGAGGAATTACAGATATACAGGCCAGACTGTGTCTGGAGATTGGTTACAGCACAGGCAGAATAAAGTTAGGAAGCCATGGGGCACTGGACTGGTGCACAAGATCAGAACTAGCTTTTAAACCAAATGCTACATAAATGCATAAGCCAAATACAAAAGGACCTGAACAGTGAAGCCAGGCCTCACAAAGAAACTGCCTAACTTTGCCTCTGTTTGATAAGGGGGTAAAGGAAAAAACCTTTGTGTTCCTAGCCAAAAGGAACCCAAGGTGGATGTCTGGAAAATATATTATCTCCTTTATGCTGTGAACTCCTTTTCATTAAGACTGTCTAAGCCTTTTTTAAAATGTGATTTTATTCAGACTGCTGAACTTTAGCTGTGGCAGAATTTTTAGTATGCTATGCTGAGGAATTCTCCAAGGCCAAGGCCCAGTTAGAGATCAAAGTATGAGAGTCAGAAGGGCTGCTCCAACTTTGTTCTTCCTTGCTTTCAGGGAGGACAACTTTACAAGGATAAGAAATATGACACTGAGGAACTGCCAATAAGCTCTACCTCCACTATAGAGTCAGAGCTATAAATAACCCAAGGGATGTCCTGAAGTGGTTTCATCCTATCCTGATATTAAAGACCTATGGAAACCCTGGCTAAGCCTTTGTCTCCTCAATTCCATGTGGGTCAGTGGCACATACCAAAAAAAAAAAAAAAAATGGTGTGGGTAGTGCTCAGGGGTCAGGATATCTGGGCTCAGAACTCAGGACCTGTCTCAACCATCTATAGGTACTCTAGGGACATGTGTTTGTTTATTGAGCTAGCTTCATGTCAGGTTCTGTTCAAGGCACTGGCCTCAACATTGATGAACAGGCATGATAAGGGGGCTCCTACACAGAACAGATGAGGCAAGGCCAGGAACCAGATCGCAGCTACAGATAGCAGAAAGAGTTGTCCAGGAAGTAGTGACAACAATATATAGGGAGAATGAGTGGGCAGATCAGTTGGCTCACCCCAGGTCTTGCTCCCTCAGGGCAGTGACATCAGACAGCAGCAATGTAGGCTGAGGGTGCCTGTCTAGAGAGTCTAGAGACCTCTAGTTCTGGAGAAATAACTGGGATCCAGACATAGGGAATCTTCTGAGTCCCCACATGTTAAGTCCTAGAGCAACCCAGGAAAACTACAGTGTTGACCTCACTTCTGGACACAACCCCTGCCCAGGGGAACTTACACCCACAGAGGAACTCTACAGAATTCTAGAAGCTCAAAAATTATAGAAGCATAAACCAAACCATAACTGTTCTAACACTTCTACAAATTTCTTTTCCTTCTTAACCTAGGGACAAACCTACCAAGGGAAAGGTTTGGATTTCACAAGTTGTTACATAGATAATTTTTATTTGCAAGTTACACTAGTGTCTTAAAATAGAAAATTTCTTTCAGTCCACAAAATATAAATCAAGTCAGATTAAAAATCTTGTATCATAAAAAATTAATAAGCTTGCAATCAATGTATAATAAGTTCTCTGATCATACAGGAATCAAATGCTAACTATATAACTGAAAGAAGACAGAAAAAGTGCTGAAGTTTACAAATTAAACAGCATATATCTAAGCCAGGCATGGTAGCACATACCTCTAGCCTCAGCTACTCAAGGAGGCTGAGACCAGAAGATCACCTGAGCCCAAGAGTTTGAGGTCAGTCTGGCCAATATATCATTACTCTGTCCCCTCAAAAAAAAAATAACAAGAAGATAAATAACAAAGTAAATAATACATTGAAAAATTTTAAAGAGAAAATAAATGAAACTGAACCACAAAGATCAAAATCTGTAGGATGAAGCTAAAGGAATGATAAGAAGATATGAGTACAGTCACTTAGGAAAACACTTGATACAGAGATATAAGTATGCCCCCAATGTATGTCCTAACATAAATCAATCTAGTGTAGTGATAACCTAATACAGACAAATCAAATGATCACAGGGGCTGATGCAGAAAAGTACACTCAAAACTCAATACCCTACGATGGGAGGAAATCGCAATACAACTGGAAAATAAAGAGATGTCCCCTGTCTTATAAGCAGCATCTACAGAACAAGTGATGTCCCCTTAATGGTGGAAGCTGGAAGTCCTTCCTGTGTGGTCAGAGAGCACAGCAAAGATGCCCACTCCCACTCTCACCACCTGTCTTAGTTAGGGTCTCTATTGCTGTGAAGAGACACCAAGACCAAGGTAAGTCTTAAAAGGGACAACATTTAATTGGGGCTGGCTTACAGGTTCAAAGATTCAGTCCATAATTATCAAAGCAGGAAGAATGGCAGCATCCAGGCATTCACAGTGCTGGAAAAGGAGCCAAGAGTTCTACATCTTGTTCAGAAGTGAACCCAGAGAAGACTGGCATCCTCAGGCAGTTAGGAGGACACTCTCAAAGCCCACCTCCACAGTAACACACTTTCTCCAACAAGGCCACACTTCCTAATAGTGCCACTCCCTAGGCCAGGTATATTCAAACTACCACACTATCTTATTACCTTATTCTGGCTACTGTAAAGAGACAAACAAACAAAAAAACCCAAACAAACAAAAAATGCAAAAGCAAAACCAGAAATTAAAGGGATTCCAATTAGAAAGGAAAACATAAAAACACCCCCCAGTACATATGCTATGGTGATCTGTCTTTAAAATCTCAAGAATATTATTTTTAAAAGTACACCCATGAGATCAGAAAAATGGCAGTACACAAAAGTAACCCAGAAAGTCGTAGGGCCTGTGCAGTGATTTTAAGATAGATAGATAGATAGATAGATAGATAGATAGATAGATAGATAGATAGATAGATTAGATCAAGAGATACACTATGTTTACGGACTATAAGAGCACATAACTGGACAGAGCCGTTGAGGCAGCACCCTTTTGGGGCCGCAGACATCCGGCACCCTCCCAGCCAGAGGACAGTGGTCGCGCCCTGCACGGGAGCCCTCTGCCTCAGGAGAAGGAAGCGCCATCTTGGATCCGGGACTTGGCCGAAATTAGGAACTTAGTCTGCACAGGTGAGAGTGTGCACCACAGAGGCAGACAGCTTCTGGGACAGGCAGGAGCCACAGAGCCGCTGAGGCAGCACCCTTTTGGGGCCGCAGACATCTGGCACCCTCCCAGCCGGAGGACAGTGGTCCACCCTGCACGGGAGCCCTCTGCCTCAGGAGCAGGGAGCGCCATCTTAGATCCGGGACTCCACCGAACTTAGGAACTTAGTCTGCACAGGTGAGAGTGTGCACCACAGAAGCTGACAGCTTCTGTGACCTGCCAAAGCAACACAGCATCCGGGAAAGGTCCTGTTTTGGGCCTTCTTCTTCTGCCAGGAGGAGGTCCAAACACCAGATATCTGTGCACCTTCCCTGTAAGAGGAGAACTTGTCAGCAGAGAGTGCTCTAACCACTGAAACTCAGAGGAGAGAGCCTGTCTCCCAGGTCTGCTGATAGATGGTAATCAGAATCACCAGAAGAACAATCTCTAAACAGAGACAACTATAACAACCCCAGAGATTACCAGATGGCAAAAGGTAAACGTAAGAATCTTACTAACAGAATCCAAGACCACTCACCATCATCAGAACCCAACACTCCCACTTCGCCCAGTCCAGGGCACCCCAACACACCTGAAAAGCTAGACCTGGATTTAAAAACATATCTCATGATGATGGTAGAGGACATCAAGAAGGACTTTAATAACTCACTTAAAGAATTACAGGAGAACATTGCTAAAGAGTTACAAGTCCTTAAAGAAAAACAGGATAACATAATCAAACAGGTAGAAGTCCTTAAAGAAAAACAGGAAAACACATCCAAACAGATGATGGAAATGAACAAAACCATACTAGACCTAGAAAGGGAAGTAGACACAATAAAGAAAACCCAAAATGAGGCAACACTGGAGATAGAAACCCGAGGAAAGAAATCTGGAACCATAGATGCAAGCATCAGCAACAGAATACAAGAGATGGAAGAGAGAATCTCAGGTGCAGAAGATTCCATAGAGAACATCGGCACAACAATCAAGGAAAATGTAAAATGCAAAAAGATCCTAACTCAAAACATCCAGGAAATCCAGGACACAATGAGAAGACCAAACCTACGGATAATAGGAGTGGATGAGAATGAAGATTTTCAACTCAAAGGACCAGCAAACATCTTCAACAAAATTATAGAAGAAAACTTCCCAAATCTAAAGAAAGAGATGACCATGAACATACAAGAAGCCAACAGAACTCCAAATAGACTGGACCAGAAAAGAAATACCTCCCGACACATAATAATCAGAACAACAAATGCACTAAATAAAGATAGAATACTAAAAGCAGTAAGAGAAAAAGGCCAAGTAACATATAAAGGCAAGCCTATCAGAATTACACCAGATTTTTCACCAGAGACTATGAAAGCCAGAAGATCCTGGACAGATGTTATACAGAAACGAAGAGAACACAAATTCCAGCCCAGGCTACTATACCCAGCCAAACTCTCAATTACCCTAGATGGAGAAACAAAAGTATTCCATGACAAAACCAAATTCACACATTATCTCTCCACAAATCCAGCCCTTCAAAGGATAATAACAGAAAAAAACAAATACAAGGACGGGAACCAAGCCCTAGAAAAAACAAGAAGGTAATCCCTCAACAAACCTAAAAGAAGACAGCCACAAGAACAGAATGCCAACTTTAACAACAAAAATAAGAGGAAGCAACAATTACTTTTCCTTAATATCTCTTAATATCAATGGACTCAACTCACCAATAAAAAGACATAGACTAACAAACTGGCTACACAAACAAGACCCAACATTTTGCTGCTTACAGGAAACTCATCTCAGAGAAAAAGATAGACACTACCTCAGAATGAAAGGCTGGAAAACAATTTTCCAAGCAAATGGTATGAAGAAACAAGCTGGAGTAGCCATTCTAATATCTGATAAGATTGACTTCCAACCCAAAGTCATCAAAAAAGACAGGGAGGGGCACTTCATACTCATCAAAGGTAAAATCCTACAAGAGGAACTATCAATTCTGAATATCTATGCTCCAAATACAAAGGCAGCCACATTCATTAAAGAAACTTTAGTAAATCTCAAAGCACACATTGCACCTCATACAATAATAGTGGGAGACTTCAACACACCACTTTCACCAATGGACAGATCATGGAAACAGAAACTAAACAGGGACACAGTGAAACTAACAGAAGTTATGAATCAACTGGATATGGCAGATATCTACAGAACATTCTATCCTAAAACAAAGGATATACCTTCTTCTCATCACCTCATGGTACCTTCTCCAAAATTGACCACATAATTGGTCACAAAACAGGCCTCAATAGATACAAAAATATTGAAATTGTCCCATGCATCCTATCAGATCACCATGGACTAAGGGTGATCTTCAATAACAAAATAAATAATAGAAAGCCAACATTCACGTGGAAACTGAACAACACTCTTCTCAATGATACCTTGGTCAAGGAAGGAATAAAGAAAGAAATTAAGGACTTTTTAGAGTTCAATGAAAATGAAGCCACAACATACCCAAACTTATGGGACGCAATGAAAGCATTTCTAAGAGGAAAACTCATAGCTCTGAGTGCCTCCAAAAAGAAACTAGAGAGAGCACAAATTAGCAGCTTGACAACACACCTAAAAGCACTAGAACAAAAGGAAGCAAATTCACCCAAGAGGAGTAGACCGCAGGAAATAATCAAACTCAGGGGCGAAATCAACCAAGTGGAAACAAGAAGAACTATTCAAAGAATCAACCAATCAAGGAGCTGGTTCTTTGAGAAAATCAACAAGATAGATAAACCCTTAGCCAGACTCACTAGAGGGCACAGGGAAAGCATCCTAATTAACAAAATCAGAAATGAAAAAGGAGACATAACAACAGATCCTGAAGACATCCAAAACACCATCAGATCCTTCTACAAAAGGCTATACTCAACAAAACTGGAGAACCTGGATGAAATGGAGAAGTTCCTAGACAGATACCAGGTACCAAAGTTGAATCAAGATCAGGTTAATGATCTAAACAGCCCTATATCCCCCAAAGAAATAGAAGCAGTCATTAATAGTTTCCCAACCAAAAAGAGCCCAGGACCAGATGGGTTTAGTGCAGAGTTCTATCAGACCTTCAAAGAAGATCTAATCCCAGTTCTTCACAAACTATTCCACAAAATAGAAACAGAAGGTACTCTACCCAACTCATTCTATGAAGCCACAATTACTCTGATACCTAAACCACAAAAAGACCCAACAAAGATAGAAAACTTCAGACCAATATCCCTTATGAATATTGATGCAAAAATCCTCAATAAAGTTCTTGCTAACCGAATCCAAGAACACATCAAAACAATCATCCATCCTGACCAAGTAGGTTTCATCCCAGGGATGCAGGGATGGTTCAATATATGGAAATCCATCAACGTAATTCAGTATATAAACAAACTCAAAGACAAAAACCACATGATCATCTCGTTAGATGCGGAAAAAGCATTTGACCAGATCCAACACCCATTCATGATAAAAGTCTTGGAAAGATCAGGAATTCAAGGCCCATACCTAAACATGATAAAAACAATCTACAGCAAACCAGTAGCGAACATCAAAGTAAATGGTGAGAAGCTTGAAGCAATCCCTCTAAAATCAGGGACTAGACAAGGCTGTCCACTTTCTCCATACCTATTCAACATTATACTTGAATTCCTAGCCAGAGCAATTCGACAACAAAAGGAGATCAAAGGGATACAAATTGGCAAAGATGAAGTCAAAATATCACTTTTTGCAGATGATATGATAGTATATATAAGTGACCCTAAAAATTCCACCAGAGAACTCCTAAACCTGATAAACACCTTCGGTGAAGTAGCTGGATATAAAATTAACTCAAACAAATCAATGGCCTTTCTCTACACAAAGAATAAACAGGCTGAGAAAGAAATTAGGGAAACAACACCCTTCTCAATAGTCACAAATAATATAAAATATCTTGGTGTGACTCTAACTAAGGAAGTGAAAGATCTGTATAATAAAAATTTCAAGTCTCTGAAGAAAGAAATTATAGAAGATCTCAGAAAATGGAAAGATCTCCCATGCTCATGGATTGGCAGGATCAACATTGTAAAAATGGCTATCTTGCCAAAAGCAATCTACAGATTCAATGCAATCCCCATCAAAATTCCAACTCAATTCTTAACGAATTAGAAAGTGCAATCTGCAAATTCATCTGGAATAACAAAAAACCTAGGATAGCAAAAACTCTTCTCAAGAATAAAAGAACCTCTGGTGGAATCACCATGCGGGACCTAAAGCTTTACTACAGAGCAATTGTGATAAAAACTGCGTGGTACTGGTATAGTGACAGACAAGTAGACCAATGGAATAGAATTGAAGACCCAGAAATGAACCCATACACCTACGGTCACTTGATCTTTGACAAGGGAGCTAAAACCATCCAGTGGAAGAAAGACAGCATTTTCAACAAATGGTGCTGGCACAACTGGTTGTTAACATGTATAAGAATGCGAATCGTTCCATTCCTATCTCCTTGTACTAAGGTCAAGTCTAAGTGGATCAAGGAACTTCACATAAAATCAGAGACACTGAAACTTATAGAGGAGAAAGTGGGGAAAAGCCTAGAAGATATGGGCACAGGGGAAAAATTCTTGAATAGAACAGCAATGGCTTGTGCTGTAAGATCGAGAATTGACAAGTGGGACCTCATGAAACTGCAAAGCTTCAGCAAGGCAAAAGAAACCATCAATAAGACAAAAAAACCACCAACCGATTGGGAAAGGATCTTTACCTATCCTAAATCAGATAAGGGACTAATATGCAATATATATAAAGAACTCAAGAAGGTGGACTCCAGAAAATCAAATAACCCCATTAAAAAATGGGGCTCAGAACTGAACAAAGAATTCTCACCTGAGGAATACCGAATGGAAGAGAAGCACCTGAAAAAATGTTCAACATCCTTAATCATCAGGGAAATGCAACTCAAAACAACCCTGAGATTCCACCTCACACCAGTCAGAATGGCTAAGATCAAAAATTCAGGTGACCGCAGATGCTGGCGAGGATGTGGAGAAAGAGGAACACTCCTCCATTGTTGGTGGGAGTGCAAGCTTGTACAACCACTCTGGAAATCAGTCTGGCGGTTCCTCAGAAAATTGGACATAGTACTACCAGAGGATCCAGCAATACCTCTCCTGGGCATATATCCAGAAGATGTCCCAACCGGTAAGAAGGACACATGCTCCACTATGTTCATAGCAGCCTTATTTATAATAGCCAGAAGCTGGAAAGAACCCAGATGCCCCTCAACAGATGAATGGATACAGAAATTATGGTACATTTACGCAATGGAGTACTACTCAGCTATTAAAAAGAATGAATTTATGAAATTCCTAGCCAAATGGATGGACCTGGAGGGCATCATCTTGAGTGAGGTAACACAATCACAAAGGAACTCACACAATATGTATTCACTGATAAGTGGATATTATCCCAAAACTTAGGATACCCAAGATACAAGATACAATTTGCTAAACGCATGCAACTCAAGAAGAATGAAGACCAACGTGTGGACACTATGCCCCTTCTTAGAAATGGGAACAAAACACCCATGGAAGGAGTTACAGAGACAAAGTTTGGAGCTGTGATGAAAGGATGGACCATCTAGAGACTGCCATATCCAGGGATCCATCCCATAATCAGCTTCCAAACGCTGACACCATTGCATACACTAGCAAGATGTTGCTGAAAGGACCCAAATATAGCTGTCTCTTGTGAGACTATGCCGGGTCCTAGCAAACACAGAAGTGGATGCTCACAGTCAGCTATTGAATGTATCACAGGGCTCCCAATGGAGAAGCTAGAGAAAGTACCCAAGGAGCTAAAGGGATCTGCAACCCTATAGGGGGAACAACATGATGAACTAACCAGTACCCCGGAGCTCTTGTCTCTAGCTGCATATGTCTGCCATCACTGGAAAGAGAGGCCCATTGGACTTGCAACCTTTATATGCCCCAATATAGGGGAATTCCAGGGCCAAAAGAATGGGAATGGGTGGGTAGGGAAGTGGGGGGGGGAGTATGGGGGACTTTTGGGATTGCATTGGAAATGTAATTGAGGAAAATATGTAATTAAAAAATATTAAAAATTTAAAAAAAAGATTAGTCATAAAAAAAGAGCACATAAGTGTACATGGAACAAGAATGGTCACTGTACTGAACAACTTTGGGGAGGTACAGCAAGTGAGAAATGTTCTCTCCAGTATGAAGACAGAATACACCTGCCATCATCAAGACAGTGTGGGAAGATATGAACAGGCACTTAACCAATGTGCTGAGACAGGGAATCCAGAAATATGCCCCACAAAAAATGCCAATGGCTTTTTAATTTTTTTAGATTTATGTATTTTATATACATGGATGTTGTACTTGCATGTATGTCTGTGCACCATGTATATGCCTGGTATATGGAAACAAAAAAGGGAGGTGGGATCAGATCCCTTGGAACCGGTGTTGTGAGTCTCCATGTGAATTTTGGGAACTAAACCCAGGTCTTCTGCAGCAACAACAAATGCTCTTAACCACTGAGCCATCTCTTCAGCCCCTCCAATCACATTTTAAAAATTACGCATGAAAAAAGCAGTTCAGAAAAGGAGAGAAAGCTTTCTCAATAAACGCTGCTGGGGTCATTCGGCATCCTGGAACCTGAAAATGGGCATCTGAAACTCGCACAGATTCAAGAAGCAGCTCAAAGCTAAAACTTTAAATATTTTAAGTAACTACAACTGAGCAATAAGTTCTTAAACATAACACTAAAGTCATGATCCATAAGACCCACAAACTTCATAAACCACTCTAGAAGAAAGTATTTGCAAAATGTACATCCAACAAAGCCTTTATATCCCGAGTATATAAGTACCCAAATGCCAACATTAAAAATTCAATTACAAAGTACATAAATGACAACATGCAAACACCTCACGAAGCTTTTCTGGTCCTCTCACAACCTCTCTTGTTTTTGTCAGTGCCCATGATTCAGCAACTATTTGTGGGCAGTTGCTTTTCCTACCTAGAATCCGTAGGAATTACTCATTTCCAATTTGGCTAAATAAAACTGAGTTTATCAAAGCATTCAACAAACTGACCCGACCATGAGCAATGGTAGACCATAGAACACAGGCACGGTAGTTACCTCAAATATGATCAGAGTATAAACCCCTGCAAGGATGGCCACCGCACTGGCCACTTGTGCTTCAACACTTGCCCCAAGGAACTGATGGGCCAGCAAAAGAGGAACGAGGCGAGTCTGTTGGAGAGAGGCCTGGATGCTGATGGAAACAGCCTCCCTGCAAAATAAATCAAATCCCTTGAGGTTGGTCAGGGACACTAAGGGAATATTTAGTATACCTCCTCAGTACCCTTTCTAGCAAGTTATTCAGCCCAATGCACAACCTCACAGACAGAAAAGCCCTGAGTACAGACCTGTGACACAGGGCACAAGCCTTTCTGGGCCACTCAACAAGAGCTCTTTAGCCTTTTGCAAGTGCCAGTCCAAAAATTAGCCTGCAAAAATGGCAGCAGATTTAGCCCCTCATTTTCTTCATCCTTGTCAGCACAGGAGCACTCCAGCTGCTAATACAGAGTATCACTAGCTACTTAAACTTGGGTCTCCTATAGTATTGAACTGAGCCTAAAATGGCAGGCCTGAGGATAATCAAGTGCGACATGCAGGAAAAGGAGCTCTTTTGTCACTCAGTAATAACTCTGTTGAACCTAGTAGCGTCCATTCCTGCCCCAAGTTAGTATATTGAACAACTTATCTATATACCTCAGAATGTGATTATTTAGAGATGGTTCTTAAGGAAGTCACAATGATGAAATGAAATCATGAGGGTAAGCCTAATTCAGTGGGACATATGTCCTTCAGAAGAGGTCAGGACACAAACATCCAGGGAAGACAAAACAAGATAACATCTGTGATTCAAGAGACTAGACCTGTCATCAGCTAGATGTCAGATTCACAGTCTATTAAGCTCTGAATAAGTATGTGTGATGCTTCAGCCCTCAAGGGTATGCACCTAACTGACTGGGAAGAACCAGGAATTGAGGTAAAAAATAGAGTGCTTTTAGTTAAATTTTAAAAAAAGAAGAAGCCTAAAATTCCCCAGAGTATAAAAAAGTTTGAATCCAAGACCTCCAAAGATACCAAAACCAAGATACTCCAGTCCGTTATGTAAATTGACATAGAATTTGTATAATATTAATAAAATATGAACATTGACTAAAACATTCCTTTGCTTCAAAGTGGGTACTGAAGTCAATCCTCTTGTGTCCTGACCAGGATGGTTACATTGTGTCCTGCAGAGGTTTTGCACCTGCTATCTACAGTGAATGCATGAGGACCTTGTTCAGATAATGTAGAGCTTTATAAACACGTATCATATGCATGTCCATGTTTGCTGTTCTGTAGACTAAAGTTCTTCAAGCAAGTGATGTGGTTTGATTGTGCCATTCAAAAAGTCCTTGGCCTGCAAATGTATATGTTGATAGTATTTGGAGGGAGTATGGGAAAGGCACACAGGGTTTCATGAGCTCCTAAATGAGTCTTCATATGACAGGCATGGCTGTGGAAGAAGAGTGCCCCAGGTTCGCAGGCATGCTCAGTCTCACAGCAAAAAGGACCCAATGGCAAGATGCGGTTGGCCCTGTGCTATCAGACTTCTCCAGAAACTGTTATTCCTTATAAATCACTCAGTCTTGGATAGTCTAATATACCAGAAGAAGACAGACTGAAGATGGAAATCCTTACCCAGAAAAAAATGTCCCCAAAACCCACCTGCTCACTATCTCGAAGGTTCTGCTCACCACCACGTGCTCACTTCTTGGATTTAAAAGGACAGTCCAATTGTAAGTGACCTGTAGAAGCCAAAATGCAAAATGACAGTCAGTCTTTGGGAATAGCCACCATGTAACATAGGGGCACATAGTCAGTACAGACACAGTCTTTAACAAATATTCTCAAATGAAAGTTGATCTAATCCTTGAATGTAGAACCTGTGGATGAGGAATGCCAACTGGTTTATGAGTAAAATAAATCCCAAGTTATTGGAATTATTTGAGTTCTGGGTTCTTTTAGTCCTCTCAGGCAACCTCCAAAAAAAAAAAAAAATGATTCCTTAGAGTTGCTTCCTGCTTACAGCCAGGAGGCAGAAACCTGCCCCCAAGAAACCCCAGTGTGCTGTGTTGCAGCAGCCTCCTCCCACAGAGCTAAACTGGAACAGCAGCTGCTGCAGACAAACCATCTCTGAGCCAGCAGTCTGGAGGACCAGAGAGAAACTTCCAGTGAGAGGACAGGAGTCTCCCCCACAGAGGGAAGAACTGGACACAAGGGTTCTCAAATAGGTCTCTGCAGAGAACTTCATACATGAGAAAACTCTTCGAGGCTTCTCAATGGCAGAGTCCTTTACTAACAATGCCAATTACTCTGATCTGATTATTATATATCATATGCTGGTGTCAAACTATTATACTCTACCATGTAAGTATATATACACATGCCAATTAAAAATTTCTAACTATAAATAATATTAGAGGCATTAGGATATACCCCACTGTCTTCTACACAAGAATCAACAGGCACAGGGTAGACACATTACAACTCCCTCTCTCACTGCAACAGTCTGTGTTCCTTGACTGGGAACAGAGTTTCTGTCTTAAGATCATTCTATAGTTTACTATGTTGGTTAATACCAGCCATTGACAATTACCATCGCTGGGTATAATTTGTGGCCCTGTAGACCACGATCTGCAGATCAGGAAAATGTAAGGGGTACAGCCTTGTTCAAATAGGGTTTCCTTCTGTTGGTTGGTTACACTAGGGAAAACCCCTGAGCACAGGACATACCTTCCATGCAGGAGTTCCTGTTGGTAGCCAGTGGAGTCACTGACACCACTTGGGGACAGGTAAGGTTCCAGGGACAAGCATCAAGGCTTTGATGCCCAGGCCCTGACTACTGCTGGCTTTCCTCCTGTGCCCGGGTGCATTTGAAGAATGGAAGCTGAAGGTGGGACTCTGCACAGGGCCTACAGACACAAAGCTTAGGAACCTACATGCTTAGCAAATGCCACCAACACAATGCAGCTGTGGGATGCACCTGTGCTCTGTGCTGTCCAGTGATTCTCTAACTGCCTTCCATTTTACAACAAAAACTGCTGAAGTCAATAACACTTCTATTCAATAAGCTAGTAATATTTTTTTTCATTACTGCATGAAGAACTTGCAAGTGCAACTTGACTGTAATGGCATGGAAAAAGAATTTCAATGGCAAAGCAAAAGATAAGTATCAATGACTTCACTAATAATGGAGTTACTGCCGTTGGCTTCCATCAAATCCATTCAGTAGGAAACTCAATTTATAATAGGATGTAATGAGATTTTACAATTTCTTTCAAATGATGTGGAAGTAATAACCTGCTGTGGTCGCCGCCGTCTGTTGCCCACTGTGTCTGTCTGGGTCACCACCACCACGACATGTTCTTCTTTCCCGGAACCACTTGGTCCACCAGTCATTAAGGCCCCTGCCAGGTCCAGCTGAAGTATCATGGAGTCCGCGTGACCAGTAAGGTTCACAGCTGAAGGTGCATCAAGGTGAACCACAGAACAAGGAAGGAACACCAACCATTCCACAATCACTCACACACACACACACACCACACACCACACACTGAGACACACACACCTAGGAAAGCTCACAAAGCAATGTACATCCAACCATTTGATCCAATCCCTATACTTGGTCTGCTTACCACTGCAGCCCTTCACTACTACACAGACAATTGGCTCTATGTTGAGTGACTATTGCTTGAGTTTTGGATGATATGTACCCAGTACTCATGACTGTCTTCCTGCATACACTATGTACAGCTGGCATAAAATTCCCATCCAAGTTCATGGGCCCATAGAAGATCAGGAACCCCCATGAATGAACCCACCCATACCTACATCCAAGTTATAGGATATCAAAACCCTGATTTATCAGGTGAGAAATCACGATGGGAATTAAAAGCGTTCTGAAGCCGGGCGTGGTGGTGCAAGCCTGTAATCCCAGCACTTGGGAGGCAGAGGCAGGCGGATTTCTGAGTTCGAGGCCAGCCTGGTCTACAGAGTGAGTTCCAGGACAGCCAGGGCTACACAGAGAAACCCTATCTCAAAAAAAAAAAAAAAAAAAAAAAAGCATTCTGAAACTGGCAAAAAATAATGGTGTCCACAGCAATGCATGTTGAAGGTTAAGCTCTCAGTCAAGCAGGGCCTATGAGGAAAAGAGGCCCCTCCCAATTCACAGTTCTTCCCATGACAGTGGGCACTGCACAGTGGCCTTCTCCTCAGCTTCTACATCCCTGCCTGTGTGTTGCACAAACATGGGAGTCCATACTCCTCAGCTGTATCTTGACTCTCAGAACTTCCTACCTCTGCTGTTAGGTCCTAGTGTTATGGACTGCATAAGTGTGTAAGTGCAATCATAGATTGCGCAGGATGGCTACCCTAGGCATTTTGACCCAGGTCTCCAAAGACTTCAGAAAGAGCTTGCTGGGTTCAGGATGTTCCAGTGGCCAGTCCCTTTGCTCTGCCTTCAGCCTCTAGAAATTCACTGGGTTTATTGGGGGCAGAATACCTAAGGGTTTTCTTTTGAGTGTTGGGGAAGCCAGTTAGTAAATGACTCTTTTTTATTGTTTTCTTTGATCTTCAAACTATGCTATTTTTTAAAAGTTGTACAAAGAATCTTAGTAAAGGAAATGTTTGGTAAGCCTTGTGATCTGTGTTACAGCTATCCTACACGGCTTGATACTTGGGTATAGAAGGTACAAATGGAAAATGAAAATTACACATGGAACAGAATTTACCAAGAAAAAAAGTCTGAGATACCCTGTTGCTTTGCCAGACTGAAGCGTTTCATGTCCTGGTCCTTCGTGAAGGGAACTCGAGGGAAATAAATTAACAGAAAGAAGAGTGTAATGGCCATGAAGACAGCAGAAAGTAGAACAGTGCCACCTTGAGGTAAATCTCAGAATTGCAGCAGACTTCTCACCCCAGTACTCGTGAATTTATCAACAGCAGAGTTAAACAAAGCCTTTGTCCTTATTCTTCTCCTACCTGTGAACAAACACTCGACAAGAACAAACTGGAGAGCTGAAAATTTTGTTCTGGCTATCAGTTTGAGAAAGTCTAGTCCTTCATGGTGAGGGTGTCTCCATTGTAGTGAGATTATTCTGAAAGAGAGACTGGGCTCTAACCCTTAAGGCCCTCTGCACTGGACCCCTTCCTAAAGTAGGTCACACCTCCTAAATATTCCACAACCTCCCAAACCAGCTCATGAGTCTTTGCAGGGGTTTAAAAGCACTAATAGGGAGATGATAGGTAAATTAAATCACCTGACTGTTAGCCATTCAAATGGACAATTCAAAAACCCAAGGCACATAAGCCCTACAGATGTAGCCACCTTTCCTTTTCCCAGTGCATGCCCAGGGCGCCAAGCCCAACTTGAAGTTCCACATTGTGCAGGAGTGTCCACACTCTGCAAACAGAAGCCTTGAGGTTGAGTCCTACCCCTCAATTCTCTTTAACCCAAGGCTTCCAACCATAGTGTGATGGTAATACAGTCGCTGTCTCGCCCTGCTCAGGAACACCCATCTTCAGTGAAGCCTCTCTTGTGCAGAACCTCACTATACACTTTGCCCTCTCTGAAACACAGCCAAAGGCCTGGGTCTCTACTGGAGTTCTACCACTCCGCCCTGTGTTCTGCTGTACTCTGCTGTCATGCATGCTTATTCACAGTCAGTGGTTGACACTTCTCTTAGATTTTCTCCCTAACAGGTATAGCTCTTCAAGCAAAGGGATTTCTTTCTTCTTTATTACTCTCTTTCTCTTTCTCTTCCTCTTTCTCTTTCTCTTTCTCTTTCTCTTTCTCTTTCTCTTTCTCTCTCTCTCTCTCTCTCTCTCTCTCTCTCTCTCTCTCTCTCTCTCTCTCCTTTTCCTTTCTTTTCTTTTCTTTCTTTAACTTTTCTGGACAACAGTGGATTTTCAAATCATTAGATACCCATAAACAGAACATGATTGCCAGATAAACACTTGCTTATGGAATCAACTCTGAATCTAAACCAGAATTCCAGACATACAAGAGCATGAAAAGATGCCTCTGTTTTCTGATCCATCAGCCGCACTCTTCCTGCCTGGCCCATTTGCCTAAATCTATGCTTTACCTGTCATTCAAGACCTAACTCAGCATCCCCAGAGTGTTCTAAAAATCATCCTCAGACGTCCTGTTGGCCTGTGTCTCCTTGTTTCTCGTTTTTCCTCTGAGGACAGGGACTTCCTCCTCCACTCTGCTGCTGGCTGTCCCAGTGTCAAGATCTAGACTTGTAGCGAGGAGGATGACGTGAGAAGACACTTTGGAAGAGCAGACAATGTTCTGCTGTGGGACAGAGGACAGTCACAAAGGGAGGTATTTACTGACACCTACACTGTTTCGTCCTCAAAGGCTTGGCTTTCACTTTGCTATAGAGCCATCAAACATTAGGCTCAGTGTTGCCAGGCCTAGGATCCCTAGTTAGTCAAGCTTGGACCCTCTTTTTGGACTGGGCCTTAATTTTAGTCTTGTCCTTGGCCTGCAAGCAGTCCTCCTCCTGACACCACCTAAGGATTCCTTCTTCCTTTGCAATAGTTACTTTGAGGGTCAATTTGCCTGTTACAAGATTCCCAGGTATTTGCTTAATGATAGTCACAGAGTATGCCTGTGAGAGTGTTTCTGAAAAAGATTAACATCTGAACTGGTGGACTGGAGTAAGCTGAGTGCTCTCCCCAGCACAGCAGGAATCATCCAACCCACTGAATGATCCCCGAGGGAGGGAGGGAGGGAGCTCACGACACAGATCTTCATCTCCTCCTCTAGGCTCAGGTCTTCAGCCTCAGACTGAAACACACACCATCAGACCCCAAACACCTAGGCCTTTGAATTCTACTTCTACGCATAAGTGGACTTCTTGGCGTTCACAGTTATGTGAGCTAATCCTTAAAATAATTCTTGTTTTACAAATACATATATATAGCTATATGTATACATACATATATGTGTATGTGTGTGTGTGTGTGTATTTGTTCTGTGTTTTGATAGTCTAACTTATGGGGTCCTATTTGGAGCTAAAAGGACAAAGGGAGAAACTATTTTTACTCCTCTATATACACTGCTTGCTCTCCGGCTCAAGGTGTGAGGAGGGGTGGAAAGAGAGAAGAGGAAAAAGAAAGGGTGGGGTGTTGAGAAAGAAGGGAAGCGGGGAGAAAGAGGGATATCAAATCTAGTAACCTGTGGGTAAAGGGTCACTGGCCTCTGCTCCTTTACATAATGGCCTGGGAGCCTTGCCATCCTCTCCCATAACAAGCACAGGGAACAATTCAGGAACAAAGAACTTCAGGTGCCTGCAATTATAGGTTTCTAAAATAAACCCTGCAATTACTGAGCTGACACAGCCTGACTGCTACAAGGATGTTCACAGGATGCAGATGTTCCCAAGAAAGATACAGCCTTGCTCTTCCCCAACTGAGGGCCAGTGGCTCTTTATCCAAGAGCCTTTCCTGATGCAGCATGCATCCCATTTCTCTGGCTTTAGCTCCAACCAGGAAGGCTAGCAGAGGTCAAGAGAGGAAAACACCCCAGGCTCTGCTTAATTCTCTAAGAACTTCCCTCAAAGGTCGGAACCCCACTCGACCCGACACACCTTGCCTGCCTGTTTCTTTGTTTCGGTGTTCTAAGACAGGGCCTCAGCATGCAGCAGATTTTCATCTTGACGTGACATTAAAGTCCTCCTACCTCAGCTTCCCAAGTGCTAAGATCCCAAGCTCACAGTCATACCTTGCCAACATCCTAGACCTTAAGCAGGAAAGAAGTAATTAAAAATGACAAACTGAAAAGCACCGGGGCAGCTGGGGCGCAGGGTCCGCTGACACTCGCCAGCTACCCACAACACCCGCCACAGGATCTTAAGACTTCTGGTGAGTGGAGCACAGCTTCTGCTCCAATCCAATTGCGCGGGACCTGAGACTGCATTAGTTAGGGAAGCAGAAACCTGCCTGAGTAGGGCCACAGGCCTCATCCGGCCGGATCAGCGCCAGGGTAGCAGGAGAGCAGGGTTGCCTGACACCCGCCAGCTACCCACGACCCCCGCCACAGGATTTTGGGACTGCTGGTGAGTGGAACACAGCTTCTGCTCGAATCTTTAAACAGTGACAACGATAACAACTAACCCCAGAGATTACCAGATGGCGAAAGGTAAACGTAATAATCTTACTAACAGAAACCAAGACCACTCACCATCATCAGAACCCAGCACCCCCACTTCGCTCAGTCCAGGGCACCCCAACACACCGGAAAAGCTAGACACGGATTTAAAAGCATATCTCCTGATGATGATAGAGGACTTCAAGAAGGACTTTAATAACACACTTAAAGAAATGCAGGAGAACACTGCTAAACAGGCAGAAGACAATAAAGAGGAAGCACAAAAATCCCTTAAAGAATTGCAGGAGAACACTGCTAAAGAGTTACAAATCCTTAAAGAAAAACAGGATAACATAATCAAACAGGTAGAAGTCCTTACAGAAAAACAGGAAAACACATCCAAACAGATGATGGAAATGAACAAAACCATACTAGAACTAAAAAGGGAAGTAGACACAATAAAGAAAACCCAAAAGGAGGCAACACTGGAGATAGAAACCCTAGGAAAGAAATCTGGAACCATAGATACCAGCATCAGCAACAGAATACAAGAGATGGAAGAGAGAATCTCAGGTGCAGAAGATTCCATAGAGAACATCAGCACAACAATCAAGGAAAATGTAAAATGCAAAAAGATCCTAACTCAAAACATCCAAGAAATACAGGACACAATGAGAAGACCAAACCTACGGATAATAGGAGTGGATGAGAATGAAGATTTTCAACTCAAAGGACCAGCAAACATCTTCAACAAAATTATAGAAGAAAACTTCCCAAATCTAAAGAAAGAGATGCCCATGAACATACAAGAAGCCTACAGAACTCCAAATAGACTGGACCAGAAAAGAAATACCTCCCGACACATTATAATCAGAACAACAAATGCTCTAAATAAAGATAGAATACTAAAAGCAGTAAGAGAAAAAGGCCAAGTAACATATAAAGGCAAGCCTATCAGAATTACACCAGATTTTTCACCAGAGACTATGAAGGCCAGAAGATCCTGGACGGATGTTATACAGACACTAAAAGAACACAAATTCCAGCCCAGGCTACTATACCCAGCCAAACTCTCAATTAACATAGATGGAGAAACCAAAGTGTTCCACGACAAAACCAAATTCACACATTATCTCTCCACGAATCCAGCCCTTCAAAGGATAATAACAGAAAAAAACCAATACAAGGACAGGAACCACGCCCTAGAAACAACAAGAAGGTAATCCCTCAACAAACCTAAAAGAAGACAGACACAAGAACAAAATGCCAACTTTAACAACAATAATAACAAGAAACAACAATTACTTTTCCTTAATATCTCTTAATATCAATGGACTCAACTCCCCGATAAAAAGACATAGACTAACAAACTGGCTACACAAACAAGACCCAACATTTTGCTGCTTACAGGAAACTCATCTCAGAGAAAAGGATAGACACTACCTCAGAATGAAAGGCTGGAAAACAATTTTCCAAGCAAATGGCATGAAGAAACAAGCTGGAGTAGCCATTCTAATATCTGATAAGATTGACTTCCAACCCAAAGTCATTAAAAAAGACAGGGAGGGACACTTCATACTCATCAAAGGTAAAATCCTCCAAGAGGAACTATCAATCCTGAATATCTATGCTCCAAATACAAAGGCAGCCACATTCATTAAAGAAACTTTAGTAAATCTCAAAGCACACATTGCACCTCATACAATAATAGTGGGAGACTTCAACACACCACTTTCACCAATGGACAGATCATGGAAACAGAAACTAAACAGGGACACAGTGAAACTAACAGAAATTATGAATCAAATGGATCTGGCAGATATCTACAGAACATTCTATCCTAAAACAAAAGGATATACCTTCTTCTCAGCACCTCATGGTACCTTCTCCAAAATTGATCACATAATTGGTCACAAAACAGGCCTCAACAGATACAAAAATATTGAAATTGTCCCATGCATCCTATCAGATCACCATGGACTAAGGCTGATCTTCAATAACAAAATAAATAATAGAAAGCCAACCTTCACGTGGAAACTGAACAACACTCTTCTCAATGATACCTTGGTCAAGGAAGGAATAAAGAAAGAAATTAAGGACTTTTTAGAGTTCAATGAAAATGAAGCCACAACATACCCAAACTTATGGGATGCAATGAAAGCATTTCTAAGAGGAAAACTCATAGCTCTGAGTGCCTCCAAAAAGAAACTAGAGAGAGCACACATTAGCAGCTTGACAACACACCTAAAAGCACTAGAACAAAAGGAAGCAAATTCACCGAAGACGAGTAGACGGCAGGAAATAATCAAACTCAGGGGTGAAATCAACCAAGTGGAAACAAGAAAAACTATTCAAAGAATCAACCAATCAAGGAGCTGGTTCTTTGAGAAAATCAACAAGATAGATAAACCCTTAGCCAGACTCACTAGAGGGCACAGGGAAAGCATCCTAATTAACAAAATCAGAAATGAAAAAGGAGACATAACAACAGATCCTGAAGACATCCAAAACACCATCAGATCCTTCTACCAAAGGCTATACTCAACAAAACTGGAGAACCTGGATGAAATGGAGAAGTTCCTAGACAGATACCAGGTACCAAAGTTGAATCAAGACCAGGTTAATGATCTAAACAGCCCTATATCCCCCAAAGAAATAGAAGCAGTCATTAATAGTCTCCCAACTAAAAAAAGCCCAGGACCAGATGGGTTTAGTGCAGAGTTCTATCAGACCTTCAAAGAAGATCTAATCCCAGTTCTTCACAAACTATTCCACAAAATAGAAACAGAAGGTACTCTACCCAACTCATTCTATGAAGCCACAATTACTCTGATACCTAAACCACAAAAAGACCCAACAAAGATAGAAAACTTCAGACCAATATCCCTTATGAATATTGATGCAAAAATCCTCAATAAAGTTCTTGCTAACCGAATCCAAGAACACATCAAAACAATCATCCATCCTGACCAAGTAGGTTTCATCCCAGGGATGCAAGGATGGTTCAATATACGGAAATCCACAACGTAATCCAGTATATAAACAAACTCAAAGACAAAAACCACATGGTCATCTCGTTAGATGCGGAAAAAGCATTTGACAAGATCCAACACCCATTCATGATAAAAGTCTTGGAAAGATCAGGAATTCAAGGCCCATACCTAAACATGATAAAAGCAATATAAAGCAAACCAGTAGCCAACATCAAAGTAAATGGTGAGAAGCTTGAAGCAATCCCTCTAAAATCAGGGACTAGACAAGGCTGTCCACTTTCACCATACCTATTCAACATTGTACTTGAAGTCCTAGCCAGAGCAATTCGACAACAAAAGGAGATCAAAGGGATACAAATTGGAAGAGATGAAGTCAAAATATCACTCTTTGCAGATGATATGATAGTATATATAAGTGACCCTAAAAATTCCACCAGAGAACTCCTAAGCCTGATAAACAGCTTCGGTGAAGTAGCTGGATATAAAATTAACTCAAACAAATCAATGGCCTTTCTCTACACAAAGAATAAACAGGCTGAGAAAGAAATTAGGGAAACAACACCCTTCTCAATAGTCACAAATAATATAAAATATCTTGGCGTGACTCTAACTAAGGAAGTGAAAGATCTGTATAATAAAAACTTCAAGTCTCTGAAGAAAGAAATTCTAGAAGATCTCAGAAGATGGAAAGATCTCCCATGCTCATGGATTGGCAGGATCAACATTGTAAAAATGGCTATCTTGCCAAAAGCAATCTACAGATTCAATGCAATCCCCATCAAAATTCCAAATCAATTCTTCAACGAATTAGAAAGTGCAATCTGCAAATTCATCTGGAATAACAAAAAACCTAGGATAGCAAAAACTCTTCTCAAGGATAAAAGAACCTCTGGTGGAATCACCATGCCGGACCTAAAGCTCTACTACAGAGCAATTGTGATAAAAACTGCATGGTACTGGTATAGTGACAGACAAATAGACCAATGGAATAGAATTGAAGACCCAGAAATGAACCCACACACCTACGGTCACTTGATCTTCGACAAGGGAGCTAAAAACATCCAGTGGAAGAAAGACAGCATTTTCAACAAATGGTGCTGGCACAACTGGTTGTTAACATGTAGAAGAATGTGAATCGATCCATTCCTATCTCCTTGTACTAAGGTCAAGTCTAAGTGGATCAAGGAACTTCACCTAAAATCAGAGACACTGAAACTTATAGAGGAGAAAGTGGGGAAAAGCCTTGAAGATATGGGCACAGGGGAAAAATTCCTGAATAGAACAGTAATGGCTTGTGCTGTAAGATCGAGAATTGACAAGTGGGACCTCATGAAACTACAAAGCTTCTGCAAGGCTAAAGACACCATCAATAAGACAAAAAAACCACCAACAGATTGGGAAAGGATCTTCACCTATCCTAAATCAGATAAGGGACTAATATCCAATATATATAAAGAACTCAAGAAGGTGGACTCCAGAAAGTCAAATAACCCCATTAAAAAATGGGGCTCAGAACTGAACAAAGAATTCTCACCTGAGGAATACCGAATGGCAGAGAAACACCTGAAAAAATGTTCAACATCCTTAATCATCAGGGAAATGCAAATCAAAACAACCCTGAGATTCCACCTCACACCAGTCAGAATGGCTAAGATCAAAAATTCAGGTGACAGCAGATGCTGGCGAGGATGTGGAGAAAGAGGAACACTCCTCCATTGTTGGTGGGATTGCAAGCTTGTACAACCACTCTGGAAATCAGTCTGGCGGTTCCTCAGAAAATTGGACATAGTACTACCGGAGAATCCAGCAATACCTCTCCTGGGCATATATCCAGAAGATATCCCAACCGGTAAGAAGGACACATGCTCCACTATGTTCATAGCAGCCCTATTTATAATAGCCAGAAGCTGGAAAGAACCCAGATGTCCCTCAACAGAGGAATGGATACAGAAATTATGGTACATTTACACAATGGAGTACTACTCAGCTATTAAAAAGAATGAATTTATGAAATTCCTAGCCAAATGGATGGACCTGGAGGGCATCATCTTGAGTGAAGTAACACAATTACAAAAGAACTCACACAATATGTATTCACTGATAAGTGGATATTAGCCCAAAACTTAGGATACCCAAGATATAAGATACAATTTGATAAACGCATGAAACTCAAGAAGAATGAAGACCAAAGTGTGGACACTGTGCACCTTCTTAGAATTGGGAACAAAACACCCAGGGAAGGAGTTACAGAGACAAAGTTCGTAGCTGTGATGAAAGGATGGACCATTTAGAGACTGCCGTATCCAGGGATCCATCCCATAATCAGCTTCTAAACGCTGACACCATTGCATACACTAGCAAGATTTTGCTGAAAGGACCCAAATATAGCTGTCTCTTGTGAGACGATGCCAGGGCCTAGCAAACACAGGAGTGGATGTTCACAGTCAGCTATTGGATGTATCACAGGGCTCCCAATGGAGAAGCTAGAGAAAGTACCCAAGGAGCTAAAGGGATCTGCAACCCTATTGTTGGAACAACATGATGTACTAACCAGAACCCCGGAGCTCTTGTCTCTAGCTGCATGTGTATCGAAAGATGGCCTGGTCGGCCATCAATGGAAAGAGAGGCCCATTGGACTTGCAAACTTTATATGCCCCAATATAGGGGAATGCCAGGGCCAAAAGAATGGGAATGGGTGGGTAGGGAAGTGGGGGGCGCTATGGGGGACTTTTGGGATAGCATTGGAAATGTAATTGAGGAAAATATGTAATAAAAATATTAAAAATCAAAAAATATATATATAAATATATGAAAGGGATCTAAATGAAATTGTCAAATAACAGGGAAAGCCCTAACTGGGACTATCTTGTCACCAAATAAAACTTCTAGTACCAGAGCTGGGTTACATTTGCCCAGAAACAATCTAGCTATGGCCAAGACTACAGGTTGCTCTCCAGAAACTCATGGCAAGGCCTCATTAATGAAGAAAACACCAAAACAATTCAACGGCCACTCCCATGTGCCAGCATCTTTGGGCCAGCTGTCATCTAATGAGATGCTGATGTTGCGAAGAGACCCTCTGCCTGGAGAACACTTGACCCTAGATATCGCTGTAGAATATCTCTGGACCATATCATAGAGCAGGATCCCGAGACCAGACCACTGCTGACCTACCATGATAGCCATGGGTACCAAATGCTTTTACATAAAATCTGCCTGGGTTTGGTTTCCTACTCTTCTTCCTTGATCCCATCCCTCACTTTCTATGAACAGTGCCTTGGAAGAGGCTACAGGGACAATTGCTGAGCCATGGAAGAGGCTACAGGGCCAATTGCTGAGCCACATTTTCTACCTCCTTTATTAAAACTCCCAAGTGAACTGGCCTTTCTTTTTTGTTTAGACTTAACTCTGTCAAAGCTAAGCTCTCACACAGGACACACAACCAATGCGACAACCAGACAAACTGTATATGTGTGTACAGTCAGCATGGTAACCTGCAGAAGGATTGGAGTTGATGCAATTAAAAGAAAATGGCTTTAAGTTAAAAAAAATAAATAAATAAATAAAAATAAAAATGACAAACTAGTGTCTGTGAGCGTGCTTTGTCCATTCAGAGATGACCCTGGATAATAGCTATTTATTAAGCTCTGGGCCCCTTATCGGGTAGAATGTAATTCTCCAGGCAGGCTAAGTGACCCTGGTTAACAGCTGGCCCAACAATCTCTCTACTCTGTAAATCCCCCATTTGTCCAAAATGACTAGAACTTACTGGGTTTTTGTCCCTGTAAAAATATTTAATTGATGTAATTGTAACTTGGGGACAGGAACCTAAAAGCAACTTACACATGAAAGTGTATGTAAGAGTGCAAAGTGATAGCTCAAATCTGTAAGATTTGAATTCAGGGTGAAGGATCCTTGAGCTAGAGGCTAGAGTCAACCACTCACTAATGAGATTGATTGATTGATTGATTGATTGATTGATTGATTGATTGATTGATTTATCTCTGGATATTGGAGTGATTTCTTGCTGGAAATAATTAACCTGCTATTAGAGCCCCTTCATCAACTCTAGCAGAGCTGCATTCTGTAGAAAATATGAGTACATCCTCTGCAGCACACAAAACCAAGTTGGCACCCACCTCCTCGCTTGGTTAAGGCCCAAGAGTCTACAGGCCAGCAGCTTTCAGAAACCTTCACTGTGCATTTAGAGCCTAGTGTCTGCAGACAGGAGCCATGGGACATCTGTGGTGACCTTATGAAGCAAGAATCAACCTCCCATGAGCAGTCCTAAATCCTCCAGCACCCCTGCCCTCTAGCCTGGCTACCCTTATGTCTCCCATCTCTTTCTATCTCTTTCTTTAACCAAATGTGTAAGAACCCAAGAAATAACAATTAGAGCTCCTTGTCATCTGTGTTGTGAAAAAAATCATGGGCAATTGGGCAAGACAGGCTGTGGGCTCCTTGGTAGAGACTAGCACACATGGCTTTCCATGAAGGGCTTTGTGTCACATTGTAGAAGGAGGGTAAGAAGGCTTTACCTGTTGTCTTAGTTAGGGTTTTGCTGCTGTGAACAGATACCATGACCAAGGCAACTCTTATAAGGATAGCATTTAATTGGGGGCTGGCTTACAGGATCCAAGATTCAATCCATTATCATCAAGGCCAGAACATAGCAGCATCCAGGCAGGCATAGTGCAGGAGGAGCTGAGAGTTCTACATCTTCATCTGAAGGGTGCTAGCAGAATCCTCACTTCTAGACAGCTAGGTTGAGGGTATTTAAGCACATCCCCACAGTGACACCTTCTCCAACAAGGCCACACCTCCAAATAGTGCCACTCCCTGGGCCAAGCATATTCAAACCAGGATACCTGTTGATGTCCATTCTCTTCCTAAACTGCTATGATTATGCAGGATGCCTAAGTGACCACAGTTGTACTGTTGGTGCTCACAAGATGTCCCAGCACAGCACTAAGTACTATCAACTCCCTTCTGTTGCCTCTCCTCCTCCCTCTGTGAGTCTCACAGAAGACATGACCCAGCAACTACACAGGTCCATAAGGGACTTTAGCCATCTGCCACAAACTCACCCGGTGGTAGGAAGCACAACATCCAAGTCTTGGGAGCAAAGATGAAGTCAGTGCTTTGAAAAAGGAAAGAAAAGGGGTCACAGAAAACAGCAAAGGAAAGTCTTGGATTTTATTTTTTCCTCAAGGAAGTGAGATGGAGGGAAATCTACCTAAACTCTAGCTCCCCAGTGTTCTCATAGGGAAGTGGCTCTCCAACTGAAACTGAGGCGCCCCTTCCCATAATGAAGAAAATACAAGGATGTGAGCAAAGAAAGGCTCAGTCAGATGGCAGAGCGACCCTGTAGTGAACTTAGTGAAACCTGAGAGAGACACCTTCACAAAGACTTGAAAAATAAGCTATACAGATGACAGATAGAAAAATGACCGAATTTTCTAAAGTTATATATAATGCATATGGAAATATCACCCTCTTTTATAGGAAAGAATGTGCAGAGAATTTTAAAACCCTGTTTTTTAAAAACCTCATTTAGAATAACATTTTTAAGTGCCTGGGAATAAGTCTAACCAAGGCAGTAAAAGACCTTGCCATGAAAACTTTAAGGTGTTAAAAAAAGAAAAAAACTAAAGCAGATCCTAGGAGATGGAAAGACCGCAGGTGCTCATGGACGAGCAGAATTAATGTTAAAAAAAATGGCTGTAGTACTAAAAGCAGGTTCATGCAATCCCCATCCAAAACCTGATGATAAGCTTATATTTCATATAAAACTCAAAGATCCTGAATGATGAAAATCACAATAGACAGAAAGAACAATGCTAGAGGTATTGCAAAACCTGAACTCAACTATACTACAAAGCCATAGAAACAAAAAATATCTGTCAATGGAAATTAATTAGTTAATTGTTTTTTATTTTATTAGATATTTTCTTTATATACATTGCAAATGCTATCCTGAAAGGTCCCTATACCCTCCCCCTGCCCTGCTCCCCTACCCACTCACTCCCACTTCTTGGCCCTGGCGTTCCCCTGTACTGGGGCATATAAAGTTTGCATGACCAAGGGGCTTCTCTTCCCAATGATGGCCGACTAGGCCATCTTCTGCTACATATGCAGCTAGAGACATGAGCTCTGGGGGTACTGGTTAGTTCATATTGTTGTTCCACCTATAGGGTTGCAGACCCCTTCAGCTCCTTGGGTACTTTCTCTAGCTCCTCCATTGGGGGCCCTGTGTTCCATCCTATAGATGACTGTGAGCATCCACTTCTGTATTTGCCAGGCACTGGCATAGCCTCATATGAGACAGCTATATCAGAATTAATTAATTTTAAAAAGATGTAAGGAGCCCACCCCTGCAATGAGTCTGGGTACCATTCTTTTAGGCCCTGGTGAATCTCAGCAACAAAGGTTTTCTCATTTATTGGGCAATGCTCTTTGTATCTTTATGATGGCTATGTTAAATTGTTGGTAAGTTTACTAAGGATAATATATTAATTGTCAGCCCTTCACAGCAATAGCAGCAAGGCCAATGAGGCTAGACTCCCCCAGAATCAATTCTAAAGAGACTTCCCTCCTGTGAGGAACCAGCTGCCAATCTATGGAATCACGCATAAGACTTCATAAACCAAAAGTGAAAAACGGGAATGTGCTGGGGTCCCTCAGCCATGTCCCCATCCCTTTGTCTTCCCATTTCCTCCCAGGCAAGCGAACCTACTGTCCATTTCTCAGGAAACTAAGGGCACATCTGCTGCACATAATCTACAATCTGATGAAGATACAATATTGTATCTTATTTCCACAGTTTCTCAAAATCTCCCCACAAAGCACGCATATATAACGAACTGCCTGTCTCTATATTCCACTTGTCCCATATACTCAGCCCCTGGAATTGTGTTCCCCCACTTCTCTCTCTCTGTCTCTCTCTCTCTGTGTCTCTCTCTCTCTCTCTCTCTCTCTCTCTCTCTCTCTCTCTGTCTCTCTCTGTCTCTCTCTGTCTCTCTCTGTCTCTCTCTCTCTCTCTCTGTCTCTCTGTCTCTCTCTGTCTCTCTCTGTCTCTCTCTCTCTCTCTGTCTCTCTCTGTCTCTCTCTGTCTCTCTCTGTCTCTCTCTGTCTCTCTCTCTCTGTCTCTCTCTCTCTCTCTGTCTCTCTCTCTCTCTGTCTCTCTCTCTCTCTCTCTCTCTCTCTCTCTGCAAGTTTCTCTCGGATGTGTGGACTTGACTGACTATGCAGGTTCTCCCATAGTTAGAAGCTCCTCTTCCAAGGCTCAACTCACCATGCTCTGCATGGCATGGTACTGGAAATGACTGGAGCAGATTAGGAATGGAGAAAGGACAGCCATATATACAGAGAAGCTGGGATCAGGTGGGCTGTGCTCACTCTAAAAGAGGACACCAAATATACCACCCAGAAATTCACCACATTTATTATGTGAGGCACAGGGGGAGGAAGAGTTAGCTAGTCTCAGTGGGAGGTCTTTGGAGGGAAGGAGTCTCAAGTTGCTGACATGTGCAAGGATGAAGCTACAGTTGTTAGTTTTGCACATACTGTCAATAACTGTATGCAATTCCCATAATCTGAGGCCTTAGAGTTCTTGACATGGTCATACTAAAGTCAGACAGTACACATTCACTCCAGGCTTCCAACACTCCCTTCACCAGCTGATGTATGACAAGGTTCACATCAACCCTCCAAGTAGTGCAGAAGAAAAGATGTGATCTATCTCTACCTTTAAAAACAGCATGAAATCCAGTACCCAACTATCCTATACGATGGTTTTCCACAGAAAAGAGAAAATGAAGGCACAAAAATAGTAGCTGAACAGAAGACGTGGTCAGAGGTAAGAACCATAAAGATATGCCAATAGAAATTATCTGTATTGAAATGGTAGACGAAAGGGGAGATGAGCACAGAACGTGTGACACTAGACCTTTGAGAAGCCTGAACCTCCTGCCCATCAGGTACATCCTGAAGAAATACTACATGTAGAAGGATTACTGACGCTGACAGTCTGTGTTCGGGTCTCTTTAACAGGTGTAATCATTTCTGAATGGCTTTGCCTTGCAAATTTTAGCCATGGATAACTGTTATCCCATGCATACTTTGGATACAGTAGTTTTCCAGTGGTGACACAGCCAACAGCTGCCAGAACTTTTCTTGGTCCGGATACAGGCTGAATAAAATCTGTAACCATTAAAAATATTTAATTATATATTTATAATATGAAGACCATAGAATTTATATAATTTTGACTACTGTTAAAAGTAGAGGTGTGATTTATGCATCTGCATTTCACCAGCTTGCACTAACAGCATTAGGATGTAAAAATATTTTTATTCATCGACCTATCAGAGCTGCGATGACCCTTGATTGTTGATGTTTTCAATTTTAAGGATTCACACTTCCAAAGTGTGTTTTGACAGCTCCTAAATACCCAGCCACAAATTAAACTGTCAAAGTGCATACGTGTCACTTTCCTATTTAGAACAGAGGAATGGACCTCAGTGACCATTGTAACATGTTTGTGGAAATTGCAAAGAATGTTATTTTTAAAAAAATGAAAATGATTAAAGAAATTAATGATAAGAGTCCATACTGTGGAAGCTCAAAGCAATTTCTCAAATTCTTTCAGATGTGTCTACAAGTTAAAAAACAAAAAACAAAAACTGAAGCCTAAAGATTGACCTCAAGTTGTCTTTTGGGCATAAGGAAAAACTGATGAACTCTGACCCCCTCCTTTGACATCACAGCAACCTTCAATCTCTTCTTAGTGAAGGCCTTAGAATCACACAATTGTGTGGTAGAAATCCAGGGGCACATTACTACCAAAATGTAGTTAAACTGTGAGGTTTCCAGAGTTCAGGATATCTGTTTCCATTGGATGACGTGAGCATGCCTGATTCTGGACCCCCACACACAGGTCTTAGGAGCTGACTGTGCTCATTCAGGCAGCAGTAATGAGATGTGTCATTTTTTGCAGACTACATGTTACAGAGAGATACACAGACTCCTGCCTACACACAGAAGCCCAACCAGTGCTGCTGAGGGCAGGCTTCCATCAGCACCCCTCAGCCTGCCATGTCACGCATACTCAGTGTCCCCTTCAAAGAAGTCAGCCAATCAGGGCTAACACGAGGTCCCAGACCTCAGGACCCGATGCTATCCGCCCCAAAGCACACAGGGCTGTGTCCACCCAGAAAGGCCCCCAGGACCCACACTGGTCCAATAGTTCTGGATGACATTGGTACTCACAGAGCAGAGCACCACGAAAACAAACAAGCCTGTGATCTTCATCCAGCGCACACAGCACCTACAAGAGAAAAGGGAGGCCCTGAGTCACACAGAGCACCAACCTCTGTTTGGATTGGGCATGAAGCAAGAGAGCCTATGTTGGGACAGTTTCTGATTACTTGGTTCGCTTGTTCAGTTCCTTATGTGTTAGAAAGTCATTCTGGAGATTTGAAAACAGTAAACTTTTATTTCGCACTCTCTTAGATTTAACGATTTGACAAATAACCTTTCACTCTTCCAAATTCTGTCCTGCCGGATCCTACTTAAGTTGGGACTCTAAATGGCTTTTGTTTTTAAAGTCTAAAGTATAGTTGAGATATCCTAAGTGTAATTTTTGTTACATAAGTGACGTACAGCAGAGCTGACAATTCGGAATAAAGCATCCCTTACAAATGTCTTTGCTCTTCATGCCTGGTACTATCTAGACTTATTGCTAGCAACCCCACAGGTACTTTTGGAGTAGTACTATATGCTTGCAGAAAGCTGCTGCCCATTCAGAAGACTAGCCATGCCTCCAAAGTTGCTTTCGGTTGCAGATCGGCCTTTCAGAGAAATGTATAAGAGAGCAGATACTCTCCACAATGGCATGTTAGGTGAGCAAAAACAAACTTAAAACCCATTTTATTACAGTCTCTGCCCAGAGGAGTTCCTCGTCCACCAGGGTTTGAGCAGGTGATGTTAAGGAAACATGACACTGTAGTTGTGATGGAACAAGACTATCCAGAGGTTCCTCCAGCTTGTATTTCTGCTGAGGTCATTTCATATTTAACTACAATCTGATCTCCTTGATGGAGAATCCCATAGAAAATTACTCAGAGCTTTTCTAGGAACCTAAGGTCAGGACATCCTAGCCAACTTTATCTCAGCCTGATGGTTTAGAACCTTCTGCAGCTACATTCAAGCTGCTTGCTTACTCCAAGTCCCTCCCTCTATGCTGAAGCTGCTAAGCAAGATACCAGGACTTAGTTTCTGCCCTCAAAAACCTTATGTTCTAGACATTCAGGGCTATATGTGGGTTCCTCAGTACTTGGTTCGTCCCAACTAGCTAGAATAAAGACTCATAATTAACTATAGACTATGTCTAAGAGGTCACAGTAACAAAGTGCCTGCCAAGCTGAAGAACCTTCAGCCCAGAGACATTTGTAAGATGAGTCTTACTTGATGAAAGTGCTACTATTCCCTTAACAAAGCCCCCCCTTGTTGGATTTACTTGAGACGTTGTTTTGAGACTCGCCCAGTGTCTTCCTTATTTGTTGCCAAGTAATAAGCCACTCTTCACTTTCTTATCTCCTGATTGAGTTTATCCCCAAGAGTGAGACTATTGCATTCAGCTGCTCTGTTATACAGAGCTATATATACAGTTACTGACTGGGTTCAACCCTCTCCTCCAATGACTCTGTAGTCAGATCTTTAAATATAAATTTCATGATTTGTAAAATTTCAGAACATATCTGTGAGCCAAAGATGTATTAGGCCTAAAAGAATAGCTGAAAGCAATCATGGTGAAGAGGCTGTCAATGGGTAGGAAACAGGTTAGAAAGAGACAGCTCATGGTCAAGAGGAAAGGATTCCAGTCACTATTCCTCCACATAACTGCCACAAGTGTTCAGAGACCAATAGGGTGACTTGGTAATGACTTGGCATTAGACCTCTATAAGCATAGATAAATATACTTGAGGCCTAAAACTGAGTCCACCAACCCTTCCAGTATCTTCAGAAAAGACCAATCAGCAAACACAGTGACACAGCATCACAACACTGGACAGTTTCATCACATGTTGGCCATACACCTTATCTTTGAATAAGCCCACAGAAGGCAATGGAGTGAAGGGATGCCATGTCACAGGAGGTAACTGTGACACTAACTGTAACTATACACAGCCCTGTCATAGTCACCCAACCACTTCAAGTCTTAAATGGGGACTACTGACTTTAGCTCCCAAGCCTTGGTCTTTCCTTGGAGATGGGCTTTCAAACACTTTGACCTAAGGAGAACTTTCTCCGAAAAAGTATATGTGAAGAAGGAAGTGAAGCAGATGAACTATGTAACATTAGGATGCTCTGCGGGCAGCTCCGGAGGCCAGAAAATCCTCTTAGCCCTCCCACACATATCCCTCCATCCTTGCCCTAGAAGCCTAAGGCTCCCACTTTTTACCACACAGGAGGACACTAAATTCTACAAGACCATAAATTTGAAAACACCACAGGGTTCTCTAAATCCAATTATTCTATTTGTCAAGAAGATACTGGCCAGACTCATAAGCAGGAAAGGATGAATAGGAAATGTAGCTCACTTGGGTATTTCATCAGGCTTCCTTGTGGTTGGTCAGTAGCCTGCTGTTTTTTCAGGGCTGACCTATGTGTCTCCCATAGCCTAAGGGAAGAACAGATAATACTGGGTGGGGGGGGATGTAGCCTGGCTAAACAGGATAAGTTTATCCTCCTTTAAACCTTAGGCTTTTGAAAGGGTGAAGTATGGGCAAGCCTCAGGGCAGACAGAAAGCTATGTGCAGCCATTATCTACTGTCAGAGCTGTCTCTCCACATCCACCTACCCAAGCTTGGAGACCTGGGCTCTAAGATGGACACTGCCTGCAAGATCCCGTTTCTCTGAGGAGGCCAATGCAGACAAATCTGCAACCTCTTTACCCAGCATGCATTTTTGCTCCCAGGCAGTAAGGCCATTTTCCCAGGAATCTTCAGTAGCTATGAATTCTGGGGGATGAACAGGCATGAGATGTGACCTGGAAAGAAAAAAAAAACTGTTTTATATTTCCTGAAATTATATCTCCCTCAAAAACAATGCTAGTCTTTCAAAGAAGTTGTGGTACTTAATACTGATTGTCAGTATTACCTAGAAGACACTGATTGTTAATTATTACCTAGAAGACAAATCCCTGAGCATGTCTACAAGATAGATTTCAATCTCGTTAATTAAGCTGGGAAGGACCACCCAAATATTGGTAACATGATTCAACAGACTAGGATCCTCAACAAAGTAAAAAGGAGAAAGCTGGCTGGGCAATGGCTTCTCTCTCTCTCTCTCTCTCTCTCTCTCTCTCTCTCTCTCTCTCTCTCTCTCTCTCTCTCTCTCTCTCTCTCTCTCTCTGCTTTTTGATGGCAGGTGCCTGACACTCCTGTTGCAGTAACTTTACCACCGTGATAAACTGCACTGTGAGTCAAAATGGCCCCTTGCTTCCTTAAACTGTTTTGTCAAGCATTTGGTCACAGCAATGAGACAGGACCATAGACATCATGGCATTGTCTCATACTTCCTGCAATGTGTCTTTCTTGAAGACATTCAACTCAAATTTTGTAGGGCCATTCAGTTTCTGAATGAAGGAAAGAGGACTTATGGTTTATCTGATGTTCTAGCCCAGCAGCTTCTGGTTCAGACCAGTCCATGCTCCTCCCTTTATGTCCTCTTCTTTGATGTCCATGGGCACTCTCTAGCTAGACCTAGTCCATGTGATGATGTCCTTAATTTTAACCATAGCTGAGATCTGGTGTCACATGTTCATTTAGTCAGGCAATGTGATTCTCAATGCTTACCACAGTTTGAAGACTTTTTCACATAAAAAAAATTATCTTATTCTTAAGGAAAAACTTAGAGATAGAAATTAATTTGGTTTAGCCACAATGTAGGGGCCAAGATAAGTGGTTTTGAAAATAGTTATCGTTTTAATTAATTTTGTGACTGGAAAATGCCCATGCTTGAAAAATATTATCACTTTCCTTTTATTTGTTGAGAGAACCCACAACTGCAATAGAACTGGAGCTAAGAAGCTGTTCTCTTTGAGAAGCATGTTGCTGTCTACACTGTGTACAGCAGGGTGACACACTGGAGCTTTCTGACAAGTAGAAATGGATTCTACACATCTGCTCCAGAGACTTGAATTGTGCCAGCACAGCTGGAGAACTGAAGCTGAAACATCACATGTGGTGAGTGATTGCCATGTTAGTTCTGGTATGGAGCACTCTCCAAGCCAGTGCCATTGTCCTGAGTGCTCTGAAATGACACTGGGTCCTTCTGTAAAAGCAATAGATATTTTCATGATAAACTATTATTCAAGTTGAAATAAACTACTATTCAAGTTGTAACAAAGGAAAGGTGGTAAAAAGTAGACAAAAGATTTCCCCACCACCAATATCTTTTCTAATTTTATTTTTTATGTTTATTTTTACATTCTTTGGGCTTTCACACATTTATCCTATGCATTTTGACAATACATGTTCCTTATTTCCCCTTCCAAATTCTTCTAGAACTCTCCACATCCCCTCTGCTGACTTCATATCACCTTTTTTTTTTTCCCTCTATGGTCTGCTGGTTTCAATTAGTGGTCCGTGTGTGTGTGTGTGTGTGTGTGTGTGTGTGTGTGTGTGCACGCAAGAGCACGCATGTGAAGGTGTGTAGAGTCATCTACTAGAGCATGACAATCTATGAGAGGCCACACCCTTAAGAAAATTGACTCTTTCTCCTCCAGCAGCCGCCAACTGCCAATAGTTCTCACCTATTGTGTAAGTTCATGACCCTCCCTACAAACAGAGTGGCTTGATCTTGTGTAGACCTTCTACAGACAGCTCAAACTGTTGTGAGTTCATTCAATGGTCCTGTAATGTCAAGAAAACAATATTTTCAAATTCTCTGATTCCTTATACCTCCTATGCTATATTGTTCTCTGAATGTTGGGAGGAGGGGGGATATAGATGTCCCGTTTGTGGTGAAGCACTCCATAGAGACTTCCTCTCTGGACTTTAGCTTTCTTTGGCAGAACAGTCATGATAGTAGTTATCAGATGGTGATATGATAGCAGGTGAGATTGATGGTTTCTTTTCTCTTCTAGCAGTGTGTATAGCACCTTCCAGCACTAGCCAGTAGAGATAAAACTTCCAGTCATTAACAACTTGGTTTCTCTGTGTTTAGTGGATGACCACATATCTAAGAGTATATGAACAACACAAATTGCACTCAAGAGGTTATTGTTGTTTTTGAAATGAAAACACAAAATTGATAAGGTAAGGGATAGAGGGTGAATCTGGTGATTGTCATGAAAAAAGGAAGGTGAATATGATCAAAACACATTGTATAAAATCTCCAAAGCATGAATTTTAACAATAAGTCTTAAAAGAATCCTTTGGTGTGGAGTGAAAGCTGCATGAGTATTTAGGAAACAGTTGGATGCTGTTTTCATTTTTATCAACATAACAGGAGTGGGGTATACATGCCTACCCCAGCCACAGGGTCTTGACCATGTTTATGGTGCCAAGTACGAGTTCCCTCTTGTGGAGGAGGCCTTGAGTTTAATCATAAAGCTACTTACTATTAGCATATGATATTTGTGTCATATTTGCACCATTTGGAGCTCACAGGGTTGATTGTCAGGTAAGCCCACAACCAATATCTTAACTCACTTCATGCATAAGAAGAAAAGGAGAATATCATGTAAGCAAAGTTGTCTTGAGTTTTGGTTTCTAGCTTGCTCTGGCCTCCAGCACGAACCAAGCTAACACCCAAACCATGTCTCTGCCCAGGACAAATGCTTGTACATTGCTGCTTTGTGGTGAATTGCACATTGGAAATGTATTAGCTCTTAATAATTGACCAAGTAATTCAAGAAAAATACCAAAAGAAATAAGTGTGTGGATGTTTGCTTTTAGCTATTTCTCAGAGAAGAATAAGAGAATTAAGTTATATTCTGGCGGATAAGGGTTAAGCCTCTGGGTCAATGAGACAGCCTGTCAGAATTGTCTACATGCATGAGTGCACACATTTATGAGGTCATCATTCCAGGGTTATGCCCAAAGCATAGTCACAAGCCACAGAATACAATCTCAAATTATGAATATCTACTGTAATAGCCTGTCAGAGATCTGACAGAGATCAAATAAAAAAAATCTTATCTCAGGAAGAATTCACCATCATTTGTGAAGCAAACAATACTGAGCACCACAGATATTTTCCAGGAAGTTATTAATTTAATTTAAAAGGAAAGAACTCACCTTTTCTTTTGGGATGAATTCCAGAGCAGAGGAGTGTCTTCCTTAAAAGAAAGGTCTTTTAAGCTGGAGCTGAACTGAGACAAAGGTGAGTGAGTCCTGGGAAAGAGAAGGAAGAAACCAGAATCACCAAGGTGGGCTGATGCTTGCAGGAGTGCACTGCTTGGTTCAGACATAAGTGAGATCTAAATGGCCAGAGTTCTCTCTGAGCAGTAAAAGCCAGAACTTAGGAGAGACAGCTACAGAGAACTCTCCTTTCCAGCTTGAAGCAGATCAAAAGTACAAAGCAGTTTCCTGGATGAAAGGCCGTCTGTTATGGACTGAAACTTTGAGGCCCACTTTAGCAGATAACTCAGTGGCCACCTTAATATTTCTATGCAGCTCAGGTCTTTTTATATGTAGAAAATTCTGTCTCCTGAGATCAGGATATGTCTTGGGACATGTCCTCATAGCTCCCATCAGAAGAACAGGCATCAGAAGTCAGGGCATACAGGTCAGAATGAGATGGCAATCAGAACTGCTGTCTGGGGACAAAGCATATTAGTCACCACTGAAACAAAACAAACATTTGCCCTGGATAGGATGCCCTTTTGCTATGTTAGCTTTTCCAGTGGAGGAAAGGCCACCATAAAGGTATCACTCAAACCAGACACTGCAAATTGTAACCGTTTGTAACATAAGGTAAAAGGAGTTTTCATCAGAGGTTAAAGAAGTCATTCTCCTATTTAACTACCTTAAACGCCAGTGTATTACCTGTCTTGCAGAGCCTATACCATACAGAGGTGCTATGGCTATTATGAACCATTTACCCAAGGGAATAACAGCAATTCTTTAAGATTATAAATGAGCAAATGACATCAAGGAAGGAATTTAAGAAAAATAATTTCACTTGCTTTCTCTCGTGCAAGTGTTTACCTGAGACCTGGAGAATGAAGCTTTTCATCTTGTGGATAAGTAAAAGTCCGGCTCTTATCTGTGTCTGACAACAACTATCATATCTCAAGAATCAGAAAAGGGGTCTACTTAGAACAAGAGTGTGACTTCTACACCATTTCCTATAGAGAACAGAGGTGCCCAAGAACCCTGTTCAACAGAGCTTCTAAAAACAAGGGAAGATGTCAAGATAGAAACACTGGATAGAGGTCTTGGCTTAGGCACACCAAAAAGGGAAGGAAAGATGTCATTTAATAATTAGCATGCTTTTGGAGCTCAAACTGGCTTGAATCATTAGATAGGTTGGCTCCCCCATCTCCCATAACTGACTCAGGTCTTCTGGTGCATTTATAGAAGTGTCCCAGTGTGGTACCTCATATCAAGCTGTTCTCTGTTGTAGCCTGAGTGTTTGCATAGTACGTCTGGGAAAGCTAGCTGTTTCAAGGACCTTGTTTATAATAATTGAACTACTCTGTGCTTCTATTTTTTTCAGTCATGTGAAGAGAAACACATACTTGTATATATACAAGCACTCACACACAAGTACACATACACAGAGATATATACACACATATATACACATGCATACATTTATATACATGAACGTATGTTTTTGTTTAGGCCAGAAATAATGTGATATAAGTGAAAAGTGCATGTGCCTATACTAATTTTGAGTAACTTGGAGACACAAAAGATGATAAACAAATTAAACAATTGTACATAATTTTAAGAGTCAAAGATTCTTACTGTTAACATTTTTAAAACTTCCTTTTAGTCTTTTTTTTTTTAAAAAAATAAGGTAGCCTAGAATGTGTAAGTTTGTAATATTATTACCTTTACTAAGTCTTTTCTTTTTTTTTAAATTAGGTATTTAGCTCATTTACATTTCCAATGCTATCCCAAAAGTCCCCCCTACCCTCCCCCCCCAACCCCCTACCCACCCACTCCCCCTTTTTGGCCCTGGCGTTCCCCTGTACTGGGGCATATAAAGTTTGCAAGTCCAATGGGCCTCTCTTTCCAGTGATGACCGACTAAGCCATCTTTTGATACATATGCAGCTAGAGTCAAGAGCTCTGGGGTACTGGTTAGTTCATAATGTTGTTCCACCTATAGGGTTGCAGTTCCCTTTAGTTCCTTGGGTGCTTTCTCTAGCTCCTCCATTGGGGGCCCTGTGATCCATTCAATAGCTGACTGTGAGCATCCACTTCTGTGTTTGCTAGGCCCTGACAGCTATATCTGGGTCCTTTCAGCAAGATCTTGCTAGTGTATGCAATGGTGTCAGCATTTGGAAGCTGATCATGGGATGGATCCCTGGGTATGGCAGTCTCTAGATGGTCCATCTTTTCATCACAGCTCCAAATTTTAAGTCTTTTCTAAATAATATTTTATTTAATTTTTGAAATTGTACATATTTGTGCAATGTAGTCTGAGGATATTCATTCTTGCTGCCTCCCTCCAGCTTCTTCTATAGCAATGGTTCCTGACCTAATACTGTGACTCTTTTCTATAGTTCTCCATATTGCAGTAACTAGCAATCATAAAATTCTATTCCTTGCTACTTCATAGTTGTAATTTTACTACTGTTGTGAAACGTAATGGGAATATTTTTGGAGACAGAGGTTTGCCTCGGTCACAACCCACAAGACATGCAATCTCTCCTGTGAAGCAGGCCTCAGCTCTAACTGGAAAGCAGTTGATTACTCCGATAATAAATATGCCACTATTGCAACATTGGACAAAGTTTTCAAGGAAGGTCAGTGTCATAACATGTAAGGTTTAGTGCCAGTTAAAACTGTGGATGTCGTTTCTGCCCCAGCAATTCTGGTTAGCACCTTCTGTCACTGTGTAAGCAGCCAGCATGGAAATGGTTTCCTATTTAGCCATGCTTGATTTCTCTATGACCTGCATCCAAAGAACATGGTGTCTTCAAGAATAGAATCTCATCAAGCAGTTCTGGTGGGCAACCCAGAACAATGTCAGTAGCCTGTGTTATTTTGTGTGCCTCTGAGGGCCACCCTGGCCAATAACTCAAAGGGAAGAATCATCTGACTAACACACTGAGATTTTTCACCTAATAACCCAGGCCTTCTGAGCACAGTCTTATCACCTACTCGTGCAGGGTACTTCTCTAGAAATTAAAGACTTACATATTATTATATGTATTATTTTGTATGTTATTATGGATATTACCTTTATTAATTTAATAAACCAGGAGATTTCTATAATGTTTCTTCATACATCCTTCCTTTTAATTAATCCACCCACTACCCCCTCTCTCACCTATCCCTCTGCCCCAACCCCACTTAAACCTTTACAAGGAGTATTTTCTCCCTGGGAAAGTAAGATATTCAAAAGCAGCCATGCGTATCAGAAAATCAAAAATGCCCTATATATGATCAAACAAAATTCACACTTAGTAAGCACATGGTAGGGTCAGAGACTCCTATCTCAAACTGATCTCCAAACTCAAGTGTACCCAGCCAATCAGTAAAAAGGTACCTAATAATGTATATCTACAAAACATGCCTGGAGTTGTGGCTCATTTGGTAAAGTGCATGCCTTGTACACATGAAGATCTGGCTTCAATCCCCAGTCTAGTATAAATGAAGTGTGTTGTCATTCCCCTATAATCCCAACACTGGGGAGGTACAGGCAGAGAAACTGCAGATCAAGCATGTCTGTGCAGCTTCCAGGTGAGCCTGATAGCCATAAGACCCTAAAAGAAATAGACAAAAAAGCTAAGGGCAACAAGTGAAAGGAAAAATGAATAAAATTTAGAATATCAACAAAAAGATTGACATTTTCAAATAGAACCGAACAAAAATATAAATTACTTGGAAACTTCACTATATCTGTGTGCCTGTGTGCCTGTGTGTGTGCATGCATGTATGTGTGCCTGTGTGTGTGCATGTGTTTCTGTGAGTGTGTACAGGTGTGCACCTGAGTATATGTGGAGGCCAGAGGCTGATGATGTTGGTACATCGTCTTTAGTTACTTCCTCACCGTACTTTTTGATACAAAGTTTTTCATCAAACATGAAACTAATCATTTACCTAGGCTCCCGTGTCAGCCACTGAGCTCATAGGCTCTGCCTACCCCTGCCTTCCAGTGCTAGGTTAGGCCACAGGTCACCAGCTCTAACACATATGTGAATGTTGCAGATCCAGCCTCAGGTGATTATGTTTGTGCAGGGAGCACTTTACCTACTAAGCCATCTCCGCAGCCTCCCAAGAAACCCTTAGCAGCTGACTTAGCAGGTGGAAGAAATGAGAAAACTTTAAAATAAAACAAAGTATAAAGTGTGGGAGAATAACAGAAAATTTAAAAAAAAAAAAGATAAAAAGAGAGATCAGATCATTTGTGGAACTGAAGTCACTAATGTATGTATTTTGAAAGTCTCAAAGAAGAGAGAGAAAAGCAGGGGGGGAAAGTATTTGAAGAAATGCTGGCTAAACATTACCTAAGTTTGATAGAAGAAATAAATGTGGAAGTACAAGTATCTCAACAAACTTCAAATAGGGTAAACACAAGAACGCAAAATTGCTACAACTTGTGATGTTAGCTTGGTAACAGGCAAAGTGGGTCATTTGAAAACAGGAAAAGAGAAGTGACCTCACACCTCAGAGATTGTCAGTGAGACTCTAAGCAGAAATCCTGGAAAACAGGCAGCAGAGGTCTGTATTTCAACTGCTGAGAAAAAACCACTGTTGACAAAAACACTATGTCCCTAAATCTAACCCTCAAAACTGAGAAAAAAATTAAGGCATTACCAATTTCTTTGTTTTCTTGTATATAAGACAGAGTCTACTACTTGGTCAGGATGGTCTGGAACATGCTATGAGATCAGGCTGTCCTTAAACTCACAGAGATCCATTTGCCTCTGCCTCTGCCTCTGCCTCTGCCTCTGCCTCTGCCTCTGCCTCTGCCTCTGCCTCTGCCTCTGCCTCTGCCTCTGCCTCTGCCTCTGCCTCTGCCTCTGCCTCTGCCTCTGCCTCTGCCTCTGCCTCTGCCTCTGCCTCTGCCTCTGCCTCTGCCTCTGCCTCTGCCTCTGCCTCTGCCTCTGCCTCTGCCTCTCTGCCTCTGCCTCTGCCTCTGCCTCTGCCTCTGCCTCTGCCTCTCTGCCTCTGCCTCTGCCTCTCTGCCTCTGCCTCTCTGCCTCTGCCTCTCTGCCTCTGCCTCTCTGCCTCTGCCTCTCTGCCTCTGCCTCTGCCTCTCTGCCTCTGCCTCTGTCTCTCTGCCTCTGCCTCTCTGTCTCTGCCTTGCCTCTCTGCCTCTGCCTCTCTGCCTTGCCTCTCTGCCTCTGCCTCTCTGCCTTGCCTCTCTGCCTCTGCCTCTCTGCCTCTGCCTCTCTGCCTCTGCCTCTGCCTCTGCCTCTCTGCCTCTCTGCCTCTGCCTCTCTGCCTCTGCCTCTCTGCCTCATCCTCTGCCTCTGCCTCTGCCTCTCTGCCTCTGCCTCTCTGCCTCTGCCTCTCTGCCTCTGCCTCTCTGCCTCTGCCTCTGCCTCTGCCTCTCTACATCTGCCTTTCTGCCTCTGCCTCTGCCTCTGCCTCTGCCTCTCTGCTCTGCCTCTGCCTCTGCCTCGCCTCTCTCTCTGCCTCTGCCTCTGCCTCTCTGCCTCTGCCTCTGCCTCTGCCTCTGCCTCTGCCTCTGCCTCTGCCTCTGCCTCTGCCTCTGCCTCTGCCTCTGCCTCTGCCTCTGCCTCTGCCTCTGCCTCTGCCTCTGCCTCTGCCTCTGCCTCTCTGCCTCTGCCTCTCTGCCTCTGCCTTGCCTCTCTGCCTCTGCCTCTCTGCCTCTGCCTCTCTGCCTCTGCCTCTCTGCCTCTGCCTCTGCCTCTGCCTCTGCCTCTGCCTCTGCCTCTCTGCCTCTGCCTCTCTGCCTCTGCCTCTGCCTTGCCTCTCTGCCTCTGCCTCTCTGCCTCTGCCTCTCTGCCTCTGCCTCTGCCTCTGCCTCTGCCTCTGCCTCTGCCTCTGCCTCTGCCTCTGCCTCTGCCTCTGCCTCTGCCTCTGCCTCGCCTCTCTGCCTCTGCCTCTGCCTCTCTGTCTCTGTCTCTGCCTCTGCCTCTCTGCCTCTGCCTCTCTGCCTCTGCCACTGCCTCTCTGTCTCTGCCTCTGCCTCTCTGCCTCTGCCTCTGCCTCTGCCTCTGCCTCTGCCTCTGCCTCTGCCTCTGCCTCTGCCTCTGCCTCTGCCTCTGCCTCTGCCTCTCCCTCTCCCTCTGCCTCTGCATCTGCCTCTGCCTCTCTGTCTCTGCCTCTGCCTCTGCCTCTTCCTCTGCCTCTCCCTCTGCCTCTGCCTCTGCCTCTCTGCCTCTGCCTCTCTGCCTCTGCCTCTGCCTCTCTGCCTCTGCCTCTGCCTTGCCTCTCTGCCTCTGTCTCTCTGCCTCTCTGCCTCTGCCTCTCTGCCTCTGCCTCTGCCTCTGCCTCTGCCTCTGCCTCTGCCTCTGCCTCTGCCTCTGCCTCTGCCTCTGCCTCTGCCTCTGCCTCTCTGCCTCTGTCTCTCTGCCTCTCTGCCTCTGCCTCTCTGCCTCTGCCTCTCTGCCTCTGCCTCTCTGCCTCTACCTCTCTGCCTCTGCCTCTCTGCCTCTGCCTCTGCCTCTCTGTCTCTGCCTTGCCTCTCTGCCTCTGCCTCTCTGCCTCTGCCTCTCTGCCTCTGCCTCTCTGCCTCTGCCTCTCTGCCTCTGCCTCTCTGCCTCTGCCTCTGCCTCTGCCTCTCTGCCTCTGCCTCTGCCTCTCTGCCTCTGCCTCTCTGTCTCTGCCTTGCCTCTCTGCCTCTGCCTCTCTGTCTCTGCCTTGCCTCTCTGCCTCTGCCTCTCTGCCTTGCCTCTCTGCCTCTGCCTCTCTGCCTCTGCCTCTCTGCCTCTGCCTCTGCCTCTGCCTCTGCCTCTGCCTCTGCCTCTGTCTCTGCCTCTCTGCCTCTGCCTCTGCCTCTCTGCCTCTGCCTCTCTGCCTCTGCCTCTGCCTCTGCCTCTGCCTCTGCCTCTCTGCCTCTGCCTCTCTGCCTCTGCCTCTCTGCCTCTGCCTCTGCCTCTCTGCCTCATCCTCTGCCTCTGCCTCTGCCTCTCTGCCTCTGCCTCTGCCTCTCTGCCTCTGCCTCTCTGCCTCATCCTCTGCCTCTGCCTCTGCCTCTCTGCCTCTGCCTCTCTGCCTCTCTGCCTCTGCCTCTCTGCCTCTGCCTCTCTGCCTCATCCTCTGCCTCTGCCTCTCTGCCTCTCTGTCTCTGCCTCTGCCTCTCTGCCTCTGCCTCTCTGCCTCTGCCTCTGCCTCTCTGCCTCTGCCTCTCTGCCTCATCCTCTGCCTCTGCCTCTCTGCCTCTCTGTCTCTGCCTCTGCCTCTCTGCCTCTGCCTCTCTGCCTCTGCCTCTCTGCCTCTGCCTCTCTGCCTCTGCCTCTGCCTCTGCCTCTGCCTCTCTGCCTCTGCCTCTCTGCCTCATCCTCTGCCTCTGCCTCTCTGCCTCTGCCTCTGCCTCTGCCTCTGCCTCTGCCTCTGCCTCTGCCTCTCTGCCTCTCTGCCCCTCTGCCTCTCTGCCTCTCTGCCTCTCTGCCTCTGCCCCTCTCTCTCTGCCTTTCGCCTCTCGCCTCCTCTTGCCTCCTCTTGCCTCCTCTTTCCTCTCACCCCTGCCCCTGCCCCTGTAGTCCTGAAATTAAAGATGTGTGTTACCATGCCCAGCACCACTGTTTTTAAAGTCAAGGAAGTTCGTAGCCAAAACACCTAGCTGAAAAGAAATGATAAAAGGAGTTTTTTTTACACTGAAATGACACAGACACTTAATCAAAGATTTGAAGACTAAGTTGAGACCCCTAGCATGAGGGATATGGAGCCTGAAGTGGCCATGTCCTGTAGCCAGGCAGGACACCAAGGGAAAGGATAAGGACACCAACCCACCCACAAAACCTTTAACCCAAACTTCGTCCTGAATACAAGAAGTTCAGGGACAAAGACAGAGAAAAGACTGAAGGAATGGCCAACCAATCCATCCCATGGGCAAAAACCAATCCCTCACTATTAATGATACTCTATTATGATTAAAGACAGGAGCCTAGCAAAACTGTCCTCTGAGAAATGTCACCCAGCAGCTAACCAAAACAGATGCAGAGACCCACAGCCAAACATTAGATAGAGTTAGTCTTGTGAAAGACTTGGGGGAAGAATTGAGAGACCTGAAGAAGATAGGGACTCCACAAGAAAACCCACAGAGTCAACTAACCTGGACCTTGGGGCTCCCAGAGACTGAACCACCAACCAAAGAGTATACATGAGCTAAACCCAAGTGTCTTCACTCATATGTAGCAGATATGCAGCTTGCTCTTGATGTGAATCCCCCAACAACTGGAGCAGGAGCTGCCTGCCTAGGGATCCTGTCCCCTTAACTGGGCTGCCTTGTCTGGCCTCAGTGGGAGAGGATGTACCTAGTCCTGCAGTGACTTGATGTGCCAGGGTGGGTTGGTACCCCCTGAGGACTTCCCCTTCTTTGAGGAGAAGGGGATGGGGAGAGACTATGTGAGGTTGGAACTAGTAGAAGAGGCTGTGATCTGGATGTAAAGTGAATAAACAATTTAATAGGAAAAGAAAAGATCTGGAAGCTGGGCGTGGTGATGCCCAGCACTCAGGAGGCAGAGGCAGGTAGATTTCTGAGTTCGAGGCCAGGCTGGTCTACAAAGTGAGTTCCAGGACAGCCAGGGCTATACAGAGAAACCCTGTCTCGAAAAACCAAAAAAAGAAAAGAAAAAAGAAAAAGAAAAGACCTGGAGAGTGCTTTAATGACACATTAAGGAGTACTCTCTCAGGGTACCAAAATGTATCAATATTGCATTAAGGAATGAAAAAAAAAAGAGTTCCCCTTGGAGTAGTTCAGACCAAGAATGAACTAAATTTGAATTCTCCATTTCTCTCTCTGTCTGTAGTTTGTGGTTTGTGGCCTGTCTGTGATGCCTGTCCCTAATAAAAGGCTTTGCTTTGTAGTTATTAAACAGCACAGAAAACATGGCAGGGGGAAGAAATAAGGGATATTTTTCTGTAGAAATCTTTAACAGAGTTAACAAGGGAAGGACTTACTTTCCTGACCGCAACTGACTCAGAATTGTTCTCAAAACTTCAAATAGATGTTACAAAGCTATATCCACATATTGCTTTCAAAATTCTTGAAATATTTGTTGTTTAAGGAGGTTGCTCTCAACCTGTTGGATGCTTCCAGCAAATGGTTATAACACACAAATACATTTTTCTGGTCGGGGATACAGATGAGTACATAGTTTAAGATTGAAGCTATGTAGTTAGCTTAGGTTAAAAAACTTATTACATGGGAAATCCTAAGGCATGGTAAGATTGGTTACATTGCTTTCTTCAAGGCAAGTTAAACTTAAATAGGCTAAGTATATAGTATGATAACAGTTTGATCACATGATCATAAGGCATGTTAGTAATTTGACTCTAGGATCTGGCAAGTTTCTCTACCTTCTCAGGCAAAAGTGTTTTCAGAAAAGACATTAGCACGGAGTTCTGGTAACAAACATGAAAGTAAATGTAACTACTCGCATCATTATCGTTTTGGTGCTTTACCAACTGAACAATCTCCCTTGTAGGAGCAAGATGATTTTTGAAGATTATGAATGAGAAGGTTAAAGAAAATTTAGGATGGGGGAGCAGTGAATAATTTGCCCAGTTAGACAAGAACTACAAATATTCGTAATAAAACTAAACATTCAGGGAAGCAGAAAACCTGGCCTGAGTAGAGGCACAAGCCCCTTACGGTCGACCAGCACCGGGGTAGCTAGGGCGCAGAGTCGGCTGACACCTGCCAGCTACTCACAACACCAGGCACAGGATCTTAAGACTTCAGGTGATCCGGCCACCCTCCTGGCCACCTCCAGGACAGGTCTCTGCCCAGCCCGGGAGCCCTTTACCTCAGGATCAGTGGGAGTCATCTTGGTTCCGGGACTCCGCTGAACTTAGTCTGCACAGGTGAGAGTGTGCACCACAGAAGCTGACAGCTTCTGGGACAGGCGGGAGCCACAGAGCTACTGAGGCAGCACCCTTTTCGGGCCCCAGACATCCGGCCACCTTCCTGGCCAGAGGACAGGTGTCCCCCCGGCCTGGGAGGCTTTTGCCTTTAGAATGGCGGTAGCCATCTTGGTTCGGGGACTCCACCAAACATAGTCTCCACAGGTGAGAGTGTGCACCACACAAGGTGACAGCTTCTGTGACCCACAAAAGCAACACAGCTTCTGGGAAAGGTCCTGTTTTGGGCCTTCATCTTCGGCCAGGAGGAGGTCCAAACACCAGATATCTGTGCACCTTCCCTGTAAGAGGAGAACTTGCCTGCAAAGAGTGCTCTGACCACTGAAACTCAGAGGAGAGAGCCTGTCTCCCAGGTCTGCTGACAGAGGCTAACAGAATCACCAGAAGAACAATCTCTAAACAGAGACAACTATAACAACTAACTCCAGAGATTACCAGATGACAAAGGTAAACGTAATAATCTTACTAACAGAAACAAAGACCACTCACCATCATCAGAACCCAGCACTCCCACTTCACCCAGTCCAGAGCACCACAACACACCTGAAAAGCTAGACCCGGATCTAAAAGCATATCTCATGATGATGGTAGAGGACATCAAGAAGGACTTTAATAACACACTAAAAGAAATACAGGAGAACACTGCTAAACAGGTAGAAGACATTAAAGAGGAAGCACAAAAATCCCTTAAAGAATTGCAGGAAAACCAGACCAAACAGGTGATGGAATTGCATAAAATCATCCAAGACCTAAAAATGGAAGTAGACACAATAAAGAAAACCCAAAGTGAGGCAACGCTGGAGATAGAAACCCTAGGAAAGAAATCTGGAAACATAGATGCGAGCATCAGCAACAGAATACAAGAAATGGAAGAGAGAATCTCAGGTGCAGAAGACTCCATAGAGAACATCAGCACAACAATCAAAGAAAATACAAAATCCAAAAAGATCCTAACTCAAAATATCCAGTAAATCCAGGACACAATGAGAAGACCAAACCTACGGGTAATAGGAGTAGATGAGAATGAAGATTTAAAACTCAAAGGACTGGCAAATATATTCAACAAAATTATAGAAGAAAAATTCGCAAACCTAAAGAAAGAGATGCCCATGAACATACAAGAAGCCTACAGAACTCCAAATAGACTGGACCAGAAAAGAAATTCCTCCCGACACATAATAATCAGAACAACAAATGCACTAAATAAAGATAGAATACTAAAAGCAGTAAGGGAAAAAGGTCAAGTAACATATAAAGGCAAGCCTATCAGAATTACACCAGATTTTTCACCAGAGACTATGAAAGCCAGAAGGGCCTGGACAGATGTTATACAGAAACTAAGAGAACACAAATTCCAGCCCAGGCTACTATACCCAGCCAAACTCTCAATTACCATAGATGGAGAAACCAAAGTATTCCATGACAAAACCAAATTCACACATTATCTTTCCAATAATCCAGCTCTTCAAAGGATAATAACAGAAAAAAACCAATACAAGGACTGAAACCATGTCCTAGAAAAAGCAACAAACCTAAAAGAAGACAGCCACAAGAACAGAATGCCAACTCTAACAACAAAAATAAAAGTAAGCAACAATTACTTTTCCTTAATATCTCTTAATATCAATGGACTCAACTCCCCTATAAAAAGACATAGACTAACAGGCTGGCTACACAAACAGGACCCAACATTTTGCTGCTTACAGGAAACTCATCTCAGAGAAAAATGTAGACACTACCTCAGAATGAAAGACTGGAAAACAATTCTCCAAGCAAATGGTAGGAAGAAACAAGCTGGAGTAGCCATCCTAATATCTAATAAAGTCGACTTCCAACCCAAAGTCATCAAAAAAGACAAGGAAGGGCACTTCATACTCATCAAAGGTAAAATCCTCCAAGAGGAACTATCAATTCTGAATATCTATGCTCCAAATACAAGGGCAGCCACATTCATTAAACATACTTTAGTAAAGCTCAAAGCACACATTGTACCTCACACAATAATAGTGGGAGACTTCAACACACCACTTTCACCAATGGACAGATCATGAAAACAGAAACTAAACAGGGACACAGTGAAACTAGCAGAGGTTATGAAACAAATGGATCTGACAGATATCTACAGAACATTTTTATCCTAAAACAAAAGGATATACCTTCTTCTCAGCACCTCATGGTACCTTCTCCAAAATTGACCACATAATTGGTCACAAAACAAGCCTCAACATATACAAAAATGTTGAAATTGTCCCATGCATCCTATCAGATCGCCATGGACTAAGAATGATCTTCAATAATAAAATAAATAATAGAAAGCCAACACACATGTGGAAACTAAACAACACTCTTCTCAATGATACCTTCCTTGGTCAAGGAAGGAATAAAGAAAGAAATTAAGGACTTTTTGGAGTTTAATGAAAATGAAGCCACAACTTACCCAAACTTATAGGACACAATGAAAGCATTTCTAAGAGAAAAACTCATAGCTGTGAGTGCCTCCAAAAAGAAACTAGAGAGAGCACACATTAGCAGCTTGACAACACACCTAAAAGCTCTAGAACAAAGGGAAGCAAATTCACCCAAGAAGAGTAGACGGCAGGAAATAATCAAACTCAGGAGCGAAATCAACCAAGTGGAAACAAGAAGAACTATTCAAAGAATCAACCAATCGAGGAGCTGGTTCTTTGAGAAAATCAACAAGATAGATAAACCCTTAGCCAGACTCACTAGAGGGCACAGGGAAAGCATCCTAATTAACAAAATCAGAAATGAAAAGGGAGACATAACAACAGATCCTGAAGAAATCCAAAACACCATCAGATCATTCTACAAAAGGCTATACTCAACAAAACTGGAGAACCTGGATGAAATGGACAAGTTTCTAGACAGATACCAGGTACCAAAGTTAAATCAAGATCAGGTTAATGATCTAAACAGTCCCATATCCCCTAAAGAAATAGAAGCAGTCATTAATAGTCTCCCAACCAAAAAAAGCCCAGGACCAGATGGGTTTAGTGCAGAGTTCTATCAGACCTTCAAGGAAGATCTAATCCCAGTTCTTCACAAACTATTCCACAAAATAGAAACAGAAGGTACTCTACCCAACTCATTCTATGAAGCCACAATTACTCTGATACCTAAACCACAAAAAGACCCAACAAAGATAGAGAACTTCAGACCAATTTCCCTTATGAATATCGATGCAAAAATCCTCAATAAAGTTCTAGCTAACCGAATCCAAGAACACATCAAAACAATCATCCAGCCTGACCAAGTAGGTTTCATCCCAAGGATGCAAGGATGATTCAGTATACGGAAATCCATCAACGTGATCCAGTATATAAACAAACTCAAAGACAAAAACCACATGATCATCTCCTTAGATGCTGAGAAAGCATTTAACAAAATCCAAAACCCATTCATGGTAATAGTCTTGGAAAGATCAGGAATTCAAGGCCCATACCTAACCATGATAAAAGCAATATAAAGCAAACCAGTAGCCAACATCAAAGTAAATGGTGAGAAGCTGGAAGCAATCCCACTAAAATCAGGGACTAGACAAGGCTGCCCACTCTCTCCCTACCTATTCAACATTGTACTTGAAGTCCTACCCAGAGCAATTAGACAACAAAAGGAGATCAAGGGGATACAAATTGGAAAAGAAGAAGTCAAAATATCGCTTTTTGCCGATGATATGATAGTATACATAAGTGACCCTAAAAATTCCACCAGTGAACTCCTAAGCCTGATAAATAGCTTCAGTGAAGTATCTGGATATAAAATTAACTCAAGCAAGTCAATGGCCTTTCTGTACACAAAGGATAAACAGGCAGAGAAGGAAATTAGGGAAACAACACCCTTCTCAATAGTCACAAACAATATAAAATACCTTGGCATGACTCTAACTAAGGAAGTGAAAGATCTGTATGACAAGAACTTCAAGTCCCTGAAGAAAGAAATTAAAGAAGATCTCAGAAGATGGAAAGACCTCCCATGCTCATGGATTGGCAGGATCAACATTGTAAAAATGGCTATCTTACCAAAAGCAATCTACAGATTCAATGCAATCCCCATCAAAATTCCAACTCAATTCTTCAACGAATTAGAAAGGGCAATCTGCAAATTCATCTGGAACAACAAAAAACCTAGGATAGCAAAAACTCTTCTCAAGGATAAAAGAACCTCTGGTGGAATCACCATGCCTGACCTAAAGCTGTACTACAGAGCAATTGTGATAAAAACTGCATGGTACTGGTATAACGACAGACAAGTAGACCAATGGAACAGAATTGAAGACCCTGAGATCAACCCACATACCTATGGTCACTTGATCTTTGACAAGGGAGCAAAAACCATCCAGTGGAAAAAAGACAGCATTTTCAACAAATGGTGCTGGCACAACTGGCGGTTATCATGTAGGAGAATGTGAATTGATCCATTCCTTGTACCAAGGTCAAATCTAAGTGGATTAAGGAACTCCACATAAAACCAGAGACACTGAAACTTATAGAGGAGAAAGTAGGGAAAAGCCTCAAAGATATGGGTACAGGGGAAAAATTCCTGAATAGAACAGCAAAGGCTTGTGCTGTAAGATCGAGAATTGATAAATGGGACCTCATAAAGTTGCAAAGCTTCTGCAAGGCAAAAGACACCGTCAATAAGACAAAAAGACCACCAACAGATTGGGAAAGGATCTTTACCTATCCTAAATCAGATAGTGGACTAATATCCAATATATATAAAGAACTCAAGAAGGTGGACTCCAGAAAATCAAACAACCCCGTTAAAAAATGGGGCTCAGAACTGAACAAAGAATTCTCACCTGAGGAATACCAAATGGCAGAGAAGCACCTGAATAAATGTTCAACATCCTTAATCATCAGGGAAATGCAACTCAAAACAACCCTGAGATTCCACCTCACACCAGTCAGAATGGCTAAGATCAAAAATTCAGGTGACAGCAGATGCTGGCGAGGATGTGGAGAAAGAGGAACACTCCTCCATTGTTGGTGGGATTGCAAGCTTGTACAACCACTCTGGAAATCAGTCTGGCGGTTCCTCAGAAAATTGGACATAATACTACCAGAGGATCCAGCAACACCTCTCCTGGGCATATATCCAGAAGATGTTCCAACGGGTAAGAAGGACACATGCTCCACTATGTTCATAGCAGCCCTATTTATAATAGCCAGAAGCTGGAAAGAACCCAGATGCCCCTCAACAGAGGAATGGATACAGAAAATGTGGTACATTTATACAATGGAGTACTACTCAGCTATTAAAAGGAATGAATTTATGAAATTCCTAGGCAAATGGATGGATCTGGAGGGCATCATCCTGAGTGAGGTAACATATTCACAAAGGAACTCACACAATATGTACTCACTGATAAGTGGATATTAGCCCAAAAACTTAGGATACCCAAGATATAAGATACAATTTGTTAAATGCATGAAACTCAAGAAGAAAGAAGACCAAAGTGTGGACACTGTGCCCCTTCTTGGAATTGGGAACAAAACACCCATGGAAAGAGTTACAGAGATAAAGTTTGGGGCTGTGAAGAAAGGATGGACCATCTATAGACTGTCATATCCAGGGATCCATCCCATAATCAGCTTCCAAATGCTGACACCATTGCATACACTAGCAAGATTTTGCTGAAAGGACCCAGATATAGCTGTCTCTTGTGAGACAATGCCGGGGCCTAGCAAACACAGAAGTGGATGCTCACAGTCAGCTATTGGATGTATCACAGGGCCCCCAATGGAGGAGCTAGAGAAAGTACCCAAGGAGCTAAAGGGAACTGCAACCCCATAGGTGAAACGTTATTATGAACTAACCAGTACCCCAGAGCTCTTGACTCTAGCTGCATTTGTGTCAAAAGATGGCCTAGTCGGCCATCACTGGAAAGAGAGGCCCATTGGACTTGCCAACTTTATATGCCCCAGTAGAGGGGAATGCCAGGGTCAAGGGGTGGGGGTGGGTGGGTGGGGGACTGGGGCGGGGGAGTGTATTGGGGACTTTTTGGATAGCATTGGAAATGTAATTGAGGAAAATACCTAATCAAATAAATAAATAAATAAATGTAAAAAAAGGCAATACCAACCAGGCTGGAGCGACAGCTCACAAGTTAGCAGCATGTGCTGCTCTTGTGAAGACCACAGTTCTGTAGGCATAATGATATTGTGCACTGTGTAAAGTTTACCCTTGTGTGGTTCAAGTGCTGATTTCTCTGCCCTCACATCTTGTTGCAATCTGGGCCTGGCACTGTAATGCATGTGTGAAGAATCTTCTGTCTCAGGTTTGTGTAAATAACGTTCATCATTTATTCTCTGCCTTGTCAATAAAAACTGGAAAAGCCAGGGACTTGGAAATAAAGAGATTAGAGAGAAGAGGGCTGGAGAGACGGCTCCATGGTGAAGAGCACTGCCTACTCTCCCAGAGGTCCTGAGTTCAATTCCCAGCAACCACATGGTGGCTCACAACCATTTGTAATGAGATCTGATGCCTTACATATAATAAATAAATAAATCTTAGAAAAAAAACTAAACATTCATTACTATTCCTGCCAGCTTGCTGTCAAAGTTACTACTTAATAAATGCTAAACACACACACACATATACCTACACAAACATATACACACATATCATGCATACATATGCACACGCATATCACACACACACACACAACACACATACACACATACTTATCACACACACAACACACACATACACAATACATACACACACACAACATACAATACATACACACCCACACAACACACATACACACACAACACACACACACACATACACAACACACACATACACACACACAACACATACACAAACACACACCCATGCCTAATCTCTCTGTGCTCATACATAGGTAGTCATATAGAACCTTTCAACCTAAGACTTAAGCAATTTCCCAGACATACTAGACATGATCCTTCCTTTTCAAAGCTAACAAGTGAAATGCAAATAGTGATGTTGGAAGGATTTCTGTACTGTAATAAATGAGTTTTCACATGTCAACCTAGTGAGCAATGAACACATTATTCAAACAATTGTTATCATTCACAGGGAAAAAAAATCGTTCAGTTTAGTTATCCTGTAAGCCCAGAAATGTGATCATTAATATTATAATAATGTAAGGACTTGAGTCTAGGGTAATTAATTAAGAGATAAGTATATTTAATTGCATGTAAAATAAATGTATGCCCCCCAAAGCATTCTTTCAAGGAAGATTAATTAGATACTCTGTCTATGAAATATATACCAGCTTTGGTAACTCTGGTATACAGTAAGCTCTCCATATCACTGCTTCTGTATCAATATATTGGACAACTACCTACAGTGTTTGTATCAATACTAATGTACAGAGTCCCTTGTTTCCTACTCAATGTTTTATAATAACTATTTATGTAGTTTTCATGTTGCATTAGGTATAAGTAGTCATCTATAGATGAAGTAATGTCTGCAGGGGAATGACATAGTCTATGAAGATGCCATGCCATTTTATATTAAGAACCTAAGTATTCTTAGGGAATGCAGGACCAGTCCACACAGATACCATGTTTTCTAGGCTCTTTTTTAAAACATGCTAGCCCATCAGGATAGAGCAGCTCTTTGACCTGGTGGTCCAATAAAAGCCCAGCACTAGCCTCAACTGGCACTAAAGATGAAGATAGAATCAGAGTTTGCAGGCACAATACTCTCTGGCATGTGATTTGAGCCTTGGATCCAGTCAAAGTTTCAACAATTTTCTGTCTGAGTTTTCAAATAGTTGCCAAATGAAGGAATTAAGATTTCTGTGACTCCCTCCTATGTTGGGTCAGCTTCTGTTTATACATTTTGAAGCTCTGTGGTTAAGTTCACAAGCCTGGACAATACCATTTTGATAAACTGACTACCTCATGTGGCCTCTTCATCCCAGATAACATTCTTTCACTATAGTCTACCCTCTCTTTGTAAAAGCTCTTGATTCAGAAAATAATTCTTCTAATGCAATTTCTGACATTTGCTCTTAACCATCCCTTCTTCCTTTCTTTTTATCCATTTTAGCACTGCTGGTGCTTCCAGCCAAGTTGCTTTCATGCTTATAGTGGTCCTTTGATGGCAGCATATAGCTCAATATTGATAGTTTTTATCCAATTATATAATTTTTCACAGATAATATGATTATTATCTGTGAAAATTAGTATATGTGGTCTTAAATCTATCATTTGAAGTCTGGGAAGACGGCTTGGTTTGTAAAGTGGTTACTGCCTGAATAAGGACCTGCCTGAGTTTGGATGACCCAGTACCCTTGAAAACAATCAGAGGTGGGTGGCATGCACCTGTAATCCAACACGAAATATGCAGAAAAGAGAGGGTCCATGGAGCTTGCTGGCCAATTAGTTTAGCCAAACAAGTGAGCTCCAGCTTCAGTGAGACCTTTTCTCAAAAAGAAATAAAGTAGAGACACAGTTGAGGAAATGTAGACCTCTGGCTTCCACATGCACACACATATGCATCTGCATACACAGCTGTGCACATAAATAAATAGACAAATAGATAAATAAGCAAAGAGTAGCATATATAGACAATGGAATATCATTTCCCTATTTGAAAAGAAAAGGGTGGTGGTGGTGCATGCTTTTAATCCTAGCACTCTGGAGGCAGAGATAGATGGATCTCTGAGTTTGAGTCCAGCCAACAACTCTACAGAGTGAGTTCTAAGACAGACAGGGCTGTAAAATGATAGATTTAATGATTTTACACAGAAAACCCTATCTAGAAAAAAAATTCAAAACAAAAATGGGAGTGATTTATTTAGTGTTTATTTCCAAGTATTTTTATAATAAAGTTAATATTTAAAACCTTTAAAATTAAAAAGAAGAACAAAGAAAAGTGGTAAATTGCTATAATGAAGCTTGAGTACCTACTGAGTAGATAAACAAGAAGTGAAAGAATAAGTTCTGTCCAGCCCTACCTTCATGAAATAGCTATAATCAGCAAATAGAGACCGAAGGTAGATGTGTGATATCAATGCAGGGGAAAGAGTATGGCGAGCCACCATTTTACTAAACATAAAATTTCTGTATAGGGAGATGGGAACATTTTAGTATTACATAAATGTAATGATTACACATTTTAAGTCTTATTAATGCCCCTGAATTATACATTTTAACTGAAATTCCAAAAATACTCATTAGAGGAAATGTAAGGTCTTCAGCAAATGGTACTGGGAAAACTGGATTTGTACATGAAGAAGAATGAACTCAGTCTTCATCTCTCACAGTGATGAAATAACCATAACTTAAGAAAGACCAAATAACTTAAGAAAAAAACTGAAAACAAGGAAACTGGTGAAGGAAAAGGCAAGAAAAACCCTCCAAAGTGTAATCAGTGGTGAGGACTATGGGACCATGGTCCCCAGTGGGGTGGCCTTATTTCAGCAACAGTGAGACCCATGGAATTCAGAAGCTTGTGTACAACAAAGGAAACAGCAGTGGGGGGAGGGGGCGGGGACAGCCCACAGAGTCAGAGGAAATCCTCAGCATTCCTCAGACAAGGATTGGTAACTAGACTATACAGAGAACCAAAAATAACAGAAAACAACTCTAGCAAAACAAAAATGAATTGAATAGAGAACTCTTGAAAAAAAGTACAAATTACTGATTTTTTTAAGCACTCAGCATCATTAGCAGTCAGGGGTGGGGGTGCAAATTAAAACTACAAGAGATCACATCTCACCCCAGTCAGAATGTCCACCATCAATAGAACTAGGGACAACAAATTCTGAAGAGGCTATGGGAAAGGGGGAGCCTTTATTCGCTGTGTGCAGGAAGGTAACCTGATGCAGTTATTATGGAAATGAGTGTTGGGTTTTCTCACGTGGCTAAAGGTAGAAGAAATACCATACACCCGAGCTATACCACTCTTGCGTTTTATATCCTACCATATGTGCAGATACCTACTTGTTCATCCATCTTGAGTACTGCTCTATTCACAGCAGCTAAGACATGGGATCAGCTTAGATGTTCATTAACTGACTAATGGAAGATGAAAACATGGTACATAAACAATGGAAATTTTATATTCAGCTGTAAAGAAAATTAAATTTTCAGGAAAATGAATGGAAATTATATTTTTCAAGTGAGGCAAGTCAGGTTCAGAAAGACAAAATGTGGGACGTTCTCACTCACATATGGTCATAGCTTTAAATTTTCAAATGTGTGTGTTTGATAGAGGTTAGAAAGCTAGAATTGGAGCATGACAGCCAGGGAAATAGGTGCTGAGGAGGTGAATAGGAGAATATATATGCCAGAAAGTAGAAGGGGCTAGTGGTAAAACAGCTTACGTGTGGATAAGGGTGGAAGAATGTGGAGAAAGAGGGGGTTTGCAAGAGAGTTAACCAAAGCTAGAAATGTATATTAAAAAACCCACAGGGAAATTAATTTTATAAGCTAGTTTTAAAAACTATGATGATGATGATATGATGATGATGTTGATGATAGAGTTTAAACAGAGGTACTTCATGTAGATGGATAATGCTATTTCAATAAGGCACAGATTATTTAAAATTTCACTGTCGTGGGCAGATTACCTCTCTAGAAGTTACTAGTCAGACTGATCCTTGAGGCCCCAAAACAACACACATTATTGCCACTGCTCTTGATTGTCTATCAGCAATAGAGAGTATGACCCTATTGCTGACGACACTGCATGCTTTGGTTACAGGACACAGAAAAATCAACCTGGAAGTGGACTGAAAGCTCAGCCTTCTACCATTACCTTCACTCACCTCTTCTAGCTAGTTTTCACAGTGCTAGATGGTTGTATGCTATGCAATGCAGACTGCTGGGCAAGAAAATTAATCAACAGTATTACCCATCTGTGAACCCTATATGCTATACAACTGAGAGCCAAATGAGATGTGTCCACTGACACAATAGTGGTACAGCTGTTATAGAGGTAACCAACTGCTTTCTACCTGGATTTAAGACCCACTCCAACCTGAGAGGATCCATGCCTGGGACTTTAAATCTGGTCAAAAGCCTGTGGCTAGGGATATCACAAGCCTGTGGGGAAGTTACTATTGCCCTTTGGCTAAGTGGAAATGTTGTGCTATTCAAGCTGCCTCCTGAATATATATTTATATTTATTCCCATAGATTAGTGTTGCTCCCTACTTGGGGGAGCTTTGTTTTGCAATGAATGGGTGGCTACTGAAGAAATTCAGAACTAGTCAAAGTGTTGAGAATAGGTGATTGTTCAATGGTTATTTATTCAAGGCTCAGAGAACATTGTCAAAGAGGGAGCAGAAAGACTGCAAGAGCTAGAGGGTGGAAGAGAGTGCTGTGGAAAGATTTTGCCTGACAACATCCTAGCATGGACAGGGAAGGATTCGTGAGGGTCCACCCACCCTTCCTTGAGAAGTTATTGGAAATTTATGGTTCCTAGGGAAGAAGGAGACTTTTTTTGCAGCAGCAGCAGCATAGATATAGTTCACTTGTCAACAACAGTAAATGCCCTTCCACCCATGCTCACATAAGCAACCTTAAACTCAGTGAGTGAAGAACAACAACAAAAAAAGAGTAATTGGGGTAAATAGGCATTCAACAGGAAGGAGCAAGAGAAGATAATGGGATAAACTGATTAAAATATAACACATACATAAAATTGTCAGAAATAAAATTTGTTTGAAAAAAGATTAGAGTTTATATATATATATATTTATATATATATATATATATATATATATATGCCAAAGTGTATATATATGTATATATATATATATGCCAAAATATATATATATATATTTATATATATATGCCAAAGTATATATATATATATATATATAATATATAACTGTAGATGTTCATTATATCTATTATATATTTATAAAACAATATTTAAATGATTTAATACATTTTACCACCATAACAGCAATTGAAAAGGTATTTTAATACTTATAACATACAAGCTGGCATTTTATTTTGTTTTTATTTTTTTATATTTTATTGCTTTTTGAGAATTTTATGTATGCATATGGTATTTTTTAGTTATTCACCCTACATTTCTTCCGCTAACTTCTCCCAGATCTAGCCCCCACCCACTTCCCCTTCCCAACTTCGTGACCTCAGTTTTTTTTTTTAATAGACAATTGAGTCCTGTTTGTGCAACCCATTTATTCACTGTGAGGGAGTAGCACCCTTAAGAAAATTGCCTCTCCTCCCCCAAGAAGCCATGGACCAGTTCCTCGGCTAGGGTTGGGGCTCAGGAGCCCCTTCCGTTCCACACTAAAATGTTGCTTGTGTGCCCATGAACTCAGTGGTCCTGTCATGTCTAGAAGACACTAATTCAGTCCAGTCCTCCCCAACCTCTGGCTCTTATAATACTTTTGCTGTGTCTTCAGATGTGGTCCTAAACCTGGGGCAGGGGTGAGATACAGACATCCCGTTTTCAACAAGCACTCCACAGACACTCGTTCTCTCCACTTTGATCTGCACTAACAACTGTCCACTGCAACAAAAAACTGATAAGGTCTTAGGGCTACACTAATCTTTGACTGTAAAAATACACACTTAAGAGGCAGTTTCACCCCCTTGGTCCCATTTTACTCTCTCTGGTGTCTGTGGTTTCTCCAAGTTATATGCTCATGTCTAATGACTCAAAGCTAAGATAAACAAATAAGAGAGCATCTTAGTTAGGGTTTCTATGGCTTTGAAGAGATGCCATAATGGCAATTCTTATAAAGAAAATTAATTTAATTGTGCATGTCTTACAGTTTCAGAGGTTTAGTCCATTATCATCACGGTGAGAAACATGGTGCTGGAGAAGAAGCTGAGAGTCCTACATCTAGATTAGCAGGCAGCAAAAGAGAAAATGAGACACACTAGGCTTGGCTTGAGCACCCGAAGCCTCAAAACCTGCCCCCAGTGACACATTCCTCTAACAAGGTCATACCTACTCCAACAAGGATACACCTGTTCCAACAAGGCCAAAGCTCCTGATAGTGCCAGTCCCTGTGGATCTATGGGGACCATTTTTACTCAAATCACCACAGAGAGAACATGTAGCATTTGCCACTTTCATAAACCAGCACAGCTTCTAAATAGCTGTATTTATAAGTATTTTACTCTTCATCACAGACGCTTCCTTTTGCAGCAGATGAAGATCATTTTTCAGAGAACACCAAGCCATAGGGTGCCCAGCCTCAACTGATGTACCTACACACAGCCCCTACTCCTAAGGCTCAGGGAACATCCCAGAAGAGAGATATTGTAAGAGAAGAGAAAAATCGATAGAGCCAGAGGCCCAGGAAGCTGCTGGGAGATGGTGTCTTCTATCTATGACAGGGAAGCTGAGCCAATGAACTCTCTTGTTTAGGATTGCCCAAGCTAGATCTCCATAATGACAACATCAGTTGACATGACAACACAGATGAGGGAAATCTCACAAGACCCTACCTCTAGATGAAGAGCTGCAAGCAAGAGATGGATATTGAAAGAGAGACAGAAAGGCAGAGAGAATATCAATCTACTCCTTCTCAAGGATCAGCCCTAAATGCCATAGATAGATAGAGATAGGTAGATAGGTAGATAGATACATACATACATACATACATACATACAGGAGGTAGATAGATATAGATAATAATTTTAAACAAAGAGGATATGAATTTGAGAGGGAGTGAGTGTTAAGTCTCAAACAAACTGGGACAAGTCTCAGTCAGTACCAGTGGCTCCTCCCAGCACTTCTCACACCACAACCTACCCTAAACCTCCCTAACCCAGAGGCTGGGCTTCAGTTTCCCTTCCCCCAGCTTCTGATTCCTCTATAACCCAGCCATCTTGACTACTACCCTCTTAGTTCCTAGTTCCTTTCTTGGCCTCTAGATCCAAGGCTCCTCTCATAGATGCCCCCCTCTCTCTTCTCTTCCTCTCTCACTCCCCTCCACTATGGTTCACTCTAGAATCTTCCAGATGCTCTGGCTGTTTCCCCCTCATATCTATGATAAAACCTTCACCTCAACTATTCCTCAGGATCAGTCATGTCCTCATTCTTCATTCAGTGAAGAGGACATGGGCAGAATTTGAGAGGAGAGGGAGGAGTAGAAACTCCGTAAATGTAATATTTGTGCACAAAACCCTCAAAAACATTAAAATTTTTAAATTAAAAGATAAAGAGGATTCCGAGTTTGCCACAGACTTATAAAATGTTTGACAGATGTCAAAAGTTACTGTGAATTGTACACCAGATGGAATTAATTAACATTCCAGCTAATGGTTGAAGAAAGAAATAGCTCCTTGGAAACGTGTAAACCACCAACTCTTGCAGCTGTGTGCTAATGACAGTACAGTTGCAGAGAGGAGACTGCATGACCCTTCTGTGCTTTCATTGTAACTATAAGCATTGGTGGCCTCAGAGCAAAGCAAATGACAATACAGCTCAGAAAGGAAACAAGTAAGAACTGATTGAGAAACGCGAAAGAATTGCACCCATCAGACATTTGTAAATAGGCTGGAGGAAAACACCAGCTGTAACTGTGTGATGCTTTCAAATCCTACAGAGTCGTTCCTGCCTTTGTTTTCAGTACTAGGGACTGAACCCAGAGCAAGCTAGGCAAGCACTGTACTGCTGCTGTATCTCCACCTACATCCGCAATTAACAAAAAAATCTCATAGAGCTACTAAGAAAACACCGTTATATGAAATTCAAAACTAACACATGTTAAGTTTTGCAAATCTGTATTTCCTAAAAGCTTGTGGTCTACCCTTCTTCCTTGGAAACTGACCTAAAGACAGTGCTGTAGATTGGGGAAGAAGGAAATGGCAAGAATCCACTGGCCAATTCCTTTAACCAGTCAAGTGACACTCAGCTATCAACAAGCATGACACCAAGAGACTATTTTAAGGAGCAGAGAGATGGTTAGCTCCTGCCCATTAAAGCTGCCAGGTAAGGCATCACAGAAGGCATCAAGAGAGTCTTCAAGGCAGAGTAGACCTTAAGTATGTAGCTAGACAGACTTGGGGTTATTGGGTGGCATTCTATTCTTAACCCAGGCCCAAGGTTCATCCTTGAAGCAGGGGTTGATAGAGGCTGCATGGTGATGGCTCATGCATCCTGAGACCTGAGGAAGCCCTGTTGTCTGTCTTGGCCTGTAGAATACTTGTTGCCCTTCAAGAGCCTGATGCAGCAGGTTGCAGCAGATGTGCAAATGCCAAAGCTGCTGACCCTGGAGCCAATGCTCAGAAGCATCTGACAAGTATCAACTGCAAATTTAAGTTGCTAAAAATGACACTAAGGAGCCATGAGAGTTTTTCTGAGAGAAGTCACAGTGACTGTATCCCTAATTTCAAGCCTAGTTATGGCTTCTTCCCAAAAGGCTTAAAAAAAACAATCTATTACTGTTGTCCCCCTCAGCAGGAAGGGGCACATAACACACACACATAAACACACATATATATACATACACACATACATGCATGCATACATGATACTAAAGGCCTCTTATCAGCAGCCCCAATGTGCTCCCAGAAGGATCCAGGATAAAGTGTCCCCAAAAGCTGGACACTGGGCAGAGGGGTCTGTTTAGAGATTAGAAAAAAGAAAAACGAAGTCTAAAAAAAAACTCAAAAGGCTATAGAAAACATGATAAAGAACAAGAGAAGATGAGAGTTAATTATGGAAAGACTGTGACGAGCAGGAGCTTATACAATAGCAGCAAGCAATTGACTCCTAACAGTGCTGAGGACCTTCGGAGCGAGTTGGTGCTTCTGTGAGAGCCAGTGAAGGAGTGTGTCTGAGTAAGAAACCAGACTTTATCCCAAAGACTGAGATAGAGGGAAAGCAGGAATAAAGATACTCCATATGAAGAAGCTAGCCAAAAACAGCCAACAAGTTCCCTGGCAGAGAAGGGACTCAGGCAAGTGAGATGAAAGCTAAGCACTCCTACCCTCACAATTAGCCTACAGCGCTCATATGCCTCAAGTCCAGTTATTACTTACAGTAAGACAGTGATTCCTCTGGAAGATGGATCAGGAGTGGAGAGAAATCCCACTTTGTCATACTGTATGATTATAGGGCATCAGATGGGCACCATCTTGACAGAATCTGTTGTTAATAACTAAGCTCCTTGGTGGCCCAACAGCAGGAACTATCCACAGGTGGAAGAGTTTCAATTTTGCTTACTGTAGCTACTGGGGAATAAGAGGCATAGAAAGGTGGTTTTTGTAGAACTAGAGGACTAGCAAAGGGTGCAGGTGGCAAGATTCTGACTTTGACAAGAAGTGAGAGAAGACAAATAGCCCCACCATTAGATATCCCGGGTCAACTGAGAATTAGCTTAGAGTTTGATAGTTCGAAGTCTGAAGCCAGTAGAGGTGAATACATTTTAATTTAAGATTGCATTCAGATCATACAGCATAAGCAACTGTTTTATTTTCTATTGGACACAAGGCTGATCAACATGTGCAAATCAAAAAGCGTAATTCAGCACATATGTAGACTTAAGGAGAGAAATTACAGGATCATCTCAGTCAATATAGAAAAGCTTTTGACAAAGTGCATCATTCTTTAAGAATCATACATTCCAGAAAACTCAGATTCTTTGACAAATAGAGTTCTAGAAGAATGAAACTTGACCCATGTCTCTCTCTCTAAACAAGAATCAAGTTAAGATGGAGCAAAGACCTTAGGGTAAGACTTGAAATTTTGAAATCGCTAGAAGAAAGCATAGGCTAGACACTTAAGTATATCAGTGTCTTAGTCACTCACTATTCTATTGCTGTGAAGAGACATCATGACCAAAGCAACTATCACAAAAGGAAACATTTAGTTGGAGGCTTGCTTATAGTTTCAAAATTTTAATCCATTGTCATCATGGTGGGGAGCATGGTGGAAGATAAGCAAGTCCGAGAGCTACATCCTAATCCATAGGCAGAGATAAAGTGAAGTTAGGCCTGGCATGGGCCTCAAAGCCCACCCACATTGGTATACCTCTTCCAACAAGGCCACACCCACTCCAACAAGGCCACACCTCCTAATTCTTCTCCAATGGTGCCACTCTCAGATAACTAAGCATTCAAATATGAGCCTGTGTAGGCCATTCTTACTCAAAACTCCTCAGTTTACATAGGCAGGGATTTTTAACCAGAACTCCAGTAGCACAGAAAATAGCCCTAAGAACTGCCCAAAGAAAGTAAAATTAAAAATAAAAAAGCGCATGAAACTAAAGAAAAATTCTCCACAGCTTCAAAATAATCACTAAAGAAACAAAACATGTGAAATAATTTTACCAACTGCCCATCATGAAGGGATTAGTACACAAAATATAAAGAGACCTGTAAAAATTACCCCACACACACACACAAAACACTACAAACAAAACAATCAATAAATAAGCTAAGAAACTGAATGGACATTCTGAAAAGAAGAAACTTAAAAGCCAAACGATTACTTGAAGGAGTACTCGGCAGACTCAGGTAACAGAGAAATTCAAGTTAACACTTTGAGACTCTGTTTAATCTCAGTTAGAATGTCTGAAATTTTTCTGAAAATTTTTCCCATAAAATGGTGGGAAAGTATGTTTGTAGAAACTTAATATTTACCAACTCCATGCCTATTACATATCTATTACATGGACTGTTTCACACTCACCTCCCCTTCACGAGGAATGAGCCAAACTCTGTATGTTCAGGAACACAGAGGTTCTTCCCAGCAGCCTCGCCAGCATATGGGATGCAGGGGTCTGCCTGGCCCAGCTTGTAGTTACTGGTAGCGGGTTTGACGGTCAGCAGCCGTCCTGGGTCTGGGCAAGTTGGAACCGACAAAGCAGATGTCTGGTGTAGCTCTACTTCCAGCATGGCTGAGGCCAGCCTGATATCTTTGTTCTCTAGGCGCATGTCCCCGTTGCTGATGTGTCTGAGTCAAACAAAAAGAAGCACTTACTGTTGCTGAAAGGAAAACTATACAACCAGAGGGTACTTAAAACACTGCCCTTCCAGTGGTCCAAAATTCAAGTCTCACACAAAAGACAGTATGTGGGTGTCTCCAAAGAGTGATATCTCAGCCATTTCATGATAGCAGTGATTTGCACATTCTATAATAGAAATGATACATGATACATTTTATGTGTTTATTTTTAAATTTTTATTTATTATTTTTTACATACAATATATTTTGGTCATATTCTTTTTCCCTCCCCCAATGTCTCCTACCTCTTCCCCACCTACTAGCCCATACAATTTTATGCCCTTTCTCGCTCAAAACACAATACAAACAACAACAAAAAAAGAAAACCAAAACAAACTACCACACACACACAGAGCTATGAAGCTTATGTTGGGCATTTGACCTGCTCTGTAGTGTGGATGATATACCCAGTGTCACTACATCGGAGAAAAGTAATTTTACTTTTTTTTCCAGCAGATATCATTTGCAAAAATCTTCTTAGTTGGGGGTTGGACTTTGTGTCTACTTTCCCTCCTTAGTACTGGGATTTAGACTACAATAAAGTTTGGGATGTGCATAGTATGAAATACCATGTGACCATAAAAGTTATAGAGATGGATATTCAGTGATAATAGTAAATATTAAGAATATACATAAAAGACAACCTATGATATGTGATATTTCTATTAAAACAAACATGCATAGATTATATGTGCAGAACATCAGATCAAACAGACATATTCTTCAAAGCACCACTGCCTCTGACTAGGGATGGTATAGATTACTGAAGGTTTTCATCTTTCTCTCTTTCTTTGTACTACGATGTTTACTGGTTTTGCTTCTAATTGAATTGAGAAGGTAATAACTGCTATAAAGATGAGGAAATGTACTGTAACTGCCATTGGAGCTTACTTGAAATTAGTTGCTGCTTTTATTTTTCACATTTTATAGCATCCAATAACTCAAGAAAAAAGCCTTGGCTTTGTAGCAACCTGGTTTGTTGTCAACAGATTCTACAAAACTAAGGATGCCTGAGTACATTTTAGAAAGCTGAGAAACAAAGGCTTGAGCTTCTCTTGTAGTTAATATAGTATGTGTTATCACTGCTCCTGGTGCCTGGATTTATCTGCAGCATCCACCATACACTTTGAGATGGGATTCCTGTGGATCAAAGCTGAGTAGGGGTTCAGCTAGACTCCAAACAAGTACAGAACAAGTAAGCTATATCTGCAGCTAAGTGGACAAGAGTTACACTTTAAATTTAGAATGTTCACAAAACACCCACATGTTAAAGGCTTGGTCTTTAACCCATGGGGCTCCTGGGACAAGGAAGAACCTTTAAAAGGTAAGGTTTAGTGAGAGATCTTAAAAAGACATGACTTTAAAGAAGTCCATGGGGTCCCATCTCCTCCTTTCTCTCTCCCTTCTTGGCAATGAGATAAGGGGATTTTTCTGAGACATGTTCTACCATTAAACATGTACATGTACATATGCATATATAGATACAACATATACATACACATATTATATATACATATATATATACATGTGTGTATGTATATACGTATATGTGTGTATATATTTATAGATGTACATATACATACATATATATATATATATATATATATATATGTTATCACCAACCTTAAGCGATGGTGTCACCCATCATAGACCTACACCTGTGAAACTTGGAACTAAAATAAAACCTTTCTCTTTGTAACTATGCTTTCCTCAGGCACTTGCTATAGTTATGAGAAGCTGACTAACATAACTAGACCCAAGCCTAGAGGAGTTAAAATTTATGTCAAATATGAAAAGATATTGACATTGAAAGAAGCCTATACATTTTTTTTGTGCCCAGCATTGCCTAGCCATGTTTGACTAAAAAAAAAAAAAAAACAAAAAAACAAATTGCAGATCACTATGATGGAGAGTCTTGGCAGAATATGCTTATATATTTTATTTCACTAAAAGCAGGAGCAGAAGCCTACCAGAAGGTAGGCTACCCACCTACAGACCTCCCCAACTCTCTCAGTGTCCCCCAACACTAATTCAAATCCCCCACCTTCACTTGTCACCATGTTCTGGTCCCCAAATTCAGGCAAAGACCCCCTACTCCACCAGAAGTCACACTGGCTACCAGAACTCCAGGAAGGCTACCCACCTCTACTCTCTCAGTGTCCTCTCTAACTCTTCCCTCAATCCCCCTTCTTCATAGACATATCCTAGCCCCCAACTCATGCAGAAACCCCTTGCTCAACCAAAGGCCACACCTACTGCCAGAAGTTCATGTAGGCTCCCCACCAGTGAACCTCCCCAACTTCCTCAGTGCCTCCCCAGCCTATCCTCAACCCCTTCCCAACCATCCCCATGTCATAGCATTCAACTTAGGTAGAGACTCTGTGTAATAAGAGTCATGCCAGAAGTCCAGGTAGACCACCCATCTGCAGACCTCCTCCATTCTTTCAGTGCTCTACCACCTACACCCATCCTTCTCCCCTCCCTGTCCATCTTGTCACAGCCTCCAACTCAAGCAGAGACTCCAGGCTCAAGCAGAGTCTACACAGGCCAGAATACCAGAGAGGAGACAGAAACCAAGGAACAAAACAAAACATCCATGCAACAAAGACAAACTCAAAAATCAGAACCTAGGGGCTGGAGAGGCGGCTAAGAGTTAAGTTAAGAGCAGTTAAGAGCACAGACTTCTGCTGGTGTGTCTGAAGACAGCAACAGTGCGCTCACACAAAATAAATAAATCTTAAAAAAAATAAAAAAAGAAAGAAATCAGAACCTAGACCTATAATCACTCCAAAGCCAGATGCCTTGATGCCAACATAAGAACATAATCAACAACAGCTAGAGCAATATGCCACACCAGAGCCCAGCTATCCTACTACAGCAAGAAAAACACCTTAAAACCAACTTTATGAAGATGATAGAAGTCTGTAAAGAGGAAATGAATAAATTTCTTACAAAAATCCAGGAAAAGAAAAAAATGAAAAAATTAATAAACTCCTTAAAGAAAGCTAAAAAAAAGTTGAAGAAAACAAATAAAATTGTTCAAGATCTAAAAAATGAAAATAGAAGCAACAAAGAAAACACAAATTGAGGAAATTCTGGAAATGGGACATCTAGGTAAGTGTTAGGAACTACAGAGGCAAGCTTCACCAATAAAATATAAGAGTTGGAAGAGTGATTCTCAGGCATAGAAGGTATGATAGAAGAAATAGGTTCATCAGTCAAAGAAACTGTTAAATCAAAAAAATTTCTGAAACAAAACATCCAGGAAATCTAGGATACCAAACCTAAAAATAATAACAATAGAAGAAGGAGAATATTCTCAGGTCAAAGGCCCAGAAAATGTTTTCAACAAAATCATAAATGAAAAATTTTCTAACCTAAAGAAAGAGGTGATTATAAAGGTACAAGAAGCATATAAAACGCCAAAGAGATTGGACCAGAAAAGGAAGTCCTCTTGCTATATGATGGTAAAACACTAAACATACACAATAAGGAAAGAATACTAAGATCTGCAAGGGAAAAGGGACAAGTAGCCCATAAAGGCAGACCTGACTTCTCAATGGAGACTAAAAAGAACAGAAGGGCCAGGACAAATGTTCCATAGACTCTAAAGGACAAAAGATACTAGCCCAGGCTACTTTACTCAGCAAAATTTTCAATTACCATGGATGGAGAAAACAATATATTCTACATGTCTATCCCAAATCCAACTATACAGAAGATATTAGAAGGAAAACTACAACCCAAGGAGGTTAAGACACCCATGAAATGCTCATGGATTGGCAGGATCAACATTGTAAAAATGGCTATCTTACCAAAAGCAATCTACAGATTCAATGCAATCCCCATCAAAATTCCAACTCAATTCTTCAACGAATTAGAAAGGGCAATCTGCAAATTCATCTGGAACAACAAAAAACCTAGGATAGCAAAAACTCTTCTCAAGTATAAAAGAACCTCTGGTGGAATCACCATGCCTGACCTAAAGCTGTACTACAGAGCAATTGTGATAAAAACTGCATGGTACTGGTATAACGACAGACAAGTAGACCAATGGAACAGAATTGAAGACCCTGAGATCAACCCACATACCTATGGTCACTTGATCTTTGACAAGGGAGCAAAAACCATCCAGTGGAAAAAAGACAGCATTTTCAACAAATGGTGCTGGCACAACTGGCGGTTATCATGTAGAAGAATGCGAATTGATCCATTCCTATCTCCTTGTACCAAGGTCAAATCTAAGTGGATTAAGGAACTCCACATAAAACCAGAGACACTGAAACTTATAGAGGAGAAAGTAGGGAAAAGCCTCGAAGATATGGGTACAGGGGAAAAATTCCTGAATAGAACAGCAAAGGCTTGCGCTGTAAGATCGAGAATCGATAAATGGGACCTCATAAAGTTGCAAAGCTTCTGCAAGGCGAAAGACACCGTCAATAAGACAAAAAGACCACCAGCAGATTGGGAAAGGATCTTTACCTATCCTAAATCAGATAGGGGACTAATATCCAATATATATAAGGAACTCAAGAAAGTGGACTCCAGAAAATCAAATAACCCCGTTAAAAAATGGGACTCAGAACTGAACAAAGAATTCTCACCTGAGGAATACCGAATGGCAGAGAAGCACCTGAAAAAATGTTCAACATCCTTAATCATCAGGGAAATGCAAATCAAAACAACCCTGAGATTCCACCTCACACCAGTCAGAATGGCTAAGATCAAAAATTCAGGTGACAGCAGATGCTAGCGAGGATGTGGAGAGAGAGGAACACTCCTCCATTGTTGGTGGGATTGCAAGCTGGTACAACCACTCTGGAAATCAGAAAATTGGACATAATACTACCAGAGGATCCAGCAATACCTCTCCTGGGCATATATCCAGAAGATGTTCGAACAGGTAAGAAGGACACATGCTCCACTATGTTCATAGCAGCCTTATTTATAATAGCCAGAAGCTGGAAAGAACCCAGATGCCCCTCAACAGAGGAATAGATACAGAAAATGTGGTACATTTATACAATGGAGTACTACTCAGCTATTAAAAGGAATGAATTTATGAAATTCCTAGGCAAATGGATGGATCTGGAGGGCATCATCCTGAGTGAGGTAACATATTCACAAAGGAACTCACACAATATGTAGTCACTGATAAGTGGATATTAGCCCAAAATCTTAGGATACCCAAGATATAAGATACAATTTGTTAAACGCATGAAATTCAAGAAGAAAGAAGACCAAAGTGTGGACACTGTGCCCCTTCTTGGAATTGGGAACAAAACACCCATGGAAAGAGTCACAGTGATAAAGTTTGGAACTGTGAAGAAAGGATGGACCATCTAAAGACTGCCATATCCAGGGATCCATCCCATAATCAGCTTCCAAACGCTGACACCATTGCATACACTAGCAAGATTTTGCTGAAAGGACCCAGATATAGCTGTCTCTTGTGAGACAATGCCGGGGCCTAGCAAACACAGAAGTGGATGCTCACAGTCAGCTATTGGATGGATCACGGGGCCCCCAATGGAGGAGCTGGAGAAAGTACCCAAGGAGCTAAAGGGAACTGCAATCCCATGGGTGGATCATTATTATGAACTAACCAGTACCCCAGAGCTCTTGACTCTAGCTGCATTTGTATCAAAAGATGGCCTAGTCGGCCATCACTGGAAAGAGAGGCCCATTGGACTTGCCAACTTTATATGCCCCAGTACAGGGGAATGCTAGGGCCAAGGGGTGGGGGTGGGTGGGTGGGGGACTGGGGGGGGGGGAGTGTATTGGGGACTTTTTGGATAGCATTGGAAATGTAATTGAGGAAAATACCTAATTAAAAAAAAAAAGACACCCATGAAAACAGAAATAAATAATCTCATACTAGAAAAAGCAAATGAATGGACTCACACACACACACAACAACAACAACAACAACAACAACAACAAAAACAGGAATTAAAAATCATTAGAAATTGCTATTTCTCAATATCAATATACTTAATTCCCCAGTTTAAAAAAAAAAAAAACACAGGCTAACAGAATGGATTTGAAAACAATATCCATCTTTCTGCTGCAAACACACCTAAAAATCAAAAGTAGACATTACTTCAAAGTAAAGAGTTGGAAGATTTTCCAAGCAAGTGCACCTGACCAAAGTGCAAGTTGGGGAAGAAAGGGTCTATTCAGCTTATACTTCCATATTGCTGTTCATAACCAAAGAAAGTCTGGACAGGAACCGAAGCAGGGCAGGAACCTGGAGGCAGGAACTAGTGCAGAGGCCATGGAAGGTGCTGTTAACTGGCTTTCTTCCCCTGTTTTGCCCAGCCTGCTTTCTTATAGAACTCAGGACCAACTGCCTAGGGATGGCACCACCCACAATGGACAAAGCTCTCCACCATTGATCACTAATTGAGAAAACCCCTTATAGCTGGCTCTCATGAAGGCTTGTCCTCAACTGAGGCTTCTTCTTCTCTGATGACTCTAGCTTGTGTCAAGTACACACAAAACCAGCCAGTACATGGTTTATCTAATTGTTTACCTGATCTCAAGTTAACATTGGTAAGTGGTAACTATTGTGAAATTATTCATTTCTTTTAGGTTTTCTAACTTGTTGGAGTACAGGTTTTTGAAATATGACCTAATGATTCTTTGGCTAGCCTTGGTTTCTGTTGCTATGCCTCCTTTTCTTTTCTAATTTTGCTAATTTGGATTTTCTTTCTCTGTCTCTTCCTTTGGATAAGGGCTTTTCAATCTTGATGGTTTTCTCAAAGAACCAACTCTTTGTTTTACTGTGGGAAATATTTAAAAAGAGCATGATCACAATTTTATAAATTCACAGTTAAATCAATATCTGCCCCCAAGATGTAGGCAGCTTCCATTCTCCAACTCTCTGACTCAGAGCAGTCATCTTGTCTCTTTCCACAGCAGAAGACCTGAGAACTTTGTTTGTTTCAAGGTTCCTACGCTTGTGTCCATGTGGCTCATCACAGGGCCACCTTCTCTCACAGAGAAAATAAAACTCTAACTCTCAGGCTAATAATATTACATTTCTAGTGGATTCTTGCCCAACACGTTGGTTCACCACCTGTTTTTGAGATCATTCTTACACCTGTTACATCAATAACACAAATGACAGCTCACACTGTGAGGATGTGAAACAAGGGAGATACTTCACTGCTGATGGGAATATGAACTTTTACAGACAGTATGGAAATAAATATAGGGTTTCCTCAAAAATTTGAAAACCTATCTACCTCAAGACCCAGCTATACTATTCCTGGGCACATATCCAAAGGACACTCTATCATATCACAGTCATACATGCTCAACTATGTTCAAGGCTGCTTTATTCATAAAAACCAGAAATTGGAAACAACTTAGATGTCCCTCAATCAAAGAATTGATAAAGGAGATGTGTTACATTTACACAATGGAGTATTATTCACCTTTTTTATTTTTAAAAAAATGACATCATGAAATTTGTAGGCAAATGGATAGAACTAAGAAAATCCTGAGTGAGATAACCCAGATCCAGAAAAACAAACATGGTATTACTCACTTATAAGTGGATATTCGCTGTAAAGGATAATCATACTACAATCCACAGACCCAGAAAGGCTACGTAACAAGGAGGGCTCTAGGCTAGATGTATGAATTTCCCTGGGAAAGAGAAACTGAATAGATTTTTGAGTAGATTAGTAGGGGTGCCAATAGGAAGGATCAGGTGGGGATAGGTAGGAGGAGATGGAGGAAGAGAGAACAGAGAGAGATGATTGGAATTGAAGAGTGGGGGCAATGTGGAAATCTAGTGTAGTAGAAAATCCCTGTAATCTATGAGGGTGACCCTTCTAGTCATGGGGGGTACAGAGCCTGAACTGCCCATCTTCTGTAACCAGACAAGGCTTCCTGTGATGGAACTGGGACACCAATCCAGACACAAACCTTTTGACCTACAATCTGTCCTGTTTGCAAGATGTGCTGGGGCAATGGTGGTGGAGAACTTGTGGGAGTGGCCAACCAAAGACTGGTCTAATTTGAGGCCAATGCTGGGAGAGGGAGCCCATGGCCAACACTACCTGAATGACTAGGAACTGGAGGCTGGATGACCCAGAGACCAGGGGAAGAACCAACAAAGACAACTGGAAAAAATTAATGAAATGATTTCTAACGATGTTCTGCTATACTTGGTGCCTAAATCAGTTGTCATCAGCACCTGATTGAAGCTGATACAGAGACCCACAGTCAAACAACAGGCAAAGAGAAAGCCCAAGTTGAAGATCTCCATAGGGTCACTCCCCCTTGGAGCTCAGGGAACCCTATGGAATAGGAATAAGAGAAACTGTGAGAGTCAGGGGGTGTCTAGGACACAGGCAGAGTACAGCCTGCAGAATCAACTCTGCAGGGCTCATAGAGGCTCACAGAGATTGAAGTGGCAGTCACAGTGCCTGCATGGGTCTGCACTAGGTCCTCTACATATATTTTAAAGTTGTTGACTTGGTGTTTTATGGGACTCCAGAGGGAGTGGGGGTGTCTCTGACTCATTTGCCTACTTTGGGGACCCTTTTCCTCTTACTGTGTTGCCTTGCCCAGTCTTAATGTGAGGGTGTGTGCTTGGTCTTATTGTATCCTGTTGTGCTGTGTCCCTTTGATGTCTCCCAGAGGGCTGTTTTTTTTTTCCTGAGGGGAGGGGAGATGGAAGTTGATCTGTAGGAGAGGGGAGGTGTTCAGGGGAACCAGGAGGAGTGGAGGGAGGGGATGCTGCAGATGAGCTTGATTCTTACAGGATTTTCATCCTGGTAAGAGCAAACTACATGTATGCATGCATGTTACAAAGCACCAGTTCTGTTTTAGCGGATCCCACACACCAAAAATGGGCTCCAATATTTAAATGCTAAATAGACATTGCACTGTGCAAAGATGCCTAATAAAACTAAATTTTTCATTACTAAGTATAATGGTATTAAACAGCAATTTTGAAACACCATAAATAGCTAGGCATGGAGGCTCACATCTAAAAGTCTAGCAACCAGCAGAGGCAGAAGAATGGCCATGAGTTTGAAGCCAGGCTCACCTAGGCTACATAGCAAGATCCTATTTTTAAAGGTAAATAAAAATAAAAACCTAAAGCAATAGTAAATATATCATGACAAGTTAAGAGAGAAAGACCAGAAAGGAAAGTGTTGCTTTAGCCTTATTGATGGCATTTTCCCCTGGTCTTTTACCAAAAGGCTCTGCAAATTATGTGATTGGCCTGGTTCAAGAGCATCGTCTTCTGCCTGAACTAAATACTCTGGGCTTTTAGAGCATTCCATTAAGATGGGTTTTGTGCTAAATACTTGAATTTCCAACTCTAAATTCACAGAGGGATATCTTCCTGCAAGTGATGGTGTTAGGAGATGGTCTCTGGAGAGAGATTGGTGTCTACTGCATGTGATGGTGTTAGATGATCTTTGGAGAGAGATTGGGGACTATGTGATGGCATTAGGAGGTGATTTGGAGAGCAATTGGGGTCTGCAGAGGAAGAAAGCCATAGGAATGGAGTCTTCATGAATGGGATCAGTATCTTTCTAAGTCTTCAGAGCTTGCTTTTCTCCTTGGTATATATGGACACTGACTGAAGACTCCATCTGTGAACCAGGACATTAAATCTGCATATACCTTGATCTTGAACTGCCTAACTTCCTACAATGTAGAAAAATTAATTGTTGTTTAAGCCACCCAGAAGTAATCTTGTACCATGGGAAAATAGAATATGGTTTAGTCATGCAAGAGAATAACAAGAATTAATAAATATACTATAGAGATCCACACAACAGAATATAATTCAACAATAAGAGACAATGAAACATGAACACCTGCCATAGTGTTGAGGAAACTGTTCAGTGAAGGAGTTCAGTCAACAAAATGCTGTATTTTGCCTAACTTCATGTAAATGCAAAACATTTCTAATAGACAAAGCTACAGGGACATCTGGACAGTGGAAAACAGCAAAGCAGGGAATCTCTGCTGTTATCTGTAAGCTTCCTTAGCTTCTGAGTTGGTAGAAGTTAGTGACCTGTTAATGCATTCTAAAGGTTTTGCTGATAGTTAAAAGGATGCTGCATAGGATACAGAACATAGACCTCAAATGGCTACCAAAGGGGTTAAATTAATCCTGATTGGCACCATTTCAACTCTCCACAATCATGAAGTTCTAGTTGTCAGTCATTCACCCAGAATATTCAACATAGGTGCAGCTTATCACCCAGCAATTGTCTTCCTGGACATCTATCTCACTGTTTATAAAAGTTCAGTCAAAATGAATATGAAATTCCAGCAATAAGAAATGAACAAAGATTGGAGCTGAAGACCTTAAGTGCTTGCTTTTTGCCTGCTAACAGATAACATTAGAACTATCTGCATTATCTATGAAGCATGGGGTTTTTATTATTTTTGCCTAAAGATGTCTCTTTTTGGTAATGGCAAACGTGTTTTTTAAGGAAAAAAAAGGCCTAGTTTTTCTCAATACACCTTTAACAGTTTTTAAATTGTTTCATATCTGGTCAAGTTGATATTTTTAAGAACTTCATTTTTAATTTGTAATAAACTTTACAACTTGATTTTTTTCAAAAAAAAAAGTCAACAAACTGTAAGCACCTGTTAATAAAAGTCTTAAATAATGAAAAATAAATAAATAAAAGCTCAGTCAAAATGGGAAAGAATTCAGAGGAGTCTCGGGGTTTTGTGGTTGTTGTTTTGCTGCTTTTGGTGTGTGTGTGTGTGTGTGTGTGTGTGTGTGTGTGTATGTGTAAGGAAAGGGAAGCATCCATAGCAAAGGAAACCCATAAACACAGCAAGAGGGATGAATTTGCAAAATGGGAACTCAGAGTGAAAAACAAAATCTCCAATGGCCACATACTGCATAGTCCCATGTGTCAGCATCCTTTAGGTGACAACAGGATCGACAGGGAGAACAGATCAGTGTACATGCAACTGAGCAGGGTTGGGGATGTACCCTCACAAGGGCACAAGAGGACCATGCAGGGGTTAAGATGCCCTGGAAGTTGATTGTGTCAGTGTCTTGGTTGTGTTAGAAGCTTTTAACACTGACAGACATTGGGTTCTGGCCATAAGGGATCTCTCTAGATTACCTCTTTATAATTGTTTGAGTCTCTTCAGTCTACAGCCATTGTCCACCTGAGCTCCTTCTTAGCATATCTTCTCCAGACTACCAGGTTCTCTTCTCCCTCACTCCCCCTCCAGCCCACCTCCACCATGTTCTACTCTCCCAACTTGATGGCTAATACTCCTGTGAGAATCACCGCTAACTCTTGGGGTCTGCTCCACTCAACTTCGCTGATGCTGTTCCATAATTGCTAAGGTTTGGCCACAGGGGGACATCTTCTTTAGGTACTGACTTCTTCTGCTCTTCTTGGCTTCATGCACAGACCAGCAGTCTCCCCAAGAGACCCCACTGCAGCTTCCAGTATCAGTCACTCTGTGGAGATAGTTTCCCAGCCTGCTCTGAGCTCAATATTCTCCAGTGGGCATACCCAACACCTGACTCAATGCAAGCTTGCTATTGCTTGCCCACTTTCTGTGGCCTTCTCTTTAGGGGACACTGCAGGCACTGCCCTCTTGGGTCACATGTTTTATCTAGTTCTTCTGAACACATTGTAAATCCAGATGTTTCCATTTGGATGTCATCTCTTTTTTGTTTGTTTGTTTGGTTGGTTGGTTTTTTTTAATTGAATATTTTCTTTATTTACATTTCAAATGCTTCCCCTTTCCGGGCCTCCCCTTCAGAAACCCTCTATCCCATTCCCTCATCCCCGCCTCTATAACCGTGCCCCCTCCACCCACCTACCCACTTCTGTCTTTCCTCTCTGGCATTCCCCTACACTGGGGCATTGAACACCCACCCTCAGGTCCAAGGGCCACTCTTCCCACTAATGTCCAACAAGGCCATCCTCTCCACATATGCGGCCAGAGTCATGGGTCCCTCCATGTGTACTCTTTGGTTGGTAGTCCAGTCCCCGGGAGCTCCCGGGGGTCTGGACAGTTGACACTGTTGCTCCCCCCATGGGGCTGCAAACCCCCTCTGTTCCTTCAGTCCCTTCACCAACTCCTCCATCAGGGACCCCGTACTCAGTCCAATGGTTGGCTGAGAGCCTCTGTATTTGTCAGGCTCTGGCAGAGTCTTTCATGAGACAGCCACATCACACTCCTGTCAGCAAGCACTTCCCTGCATCCACAATAGTGTCCGGATTTGGTGACTTTTTATGGGATAAATCCCCAGGTGGGACAGTCTCTGGATGGCCTTTCCTTCAGTCTCTGCTCCACACGTTGTCTCCATATTTCCTCCTATGAGTATTTTGTTCCTCCTTCTAAGAAGCACTGAAGCATTCACACTTAGATCTTCCCTCTTCTTGGTCTTCATATGGTCTGTGAATTGAATCTTGGGTATTCTGAACTTTTGGGCTAATATCTACTTATCAGTGAGTGTATACTGAGTGTGTTCTTTTGTGACTGAGTTACCTCACTCAGGATGATATTTGCAAGTTCCATCCATTTGCCTGAGGACCCAGTTATACCACTCCTGGGCATATACCCAAAAGATGTTCCAACACGTAATAAGGACACATGCTCCACTATGCTCATAACAGCCACATTTATAATAGCCAGAAGTTGGAAAGAACCCAGATGCCCCTCAACAGAGGAATGGATACAGAAAATGTGGTACATTTACACAATGGAATACTACTCAGCTATTAAAAACAATGAATTCGTGAAATTCACAGGAAAATAGATGTCATCTCTTACACTGAAACACCCCTGTCCTAGCCTATCCTCTGAGGATCCAACCTATGACCTCCTGGAAACTTCCATACCACCACGGCCTGGCCTCTGGAGTCACCCTACCACCCTAGCACCAGCCCATCTTTGGGAGGAGGAGGGGGTTGTAAACCCCTCAGTTCATAGTGTGAACACTGCTGTGTGTTCACAGCCTCAGCTTGGCTGAGCTCTACTGGGCACCGTGCACCTCCCCTGCCAGGTGCGTGTAATACTCTCTCTGAAGACCTCATATGGGAGACATGGCTTTGTACCTCAGGCTGGCCAAAGACAGCTCTTTCTCAGCAAAACTCACCCCCACAAAAAAAAATAATTAGATCATCCTTCTGTTTTAAGGAAAAGGAACAGATTCCATGGCTTTCTTGAAAGGAAACTAATAAATGTTTCACACTCAGTGGAATCTTGCAGTCTTCATAATTGACCCTAAGCCACCTGTTGTGTCTGCCTCCCACCCTCCAGCTGTTCTGTTTCCTCTCCCACCAGGCCCAGCAAAGCTCCCTGTAACCTTGCCCCGCCCCTTTCAACTGTTCTGTCACTCTTATCTCTCCCAAGCCCTCGCTCTATAACCTATAACCTTGCCTGGGTAATGCTCACCAACCTTGTTCTAAGTCAATGCTGGGCTCTGAAAATCCTTACAGAGACATGTCAGACACATAAGAGAGGCTTAATTGGAAGATATCACTGGATAATAAGTCAGCCAAAAGCTAAGGCACAACACACAGGGTGGGGCACTGTCCAGGGCAGGGAGTCTGTCATTGATGAGAAGGAGACTTCTGCTTCTGAGTTTTCTCCTCCTGGTGCTATCATTCATTGATTTCTCACCTGGTGAGAATGGATCAGCAATTGACTTGATTAAAAAGAGGATGCCTAAGAAGAGATAGATGCCCTGGATGCTCAAACCAGGCCTGTACACCCTGAGTCCTGAACCAGGACCTAAAATGTCTCAACTCTTTCCCATGGCTCTGGGGGTTCTGAGCATGGTAAGGTGGTTGGCACCAATGGAGCAGAGATTAGTTTTGTGCAAACAAGCTGGAAGACATCTGAGGGACAGGAAGTAGAAAGGTGGGGAGGTCCCAAGCAACTGGACTGCCTTCGGTACTGCCAGCTCAGCAAAGTCATACCTCAGCAACCAGCTTCTTGGTAAACTACCATCCTCTTCTAACTCTTAGCTGGGATGGTGGATGCCTTCTTAACCCACCCTGTGTGTGCCAAGCACGCCACCAAAGCCAGATCACTTGATGTCTCACTGTAACCAGTGTGCTTCGGGTCCTGTGAGTTCCTGTTATTGGCTGCTTTCTATGCAGAACATCACAATTCCACCAGCTATGCAGCGCTGTTGTTGGGGTGAGCCTGTGGGTACTGGTTAGGACTCTATAGTTATTTCATGTTCACTGGTGATGCAGCTAGGCATTCTCCCAACAAAGTAGCTGAGTTTGGGGCAGCCCCTTTTTAAATCAGGAAATCAGGATGCCCAGAGCCAAAGGAATGTCACGCCAAGGATAGCTAGGTCAGGCTGTTGCCCTCTGCAGGGCCAGAACACAGGCCTCTGCTCTGTTTATTCCTTTGGTTTGATTTTGCAGCATGTGAACTTTATTAAAGCTTCTGGATCATTCAACCAAATGGCATGATTATTAATCACTTCTTGTTTTAAAGAATCCTCTTGCAACCAGGAAGGAGAGCCTGGGCCACCACCGGAAGAGAGGTGACCTTCTCTAGGCAGCAAAAGGTCTTAGGGTGAAGAGGGCTTTGTTCTGAAAATACCCACAGGGCCTCCAGAGCATAGACAGTTCACTGCATGGATCATAGCTCCGGATAGGGAAGAGAAAGCTATGTGCAATGAACAGCCAGGGTCTATCTGAGCCCCTTGATCCATCGGGAACAGGAACCAGCCCCTGTGTGCAGCAAAGGCCTAGCTGCCAGTTTGGGCTCTGAGTGGCTCTGCTTATTGCCCGACCACTGTGCAGCTAGCTTCCCTTGGCACATCCTGCAGAGCTACTTGGAAGCCCTGAGCCTTTGCCTGAAGCAGGAGACCCAAGTACAACTTCCTTCTGATTCCCCCTGCATTGCAGAATACATCTTCATTCTGCATCAGATGCAGGGCAGGATCCCTCAGAGGGACTTCACCCAAGTAAAAGTTCCCTGTACCACTTGGACTACATTTCTGCCCAAGCATAGATCATCCTTCTAGGTGAGGGTGGCAGGGCCTCTCAAGACACCAGGGAGTGCCTCTGCCCTTAGGCACGACAGGGGGGTTGGGGAAAATGAAAAAATTCCTCATCAAAGCACCTGAAAAAACCCAACATCCTGCAAGGAAAAGGACTGGCAGCTCAAGGTAACTGTTGGGGGTGGGGGTGGAGTCTCTTTTCCCAAACACAAGAACAGGTACACAAGACTCACTCCTCCCTTGATGTTTCTTGATCTTCTAGAAGGCCTTCTCTCCTGGTATTTCTGGGATCTCACTGCAGGCCTACCTCTCTCTACCTCTAACTAAAAGACCTTTTTGAGAGGGAATATCCTCACTTATCACACACACACACATACACACACACACACTGCTGCAGCTCTTCTGCTGCCCAGACCACTATCCTCTTAGCCTCTTGTCTCTGAGTAAGTAAAGGTGTTCAGATATCCCGGACTCCCAAAATTCCCTTAGCCACCCATCCCATAGTAACCCCATGCCTCATCTTACCACATATCCACAGCATACCCCTATCTAATCCACTATCTCCATGGCCCACATTAACCCTGAAAACCCATCACTAGCCAAATGTTCCCTGTCCTGACCCAGCAGCCACTTTGAGTTTCATGTTGGTGGGTTGGCTTTGTTTTGAGACAAGCAGACGTCTTTCGACAGGAAAGGTTTTTGTTTGTCTGATTTTTTTTTTCTTTTTTTGTGAGCTCTCATTTCTTGCCCCCTACCACCTAGCCCACACCACATACCCTGGCCAAAATTCCATTGCTGGTCTCCCATGGCAGTCAAGGCTGCTCTCCTCTCATGTAGTTGCTCATGTCCTTAGAACTCGGCTAACTGAATCATGAGGATGGGGGTGTCAAGAAAACGTATGCTCCTAAGTCAGCCCTAATTTATACCCAGTGTGAACAACTGCACTCAAACCTTTGTAAACACAGTCAGAAAAGCCTTCCTGCCATCTGAGCTTCCCTCTGTTGTCAGCTCGAATCCCCAAAGCTTTCACAGGAGAGTTGGTACCACCAGCTACACTGGTGCTCATAGGCCCCCAGTCTTTAGTGAGCCTTGTTGCCTGTCGAGATCAAGCACCAGCCATCAGGCAAACCTCAGGGAGTGGCATCTTCATGGCAGTTCCAGTGAGCAGCTGCCCTTCAAAACTATTAGCCCAAATGCAGGCTTTGTAGAATTGTCACGTTGATTTAAACAGTGATTCTCAACTTCGCTGCAGGTTAAAGACACCGAGAATGCTTTACAAGCCAGAGGCTCCAGGGCTCTGACTTCCCAAAGATGTCCACTCACTCAGACTCCTGTACTTAACAACCATGCTATGGAAAAGAGTGGGCTATATGAATTCCCGTTTATTTCTCTGTGTGTGTGAATAGACAAGAAGCATCAGCCTCGAGGGATTTAACGTTTTTACTTCACTGAGTTTCATTTCAACAAAATGCCTAAAGGTCAGGCTCTTATTTCTAAGTTCTCTTCCACACTCCCCGTTGTCCTGGGACACAGCCTCCCAGGGATATCAAAAGTTGCTGGTGCTACTAGTAGTATTACTGCTGCGGCTGGGCACTCGATTAAAATCAGAAATGCTCATACAAACTGTTCAATTACACTATCTACACATTTTCAATATAGGCTTGTTACCCTACTAGCTTCCCAGAATAAGAGGTTACTACCTCCTGACTCCCAACCACCATTTTACCTGATGACTCGCTGATCTCTCTCCAGCAGTGAAGTCTAGTATCCAGATCCAAAGGCTCTGAGTCGTGGATGGAGCACAACCCTTGGTGTAAGATTTCTCAGCAGGCACTTGCAGCCCCAGAGGGAGGGTTGGATAGCTTGTGCTCCTCACTGCACCCTCTGCTGGCCACGCCCACAGACCTTCACAAAGTTGAAAGGCTCAGTGCCTCCAGCCCCCTCTTGAGAATAGTCCAGCAGCATGCAGGAGCCTCAGCTGGGAAACAGAGAGGCTTGCTGCAGAAGCCAGGCTTTTGGAAAATTCCGGCCATGTGTAGCAAGCTCAAGCCTTCAAAGGTGGCATAGGATGTGGCAGATTTTACCTTTAGGCAAGAACTGAGGAAATATAAATTGTTCTACATTGTAAGAACTGTCTACTGAAGAGCATAAACTTTCTCATTATCTTGTTCTCCTCCAACTCAGGAGTGTGGCCAAGGTTACATCCAAGGAAAGCTCCATCATACCACACACGCATGACCATGAATAAATACGCAAAGACTGCTCACAGAAATGATAAACTACATGGAAACACACAAACTGTACAAATACCCAAAAGCCCATATGAGGGAGGGATATGCACTTATAAACACAAAATGCACAGACCCAATGCACTCATGAAGTACATACACACAGAGAGAGATGCAAACAGGTACAGAAGCAGGCACAAGACATATCATACATGCAGACATAAACTACAAGATGACACAGTGCCCAGAATCCAGCAGTCCCCAGTGCCTCCATACAGATCAGCAAAGGGTTAAAGTAGTCACTGTAACAGCCAAGGGAGCTGCTTTCCACTCCCCCATCATTCATAGACTTTTAAATTTTAAACTATTTTGTATGAGTGTGTATGTGTGTGTGTGTGTTCATGCATGCCACAGGAGACAACTTGAAGGAGTTACTTTTCTCCTTCTAGCGTGTGGTTTCCAGTGACCAAAGTCAGGTCACTGGGTTCCGCAGCAAGTGCCTTTACTTGCTGAGCCATTTTGCTCACCCCCCCGCCCCCATTTATAGATTTTTGGGGAGCTTCTATAAGTGAGCCTGCCAAAGACTCAGCCAAGCCTTATCAGGTGCCTTTCAGACTTAACAAGGTCTACTTCTGAGGTCTTCCTTGGATCAAGCCACTGGTAGGGTAGCCCTTTCTCCAACTTCTCTACATACCAACCTGATAAGAAACTTTGTATGTGGATATCTTCTTTGTACATAGAATTGGCCTGAAGCAGCACACATAGGCGCACTACCAGCAAGTGCCATGCACTACATAAGAATGGCTGGGGCACTGAGGCTCTTGGCTCTGTCCACAAAGTAATAGCACAAAAAAAGGCTTCTTATAAGAGGAAGTTAGTAGTCTCCTGGGGAGAATCGTTTATCCTGGAGCATAGCTATTGCTAGGAATATTTAGTTTTTAAAACATTCAGAGGTTTATTTTATTAGTGTGTGTGTGTGTGTGTGTGTGTGTGTGTGTGTGTGTGTCCACAGAAGCTAGAAGAGGGCATTAGATGCCCAGAAGCTGGAATTATAGGTGATTATTAGCTGCCTAACGTGGATGCTGGGAACCAAAAATGACTCCCCTGGAAGAATAGCAAGTACTCTTGACCACTGAGCCCCTACATTTTTAACTTTTTTTTTAATAGTGTTTATTTATTCTTTGACAAGTCACACAACATATCTTGATCCTATCCACATCATCATCACCTACAGTCATCCCCAAAATATCTTTTTGCCTATCCATATCTTTCCTTTTGTTTATTTTTATAACCCACTGAGTTCAGTTTGTATTGCCTGCCGATCTTGTACAGGTAGGCCTTCGGATGCAACCACAGCTGCCATGGGGTCATGAACACAGCAGGTAAGTCACATCAAAAAGACAGCTCTCCTCCCCAGTCTCCAACTCATACAGTGTTCTATACCCTCTCATGCAAGATTCTTTGTGCCTTGGGGTGGGGGTGGGGGGGGGTGATGCAGATGCTTCATTCAGGGCTGGGTACCCATAGTCACTCATTCTCAGCCTTTTAACCAGTTGTGAGTCATTGTATTACGTGTTGCCCACTACAGAAGCAGTTTCTCCAGCCAAGGTTGAGAGTGCTACTAGATGTTAGTAAGACACAAGCTTTAAAGCAAAGCACACTACTCAGTGATGGATGAATCCAAGGGCTGCTCACTCAGCAGGGACCAATTGTGGCACATGAACACTGATACCCCAGTTCCATACAAAGGAGAGCCCAAGCTTGTTGTGATCACTCATCCTGTGAAGTTTGTAGATGATGTCTCAATTCAGACTACCTATGTACCAAGGGTGGGCGTGGCTCATGACCACAGTGGATCACAACCTGGTTGTGGGACAGAAAACACGGGGGGGGGGGCTGTCATAAGGAGGATTTGTAAACGTTAATAGTGCAGGCATTGACAAATATCAGGTTCCCAGTTTATGTGGCTGACAACTATCTGTAGTGGACTCCATTTGCCAACTCTAGGGATGGGCTACATGGCTTTAACCCTGAAGAAAATCCTACCCCTGCCATGGACTGGCTTAGACAATCATATCTTCATGTCCTATAACAGGTCCTACACCTGAGACCTCTGGGGAAGAGATGTTGGAACAATGAGGCCCCCACAAAATAGGACAAAACCCTCTGTGATCCAATGAAGGCACCCTTCTTTTCTTGCTCTTAATAGTCACAAGAACCACTGGGACCTTAGCACCTATCTACACGGGGAAACCTGTCAGAATAAATGGCCAGTCAAATGCCTACGGCCACCAAAAGATGTTGGCAAAAACAGCCACAAGAAGCCAAAGATGACTTCCGTAGTGGTGGCACAGTATAGAGTATGTGACTTACATCTTTCACAACAGAATTCAGGTATCACAGTTGCCTCCCTATAGCTGTAGGAAGAGTAGAGTTTATCCTAAGAACATCTAGGAGGCCTAGTGTGCTCTTCATTCTGCACTGCCCAAGGCACATGGAAGTCACCTCTGCAGACAGAAACTAGCCAGAATGAGGCCCCTGAGACTTCCCAGAAAGTAGCCCCACTCCCTAGCCCACCATCCCTTCCAACGTTCAGACTCCCATCCCTGGCCTGGCCACCCAACCTTAAGCCTCACAAGCCTACACTACCCCAGGGTGGCTGGTGGATGTTTCATCCTGTGCAAGTCCAAGAGTTTACAGGAACCACTGACCCTGAAATCAAAAGCCCCTTAGGGCTGCTTTGCCAGAAGTAGTGACCCTGTACCCTATTTCTACAGCCCAGGGGGAAGAGAGGAACCCCCTGACTGCAAGTTCTGATCCCAAGATTCAGAGCTGACTTACTGCCTTGTTCTCAAGTGGAAAGGATGTCACCTAAGCCGTGAGGTCTTAGTGAGAAGAGAAATGCTTAGGCAGAGATCACTGCTATGAAGTCTTTTCCAATTTAAAGAAAAAAAAAAGTTAAGGGTTAATCAGCTTATGTTAATGCCAAAGCATGCGCTTTACAAAGGAGACTGGTGAGGGATCACAAGACCCCCAAGCCACAAGGCCAACTTATACTCCCAGGAATCTCACACTCACGGGTTGTCCAGGCTGCTCTGGTGGATTAATCCTCATGGACAGTGTGTTCTATGGATGAAGTGAGGTCCAGTACATTGCTCAGGCCTGGGTGCCTTTGCAGTCTCAGGGAGCCTGTCAGCTCCACTAACTGAATTCAGAGCAATTCAAAGGGGGATTTCACAAAGAGCTCAAGCATTTCAAAAGAGGAATTTGACATGCCACAGACCTCTCTCCTTCAAAGGAATGTGTTTGTAAATTAAATAGCATACCCACCCGCACATGGACTTGGGGAGCTCTCTCTGGAAGTCCTAGAGTTCTAATTAAGCCTGTGGGTGGTACCTATCCACTGTGGACAGTCAGCGTAAGCACAGACTGGGCACACACCTCACCGATTAAAACAAACTCATCCAGGCAACATTACATTCATTGAACATTATATAAGCCAGCTATCTCTACTACAAAATCTCTTGTTCAGACAAAGCCTGGGTTAGATACAGCCACTGGTAGATTAAAACAAAACACTATTCATTCTTTGATAACTTCATATGTGAATACAACATTTTTTTTTTACCATATAACTCCAAGTGTCCCATACATTTTAATAAATTAAACTATTTTGTGTGCATATGCATTTGTTCATGCATCTACAGGATGGGTGGAGCTAGTCAAGGACTTGTAGAAGCCAGTTTTCTCACACTATGTGGCACCCAGTGATCAAAATCAAGTCATTGGATGTGGCAGCAAATGACTTTACCAGCTGAGTCTTTCACTTACCTCCATTCCTAAATTCTGAGGTAGCTTCTATAAGTAAACCTGCCAGACAGGCTCAGTGATCTTCCAAGCCAGCAAGGTCAACTTCTGAAGTCTTGCTTGGATTAGGCCTCTGGAGGGAAAAGCCCCCACCCCAACTTCTCTAGTCAGAACTAGTAAGACACTTCCTACACCTATAGATCTTAGCGTTGCCTTGGCCAAGTCTTGGAGGAAAGGCAACTTACGGCACTAGGAGTCCCCCCCCTCCATGCAAGGAAACCAGCTGCTGACAGGAATCACCATGGTGAAGTATATGAGGCATTGACAGGCCTTGAACTTGGTTTGCCGCTAAGAGTTCATGTGTTAGAAGCTGAGTTTTCAATGGGCAATGTTAGAAGTGAAAGGAATCGAGAGGCAAAGCTTGGTGGAAGGCTCTAAGGTCACACTTGTCGTGTCCGCAGAAGAGATTTTGGCAGCTAGGTCCTGACTTTCAAGAGGCTTTCTATGAAAGGCCAACCAATCCTTCCTTGGCTCTCACCTTGAGATGTAATCTTCCACGTACATACGTGCGCCTGCCATTGTGATACTGCCATGAAGTCATCATCAGAGCTAAGCAGAGTAGAATGATCTCCTACTCCCTATCTTCCTTCCCACTCTCTTTTGAGGTCGGCTCTACTGTGTGTTCCCTCTGGGTTGGTCAGTCATGACTTTTACTGTCTTAATTCGGGGAGGTCTGTCCAGGTGTGTGAGACCCTTAAGAGAGCCAGCCTAGTAACTTCCCCCTGAGGAAAGAGGGAAGGTGCATGTGGCTCTCAAGAGACTCACGGGTCTCCCAGGACTCACAGTGCCGAGGAAGCTCATGGGGCTCACAAGCCTTCACAATAGTCTCAGAAACCACTCACCATTCTGAAGTGGTATTGTAATAATCCACGCAAGAAAGATACAGACAACCATGCTGATTCAAAGGATAGTAGTTCTTTATTGGTCAGTGATCAAAAACAAGCACGTGCCTGAGTCTCTTGGTGCCAAAGCTTAGAGGGCACAGGCTTTTTAAAGACAAAAAGTACAAAGAACATAATTTCTATCAACATTAGACAAGGATCAGAGTAAACCTCAAAACATTCGTTTCTGGTAGACCATAGTAATTATTTCAAACACGACATGACATTTATTTTTTGACTTAATACCATCTTTAGTTATTTTAGTTGATGTTAAGCTTGCATAAACATTACTTGCTTTGGTTAATACCCCTGAGCCATAGTCAAGGTCATGGAAATCTCAAATGTGTTGCCAAGGTATATGTAACAGTTGTGGGGGCAAAAGGCTGGGAACTGCCTAAGCAAACACAAAGTAGAGTCAGGACAAGATGGTGTTACCTCAGTTACTTCAATATATGAGATGAACAGTTAACAGGAGGGAACTCTGCAGTAGTGTAGCTGCCTAAAACTTATTCAGATGATGCTTCAGCCCCCAGATCAATCCTTACTTGCTAAGGATGGACCTTTGGAATCCTGGACATGCAATCATGGAATGCACTATACGGAAGGTTGTAAGATACAGAAAAAGCAGGCTGGGACTGAGGTAGAAGTTCCCTATTGGCTGGCATTTGTAGTTCCAAAAGGTGCCATGAATGGTACCGACTCCACAATTGACCATATAATCGGTCACAAAACAGACCTCAACAGATACAAAAAGAATAAAATAACCCCATGCATCCTATCAGATCACCACAGACTAAGGCTGGTCTTCAATGACAACAAAAACAAAAGAAAGCCCACATATACATAGAAGCCGACTACCGGATCTAACCTCAGGGTACACTGCAGTGGAGCAGATGCTTCACCTTGTGCTTCACAGCTCCTGCTTCCAACACCAAGACAGTAACACACCAGGCATTGCTTCCCCAGATAAGTTAAAATGTGAAATGTTTGGAGTGGTTTCCACGGACTGTTAGTTACATTCTCCCATCACAAAATGTGCAAAGGATTCTTTTATTATTATTATTATTAGATATTTTCTTTATTTACATTTCAAATGCTATCCCGAACGTTTCCTATACCCTCCCCCTGCCCTGCTCCCCTACCCACCCACTCCCACTTCTTGGCCCTGGTGTTCCCCTGTACTGGGGCATATAAAGTTTGCAAGTCCTAGGGGCCTCTCTTCCCAATGATGGCCGACTAGGCCATCTTCTGCTACATGATGCAAAGGATTCTTGAACCATCACAAATCATGAGCAGCCTGTCTTGGCTTTTTCTTTTCTTTCTTTTTTTTTTTTTCCTGTAGATCAATAGATATATAAATTTGGAAACCTGAATGTATATATTGAAATACTTTATGATTTAAAATGTCCACATATCCTTTTATCCTGAAATATCTTATAATTTTTGAAGACATTTTGGAAATCATTGAGTTAGCAGTTTTCAATATAGTATGCACAATGACAATGTTGTAAGATGTGAACACCAGGAATCTGCACACTGGTGATATGACATAAAAAACAAAAACAAATAAATAAATTGAATACAATTATAATAATAATTTTTTAAAAACCACAGAAAAATCAGGCTGGGACTGAGCTACAAGTTCCCTATTGGCTAGCATTTGTAGCTCCAAAAGGTGCCATGGAGGCTACAGGAAAATGGTCACCAATGGTCAAGCTTGGCCATGGACCCTTGCATATTACACTGCTGGCATGCCTTGCAAGTTGCTCCTGCTGCTGCAATTTAGAACAGCTGTTACTTTCCAACTGTATTTAAAGTCAGTACCAGAGGAGGCACTCCTGTTTGGCACCAAAAACATGAGGTAGGGAAACCAATACCCTGTAAGGTGGCTACAGCTATTGTTTTGTTAAATAGGTATAACGTGTTTATCAAATTATTTTCTAAGCATTTGCGTTTGTGTCCATAGATGACTCAGCTGTAGTGGAAGGCAACACCTTACAGTAACTGGTAGCAGTTACTGCATATGCTTTTATGAAATCAAATGCTAAGAGTATCTGTTGTTGTAGTCTGTACTGTTGCTGGAGCATAGCAGCCCCATGTCCAATCGTAAATGGAAGAAAACAATCCGATCATTCCATTCCCATGCAGACTCACCTACAGAAGAGAGGATAGAGATAATGTAAGAGCTGGAGGGAGATGGTGTGTAATGCATGTCTTCTTCAGGTTGAACACAATCATTGCCCTCCTGAGATGAAGAAGAGTATTAATATCCACTCACAGATAGATGGAGAGGGCTCAGGAGGCTCACAGTGCTGACAAGATCCTCATGAAGTTTCTGTCTTCTATGAGGTTATAGAAGAGGTCAACCGTTGACTGGGAAGACGGTAGTGTGCCTGCCTCTTAAGTTGCCCAGGTGTGATGACTATTCTTGGTTGTCATTTTGACCCATCTGGGAAGTGGAGCCCTCAATGGGCAACTGCCTCCATCAGATTGACCTATGGGCATGTCTGTGGGGCATTTTCTTGATTGCTGATTGATGCAAGAAGGTCCAGGGCACTTCAGGTCAGTACCATCCCTAAGTAGGTGAAAGGCAACTGAATGTGAGCCTGAGAACAGGCCTCAGCTTCCCTATAACGATGGATCTGTAAGATGAGGTCAGACCTTTGCTCTCCAACTTGTTTTTGATCAGAGTAATTTATCAGGGCAACAGAAAGAGAACTAGAACAGCAGGAGATTCACACACTACAACCCTTGCCGCTACAGGGGTGCTCTTCAGTGTTGTGGTTGGCCAGAAAGCCCAGGGGACTTTCCAGTGGTGTAGCTGTCTTTTGGGCCAGGCATGGATGTTCCTGTCACTCCCATAAATTCTACAGTTTATCAAACTGGACTGAACAGAACCCTTTCTTTGGTCTATTGGTGTCTAAGGTGAATGGAATTTTTTCTTAATATCTCCCCAGGAAGTCATGAAAGGTAGCCATGCTGACCTTGCACCCACAATCCTCCTGCCTCAGGCTCCCAAGTGCTAGCATTAAAGGCTAAATCTATCTTCTTCATGAAATTAGTCAGCTTCAGGTATTATGATTAACAGAACATAGATTACTCTGTAGTACCACACTGCTTGTAAATTCAAGCAGACTGCAGGTTCTTGAGTATTCTAAATACATAATCTACTACTGTTTTTATTAGTAGTAAAACAACCATGATGCATCAAGCCAACTAATCTGCAATTCAAAGTACTGGTGAAACCTCACAGCACACATTACCAAGTGTGGCTGAAGAGCTGTACTCATCCCAAGTGGCCGCTCTTCACTGCTGGAGGGTTTTCCGCACAAATTTTGATCTGCCAAAATGAATTTTGACTTCATTTTAAGTTGCATGAGGTTAAAAAGTTAAAAGTTAGTTGTCCTGTGTCCTCTTGAACCAAAATGAAGCAGCTATGACTAAGAATCAAAGACAACTCAGTTTTAGTTTACAATTATGTTTTAGAAAAAATGCCTTCCAATATGAACTACAAATTTTTGACTCAGTTAGGTACTAGGACTCAAGATCTAGCACACTAGGCCTACCAGCAGTTCTTCTATGCTGTGCTCTAGAACTTACCAGACAGAGCAAATCCTACCCAGTGGCCAACAGGACCAAGGGTGCACCTGACCCAGACCAGTGGGAACAGTCATTGGGACTGGGAATGAGGGCCTGTTTCAAGAGTTAGAGGAAGGAGCTCTGAGGGTCCCTGGGCCTCCTCGGGTCCTGAGAGCAGCTATCTTAATAAATGCCTCAGTGCTTTGTCACTGAGTATGGTTTGGTTGTAGCAGATCCACATGTGCTAGTCTAATTGGTTAAGAAAGTTCAGCCTACAGTTTTGTGACACATGTTTTATTTATAGGGGCTTAAAATTTTGGCATATACATGACACAGACATTAAATACACTTTCCATGATAGAAATTATGATATTGTCCACTAAAATGCCTCAATTCCAATCACATAATGCATATGCTAAAATGGTACACCTGGGGAGAAGAGGCCTGAATGGCATTTTTGTTTTCTGTTCTAAGTCACTTCTAAATGCATTGAATTAATAATAATTTAATGTTCAAAAAGCTTTTAATAAACAAATTCAGAGTAAAATTAGTTGAAATATTTATAATATGATTTCATCATTACACAGTATTTTCAATATACAATCAAGATGACACTGCAAAGGAAAAAGAAGGAATCTATTGCACCCACAAGTAGAAAGGCTTTATTTCAGTGATGCTGTTCTGTGTCCATATAAACATTTACACTGTAGTAAACACTAGGTCCTATAGGTAATGCAGCATTATGGGGAAGTGCCCCGTGAGTTCCTCATGCACAGGCTCATCTTGCTGTTGTCCTACCACACAGTTCTCTCAGTCAGTCAGTCTCTCTCTCTCTCTTCCACACATTTCAAGGAGTCGTATTCTTCATCAAGTGCACTCGACATTTACAATTTACACAGCAGGACTCTTCCTGCTTGTTCAGCCACATCTTTTCCTGATGGCGTTTCCATCTTAGTGTCCTGTCAAGTAGTCTTGTGTAGAGTCTGAAGCAAAAGAGTCGGCGTCCTCATTATCTGAGTCCTCACTGCTGTCATCGGCAGCAGGCTCTCCAGTGAGAGCTATGCGAGCATAGTCATCTGTGTCTATGGATTTGCAGAAGTGGATGGCATACTTCAGCTTTTCCTCAAGCACCTGCTTACAGGAATACCTAGGCAGCTTTAGCAGAAAGAAGCATGTGTAGGACTCTGGGAGGAAGTGATCAGGAGGGTTGTATTTATCCAAGACCTGTTGGTAGGGAATATTCGTAAGAGACTGTGGTGAGAATAAGTAAAACCCTGCATTTATTTTACTGTGTTCACATTATCTTTACAGAATCCATATATTTGGCTAGAAATAAAAGTATTAAGAAAATGTAGAATTGAACCAATTTTAGATATATATATATATAAAAAAACTTATCCCTAGGACCAGCAATAAGAGAAGCCAACCATTTTCCATTTTTACCGTGATCTCTGATCATCACCAAGCAGTCACATGAAGGTGACCAATGGAAAAGCCCAACCCATTGTCTCCTACTAGTGTAGGTAAAACCGTCACCTGTCACCTAGCTGACACCAGTCTACGGATGGGGCATGAGACTGGGGTCCACCACTTGACCACCAGAGGACATTCTTTAAGAGCATCACCTATAAATCAAGATACTAGAAAGCAACAAAAATGAATCTTTATTGTTGTTTTGGAAAAACTGTCTGCTATCATAGATGTTCCTGTAAGATGGACATTTTAATAACCTAGTACAGATGTGTCACAAGGGCTATTGCTACCACCATCTCAGAATAAGAAGAGTGCTAGGTCTGGTTTCCCCTTCTCAGTGACCTTAAAAGGTAAACTGAGTTTGTTTAAATCACCAGACCATTGAGTTCTAAGACAAAGCAAATTTGTTCTCAAATGTGTGAGCAATCTCATTTTTCTCTGATAGTAGCTAGCATATTTAAAGACCTATCTGATCCAACGAGAAAATCAAATAAATGCTCTATGAAGTATGTACATTCAAAATCTATATGCTGGTGTTAACAATAGTATGTACTGGTTATGACATAGATACACTCTGCAAAAATAGGCTACAGTGTTCGAGACCTTCAATTGTAAAATTCAAAGACTTCAAATTATAGGAGTTAGGTATTTCCCATTCTCATTGTACAGAATCTATTTTCTCACTGCTCTGGGGCAGAATACACACAAGTCACTTCCACTGATATCAATACAGAGCTCTGTGATCCTGGAGAGGAACCTACCTGGATGACAAAGTCTCTGCCCCGGAAGTCAGCAATGGTCCTGGGCAGCCTTGTCCGGCCCCACACAAAGCGAAGAAAGAGGGAGCGTTCCGTGTTAGAGAAAGATTCCATCACTTCCCAGAACCACTGGACCAAGGATGCAGAAGGCTCAATCCCTTTATATGTTGCCACTGACTTTAAAAGATGCAGTGGGATATCTGGGCTCCCACATACCTAGGAAAAATACCTATTAGAGCAGGCTCACACTTCCATCCTTTTTTTTTTTTTTTTTTTTTTTTTAATTTCAACATGAATCTAATCTAATCTTTTTTTCTAATAAAGTTCCTATAGGACATGTGCACCACGCTAAACCTCAGCATCTAGTGGACAAGCGTGTTGTCATCTCATTCACTATCACAGTCAAGCCTTAGCTTTCCAAATGGAAGGTTTTAAGTAAAAGATCCAATAAGTGGGCTAGTGTATCAAGGCAGCTCTAGACAGCACAAAGCAGCTACATACCATTGTCTCCAGTTCGTATCCAGTGAAAAGAGAGAGAAGGGGTACAGGCACAACTCGAGCCATCCCTTCCCGGACAGCAGCCACTTGTTCATCAAATTCATGGAGTCTTAAAAAACAGAAACAAAAACCAAATCTTCCTTACACATGTACATTTACTGGGCACCTTATTCTGCTGGTACCAAGCTTTACACCCAAGTACTGCTACCACACACACATAGGAGAGGAGTGAGAGGATGGCTCTGGGCAATGCTCTTTATACACAACACTACTGGGAGCTCACTTAAACTGGTGCACCGGACATAACCTCAATGATTAACTGCAGCCACACACACTGTAAGCACTGTCAGATGTCAGTGCTGGGTATGATAGTGCCATACCTCACAGAAGCTATAGTGTCAAGGTACAGGCACACTTGGGTCTGGAGCAGGCTACTCTTGTATTGGCATGGCCCCAACTATATTCCTGTCTGAGGAGCTGACAAAGAAAGTATATAGGGGCACGAAGGCCTGATATCCCTGTGGGGACTGTCCCCTAAATGGGAACATTATATTTACCTCACTATTTTACAGAAGCCTAGAAATTTCAAGTGGGAATAAGCACTTTGAACACAAGTCACCAAATAAAATTCATAACAAAGATCAGCAATAGTTGAAGAAAAATGAGTATATTTTTATATACCATACATCTAAAAAAACCATAAATACCCAAGTAACTATAATCTGCTACTTTTCTTATTAAGTCAAAGCAATAAAGAGACAGATGATCACAAACCTGTAGTTTATTGCCAGCCGGACATATTCTGCACGGTTGTCCAGGGTGATGTGCGTGTGCTTAGAGCTCAGCTGGATATCCTGGCCACTGGCACTTGGCACGGTGAAGGGAAGGCTCATAGCCTCAAATTCCTCTGAAGTGGCTTCATTGTCACGAATGTACATAAGCCCAGGAATAAAATCTTTATCTACCTGTTAAAGAGAAATACAGTATACATGCTAAACCTGGGTTGTTCCCCTATCATAGAGCCCAAGCACAGCCAGTCATATCTAACTTAATCCGAAAAAGAAAAAAAAAAAAAGACTATAGGAAGTACTATACCCAAGGAGCTAAGAAAGATCCAGAGAGTTCTTTAATATACTGCTTTACTGCTGAGAAAATGAATAAATGGTAGGTGACTGATACTACCCAAACCCTAAACCTTAAAGGGCATAAAAAGCAAGGTGGCTCAGGGATATCAGACTGTGCCAGTCCTATCATCTCCCTTCCGGGAACCTGAGGTGTAGCCCAGCTCTGCATATGACCATGATTTCCCTTGTCTATCAAGCTACATCAGTTGCTAAGCAACATAAAGTGTGTATTATACCAACTCTCTCAGATGCACACTTTTCTCTGCTCTAGGAAGAGGTCAGTTACCCATGAATGTTACATCAGATATCTAGAAAAGCCCAAGCCCCTTAACAAGACCCACAGCCCAGATAAATTACCTCACTCAGGTCTGCAATGGTGAGGCTCATCCCAGCCAGCTGCTTCCATACAGGTTCAGCAAGATTCAAACTTAGTGGACTCCCAGTTCGGATGGCAATGCCCAATAACACCCCTGATTGTTTAAAACAGAAAATCAGAATATACTTGGAATAGATGAAAAGTTGCTTTTTGCTTGTTCAAACAGACCTTGGAGTATCACCTGGAGCCTTCTAAACCAGAGCTATCCAAACTGAGGGCTAGCCCCACCTTGAAACATCAGGTCCTGCTCAAAACTCACTTCCTTTTCTTCCTATAACACAAGTTGCTAACTCTTCTTATTCTTTTCATACACAGAATTAAACCACAGTAAGCCAACTCTTGTCCCTTTGATGGCAAAGCAAAGAGATGGCTTCCTCCAAGAAGGTGGATTCTCTGTAAATGGGTAGTGGTAGGGTGAGGAGCCCTGGGACAGCACTCTGCACAGACCTAGACAAAGAATGACAGGCCTACTGCCAATGCCATCTCTCTCCATGCACTCCCGAGTTTCAGGTATGTTTAGAACACAAATGTCATGAGGCATGTCAAAGAAAGCATATAGCATTGAACATATAGTCACATGCTGCCTAAATATAAGTCCCTATAGCTGTACAAAGAATGGTCATAACTTTTGCTAGCTCACCACTATCAAGTCCTAACACTAAGTACAAAATGAACCTTTTCTCTTCCATAATGTTGGAAAACGCATAAAAATCACTGCACATCACTTTCATTGCCAATGTCTCAAAAGCTAAACATAGGTATTTATAATACCCACTTTTGCCTTGAGATAGACAAGCGATGCCACACTAACTTAATCGTGGTATCGACCCTCCACAGCAGTATGACACACAACTGAGGCCCACCTAGGAATCGGAACATGCTGCAGTGCACGGGTGCACGGGTGGCAGGGTTTAATAGGTAACAGTCTCTGTTGGCACCAGACTCATCCCTGCCATTGGGAGTCACAATGAGAAGAGGTGTGAGTCCGTTTTGCAGCTCCTCACAAATCTCTGCTATAGACTCACTGTAGCCACCACCACAGTCGTCCACGGATTCACCTGGAAGGAAAGGAGAATCAGCAACACACAGGCCACCCAGCTCCACCTGCAGAAACAGCACCAGGAGGATGGCATGGCTACTCTCATCCTCTGCATGTGATACCCATGTACTGCTCAGCTTGCTACCCCCAGGCGCCCTCTCCCAAGCAAATAAGTTCTACAGATATGCACAGAAAATCTCACCAACAAACTTGACTTTCCAGACTCGGTGAGGAAGGAGAAGGCTGTCAGGACTGAAGGAACTCATCTTAGCACACATCTGCCCAAAGACAGACTTGGTGCCATCAGGGCCAGCTAACCCACCTTTACTCCGGGAGCGTTTAACCTAGAGAGGAAATGAATGAAAAGCATTAGACACTGGGGCAGCAGAAAACACACAGCCTGGAAGCAGCTGTAGAGAAGCCTGCATAAAAGATCCTCAAATCTCCTCCGCTTCATTCGGTACTCTGAGACCCCCTTTGTAGCTGACTGGCCTGCCCTAACAGCTCATGCACACTTTGGTTCTTTCTACGTTAACACTGACTTCTGCCATAAGCAGGTCCCATAAGGAGGGACCTTACTGTCTCCAGCAAACAAAAACAAATCCCTGGACATAGAAACAGAGGATTTTGCCTAATGGACCCTGCACCCTACTTCCCCACAGCTCCAGTTCTGAGTCAGTAGCAAACTTTGTACCTCCCTTGCCATAGCACCGATGTGCTAGGAACTGATATACACAGATCTCTACTGCAAACACTACACAAAACAAAGCTCTTTAGGCAACTCCACCCTAGGCATCAGGTCATCAGTGACAGATACCACAGCAGCCTAACTGGAATCTGAACAAACACACTTGCAAGCAATGATATACGCCATCATCACTATTCACACAGGGCTGGAGCCAAGGTGGTCTTCATAACTGGCTTGTAACACTGCCTTTGTGTGGATTTTCATACTTGGCTCCATCAATGGCTACAACTCTAACTACCACTACTTCACTACATGGTCCTTCTCATGGTCTGAGACAGAAATGCAGAACTTATACCTATACCAAGGTTCTCTAAAGGCTAAGACCAGCTGTACTACAGCAGTCATGGTAACCGCCTCCCTTTATTCACTGTGCTGACCTGGGTACAACTCTAGTGACTGTACCTGTCACCACTCACTCGCCACACCCATGGTTCTTATCCCAAACTAACACTGGGGAGATCAAACAAAACCTAATGCTGGTATGGACTTGTCTCCTCCTACAGTTTGTAGCCTCAGCTGCTCGATGTAAGAGGATGACAACATGCAAAATTTAAGAAAACTGTCCATCCAAACATAGTTCCATTGTGAGTCCCCCAGCAAAACTTTACCATCTATAGCCAACTTTCAGTGAATTCCAGGTCAAAACTATAGTTCCCTACAGAATGAACTTTTCTCTGTACCACACACCTAGCTACATGTTTACAAAGGCTATTTCCTTTCAACTGCACAGCAACCCTTAAAAGGCTTCATGGTCCCAGAGGAGAGCAGCTCCTGTTATGCTATGGAGATAGCATTGAAGCTGCCACAGGACAGCCTTGGAAAGCACTAACACTGAAGCTCATCTGCCTATGTTTTCTACAAAAAAATGAGCACCATATGACACATTTACAAAACTGACAGTAAAAAAACATATATACAGGTGGTACTTTTTCTGGACAACAGAAGCACAGGTAACTTTAGCTGATGTTACTCTGAACTAATTCTGTAGTGAATTTAAACATGAGTGGTGGTACTATATTCCCAGAACTTAGGAGGCTAAAGTCTGAGGCCAGTTTGAGATATACAGCAAGATCCTGTCTCAACAACGCCCACCCTTCATTTAAAAAAAAAAAAGCTCACACCCCCTCAACCAAAAAAATCATATTCAATGATTTTATAGACATCTATTTTTCAGATTTTCCACATACCAAACAGCACCATTTTCATAACAATTAAAAACTCACCAGGGAGCTCAAGGTCCTACCCCTCCCTGAGAGTCTACTGATAGAGAGTTAATGGTTACTTGGAGCAGAGGGTGTCACTCTCTTCAACAGAAGAACCACAATAACTAGTAAGACGACCTAGGATCCAATAAATAACCCCCATCTGTGCTCATGCAAAAACTTAAAACAAATTCACACAAGTACCACAGGCAGGAAAGTACAGGGGGACTTGTAGGAAAGAAGCAGGTTTCAGCAGCAGGGAGTGGGGTGGGAAGGTGGGGGTATATAAGTGAAAGTATCAGGTAGTGGTGGGGGTTGACTAAAACTCATTATACAAAAGAAAAACCTCCCCAGGAAAATGAGCTGTGTATAGGACTCTCTTGAGTCCCTTCCAGTGGGCAGTATTATCAGTCCTTCCTGAGTCTCATGAAACTACTGCTGAGCACCATCATGACAGGTGTCGACCTCAGGCAGTACGGCCAAGCTGACTCAGCACTGTCACCATGAACTCACCTGAGACTTATTAAGTCTGACATGGTGGAAAACAATTCTATTCCAATGTTTGTGGAGAGCGTTCTACCCTTAGGATATAATACTGCACTAACATGCCCAAGACTGTGGATGATGGAGGCGCCCCAGATGTCAGTCTACACTGTCCACTGTTCTGAGGATGTCTGTGTGCTTTTTGTCAAGCTATCAGTTTTTTCTCATACATATTGGCCATTTTTAAACACAAAAGTAGGGACAGAGAGACAAGCAGGAAACAGGTATTATTGAAAATCTGCAAGGAAAAAGGACAGTAGCAGTAGCAGCAGCAGCAGCAGCAACAACAGCAGCAGCAGCAGCAGCATGCCCACTGCAGAACTCTAGGCTCTAAGCAGTCAGGGGCTCACTGATACCTCCAGCCACGGACATCCCAGTGAGACTCCTGGCTCCAAGGAGCCCGTAGGTCTGTCTAAGACAGGAACTTGACCCAGGAATGAACAGTTTTCCTTTTCTTGTAAACTTTAAAATGCTCGTCATCCAAGGTGGAAAAATAAAAGCTTTTTTTTATGGGCTGAATTAAACAGCCCATTTATTTGTGAAACTAGAGGACCAAATTATAGCTAGCACTAGATACCATGACGTTCATCACTAGAGACACCAGTTCCACCAATGTGGTCACATGTGCTGTCCAACAAAGGACAAGAGTTTGATCTCTTAACCCAAAATGCCCCCAAGTACAATTCAGAAAAAAAACTCTCGTCATGTCATCACCATCAGGATAAAAATCATGTGTTAATACAAAGGTTCAGTAACAAAGAATTTGTTCTTCATGGATCTCTGTTTCTGATCCGAGAGGCGAGGCTAATTTCATTTGCGTATTAAATGTCAAATGCCATGCACTATCATAATCATTGACTGACTGGGATTCCTCTGGGTTTTTAATTAAAAATTTCAAAGCATAAGTTTATGTGTATTTAGAAGCAGTGTTGATTCAGAAATGGACTGATTTTCCCCTTTTTTCACGAGACTATGTTAGCAATATTGGGTTATTAAACTGGAAAACTCTCAGAGTCAGGAGGTTACAAGGCTCACAGGAATGTGAACTGTTACATGTAAAAAACTCAGCAATTTACAAGAGTGACTTAGCTTTGTGTATAACAAATATACAAAGGCCACATAGAAGAGTGGCTATTATGACCTTGTGAGGAAAATATGGCTGCTTCTTACTTTACCTTTTAAAAACTTCTCTGTGCTTTTGGTGTATGCCAAGTAAATTTTTTTTTTAATTTTCATACAAACAACCCCTAAATCTTCTGCATCACAGAATACTACATACAGAAAGCCTGCTCCATAAGCCCATGAGTGCTGCCATCCCCCAAGACTGCAGGGACAGCACTTGTACCATGAAAGTATCACTTGTACAACTGTCAGATAGAGAGAGCGTGAGCTACCTGGATGCGGTTCAGCTCCACCACAGGCCCATGCTGGCGATCTCGAACCATAGTTGCTTGTACTACCTTCCTGAAAGCTGCTTCCTGAAACAAGAAAAAACAGAGTTTAGAGGCTGAAATAGAAATCATCATGTCTGAGAACCATGCCGCTGTTTTATATAGTCTATTTCTGAAAGTCAGATTTCCCTGAGAACAGAAAATGGCTCCTTTTCTGTTGAGTCAAGGATCTATCTCATGGATTCAGCCAGACCTGGGGTAGGGAATACACTGTAAGCATACACTGCAAGACACCAGGGTGAAGAGAGCCAGGGCAGAGTTGGCATGACAGTAAGAATCTGGGCATCATCCAGGAAGGGACACTTGGGGGGTATTCAAAGGAAACAGTGGTCTCACGCCTCTTTGTTCAGGTGAAGCAGTGCCCTCTTTTCAGAGCTACGGACGGGGAGACCTGCAGAAGCACAAAGGCCTCCTATAGATCCTAAGCCCCTCTCCCAGATCAGACTCTAGAGAATTCAAACCCGAGACAGCAGAAGCAGCATATTAAGCAATCCCAGGAAGCACTAAAGGTAGGAGATTCCAGTTTATTTGTAGAAAAATATCTACCATCATGGTCCATGTACAGCCTCAACTCTACTTGCCTTCCAGCATGCCCCTGCTCCTTCCTCAGAGCATTTTCCGACTCTGAATCCCTGGTTGCCCAGCTCCCCTCTAGTGATAACTGTTGGCGTGGCTTTGATTTGTTTGTTTTTAAGAGAAGGCCTTATAACTCCTGTAATCAGCCTATACTAGCTATAAACTCATATGTAACCTAGGATGGTTTCATAGTCACAATTCTCCTGCCTCCACCTTTCAAATCCACACCACCTGCTCCTCTGAATCAGGGGCACTAAGACCTCATACCTGTGCACTGTCTCCTCTCACTCCCATCCAGTGACTGTCAATCAAAGGCTGCTCAGCTCAGAGCCCTTCCCACATCCACTATATGCTGCCCTCCACTGTTACTGCCTCAGTGCAGGCTCTCTGACACCACTGTCCACATGGCCCCATGATTAACTTAGTGGAAGCTCATCCCACAGGTGCTTGCAGCCCGTAGGAGGTGTACTCACACTACCTCATATTGGATGCAACCTGTCTATATGTTCTTCCCTCTCTACAAGAAAAGACCCTTTTCTTCTTTGCTGCCTACTGTCCCCTCTTCTTTGAAGGGTAAGATAAAGTGAAGATGATAGAATCAACTTTGCCATTTTTTAACTACTGGAAAAATAGTTGAAATTAGGTTTCCTCTTGAATCTATTATCAGAGAGAACATCTTCCCTTAGATACCGTCTTTATTGCTCAGGACCCTCAGGCACAGTGGAGATAAGGTATACACAGCCCTCCTGTTCAGTACAACAAAGCCCACCCTAAAAGAGAGTAACTGTTTGGACATCACTGTAAAACAATGATGTTTATTTTATTTTAGCAGTAAGAATAAGACTATACTCTTTGATAACATATGTTAAGAATCACAGACCTTCTAGGTGGAGAGATCTTTAACTCGCCTTCTGTGTTCCCATACCTGCTATGTAATGCTGAGTCCTCTCTAGGATCACATTAAGCTTCCCACCAGAAATACAACAGCTTAATCTTTTACTTTCCAGCCAGGGAAGCTCTGATTAATGAAAACGTCAATGGGTAAAAACCCATCCCATGCCAAAATCCCTGACTGCCTATTTCCTGCCCCTGTTAAATCCTCTCTCAGCAAGGAATCTCTACCTACACAACCTGGTACAGAGCTTCTCTCTAAGCTCCCAACCCTCTGCTGGTCATAATAGGAGAAGAAATTACCTAAGAACTTTTTCCCTCCTGTGTCAGTGGAACTGACCAAAAACCTTCAAGGTCAGGTTGGCAGAGAAAACCATGTGCTCGAGGCTTGGCTTCATGGCTGTTTTTTATGAATATGTTTGAGTATTTAGAAATAGCTGGCATGTAGGAGACACTCAAAGACCACTTGCTGAATGAACAGTCTGTTCTACAGTCCCAGAATACAGATTTTTGTTGAGTGAAAGTTTACAGATAGCCACAGTGATCCTGTCCTACAGACTGCTACAAAATACCTTGCCCTGAGATATTAAGATCCCACGGAGTGTGTCAAACCCAACTGAAGGCCCGAGTCCAGTTTCATCAAGAGAGCCCTCTAGGTCAAACATGGGGATGCAGGGACAAAAGAGCTCTGAGATGTGATGCAACAGCAGCAGTCGGTTCCGTAGAGCGATGATGGGGATCTCTTGTAAATGGTTGTACTCCATGGGTACCTGAAACACCACAGTTTCATTGAGTCCATTAAGTAGCAAAGCACAGAAAGCCAAAAAACAGCACTATGATTTCTGAGAGTAGTCTGTAAAATTCATCATGTTCTTTCTAGCTCATCTGATCACTTAAGATAAATAAGCATCAAAGAATGTTACAAATATTAGTTTGCAGAAATAAGTTTACCAAGAAACGTGTAGGCCACATATACAGTTAATTACCTTATATAGTTACAAAATGTAAAGAAGGCAATACATTGTTGGACAAATGATGGTTGGTACGAGTATTAAGGCTATTTTTCACTCCCTTTGTTTTTGTTTTGTTTTGTTTTGTTTTTGCTGTGCTGGGGATTGAACCCAGGACCTCCTTGTGCATGCCAAGCAAGTAAGCACTCTATCATTGAGTTATCTCCCAGCTCAATAGTACAGTTCTTAATAGCAGCGTTTCATGTACTATAAACTGAACTGTTATCATTGAAACACCTCTGTAAATATATAATGAAAAAATGAGCCATCTTTGGCTGTACCTGCATGATAGTTAGTTAGCTGTCACAATGTGCCCCAATTCTAGCATACCTATCCAGCTAGCACTGACCTGTGCAGGGAGCTTGCCGGCGCTCGCTGGCTTGCTGGTTGACCAGGCAAGGGTGTGTGCAGAACCACAGGCCACTCGATTAACCTTCTTACCCTGAAGGGCAGCTACCAATCGTGGTCTCTGAATAGCATTTGTTGTTCCATCTCCTAGCTGCCCCTCATCATTGTCACCCCATGTGTAAACTTCACCTAAAAAAGTAAATGTAATGAACTTAGGTTGCAGGAGCAGTGAGTGCACAATTCCAGTGTCCTCCCATCACAACAGCAGTACTTACTACCCTTCTGTTTTGTCTTAATGCTCACCTCTCTAAGCACCAGCTTCTCGATGTGAACACACAGTGATCAATCATGTAGCTAAAGAGGTTAAGGACCCTTCCCAGGACTCTCTACGACACCTGTCAGCCAAAACTCTAGTCTGGTCTGGTTTATTAGCTCTCTGGACCAGATATGTACAGCAGCATTTCTCCACAGAACAAGTAAGATGAACCTTAGGGAAATGTTCCTAACAACCTAGACAGCTCCTGAATGCTAGACAGATGAAGAAAAGTCAATCTGTAAGATGAACAAAATCCATATGTTCTAAAGACATGTATCCTTCCCTAGTTATTCATAATCTAGGCATAGGCTTCATCATTCATAAAATTCATTTTATTTTCTGGGTCCATACTGGACCTAAACTGTGAAGTACCATCATAAAAAAGATTGGTCTAAATGAAAGGTCATACACTGAGCAGACCAGATATGAGGCTTTTGCTCTCTGGCAACATCAAATGCAGTCTCCTCAGGGTCGATCATTCAGCCACTAGGTATCACTTTCTCAAATAAGATGTCTGTGTGATAAAGAGAAATATGCTATGTCTTGCCTCTTCCTGTTATAAATTCAGAATTCAGTTATAAAGTCAGAGGGTGAGTGACTGACCATGGTCCTCAGAAGGCATCTCTGCAAAGGTCCACACAGGTAAGCGAGGCACTGAGGGTGAGGAAAGGAAGCCTCCCTACTGGGATAACCCATTGCATCTACCGTGTGTCTGTGTGGCAGCCTATGACAAAGCAAGAACCCACAGAGGGGAGGACAAAAAGAATTGTAGGGTAACCAAGAGTGACTAAACTATTATAGAAATGATACAAGGATCCGGGTTTATCTCTAAAAGAGAAAGAAGTTATGTGTGTGGAAAGCAAACAAGCCAGAAGTAACCCTGTGGTGCTGAATGAAACTAGGGTGCATGTGTAAATGCAGCCTTCAACCACAGACACAAAGTGCGAGGATGTGTGCCTTTAATAGACATGTTTCCTAGCTCCAATCAATAAGGTGACCTAGACAGCATGGATCCCTATTTCAATGATCATAATCATCATCTGAATCTTTTACATGTTATTCTCTAAACAAACAAGAGTTCCTAAGGAAACAGCCAAGTGAAGGCTCAGAAACATGAAAGATGGAGTGGGACCATCTTTTATCCCAAGAAGCATTTATTAGTAATGAGGCTTATAAGAAGATACAAACTAGCCAAACAGGACATAATTTGAACATCAATATAACTAAGAGATTTAGTGGAATCCAAGTTTATCACTAAAAGAGAAAGGAGTTGTAAATGTAGACAGAGAAAAGGCCAGAATAAAAGATGTCTATCTGGTACTGAACTATGTCAGGAAGCCATGGGTCCCACACAGACACAACTAAATGATTCAACTCTCAGTACCACCCAGGACAAATGATAACAAATAAATAAGCTAAGAAAATACTGGATGAGAAAAGGGACATTCAAGTAGATTTTTTATTTTTTTCATACAAATACTTAGTAAATACAAAACATATCCACAGAGGGAAATCGCGGCAGACATAGACTTAAGCAAGTAGTTGGTGGTGGTAACACGAGTGATGGGACAAAACAAAAACTCCTGAGAGTTACTTGAAAGGAAGACTTAAGAACAAAGGCAGAAAGCCTTTAATCCCAGCACTCGGGAGGCAGAGGCAGGCGGATTTCTAAGTTCGAGGCCAGCCTGGTCTACAAAGTGAGTTCCAGGACAGTCAAGGCTACACAGAGAAATCCTGTCTTGAAAAAAAACAAAAGCAAAAACAAAAAAACAAAACAAAAGAACAAAATCAGAGAGCCAGTTTCCACATTCCCAGACCCTGTCTTTTTGTATGTAGAAGTCTGAATTTTTTTTCTCCAGACCCCAAAACCCTCTACCCACCCCATTCTGGGCTCTGGTACTCAGTGTGTCCAATATCTAGGCATACTAGGCCTGGTATCTCAGCATCACAGGCATCCTGGTTCTACAGCACCCATGTTGAGCTTCCTGCAGATGTCAGCCCCCTTGGTCCCCTCAAGCCTTCTCAGAGTCAAAGACGCCTAAGTCCTAACCTGAAGAACTCCTGGATCCAAAATGTCCAGCCTTCCTGGATCCCAAAAATCTAACCCAGGGCTCTCAACACCCATCTTTTGGGAATCCAGCACTATAACGAAAAATAAAGGAACTTCAGCACCCAGAACAACACTCCAGCCTCCAAGAGCCTGAGGACACACAACTCCAAGGCCCCTCCAAAGTTTCTTCCTCAGTTTTTTAGGCTCTCAAGGAACTTCCTGATTGCAGCTCAGCTTAACTGCTGATCACACAAAGGTTGACTCCAAGTGGGTAGTGGCTGTGGATGCTACTACAAATGGGTGGCCCAGCACTAAGCTCGACAGGACCACAGTACATTAGCAGGTGGTTGCAGTAGTTCCCAGGACCAGGTACAGCACTGCATTCAAAGCCCAACTGCTAGTGCTGCTCAAAGTGGTGCTGGTGGTCTTGGTAGCAGATGGTGCTGAAGCACTGTGGACAACCATCTATCTCCTCACCCCCAGTGTGCACTTGCTTGACCACTTTCACTATCCTCTACCTTCTCCAGAGAGCTACTGCTGTGCCTAGTTTGCAGCCTGATTGGAGGTGTCACTAGCCTGGACATGAGAGCCCTTGGGTGCATGGGTACTGCTCTTTTTCTGTACGTACTCAGAGTGTGCTTGTCTCTGGTACTGGTGCTGGGCACCTTTACCACCATCAAAGGCTGGGTTGAAGACACCAGGAGGTGCTAGATTCCTTCCTAGATCTTGTGAGGAATATTTCCTCCTCCAATCTGGTGTTTGCTGCATTCCACTCTTAAGCTACCTCATCTGTACACAGAGACAGAGATCAATATCTATAGTACAGCAAGCTGCCACCTGTACACGAAGAGAGATCAAGGCAGCCAGTTTCCAGCTGGGACACGAGGTAGAGCATAAACATTTTGGACTTGGTACTGTTTGCCAACATCTTCGGTGTAGCCCTGAAGAAGCTGGGGCCTGATGGCAAACTGCTCATTCCTTTCTTCAAGCTTTCAATGATGCCACCATGTGGTAGGCTCCCATGGACATTTTGTCCCTTGTGGCCAGCAAGATTGTGGAGAAATACATTTGGCAACACTTCATGAGCCTCAGTGTTCTAAACTGCCTGCTGGGCCACACCATCCACAAGTATGATGGCTACAGACTACAGTAAGAATCTTCACTGGGATGGACAATGTTCACCTGGCACAACCCAAGCCCCAGACCCCAGAGGAAACCAGCTATCAGCACAGACCACAGTATACAAACAGTTCAGGCACACAGAGCCCCACTCAGCATCTGAGGAAGAAAAGAGGCCTGTCAGGATAGAGTTCCCAGATACCAAGGACTGACCCACAGGATGCCTGTCTGAGGACAGTATCTCAGGCCTTTCTGCAAAGCCATACAACACAACATATTCATGAGGGTAACATAGAAGACTGACGATGAGGGAAATCAAACCCTGCCCTCAGTCTCTAGAACTACAATTCAAATTATGTGAGATAAACTTAGAGTTACAGGCCTCAGCTCTGTAACGTCAGGCTTGAACCTACCATCCTCTGTGCAACACACACAGTGCAGGGAGCCAGTGGCAATAGCAATGACTTTCTTCCCCTGCAGTCCTTGAACCTGCCGAGGTCTTCGAACATGGTCATCAGATCCATGGCCCAGCCGGTGATAATCACCTTTTCCCCTGCATTAAAGGAAAACACACAACTTACTGAGCTACAGTCACCTGTCTTCCACCCTGCTACCCTCCATGCAGCTACTCGAGTGGTATAAGCGCTACACTCCAGCACCCAAATCACAGCCTGTCACAGAAGTTAACAAGAAGGCAATTAAAATCGTTTCAATGGTTTTAGGGGCTGGAGAGATGGCTCAACAATCAAGAGAACCTGCTGTTCTTCAAGTAGACCCAGTTGACATGATAAATCACTATCATGGCTAAATTAAGATCCAAGGGGACATAATGGCTTTTCTGGCATCTATGGGCACCAGGCATGCAAATAGTACACAGACATACATGCAGGCAAAGTGCCCAAACAAAATTACACCTTTAAATATGGTATTCGTGGGATTACACAGTCTGACATACCATGTATAAACAGCTCCAGACTTGGTAAGAGCGACAGAAAACTGAGATCCACATTCCACTTTAACTACTCCAAGGCCAGTGAGAGAATCAATCTAGAAAGGAAAAAGGCTCAATCAGGCAGACTTCATCAAGGTCACTGCTGACTGTTGCAATCACATTGAGTCTTAACCAAATCTAGTAAAAACTCTGAAAATCTGTACTCACATAGAATATTTAATACAATATTAACATCTAATCTAATCAAAGTTAGCTTCAGTAAGGAAGCAGAAACATGCTAGATACAGTAAGGACTAGGACATGTTACCAGGTGAAGTCTAAAGTCTTCTCTCCTGGGAATGACACCATAGTACCAGTGTCCAATAATAAGCTCTGTCCTTTTCCTCACAGACCCCGAGACTCACAAGGAAGCAGTTAAAGACAGCAGGGGAGATATGGGCAGGGGCACTGGGGTCCTGAACCTCTGATCAGGTCAACATAATTAACACACCCTCAGTTGGCAATCCTATGACCTGCTATGACCCCACAGACACCCAGTGTCTGCCCTCTACATCCCATGTCCAGGATCCTGTCAGGCCTCACTTTCTGGTCATTGCTTCTCCTCCAAACTCCAGCAAACTTTGCTTCGTGTGGTATCTGTGTATGCTTTCCTACTTAATTACCCATATTTAATTTTATAATTAACTAAAACCTCATTCTCTTAACTAGTCTGTCTGGATCTCTCGCCCTGTCGCAGTGCCATCAGTAACACCATCCTCCAGAGTTTTTCATGTTCAACATCTTAATATTCAAATGTGTGTCCAATCATTTTCCCTCATAAAAATAGAAATCCTGAACAACTTATAATGAGGTTACAATATACCTGTACTAGAAAATGGAAAGGACTACAGGAGGTGACAGAAATGGGTGCCACCCTGAGATAAATACTGAGCATTCTGTGTGAGTGAAGCAGTGGATTTTCATTTAATTTTTTTTTTTTCTTTTAGAGTCTCATATAGTTAAGCTGTGAATTTACAACCTGGAGTACTGTGATTATGGCATGTACTCACTGTGAATTTTCACTTTAAAAACTCAAACTGACTTAGACTAAAAGAGTCATTCTGGAATCAATAGCAATTGCAATGAGAAGCACAGCTCTAAAACAAAAGCTATGTAGTTGGACCTAGGTCCCTCGTATGAAGGGCCTCTGGTATGAACCACTTGGTCTGACTCTGCCCCAGGATGCCTGTGTCCCAAGACTCTCTGTTCCACATCTGTACAGTAAGAAAGACACTGAGCATATACAAGTCCTAGTCTTCTTTCATAGTACCATAATCACATACTGTGGGGCACAGAGAAAAATTATCTAGTACCCTGATCTAATATGATCTAGACTCATTGCTCCTCTCAATCTCTATAGCCACTTACCAAAGACAGTCAGATCACCTGACAGCTTTAAGAAATTACTGAGTGACCCTCAGCACAGGTAGACCCTTAACCCTAATAACTTGGCAACACATAGCCTCTTCTTTTTGCTTGAGATCCATCATATCAACTAAATGCAAGCTCTAGTCTATATCCTACATTAGATGTCCTCTATTTATCACTGTAAACTGAAGTAAGTGGGACCCATGTTAGTTCGGCATGTCAAGCAGATATACACACTAGACAAAACCACAGGCTCTTTGAAACGCATCTGGATTACATGCCGTTCCTAAGTCAACACAAACAGCACCTAAGGTATCCAAATGGCGCCTCTGGTCACTTTTTACTCCAGTGCACCCCCTGCAATGAACAGAATGCTCCTAAGAAGTACACTGAAGGAAAAGAAACCGGAGATCTGGGACGCATAAATCGAAAATACCTTCATGGGCACTTTGCAACCATCACTGCCTCCTCTGCCGAGCTTGCCATAGTCTCCATCTCCCCAGGACCAGACAGTATCGTCATCAGTGAGGCACAGTGTCTGGGCATCACCACTGCCACACGCAATGTCTATGACACGATGGCCCTGTAGTGCTTCCACCTTCAGGAAAAATAAATGCAGGGTTCAGCTGACAGTAACTAATGATCACTAAAAAAAGGCTTAATAATAATAGTGTTACTACTTTATGAATGCTTAAGACTTTACAAAAAAAAGTTTAATAATTATTTAAGGTAGAAATGCATTCCTCTCTATATGAACAATATAAATTTATATTTATATGAAAATGTAAATCTGAACTGTAGAAAGCAGGCATCAGAGTTGCAGTGAGTCAACTGTGACCACCATGAAGACTGATCATTCAATCCTTTACAAGGAGTGTGCATGTACCAAAACAATTTATTTCCATCAATAAAAAAACATACTTATAAATGGTAAACCTATGACTACTAGATTGTAACACCAGAGACAAACTGCCCCTATCCCATGTCAACACTACAGCATGAGCAGACACTTGAGCCTGGGCCTGGGCATTTAAACCCAGTACCTTCTCACCAGTTTTGGCTTTAACTGGTCCTCACTGTCACTGTGCCCCAGGCGGCCATATCGGCCTTTGCCCCATGTGTAGAGGTCTCCAGCTGCTGTGACACAGGCACTATGGGCTCCACCAGCAGCAACATCAACTACTTCAATTCCTCTCAGGGATTCAATCACACGAGGGCGGTCACAGGGACTGTAAAAAAAAATACAACAGATATTACTAAAATATTCTTATTCTTACATATTTTAAACTTTAAACATTTGTTTAAATTTAAACATTTGTGTTACTTATTTATTCAGCATGTGCCTCTAAATGTTCTCTCAGTTAAGTGATTATAAAGTCAATAAAAAAAATCACTTAATGATTCTGAAATCAAAATTTAATGATTTCTATCTATCTATCTATCTATCTACCTACCTACCTTTACACAGGGTAGCTGAAAGCCAGAGTAGGCTTTCACAGTTTCAAACCAGACCCATGATATGTTTTTACAAGGCCTATGAGCCAGTGAATATTTTGTTTGCAAATAGATAGATAGGTGTGAGAGTGTGTGTGTGTGTGTGTGTGTGTGTGTGTGTGTGTGTTGCCTGGCTCTTACTCGGTCTGCTCAACATACTATATGTCTATCTGTTCTTTCTATATTGACTCAATTTCTAGTGTGGACCCAATATTAAGAATTCTGGCATAAATGCCATTTGATCATATAGTACTATTCTTTTGTAACTATTGGATTTGATTTCTTAAGATTTTAAGAATTATTTTGAGTCTTGTTTTGATAAAGGTAAAGTCTTTTAAAAAAATAATGAGTTGGGGTATAAGGCTAGCTTGGTGGTTGAAAATTTGTTCAACATCCTAAAGGCCTCCAAACAAAAAGAACAAACAAACAAACAAAAATCCAAAATGGGTTTAGTGATACACACCTGCAATGTCAGGAGGCTAGGCAGGAAGATCATAGGTTTGAGGCCAGCCCAAGTAATTTTAAATAGCAAAATCCTGACTCCCAAAACAAAAAGATATCAGGGAGACTTCTCCTTTCTCTTGAAGGTTTTGAAAAATTAGGTTACATTACATCAGAAATCACCAGCCATTTGGTTTGTGAAATGTATTTTCAAAAACTTAGTTTTTGAGTCTGTGGAATGTTGGGTTTTTGTTTTTGCGTTTGTCCAATTCTTCTAAAAAGTCATCTTTGTTGCTTTAGAGCTGTTTATTAAACTGTGATTTCTGCTGATTGAAACAGGGCCCAGCATGCAGTCCTCAAGTGCCAAGAGTAACCCACATGGCAGCCTGGCTAACATGGGACCTCTATCCTGCCTCAGCCAAGTACCTTGATTACAGAAAAACACAATCACACTAGATTGCTACTTCTAGGTTTTTTTGTTTTCTCTTTTCTGTGGCAGATGTTTTGTTGTTTTAATTTTAAAGATCTATTTTATTTTGGTGGTCCTAGAGAGCACCAGGCCTGAGGTAAGAAAGCTGGGAAGGTGGACTTAACCACTAAGCTACATCCCCAGCTTTACTTTGTGATCTTTTGATACCTGCCAATTATGCACGAAAATACTTCATCTCCAAAATTCCTGTGAACTGAAATCTCTTCACCATCAGTCTTGATAGAAGTTTTGCTAACTGTATTTACCTCCAAGAACCAGTCTTCCTCTCTATTTTCCTACTTTGTTCTTTCTGGCTTTCTGTATTAAGGATTCTGACCCTTTTTTCTGTTGAGTACTCTGTCCTTCCTCCAACAGGAATTCCTATATTATAGTGTATACATCCTGAAGTTACGGTTTTGTACCAGTTTTGCTACTGTCTTTAAAAGACACACTTCACATTATAAGTTTCCTTCAAAGTACTGCTTTTGCTAGATTTCACACGTTAGTAAATCAATTTCACGTTCGTTCTGTTTAAAATTATTTAGCATTTGATTTTTCACTCATTCTTTGATCTATCAGTTTTTCTGATGTTTTAATTGCTTTTCTACCTCTTGGCTAAGATTGAGTATAGAAATGTATTACTTGCTTTCCAAGTATTAGGGGATGATTTTCAGATTTGCTATTGATTTCCAATTTAATGTCCTTGTAGACAAGAAAATAAGCTTTGTATGAACTTAAATCCTTTTGCTATGTAAAATCTGCTATTTGGCATAGTCTACATTTACATTTGAAGGTGTTCCATGTACACATGAAAGGATTAGTATTTTGTCACAGTATTCTCAAAATGTTAATTAGGTCATTTGTAGTTACCCAATTTTTAAAGTATTTCATACTTTTTTATCTACTACTAAAGGAAGATACTGATAACCATGGCCATGGGGATTTGTCTCATTTATCCTTGCAGTTATAGCAGTTCTTACAAGTATGCCCGTGAAAGGCCCTCAGAGGCAAGTTTTGGATTCCCTGGAACTGGAATTACAATGGTTGTGAGGCACTGTGTGAATGCTAGGGATTAAACCTGGCTTTGATCTCTGCAAGAGCAGCCAGTAGTTTTAAGGGCTGAGCCATCCCTCTAGCTCCATAGTTGGAGCATATTAGTCTCATCAGTGTCTACTAAGCTTACTATTTGCTCTGTGTCCTTAATGACCTGAAGAAGTACTTCATCATGAAGAAACACTTTAGTCCCTGTCAATATTCTTTTCTGTGAAAAAATACTGTATACAATATTAATATAAATATTGTGCATTGGTTTGTTTGGGACTAGTATTAGCATAGTACACATTTTTCCATCATTTTGACTTTGGTTTATTTTGAGTGTGTACAGTGATCATGGGCATGTGTGGGTATGGAGACCAAAGGACAATCTTAGTTGATCCTCAGAGGACATCACCTTTTTTGTGAGGCAGCATCTTTCACTGACTTGAAACTTGTCCAGTTTGCTGGGCTGACTGGGCCACTGAGCGCCTTAGGGTTCTGACTGTCTCTGCCTCCTGAGTTAGACATGTATGCCACCATGCCTTTTTTTTTTTTTTTTTTTAAATTACGGGATCAGGGAGTCAAGCTCAGGTCCCCAAGTCAAAACAGACTAAGCCATCTCCCCAGACCAGAGTCTGACTTCTGAGTGTTAAATCATTACACCTGATATAAACATACTAGGTTTAAGATCTCACCTTGCTGTTTGTTTTCTAGATGACTGTGTTTTCTGATGTCACACCTACTGCACTACTTTATTATAGTTTCTTACTCCTTTAAATATGCCTTTAATATGACCCGTCCCAACTTCTTTTGAAATTCTACTGTCAGTATAGCTTGGTGCTATCTTTATATTCCTCCTCATGTTTCTTTTGCTTGGGATTCTTTAAGTTACTGCACCTATGAGTTTATAGCTGTCAATTTGGAGTTTCAGGTATTTTTAAAATCTCTCCTTGTCCTCCTTTAAATGTTTTAACTACGAATACATTAAATATGGTATTGTCCCATAGTTCACTAGTGCTCTGTGAGCTGTACATTCCTTTATTCCCTTGGCCTTTTCACTCTGGATATTTTCTATGGTTATGTCTTCCATTTCTCTGGTCTTTTTTTCTACAACATCTATTCAGGCATTAATTCCATAAAATTCATTTTTCCTTTCTGTGAACATATTCTTCATCGTTAAGATTTTGATTTAAATAAATTTTAGGCTCTATTTAACATGCTCAAGCTTTTACTTGTTTATTAACAACATGGTATGTGGTTAAAATAAAAACATTCTATCACTGTGTCATTTCTGAACCAGTTTTGACTGACTAGTTTTTCTCCTCATATAGGTGTATCTCTTGTTCTTCTGCATACATGCAATTTTTGAGTGGCTACAGATTCATTATAAAGTTTACCTTGATAAGGGTTTATTTATAGTCACAAAAATGATGGAACTTAAAAAAATGATGGAATTTTGAGCTCTATTATTTAGAAAAATGGTTTCATTTTTTAAGTTTTGGAAAAGGAATCATACTAGTAGTATATGGTTCATTGTTTCTCCTGTTAATGGGCACTTATATATTTATTGGTATGAGTGTTTTGCTTGCATGTAAGTGGACAGTATGTGTGCAGTACTCACAAAGGTCATAACATCCTGGAATTGGAATTACAAATGGTAATCTAAGTCATCTCTCTAATTTTTTGTTATTCCTTTCTGTATGAGGTTTCCGGGAGCTCTCTCTCTCTTCTCTGTGAGCACCAAGGAAGTTTCTTTCAATCATTTGGTGTGGTTTCTTAGGCTTTATATATGACTGCCTTACTGGGTTCCACGGTCTCTGGGGTCTCTTTGTCCATACAGCTCTCTCCTCTATGGTGCTCCGCAGAGTCTACCTCTTTTGACCTCCTTAGATTTCCAGTTCTCTCCTCTCTAAACTACAGGATTTTGTCACTGACTGCCAGGGTCTCACCTTCCTACTAATGACTTGGGAACTGTCTCATGATATACTGGAGAAACTTTCTGAACTAGCCTTGTTTGTTTCCTGCTTCTCAGGAAATTCTATATTGCTATCTGATATTCAGTGTATTTTGTGGCGTTTTTTAGTTAACTCTAAGATACATTTCCATTTCTACTTTGGGTAGTAGGTGCAATAAATTTTTTAAAAAACAACTGAGTGTGGTTCCTTTGTTTGAAGAATGGTACCTTCTCTATTATTCATCCCATCTGTTCTATACTCATAGTTTTGGTTCCATGTAATAATACCCAAAATGCCAATGTGATTCACTGGACAGGAACAAGGTGTTCAAAAGGATGCTTAGTAGCCGGGCGTGGTGGCGCACGCCTTTAATCCCAGCACTCGGGAGGCAGAGGCAGGCGGATTTCTGAGTTCGAGGCCAGCCTGGTCTACAAAGTGAGTTCCAGGACAGCTAGAGCTATACAGAGAAACCCTGTCTCGAAAAAACCAAAAAAAAAAAAAAAAAAAAAAAGGATGCTTAGTATTCATAAAATCTGAAGTAAAAACCTCAAGACTTAATGTTTCCCTCCTAGTACAGGAGTCCTATGGGTAAGCCCACATACAGTGACATGTGAACCAATTTCTGACAAATAAGTCATGAACATTCCTGATCTGAGCAGGTTATTGCACATGTGCTAAAATACAAAGACCAATACAGTGTGTCAGCATTAAAGCAAACCAAAGAGATTGAAACTGGTATTTTCACACAATACCTTCTGTTGCCATGTCCCAACTTCCCATCTTCTGCCTCACCCCAAGAGTAAACTTCGCCTTCTGAAGAGAGAGCAAGGCAATGCTTTCCTCCTGAGTTCACAGCAACTTTCTTAATGAACACATGCTGAATGGACTCCAGTAACGTTGGAGTAGACACTGACTCTGTCCCTCCAATTCCCAGTCTTCCACCGGCACCATAGCCAGTAGCATAGAGCTAAGATGAGAAAACAGAAATACTCCTGTATTTAGTAGTTACCGCAAAGAATAAGCATTCAATACATTTTACACCACAGAGAAAATTTTAACTTAAAGACCCAAATCACAGGAAATTTTAAGATGTTATATACTGTTTTGGTTTGGAGAAGTGTTTTCCAAATATCTATGTGTAAAAACTTTGGTTCCTAGGGTAGTGCTACTGAGAGAGTGAGATTTTTGAGACGTGAGGCCTTTTAGAAGAAAATCCTATGAGTTACTGGTGGCACAACCAGAAAGACATAACTGGAGGACTGTGTTCCCTTCCCCCAACCAGTCCTATACCCTGATTTTCAATTATAAGGATACAGCTCCCTTCCTCTTATCCAAAAGGAAAAAAATATATAAGCATGCAAACTGAAAAGGAATAAAAATTCCCTTATAGATTGTGGCTATCTACAGATATCCATGAGCTGCATTACAAAAAAATAAGACTGACAGACATTAAGTGTTTTAACTTTTAAAAGTAATACAGCTAATGGATGCAATGTACTTCAAAATCAAAAAATAAAGTAGTTAAAATATATCTAAATATTATACAGAAATGGCGCTACCATAATCATTCTTCAGATAGTACTTTAATAAAGTCCTTACACATACAAGAATCAAAAAAAGCTTGTCTCAACTTTTTCACCCCTAATGAAGCATATCTCTGTCTCTGTCTCTCTCTGTCTCTCTGTCTCTCACACACACACACACACACACACACACACACACACAAACACACACACACACACACACACACACACAAGCTGTACCCTTACCTTCCCATCAGCTGTCACAGCAAATAGTGTCTGCTCTCCTCCAATTAACTGCACAGGTCTGAGAGTTGCAAGTGCTTCACATGGAGTGGGAACTTTTACTTTTGCACCTTCAATTCCTCCAAGCTGTCCCCTGTGATTATGCCCCCACCCATAAATGGTTCCACTACCACCAGCAGAAAGAGTCCAGTCATCTGGTCGCCTATAGTAAACATTAAAAGAAGATTTGATGTAAAAGAGCTTTGTGTAAAAACACTTATGTACAGCACTGTCTCTTAGTTCCGAAATAATACCTGTTCATCCACTGCACAAGTTGCTCATCTTGCTCTCTTTTAAAGATGCTGTGGCTTTCATGGAGAACATCCATACTTTCACTGTCTGCCATTAATTCACGAATCTTCTTAGCAACCTATGGAACAATATTATGAAATAATGAGTCAAACAAATAAGTTGGATGTGGTGATTCACACTTGCAATCCTAGCAAGGACAGCCTGGGCTACAGATCAGCCCAAGATACAATGTGAGACCTGACTTACTCTTTTTCCTTACAAAAGAATAAAATCAGTTACAGTAAGAAGAAAGGGGAATCTTTAAATGGTAATATGAAGTTACGCTAACATCAACATCATGATTTTATACTTAGTACAAAAAATCAGTTTTATCATGTCAACTTTTAGATGGTAAAAAAAGAAAAGTCTATACCATATCATTATATCTTGGTTCTTTGCAAAAAATTAATGTTAATTGAAATTTACATGTTATAGTACCTGTTTTTATCTATAAGCTTCTTTATGGTATTGCTTAGCAAAACTATGTCTTTATACATTGGCATCTTTTTCATCATACAGCTCAAAAGCAACTCCAAAAATTAATTAATTAACACACACACACATACACACACATTACCTCATCAAGAAACAGACGAGGCAATGGTGTTCTTTTGTCCAGGGCCACAGCAACACGGGAGGCCATGCAGTATCTTCGGAACCAAGCCCATTTATGGGTCTCTGCACAGCAAGGGAGTGTGTCTAATTCCAGGTCACAAGCAAGAGCTACTAGCACCTGCAGTCAGCAAAAAATTGGAAACACGGGGAGTCTTAGAAACAAAGCTAATATTTGAGAGAAGGCCACTGGCTACCATCCTGAGCTATGAGGACCCTTGTTCCCAAGCTCCTCACTTTCTCAGAGTGAGTTTCTAGGAAGACAGCAGCTTCAGAAGACACAGACTCAGACCAACAACAGTGAGGGCATCCACATCATACAATAACTAAGAACATCTGTGTATTTCAAAGCATGCTTTATATATAGGCTTTGATCACATAACCACTTTCTGAGACATACTTCATACAGCCCTTCAGTGATACTAAGGTCTGCTCCCAAACAGGTCTATGACACAACACCCTACCATAACAGCTCTCAGTGGCTCTCCTACCCAAAGAGCTATATAGGACCACTTTAAGTATAAGTAAAATACTACCTTAAAGAATGGACTATGGAGCAGCTGTTTGCCACCTCTTACAATAGGATCTTCATACTCAAACTGCCTCTGCAAAGCTTCTGGAAGGCCTTTCACCAAAGCAGCAAGCGCACTGCCTGTAAAACTCTTAAAAACAGCAAAACAATATTGAATTTCAGAAATTCAGAATGCAGGTGAGCCTCAGGTTTTTTTATTGCTATAAGTAAAGGATTTTATATTCCCTAAAAAAAGGAAACGAGAATTTAAATTCTCAACTTGGGAAAGGGTGTGTCTATAGCGCAAAGAAAGTATCAACTTTTCAGAAGGTTTGGTCTTAGTTTTAGTTAGCCCCTCCCAGGGAACTTCCCTCTTTGGCGTACAAATCCAGCTCATCTCCTGTGGTTACAAATAACTGGAATGGAATGTTCTCATCACAACACAATAAAAGGGATATGACCAATCAGGCTTGTAAAATCTAACACAGACCTATATTCACAGGGGTCAATACACAGACTTTAAAAATTAGCCCAGCCTGAACTTTGCATATTCAGCAGCATGGAGAAAAAAAAGGTCTAGATGTGACAAAGCTGCCTGACAGGTAGGCAGAATTCCCAATTCTCCAGGCTGGTTTAGAGGTTTTAATGATTATAGCAGCACATTTATCCTGAAAGGGTCATAGGGCTAGAAACCCTAATGCTTCATACCAAAGCTCTGGATTCCCCATCATTTTCTCCCAGCAGCCTGTTTATGTTAATTGACTGCCCAAATTCTGTGGTGAGCAGTCTCCTCAGTCTCTGAAGAGCCCACATTCTGTGGCTGGCAGCTGAAACAACACACAGGCAAAGTTTAGAATCTGGACTACCTTTGTCAAGTTAGGTATACAGACAGGATGACCATGGACGTCCCACTAACCTAGGGCGCTCAGCTGAGCACACGCAGCCAGAGAAGCAGCAAGGCGAGGGACGATGCTTCTGTTGGAGGTGAGATTAAGTCGGAAGTCCAAGAGACAGGTCACCAGGTCCATGGATGGACATGAGAGGACACAGCGATCCGAGAGGAGGTCCTTAGGGCCTGTGGAGAAGTCCTGCAAATGTCCCTATGTGATATGGTGGGGACTACCTCCTATGGACAAACTCACAACTCAACTCCCACTGGAACACAGAGTAAGGGAAGAACACAGCGCTGCTAAGTCCTAGAAGTCAAACTTTTTGCTATTTTGTTGCTTGTTTTCCTGTACTGAGGATTGAACATAGGGCTTGTGCATGCTTTGCAAGCATTCTACCAGTGAGCAACTGTTTCCAACCCCGAGCCATACTCTTCAAACTGACATTTAGCTGTGAACCAAAAGCATTAAGAACCACAACCAGCACCAACTCCTAAGAGGTGAGGATGGGGCTAAGTACCTTGACAACTGGAAAGCTTAGCTAGCTCTCTGTCTGATCCTCTCCCCAGGTAGGAACTCTGTTTTTTCCCATAGCAGAAGACAATCCTTAAATCACACAATGGGAAGTTTGCACTTCCTTGGGTGATAATCACAGCCCTCTTACCTGCAGCTGGCATGATGGGATAAACTGTGAAGCGCCAGCCCCACCCGTTCACAGACCCATCACTGATGAACTTCCACTTCAGCTCATCTCCAGGGATGCGAAGCTCACTCGACCAGTCAGACCATTCTCGACCTAGCGGAGAAAAGTACACACTGGAATTAAAATGACTCCACCATCTTACCAACAAGACTCCCTAGATGCAAAGCACAGCTGTTCACACCACTTCAGAAGGTCAGCAGGCTCCTTCAGCCCAAGACCTCTCAAGCTTACATTCACAGCGGGTTGAAAATATTCTACCTTTCCACAGATTTCTATTCAACCTCTGATCGCGTACTGGAGAACCTGAAAGCACACACATACACACTTCCCCAAAAGAAGCTACTACCAAATGGGGAAATGATTATGTACACAACTGGGATGCACTGTGACAACTGCAGAGAGAGCAGGCCCACACCAAGGTAGGTTCTCAGAATGCTTCTGAGTATGGCAGGTAGTTAGCCAATGGCAGAAAGATCTAAAATTCCCACCAGGGGCATTTGTAAACAATTCAGCATGACCAAGACAGGCTGTACTCAAGGAAGCAATGGAACAACCTGGTCACACCCAAGGATCTGTGGAGCTGCATAACAGTCTCTTAAAAGAGCAGGAGAGACGGAGCAACTTAATGATGTAGAAGCATGAGGCAACAGCATACACGCAGCCTGCTGGACTTCCATCTCAAAGCAGTGAGACCAGCACAAATACTACTACTACTAGAACTCTTTTGACAGACATTTATCAAAATGCCATGGACATCATCACTGTACCACATTAGAGCAAGGACTTATGTGACACCATGCAACACAGTCATGCTGCTTACTACATACACTATGAGTGGTTAAGACAAAGACCACATGCAGCCCACAAAACCACATCCATTTACATACTTAGTCTTCCACAGGGAAAATTCCTCAGCCTTTATAAAAGAAGATGTAGCTTAGTGGTAGAATGTTTGTCTAGCATGCACACAGACCCTGGGTTCAATACTCAGCACAGGGAGGTGTGTATGTGTGTGGGAGGGCGAGTAACATATACACACATACATACATACACACATTCATGCATGCACGTACACACTCACACACCTTCCCCTCCCCCACTAAAAAGATCTGAAAACACACACATACATGCATATCCATGCATTAACAACTCTACAATGTTCAAAGTTTTAAACAAGTTTATTAGACCACTCTTCCTGACCTCATGGAGCGCGGCAGAGTACACAAAACCACACACTGTGCCTCCCATCCACTGCACATTCTGTCCACCCTCCAGACACAGCACTCCATGAGCCAAACCCTTACTGTCAGCCAGGCCAGAATTCCTTTAAGCTCTGTAGTATGCCAACAATACTATGTAGGTCCCAGTACTCTCACACACCTATGGTTCTCCAACTGCCGGGACATCTCTCACGCCAGACACTCAATAACCCTCTCTGATAGTGGTATGAAGCACACATCACACAGATCACATCTTATTCTAAGTACTGGGAAGAGGGAAACAAAACCTACTGTTTCACAACTCATTACCTTGCTATACCTTCCTTAAAGTTCCCATGGAATGAAGCACCAGTATCCTGTCTTATGCTAACAACTCCTTTTATGGAGCACGAGTGAGGAGGACTGTCCCTACTTGCCCTCCCTTCTTCACCTGACCGCACCGACACAATCCTGTTGACACCATCCATGACAGTGAGAGGATCGTGGCGCCTCTCTGTGGAGCACTGCCGGTCAAACTCCACCCTGAGTCCTTCTGCACCTAGAGTATAAGCAAGCAGAAAACACAGTGGAAACTCCAGAGAGCAAGTGGAAGTCACCGTTCAGCAAAGCAGGAAGAGTGAGACCAGAACTGCATGTAGGAGCTGGGGAAGAACCAGCACCAAAATCACAGCCTGAGGTTGGCCATCTTGCCCAGCTCTAGCCCCCAACGGAAGGCTCTGCCCATGGACTAAAAGGCCAGAGAACCACCCCACGGGACTGAGCTGTTCTGTTCTCTCACCTCCACAACACCTTCCATGCTGCAATTCTATCACCTGACTAACCATATTATGATGCCTTGAAGACAGTGCTAAGGGTGACCTTGAATGGCCCCCTAAGACTGTGTCATGGTTTGAATATACTTGGCCCAGGAGTGGCACTATTTGGAGGTGTGGCTTTGTTGGAGTAGGTGTGGCCTTGTTGGAGTAGGTATATGAGGGTGTGGCTGCCTGGAAGCCAGTCTTCTCCTAGCAGCCTTCAGATAAAGATGTAGTTCTCTCAGCATCTCCTGCACCATGCCTCCTGGACACTGCAGTGCTCTCGCCTTGATGATAATGGACTGAATTTCTGAATCTGTAAGGCAGCCCCAATTAAATGTTGTCCTTATAAGAGTTGCCTTGGTCATGGTGTCTCTTCACAGCAGTAAAACCCCAAGACAGACTGTAAGTTACAATGTTGGTCACCCATTTGGTACTATGAGAGGTGGGCAGGGCCTGAAGTTATTAGGAGTGTGCCCATGGAAAGGACTGGGAGACTGTGGCTCCTTCCTGTCTCTTTGCTTCTTGGCTGTGAGGTGAATGATTTGTGCTATACTCCCACGTATTCCCACAACATGCTGCTTTGTGCAAATGACGTGCTGCAACCTCCCTAACTGCAAGGCAGAACAAACCCCTACATTTTATAAGCTACCTTAAGTATTTTGTTATAATGATGGAAAGGTGACTAACACAATCGTGTTGTATGAACTTTTGATTTACAGCCAAATCTGATATAAACTGTGGGTTGACATTATAACTTGGGACAGACTTGTGAGACTGCCCCCTTTGGGTATTCTAGTAGTGGCAGAACTTAGCTGAATTGCTGGACACCCAGCTGGTATTTACTGAGAATTGCTTAGTGTAGATTCTCACATATTTGGTATCCAAAGTCTTTTAAGAACAATCAGGAGAGACCCTTGAAAAGGAATGGGACCCAAAGGAGAGAATGTGACTGGCCTTGTGCAGGACTTTAGATTACACTCACAGTCACAGAGACACACTGTGCAGTTCTTCATGGAGGACTGACAGCTCTGACTAATTTTTAGAGACATATGTGAATGTTGTGTGAGGGGACATAAGAAGTGAGTGGGAGGAAAACAAATTATACTGGACTGGCTCAGAAGGCCTGGACTTACTAAGAAATTAGTAAATTTGGAACATATATTTGATTAGTAGATGGGTATGAAGTTGGGAAACAGAAGAGGAAGACAATCACATGATTTTTATTTAAGATCCAGGTAGAAATACTTCCTGTTCAATTTTTATTGCATGTATGTGAGCATTATTTGTATGCATGTGTAGTTACTTGTCTGTATAGAGGACAAAGCAGATGCTGGTCTTCAGGCACTGTCTACTATGGTTTCCCTGGCCTATACCTCATCAACTCAGCTCGGCTGGTTGGCCAATGAATCCCTAAGATCCATCTGCCTCTGTCCCCACTGGCAAGAGCCCAGTGGGCCCACTTTTTCCATGGGCTGGGGACTGAATTTAGGCCCTCATGGTGACACTGCCAGCACTTTACTTTGCCAGCTGCCACTTTAGTTTTTAAGTTTCCTTTTCAGGTTTTTTGTTTGTCTGTTCTGCTGGTTTTGGTTGGGTTTTGTTGTTGTTGCTGTTTGTTTGTTTTTGAGACAGGGTCTCACTATGTAGCTCTAGATGTCCTTAAACTCACTATATAGACCAGGCTGGCCTCAAATTCACAGAAATCTACATGTCTCTGCCTCCTGAGTGCTGGAATTAAAAGCATGCACTACTATACCCCAGCTGGTTTTTGTGGTTTTGAGACAAAGTCTCACTTTGTAGTCCTGCCTGCCTGGAACTCACAAGATTCATAGGCCTGCCTCTGCCTCCTCAGTGCTGGGATTAATGGCTTGTGCTACCACGAACATCACTGTTTTTAAAATTCATCATGAAAGTGCAACATATTAAAATTAAAACTAGACAAAAAAAATAATACTTTTGCAAGCCCTACCTCATTCTGAAAGTTCAATACTATGTTCTACACATTTAAAATGAACAAAATAAAGTATTAAAAATTACTATTAGAAAAAAAACAAAGTTTGGAGTCATACCCCAATAGATAATGAACACTGGCCAGAAAGGTTCCACGTAGCACTATGACTGCCACCATCACCTCAAAACAATAGACAGAAAGACACAAGACAAAAAGGAGCAACAGATAAAAATTAGAAAACCGAAATATATAAGTGTTAAAATTCACAAACAACTTACAATTTAAAAAAAAGTCCAAAATGAAGACGTAAACCAGAAAAAGATGATTCAAAATATACAACAGAGTCCCAAGGAAGGAAATAGCCAGCACTGAACCCAAGACACCCAACACAGAGATATCACAATGCCCTGAAAAGAGAACTAAGTTAGGGGGAGAGCATCATAAACTGATTCAAGAAAATGCTCTGAGAGAACGCTGGGAGGTAAAAGTACACCCTGTATCTGTAAATAGTACCTAGAGTGACTAAAGTAAACATAATCTAATACAATTTTTTACTGCAGAAAAGCAGAATAACTTAAAAAAGGAAACAATAGCTTGCTCACTCACACAACTACAGATGAGTAAGTGATCCAAGAGCTTAACAGCAGCAAGGCAACCTTTCAAGTTTAAATGGCACACCTCTAGAGGACAAGACTGACCTAGGAGCTACAGAGGAGTTCACTGCATGCTCAGACAGAAGGCTGAGGAAAGAACATTTAATGCAGTAGAACCTAAAAGAAGCTGTTATAACTAAAGCTACTGCAGTGGATAAAAGAGTTCAGACAAAGACTAGCAAGATATGAAGAAGGAAGAGATTCTGACACGTTTTGTTTCTAGAAACTGACTGTCAGTAACAGATATCCCAATCTGTTCAGGATCTAACATGAAAAAAGAGATGCAGATCTGATGGAACAAGAGTAGTAAACACTGTGCATTTTATAGTTGCGGGCCATAAGAAAGTCAGACATTGTATTCGTCTATCAATCAAGCTCATTTCTGTCACTGAAGATGTTTAGAAATAGTGGCAACACAGTGGCAACAAGTCTCTTAGCACCAAGGTGTGATCTTGAAATCATGGCAATTCTAGGCAGAAGGCAAACACACAAGACAACCCTAGAATTCTGTGCCACTGCAGACTGCATGGGAGCTACCAACAAACCACCAGAACCTTTGTAAGCCATGTTGTCAACGAGTTCTTAATGACATAAACACACAAATACTACACAGGCACTTTGGAAAAGTGACAGGGGAAGGAATGATTCATTCCCCTAAAACACAGTAAACATAAGGAAAGAATCAAGCCTGCATCCTGCCTCTTTCATGTAGACACTATCCCTAGGTAGTCATCTTAAAAGGTGGGAGACAATTTCTTTTTTAGTATTCTAATTAAAAAAAAAAACCATTCAATTAAAACAATACTACTTGTCAACCCGCTACCCCCAATGAATCAATAATCTTGGTGCTGAGCAGCAACAACAGCTAACATTTTAAGGAACAATGTGTAGACAGTAGGTACTTTACTGAGGTGGCAGAAATCAACAGTCTGCCAAGTGGATGAAACAAGGGCACTCTGAATCAGAAGGACCAGGCTGAGGAACACGCTGAATTGTGGGCATGTACAAAAGTAGATCTGGTTCAAGTCCAGCCTCTTGACTGTCTCAACAGATAAACTACGTAAGAGGGGGATGGGAGGAGGAAACTAAAAATGTACAATTGAGGAACAGAGGCTGCCAAATTGTACGTCAGAGGTGCTCAACATCAGGATAATTTTACTTCACAGAATGTAGGGGCCACTTCCAAAAAGTTGGTCAGCTGACTTTAGACCTAGGTCTTAGAGAAGGCACATTGACCTGATAATTGAATCATTAATTTTTTATTTGGTATATGTTCCAGTTAGGTCCAGCTATCAACTTAACAAAGCCTAAAGTCACTAAAGGGAATTCCAATTGAGGGTCAGATTGTCCTGATTGCTGACTGATGTGAGAGGCCAAGCTCACTGTGGACAGCACCATCCAAGATGCAGATATGTAAGAACAGTATTAGTGTAGAAGAAGCCTGATACTTTACAACTGTTATCATGCATCATCATTCACACAAAAGTCAGTGATTGTGTGTAACTATCCACTCAGCTTTTATCTGTGCAGAATGCCAGGGCCAGGAAGCAGGAGTGGGTGGGTTGGGGAACAGGGCGGGGGGAAGAGATGGGGGGCTTTTGGGATAACATTTGAAATGCAAATGAAGAAAATATCTAATAAAAAATGCCTTAGAAAAGAAAAGAAAAGAAAAGAAAAGGCCTAGAAATAGCACAGTAGCCAGCTAGTGGAGCTAGTAGAAAGCTAGTGGAGCACAAGCAAGTGAGCAAATCCACTCTATGGTTTCTCCCTTAGTTCTTCATCGAATTTCCACCCCAACTTCCCTCAATATGGATTGAGACATGGAGGTAAAGTCAAATAAACCCTTTCCTTTCAAGCTGCTTTTGGTATTGACTGATTGGTGTTTACCACAGCAGCAGAAAGCAAACTAATACAGTGTAGCTCTGTGTTGCATTGTATTTTACAAACATTTTGGAAGAGGATCTAAAATAATCCTATTCTCTTATTTTTCATGAATAGGAAATGACTATTCCCATGGAAGTGGCTACAAAACAGCCCTTCTACAGACAGTGGACCTTGCAGCCCTTCCCAGGGCTGGTCCACATACCTGGTATCTTCACTGTACCACTGGTGGAGGTGTCGTCTGTATAGGGATGGCTACTCTCTACCACCACAGGCTGGGAGGAAAGACGGCCACTCTGTGAGTCTGTGGCCACATCTTCTAACTCAGTGACACAGAGCTCCAACAACATGTCTGCCACCTAGAAAGGAATAGAAACATGAGTGAATGCCACCCCTGGGTCATTCATGCCCTACCCATGCTCAACCAGCTCTGTGCTTTTCTACAGGGAAAGGGCTGCAGAGTGAAGGACTTGGAGGAAAAAAACAGAACAAACCACAACCAATACCCGGTGGGTTACCCCCCAGCTAAGGGGCTGGGGAAATGACTCAATAGTATGTAAGTATGTGGACCTGACTTTAGATCACCAGAGCCCATGTAAAAAGCCAGGTGTATAGCAATGCACACCTGCATTCCTAGTGCCTAGGAAGAAAAGACAGGCGGGTAGTTTCCTATCTTTCCAATCTATCACTGAGCTCCAGGCTGAGTAAGAGGTAGTGTCTCAAAACACACAAATGGAAAACAAATCAAGGAAGACACCTGACCTTGACTTCTGGCCTCAACACAAGCAAGTGTGTATGTGTGTCCATAAACAGATATACAAACACACACACACACACACACACACACACACACGAGAAAGAAAGGAAGAAAGAAATGAAAGAAGGAAGGAAACTGAGTTAAGAAACAAAGGTTTTATTTTAGACCTGGTTTTCTTACACATAAAATCAAGGCACAGTAAAGGTACTATGAGAATTAAAACTATCCACAGGAAAGCATTTGGAAGGAGCCTCATAAAAAACACAGTTAAGGCCAATTCATAAACTGAAACACCAGTGATAATAACAGTCTCATCTACACCTAGACAAGATTACTTCTTGGTGAGAAAAGTAAGTCTAGGGGACAAAAATATCATGAGAAAGAGCAAAAATTTGATAATAATGACCAAGATTCTAGAAAGCATGGGGAGTCAAGTTGGGTCAAAGGGCAGGAACCAGGAACAACCAAACCATTCAGGCCCATCTATGGCAGAGGGAGTATCTTAACACAGGCGCCAACATGGTTGAGCCAGATAGATGGCTCAGTTTACAAAAGTACTTGCCATGTAAGCCTGACAAACTGAGTTTGATACCTGGAGTCCATGCAAAAATAGAAAACAAGAAATTACTCTACAAACTGCTCTATGACTTCCACACATATACATGTCATGCTACCTTTCACACACTAATAATAAATAAAATTTAAAAATTAAAAAGACATGAATATGAGCAATATTTTCAGTCCCTAAATTTAACATACAAACAAAAATCCCACTTTCTGTTTTTTAGGATTATTCTCCTCTATTTCCCTCATGTTTAGATTACAACTTAGTTTATTAAAGTTACATTACTGACAAAGTGATATCACTGCCACATAGGCACAGTTATATAAATTAATTTACGAATCCCAAATATTACATAAGGATAAGACATCAAGTATCCATCTCACCTCTGCAAGGACAATTTAAAGATGATTGCAACTGTTAGCCTGAGCAACTGAGTTAAATTCCTAGGACCCATGTAATGAAAGTAGAGAATTAATTTCTGCAGACTGCCCTCTAATCTTCACATGTGTTCCACAACACACACATAATAAATAAAATACATTTTCATATACATTGTAATAAAAAACTTTTAAAGAAATCATTTCAAATAAAACAAGACTGTAAATAAATCCAAACGCATGTAAGAATTTAGAGTAGGATAAATAGTTTTCAAGTCACTGGATGAATTATTTCACAAATATTGCTGGAGCCACTGCTTTGCCACATATTAAAAAAATTAAGCTGAACCACTCAATATTTTATTCTTTATATTAGGATAAAATGCAGATGGCTGAAAGTGTAAACATAATAGATGAAATCATATAGATGCTCAGGAGAAAAATCAGGAAAATTTCTTGAAAACAATGGAATGAAGTGTTATTATTATTATTATTAATGTCATATATTTTTAGCATATTGTCAGAAGATAGACGTGAAAAATATTGGCAGATTTGTCTACCTAAAAATGAGAATTCTTGCATGGCAAAGCAATATTGGCCAAATATCTAAAAACAAACTACAGGCAAATGTATACAGAAGGACTTATTTGTTCAGTAAAAATAAGATATACAGGGTTGGCAAGGCAGGATTTGTCACCAAGTCTAATGACCTGAGTTCAATCCCTGTAACTATATGGACTATATGGTAGGAGAAAGAAAACAGTTCCTACAAAGTGTACATACACACACACACACACAGAGAGAGAGAGAGAGAGAGAGAGAGAGACAGACAGACAGACAGACAGACAGACAGACAGACACAGAGACAGAGACAGAGACAGAGACCCCAAACATAAGCTAAAAAGCATAATAAAATAATGGTTTGTTTTTAAGGAACGAGAGCTAGTGAGATGTGTCAGTGGTTAGGAGCACTCACTACTCTTGTAGGAAACCTAAGTTTAGTTCCTACCGCTTACATGGTGGCTTAGAGCCATCTGTAACTCCAATTCAAGCGGATCCAAAACCCTCTTCTGGTCTCCTCAGATACCATGTGTGAACATGCTATGCATATGTACTCAGGCAAACACTTACAAGAAACAAATCTTTTTTAAAGAAAAGATAAACCAGTCCTAGATGGATAAAAGAAACTACGGGGAGAACTGGGATACACTTTGTTTTAAAGAACAGCTTCTAAACCTCTGTCCATGGAGCAGTCTAGGATGAGACCATGTGTGAAGAACAGTGGCTCTTGCAGAGAAAGCTGGCCCCAGGTAGTGTGCCTTCCCCATCACTCACCTGTGGGTAGGCAGTGCCCATGCCGGACAGCACAGCAGAAAGCACTTCCCTGCCCCTGTCTCCAGCCCTGCTGCACACTGACAGCTTGAGCAGCTCCACCACCACCCGGGTGTCATCAGGGATCAGCAGACTGGTGAACTCATCCAAGGACTGGGGTTCTGGGCCTGATGTTTTATTTTGGCTTTCAACATCCTAAATGAATTGACAATCAACAGTTAAAACAGAGAATGAAGTATGGGGAGATAAAAGTCCTAGAGCCCAAAGGACATATTAGGAATGGGGAAAGAACATTAAAAATCAGACTAAGACATGATTGATCCCAATATCTAGCATCCACCAAGGAAAAATGCCTTGCTATTATGCCCAGGCAGGCAGCACACCATGTGAGTGAGAAGGACGTCATGCCATGTGAAGCCTACCCTACTCATCAGATTTCATATACAACTTTCATCTGGATCTCTAACATATCATTCACACCATCAACCTTCCTCAGGTTCCTTGGAAAATAATGTTTTAACCTTTTTAGATAACATTTATAATTGTTTTCACTCCTTTACTACTAGGGAGTAGAAAAGGCCTGAGTGAATATGTGCTGTGGACATGAGCACAGCCACTGCAAGCCTCAGACCCATGGGAAAGTAGCAAAATATCACCCCCAGCAAAGTGAGGCTCAGAGGGCTTCCCTTCTGGCCCAAGCTGGTGTGTGTGCAGACAATGTCCACCATAGCTTTTTTCTCTGGGATGTTTAAGGCCTGCAGACTGCTCCCCTATAGAGATTGCTCCTGCTGAGGTTGGCTAAGTCTACACTGTCCCCCTGATCCAGCTGTATGCAATAACTCCTCCTCCTTGTTCAGCTGTGGGCAGTTACCCCTCCTCCTTATTCAATTCTGTAAAATAAATATAGAGCTTCCAGGATGCGGTGGCTCCTCCATGGAGAGGGCAGTCCACTCAGTCCCAGCTTTCTGTGTTTCTGTGTATCTTCTCTTTATTCCCTCGCTGTCCCTGTCTGGTCCACACCGGGAACCTTGCAAGGATGCAGCATTTTACTTTCCACTCTCATTGCATCAGCTAAAACATAGCCTATCTACTCACATTTTCTCCTTTTAAAAAGAAAGCCACTGCTTATTTGCTGGAAGTTGCTTCTTCATTACTGAGTCCTCTCAAGGCCCTAGTCTGTGAACATGCCTCATCTGGGTCGGCTGCACCAGTTTGCTCACATGAGGTCAGGCAGCTACAGACGCCAGGTAAGTCGTTTTATCAGTGGCACTGCAAAAGCCAGAGAGACTGTCCAAGTGCAGTACGTGCATGCATACAGAGAGAGGCCAAGAAAGGAGTGGCTGCTCTGCTCACAAGGAGATCCTGCCAATGCTTCTTTCTGTTTTCTTTACCTCTATCTCTTACAGGAATTATTGTTTGTTTGTTTGTTGGTTGGTTGGTTTTTGAGACAAGGTTACTGTATTTAGTCCTGGCTGTTCTGGAGTTCACTCTGTAGATCATGTTGGCCTTGAACTTACAGAGATCCACCTCCTTCTACCTCCCAAATTCTGGAATTAAAGGCATGCACCAACACCACCCAGCTAAAAATTTATTTTAAATCTTAATTTTTTAAATCACACAGATATGGCTTCTAATCTACCATTTTACCAGGATGTCTTCTTTCTCTGTCTGTCTGCCTGCCTATATCTATCTGTCTCTGTTATTGTTACAAAGAAGCAAAGTATGTGGTGCAGATATCCTGATATGTGCACTAAAGATCATCATAGGATGGTGGGCTTTAAATACTATCTCAGAGCCTCAGTCACAAAATGCTCAGTATGTGGGAAGAAACAATACTACAAAATATCCAGGACAAGGGTATAATTTACAGGTAAGAGGCCTTAAACTAGGGACTGGCAGAAAGCAGAGTCCAGTCACAGAACTCTCTCATATAGGTAGATACTCACATAGCAAGCTCACTGACAACCCTGCACACTGGCGCAAAATACATCCACACATCTACGAGAGGACACTGAGTAAGGTTAGAACCCCTTGTTTCATCTTACTGATCTCTAAGTTTTACTTTTTATTAATAACATTTTCATTCAGCGGTTGTGATTTTAACTTGTATCTCAATGAAAAAGGCTTTTATGGCCACCTTTTATTTTTCCATACCTTCTCTATAACTTTCTCAAAAACTTACAAATCTCTAGCATTTTCCTTCTCAGACTTTCCTTTCTGCCACTTTTCCTTTATCTTCATTTCCCTACTTAAATGATAATACACCTAATTTTTAAAAAGAAAATCCGTAAACTGTATTTTTTCCAACTAGATTACTAATGCACTCTTTGAACTTTACAGAGAGCTTCTGTGACTAATATAGGAGATACAGCATGTTCTAGCTCTAAATATGACTCCTAACTTTTGAGTACATTTAAGGCGATTTTTTATTTGAAGTCAAAGAAGAATGTTTCCTGACCTCTTTGGTTTTAGTCATGGTTTCTGCAATGATGCTGGCAGCTCCTGGGTCATCTGTCACTGGGATAAATGGGCGAGAGGAGGCTGAGGGAGCAGACGGTGTCACTGCAGAGGGGGTCACAGCATCCTCAGATGAGACGATCTGATTGGAGAATACATGAGAGGAAACGTTTAAAAAGTTCAGCTATATGGCACACAGAAACTACTTAAAGCACTTTGGAATGATCCAGTGCTCATATCACCTAGCAACCCTAGTGAGCCAAAACAGCCCATAAGAACAGCAGGACCACAAGTTAGACTATACCGAGTTTACATCTTTCTAAGGAGTCTTTTCCCAGTTAACAAATTCGTTTTCTGACTTTTTACATTTCAGAATTCTATGGGATGACTTTTTAAAAGAGTAAATCTATTTTCATTTCAACACTAAGAAATCTCTTTAAATAGAACATATTTTACTAAGTCAAGCTCAAAATCAAATAGCGACACAAAAATGAGGTGACAGAAGAAGTAGGGTTCCCTAGATAAAGAAAAGCCACCTTTCCCTTCAAATTCAATATTGCTTTAAGATTCCCTTTCACCTCTCTCTTTTCTTGCCACAGATTTGGACTCAGCCTGTCCTCAAGGTCAGCAGGCAGCATGCTGTCCTCCACATTCATGGGGCTGGCCATGGCTGACACGTCAGAGGCAGGCGCTGAGGAGGAGAATGAGGGGCATTCCACTGGGGCGAGCATGCCGGCCGGCATCAAGGCTCCAACCACTGCATCTCTATCAGAACAGAAAGTCAGGGCTGTGGTGATCCACCCTTTCATCTGGGTACCACATGAAGCAGCAGGATAGGTCAAGTGCTCACTACAAGCATGTCTTCATTTTTATAGAATACATACAAATGAGTTTTAGAAAATACTGTGCATTATTAACCAGGTAGCCAACCGCTCTAAGCTAAAATGTATACCCCAATCTTTTTTATAGACATAAGACATACGGTAGCATTTCAGTCCACAATGGATTATATATATTAAACTATGACTTTATAGGACTATATCAACTAGAAAGGCCCCAGTGAGCTTAGTTTACAGGCATATGCTCCTTATAACCTTAATATAATGTGTTTCTAGGAATATAGCCTCATTGTTATACTACACAGCACATGATAATACTTAAGCAACAAGTACAAGAGTATCTAATCTAAAGCCAGAGCACCTATTGGGTTACTGTTGGAACTTGAGGAATAGACGATGTTTAATAACAAGTTGATATAATAATCAGCAAATTAACTCTCCCCTCCATGTCTGTTTTAGGTGTTGCTCTTAAGCTATATAAGCACAACTATCAGATCCACATCCAGGACACATTAACTAATTGATTAACTCATTTAAGTTTTGCTATGATTTGGACCTTCCCCAAAAGACCACGTGGTAAAGTCCTACTACCCAGCTATCACTACTGGGAGGTGGTGGGGCTGGTAAGAGACAGAGTCTAGTGGGTGTCCCTGGGTCAGCAGAACATGTTACTGAGGGGACTGGAACCTTCTGACTCTGAAGTGAGAAGGGTTTGCTCTGCCTTAGCATCCCACCATGATACCAGAGGCCAAAGATAGAAAAGTGACTAAAACAGGCTCCGAGACCACAGCAACAAATGAGTATGTAAGACAGCAAGTGAATCAAAGAATAATCTTTTAAATATCACCATACATTATCAACTCATTCTTTCTCTTCTTTCATACTGATATAGAATTATCAAAAAACTGAAAACATCCTTAAGATTGATTTTCTGATTCATATTTCAATACTCAGTTTATTTTATTATAAAATGCCAAGATCTTAGAAATCCCCAGTGAAGGTATGTGACTTGCAACTCATAGCACTTAACACAGTAACAACATTCATGTAAACATCTGGCCAATTAAAATATTACAAAGCCACGAAGTTTACATAATGGCAGGATTTATAAGCCAACACAGCAGCCTACCTGGCATACATGATCTGCAGTGCTGTAAGGATGTGAGATAAGGCCTGCTGCTTGGCCAGGTTTCCTTCCAGTGACAGGAGGATCTTGGCAAGAGAAGGGCGATTAGGCTTACAGTTATTTGCACCACTTATCTTATTGCTGGAAGAAGAAGAATCAGCATCCGAAGGGACACCTGAAATAGGGAAACAAAAATCGAAGATGTTTTTAAAATCAGAGATTGCTCTTTTTCTCTGGTTTGAGCATTTATGTTATTTTGAAAAAAAGAAACAACTGCACTTTGATATTTATGAAGCGCCTGCTCACATCATCTAGGCTGAAAACCCTGTAATTCAAAATACACTGGGAGTTCTCAAAAGGCTCTCTCCTTGCCAGCCAAAATCTCAGCACAGATAGGGGAGGGGCTCAAGAAGTTCCTCCCACTGTTGAACTTAGGAATGAAAGAGTTTGTTTTGCTTATACTTCAAAATCATAGTCCATCACAGTAAAAATGCAGGCTGGAACCTGAAAGCAGGAACTGATGCAGACCCCATGGAAGAACATTGCTTAACGGCTTATTCCTCATGGCTTACTCAGCATGCAGTCCAAGACCATCCCCAGGACCATCTACCCAGAGTTGCCACCACCCTCAGTGAATTAGACTTGTTGGATTGGGTTGCAGCATCAGGCATGTACTTCAGTGCACAGGGCCCTGGGTTTGATGCCCAATACTAGAACCCCAAAGGATGGAAAGACAAATTCAGTACATCACCATCTAGGAAACTTGGATAAGAAGCATGTACTGATCTAGAGGGCAGCCTCTGTCCCAGAGACATGAGTAGAAATGGTGTAGAGTAGTGTTTGTAACTAGATTCAGCCTCAATATCTACTTTCCTGTTTTCAGCTTTACTAATATCTGTTCTTACCTTCATTAGTTCCCATTTTGTGCATATTTTAGGTTTATTTTGATTTGCTAAGATGAATGCTATAAAGTCTTTCTTTTTTAATGTATACTTTTATGAATTTACCTTAGTATTTCTTTAGACACAGAAACATTGATTTATTAATATCATACGATAACATTGGCATCATTGCATTACTAAATTTTAACAAACATGACAATGAAAAAAATTTACATAAAAACTTGAACAATGTTTATAAATTTTGTGTTACCTAAGTAAGAAGCACCTAGTGGGTCTCTTGCAGTCTGGAAGAGGACAGGCTCATGGACAGATGGTGTGGCTACATCCACTGTTGTCCATGCTACACTATGTGATGACCCACAAGCCACTCGAGTGATCTTCTGGCCTTCCAGGCCTTGCACAAGGGTTGGCTTTCTGTTAACTGTGGTTGTGCCATTGCCTTGTTGGCCATGGTCATTGTCCCCCCAAGCATACACCTGTTAAGGGGTAAAGAATTTATGTTTTTCAAATTCACATAATTTTTAAACACTTACTTGAAAATGTATACAACACATGTCATAGTACTTGAAAGAATTAGACTCTTAAAGATAAAAATCACATACAATGTATCCAGAGAACATGAGTACATACAGTTCTGAGGAAAAATCAACTATGAAAATGCTTCCCAATAATTATAAATACTTAGTATTATTCTAATTAATTATTTTTTTTGGATGGGAGGATGCAGGGCACATCCTTGCTTTGACTAAGTGCAATAACTCTGCCACACCATAAGTTATAAAGGAAAAATAAAATTACCATGCTCATTTTTCAAGTAATTTGCTTTTTAGGTTTTATAGTTATAAAGAATAATTCACTTCTGACTAAACAATAATATCCTAATTTCACTTTCATAAACCAAATTTAAAATATGGCTCAATAGGCTAGTAATAGTATATTCTTATCAAAGCAACAAAATTAGTAATATATATCAAATACTGTGTATTTCCAAAATAAAGCAGATGTAACTTCTCTCATGAAGGTACAGCCTCTAAGTATATCCTCCCACTGTGTAGGCTCAGCCTCTAGCATGCATCAGGTTTTTCGACAGTATAAACTGCTAATAGCTTAGAGGTAGGAGTAACTTTCAATGATAATTTTTATATTCCAACATGGACTTCAGAATGGAGAGGAGATTTACAAAGGCCCCCAACCCAACCTGTGCTGTTTATCAGTAAACAAGATGAACACCATTCTAACAGATCTCCAATATCAGGCTGGTGCAAAACAGATTACAGTTTTGAAGCATACATTTTAAATCTTTTTTTTTTTTTTTGGTTTTTTTCGAGACAGGGTTTCTCTGTGTAGCCCTGGCTGTCCTGGCACTCACTTTGTAGACCAGGCTGGCCTCGAACTCAGAAATCCGCCTGCCTCTGCCTCCCGAGTGCTGGGATTAAAGGCGTGCGCCACCTCGCCCGGCTCCATTTTAAAATGTAAGCCCGGCTTACATTTTAAATCATGTAAGTAGGTCAAAAGAAGTATTTCTTAATCAAAGTGGAAACCATTATAATCAATAAATTCATTTTTGCCTGTAAGAAATACGTTTGTTTCTACAAAAGTCTAAGCTTCAGGATTTGACAAACTCTTAGAAAATATTTTCCGTATCCCATTGGTTGTGGAAAGTATTTCCCCTGTAACATGTATGGAACAGTGGCAGATGAATGGTGAGAGGTCTGGTGCATATGGTGGATGAGGCAAAAGGTCACAGCCCAACTAGTTTAAACTTTGATTCACTGGTTGAACCTGTGGCTCATGCTATTGATTTACTGAGCACCCTTCTAAGATGCAAAGATTTGGGCAAGATTCTGAAAGCAGTAATGGGTCAGACGAGCAGCAAACCATCAACAATGACCATGGCCTTTTCAGGCTTTCCTCCGTGCAAGTTTTGCTTTGGAAAGTGTTTTTGGAGTTTCTTCTCTGTTCAACTACCAAGCCCGCGTCACAGCTGGTTGTTCTATACTATCCACTTTTCATGGCATAGCACAATCTAATCAAAAAAACAGTTCTAGGGGGCTGGAGAGATGGCTCAGCGGTTAAGAGCACTGACTGTTCTTCTGCAGGACCTGAGTTCAAATCCCAGCAACCACATGGTGGCTCACAACCATCTGCAACGAGATCTGGTGCCCTCTTCTGGAGTGTCTGAAGACAGCTACAGTGTAGTTACATATTAAAAACAAAAAACAAACAAACAAATAAACAAAAACAGTTCTATTGTTCATAAATTAAGAGATGACAATGCAAAACTTTCCAATTTGCACCAAATACTGAGTGACTGTTGAATGGTCCAAGCTGAGCTAGCTGGCAATATCCTATGAAGCCCTATGAACCACCCTCCATGACTGTTGTCACTTGATCATTGTCAGCTCCTGATGTTCGGCCACTATGCTTCCCACCTTGAAGGCTTTCCTCTCAAAACATCTATTGCCAGAACTGCATTGTCTATTGTTAACAGTTCCTGGGTCAGACACATTGCTGATTTTGTGAATTGTTGCCATTGCTTTATGACTCATTTTAAACTTAAGAAAGTCACTCAAATTTGGTTTTTGGGTTTTTTTTTTTTTTTGGTCTAATATCATTTCAATAGTTTAATATAAAGACAAGTAATAAGTCATTAGGGAAAAAAAAACTCAAAAAAAAAACAAACAAACAAAAACCCACATATTGAGAAATGTGCATTAAAGTGATGCATAATAGGGGCTGTCGAGATGACTCAGCAAGTAAAAGTCCTTGACTAGGGATCTAGTTCAATCTCCAAGACTTACATGGTACAAGGAGAACCAACTCCACAAAGATGTCCTCTTTGTGCACACATACACACAGATGGACAGACAAAAACGTACTCATAAATAATTATTAAGAAGTATTCATAATAAACTATTTACTTAAGAATATATTTCAGTATCAAATAGCAAATTTCAACAATTCCATTGCACCAACCTAATATTAAAACTCATTCAAGCATCTCAGGAGTTTAGAGGTACTTTTTGTTTTTATTTTCTTGGTGTGGCATGCAAAAGTATGGCCCAGGCTGGCCTGCAACCCACTAATGTAACCTAGGCCAGCCTTCAACTAGCTATCCTCCTGCTCCAGACTTCCAAATGCTGGGATTCTAGACATATATCAGCATACCCATCTGATTACTCCAGTTTTGACAAGATAAGGGGTGTAGCCCAATGAGCACTCCAAGAGGGCACCTTACCACAGGACACTAGAGCCTTACCTGCCCTGAGTCTGTGACTGCTAGGCAATGCAGGGCTCCAACTGCCACATGCACAATCTTTTTCCCTCTCAGTCCTTCCACCACCTGTGGCTTGCGCACATGGACATCAGAGCCATGGCCCAGTCGGAAGTAGTCGCCCTTCCCCCTGAGAAGAAAGCAACATGTCATTACATGGTTCCAGTTTGGCAATGCTATACAAGGAGACTTTCACTGCCATACATCTTCTGGAAAGGAGTGATGATGTCATACATAGTACTCAAGGTCCTCCAACTCTAAAACTACATGCCATATCCAAATTAACTCATGAACTTGGCCAGTAAGCTCTTTCGTGCTGTAACATGTCTTACAATAGCTCAGTTACTATAGATTTCATTGTTTAAAACAAATAAAAAAGAATAGACAGCACTGCAAACTCCCCTTCCAAGTGCTGTGTGGTATGTATTTCCGAGTTGCTAATTGCCTGACATGCCATCCAAGAATGGTCTGGGCACTCAGCTCTTCACACTTTTTAAATAAAGACAGACACACACACAAACACGAGAGAGAGAGAGAGAGAGAGAGAGAGAGAGAGAGAGAGAGAGAGATTGATTGATTGATTTTCTGAGCACCAAATGAAGTTAGAAGTCTGTTTTGCTCTCCTTATTTCACATAGCTTCCAGAAACACAGCATTTTTTTTCAAACCTATTTAAACCTCATGCAAACTGGTTTAAAACTTCTCTAGATTTCTTTACAAAAACACTGTAAGATCTTTCTGTAATATCATCAGTAATCTCAATTCAACAATTTAATACAGATTTTTTTTTTTATATATAACAATGTCAAATGAGTAAGGAAGAAAGTTTTACAAACAGACTAGGCTGTTCACAAGGCTTGCCACACACTCCACATTTGTCAATAACACTGAGGAAGTTCACGTACCACGTCCACACCACTCCTGACTTGGTGAGTGCCAAGGAAAACTGAGCTCCACACTCAATCTGGCATACCCCCTGGCCATTTAGTCTCTCAATGTTCTGGGGAATATTACAGCCTTCACTTCCTCCTCGGCCCAATTTTCCAAAATCACCATCACCCCAAGAAAACACCAAACCTAGGTTTAAAAAATAAATACCTCGGGTAAACAGTTGGTAACATTCATACCCAGCCAGAAACCTACCATCACAACCAGCTCTTACCTTCATCAGTCAGAGCCAATGTCTGTGCATCTCTGCTTCCACATGCAACCTGGATTACTCTGTGACCAAGAAGGACTTTTACCTACTCAATGACAAATTTAAAACAGAATGAAGCATGGGAACTGAGAAAACAAAGTCAATAATGTTCAAGTCTTTAAAAACCTAGACTTAATATTATTTATAAGCAATAAAAATGTGTATACTCACCATTTTGGGCTTCAGCTGTGTTGTATTATCCCCATGTCCCAATCGGCCATACTCTCCAAGGCCCCAAGTGTACAGTTCCCCACTGGATGTCAGGGCTGCACTATGAGAACTCCCACAGGCTATGTCCCTGATACGCTTGGTTTTCAGAGCCTCTATGAGCCTTGGCTTGTCACAGTTCCTAAGGTAAGAGTAAACACTCCTCATCAAACGTCTTTTCACAGAGGTGGCCTATCTTTGGTCAATAAAAAATATATGTATACATCACTCTAACTATCAAACCTTAAAAGACTATGTAAAATCACAGCATATCTAATCCAGGTTTTTAAAAATATTTATTTTAATAAATAAATTATAACATTAATTTTCTGTAAAATAACTGAAATACACTATTATTACTATTTAATAGTTCCCTATTAATGGGTGAGATTGAAGAAAGAAATCTTACATTCTGCTGAAGTGTCCAAGTTTCCCATCATCACCTTCACCCCATGAAAACACCTTCCCATCCACGGTTAAGGCTGTAGCATGCCGGCCACCTGCAACATTCATGCAGGGGAAGGCTGTCAAAGGTTTTTGCTACCCATTCTGCTTGGAATATAGCATGTACTCAATGTGTATGTGTTGACTAAATGAATAAACAGAATTATCACCATACTTATCATACAAGCTATCTAAGTAACATATATGTAAAATAAATGGACTTTTAGTAAATTATAAATTGTTAAAATATTTTACCTACAAAGAAGCAGCAAAATAATAATGATTGTTAGTGGGGCTTCTGTCGCTTTTAGTATATAAGAAGTCAATCCTTAGATAAAAAATACAAAATGAGCACAGGATAATTAGTCAGACTGTCATTACAAATAGCACTCTGCACCATCAGTGGGACTATTTAAACCAACTCCAGACACTGAGTCCAATGATCTGCCTCAGGTTATAGGAATGAGCTTTAGCTATCCAGTCAAGGCTCTACAAACTTTGAGTGTCAGGGCATTGCAGCAGATGAGACTCCTGACACCCAGCATTCACTTTCTACTCTTTATCCCTCCACAGAAGACCCCATATCATCAGGGGCAACAACTTCTACTCTAGAGAGGTGCTGCATGGGGCTAGAGTATTATAGCCACTTTCCCACAAAGAGCCAAAGTTCTTCACAGGTAGATGCCTTATAGATGGGCCCAGACCCTAACCCTAGAGCAGTGGTTCTAAACCTTCCTAATGCTACTACCCTTTAATACAATTTTTCATGTTTTGGTGACCCACAACCATAAAACTATTTCATAACTGTAATTTTGCTGCTAAGTCAAAATGTAAATATCTGATCTGCAGAATATCTGATATGTGACCCCCTCAAAGTGTTGTGACCCATAGATTGAGAACTACTGCTCTAGAGGTTAACAGAGTAGAAAAGTAAATTCTTGTTTTGTATAAGCTACTACCATTTAAATTGTCTGTTAATCATATCCTATCCACTATGAGCATGAATTGAGCTTGGTATCTAGAGTTTAGTTCCATTCCTTAGGAACCTAGCATAGTGCTTCAGAAAAATATTCAGCAAAGCCAAACTGAAAGTGAAGGACAGCAATGAACTCATTTGAAAAATATCTTTCTCATCACTGAAGATTCATATAGGACACTTCAGGAAGTTACTTAAGGGCCTTAATCACTTGAAGGAGCAAAAGCTTATCAGGAACTGCTCACTGATGTCCATACCTGAGTGAACTGCTACCTTCTTGACCACGTAGCTGCTGAGGGCTGTAATCTGCCGAGGAATAGGAACCGTCCCACTAGACATACCCAGACCTAGCCGGCCATTTGTGGCTTCTCCACAAGAATACACCTTCCCTTCCACAGTCACTGCAAGAACAGTCCAAAGAAGTGCCACTTTTCAGAACATAAAAGCTATTTTTATGTTTATAAATTTATAAACAATTAATTATGTTAAAAAATTATAAACATAATTTTCCAATATTAGAATTATCATACCTGCAAACAAGCTCTTAGAACCACCAGCCACCTGAACCACATTCAGGGCTGACAGAGTCTCAGAGAATGAAGGAACCTTTATCTAGAATAGGATATTTAAAACAAACAAAGGAAAAAGATAGTGTTTAAACATTTTAAATCATAAGTGATCTTACCAGATAATATACAGAACAGCTGTTAGTTTCGAATTACCTTAGCTACAGGAATCTTTACCTCTTACATATACATGCTAAAGTATTTTAAAGATGAAAGAATACTATTAGATTGACTTAAATTGGATTTGCAGGGTAGACAAACAATTAGACCAGGAGCTGGGAAGATGATTCAGTCCAGGGCTTGCCACACAGGCACAGGGATTTGAGTTCAATTCCCAGAGTCTATAAAAAAGAGCCAGGCATGGTTTACAATCTCAATGCTGGGGAACAAATGCAGCTAGACCTCTTGAAACTTGCTGGTTAGCCAACCTAGCCTAATCAGTGAGTCTAGTGTGTGAAGAGACCCTGTCTCAAAAAAACAAAGCAAACGGTGAGAGAGGGGCATGACTAAAGACTTCTCACAAACTCGATGTTATCACAGAATACTAAAAAGAGTAGATTTCATCTGATGGAGTTATCTCCAAAGACTAAAATTTGGAGTTAATTGTTTTTGGGACTTAAGATATTATACAATGAATTCAATCTTAGTCCCAGTGTATTATCTGTTATAGTTATTTTTATTGTGAGGGATCTTATCTTTTTTTTGTTAAGTAAATACTTTACAAATTAGCCTTCAACAGAATTATTTATGAAATGAAGTTCAAGAATGGGAGCTGTCATGCGGCTTTTCCTTGAAACTCAAGACTTAGTAGTACTAAGTCTCTAACCATGAGCCACTCCACAATGACAAGTGTGTACATCCATGTGCATTTTTACCACTTCTCTGTGCGCACAAAGCATCCTCTCCATAAAGGCTATTCTACCTCAAATATCCAGTAAGCAAAAGTCACAACTAATTCATCTTTGTACCACTATGGCATTTACACATTATTGTCTAAGTATTTTATTGTACTGAAGGCAAGATATAATTATAAACTATAGTTTTACCTATACATTGTCAAATCATTTCACATGTTTTAGTTTATGCTCTAGTCTTTTAGGTAGGCAGAATACAACTATATCTAAAGGATAGAGACTTCTCACAAACTCAATTTGACAATGTGTATTACTGTTGAAAACTGAATTTCCTAAACCACATTTAGAACATATATCCTTAAAGAGTCTGACTCCTGCTGGGACTCAAGACAGAAGCAACAGTAAGCATTGGCATCAGCTACAGGGCATAAATAAGTACCTTAGAGCCTTTAAGCCCACCAAGCTGGTCCTTGTCATTCAGTCCCCACACAAACACTTTGGTTCTTATTGTAGCTGTTGATTCCAACCCTGGAGTCTTCTTTCTAATAAGACTAGACAAAAACAAAAGTAGAAACAAAATTTACTCAGAATAAAGCATTTAAAACACAAAGGGCACCTCCAAGTAACAGCACATTCTAGTCACTCTGAGGAGCTCTTACAAGATTTGCTTTAACCCCACAATATGTATGAGGAAGTGTTCCGTGAGACCAACACTTATACAAGCGTAGGTGGAAATTGTATCTTACCTTCACCACAACAAACAAACATAATATATATTACTTTGTTTTGGTTTTGTCCGTTTGTTTGTTTGTTTTTGAGACAGGATCTCAGTATGTAATCCTGTCTGGCATGGAATATGTAGTCCAGCCTAGCATGGACTTACTAGGTAGACTGGGCTGTTCTGAGATCTGTGTGCCTCTGCCTCCTGAGTGCTAGGATAGATAATAAGTGTGCATTGCCATACCCAGCAACATGTTATCTTTTAGTAGCAAAATTTATATTTTAGCCTTTTATTGATGGAGAACATTCTGATATCAAATCAATTGGCCATTCCTCCACGATAAGATTCTGTGAGACAAAACTCCTATGATCCAGTGCATATCTGCTTACTTCTTAAACACAAGTAAATATTACAATGCTTCACTAGCTCAAGACAAGTCCTACTTGTCAACAGGGTACACAGTAAACAGAACCCAAATGGACCTGTGGGGCCACTGGGGAAAAGTCCTACCAGAATCTACCTAGAAGTATGTCTTGTGGCATTTGGGGGACATGGGTGGGGTACTGTATGTAGATATGTGTGTGGTCATTTTATTTCTCAAAAAAAAAAATTAAACAGATTTAACTACATGATATTGGGGTTCTTCTGATACACACACATCAGGCAATTTGCTACTTTCTTCCTTTATATTCTCTGTCTACAACACAAGCTACAGTGCCTGGCCACTGGCCCACTAGCCTAGAGGTTCTGCCATCCTCTTATTCTTGAGTTGCTACCTACTTTGCTGAACCCATCTCCTGACCTGTCCTCGATGGTAGGAAACTCAATCAAAATCAGACACAGCACTAGTTCTCAACTTGATAAAAGTCTCATAGTGCACGGGACAGTGTTAAGATTTCCTCAGCTGGTATTTTGAGGCCAAGAGCTAAACCCTGCTCCCCAACTCCCTTTTTAAACTTGTTTTTACATCTATTTTCACAAGAATGGAAGGTTTTGGGTTCTAGAAACCACCCTTTATATAGACTTGAGGTTTTTTTTTTTTTTTAATGTTATATAAGAATAAATATTTGCTTTAGGAGATCAAAACACATTGGTATGGGAATAAACTGTAGAAAAGCTGACTTATCTAATAATAGGCAAAGTAGAGCAAATTAATGTACAAGGTACCAGATTATCATGTAATAGATTTTTGGTCTAAACGTGGCTGAGAAACAAGAGCTGACATTCAGAATGTTCAAGGAATGGTACCATGTTAAGTACTGAATGGTCAGCTAATCATCATCACTATGTACATATGCAACTTGGGAGCTGGCTCTGAGACAAACTGCTTAGACTGTTAATTAATCCAGATACTATTAGCTAATTAATAGTATTATTTTGAAATTTCAAGATGTATCCAAATGTCAATTTTCCTGTTAGTGCATTCAATCATTTAAAAAAAACCAACAACTCATCACTAAGCCATTGATTACCTCACATATATAATAAATATACTAATTAGACCTGCCCAATTCATTTTAGTGGCCACTAAATGAGAAGGCATTAATCTACAATTTTCACATATACTATAGATAAGCTAGTATATACATATAGTATTTCTTTTCATCTTCTTTGAAGAAGTTTAAAATAAGGCAGGACAGCTTCTAAAACCAATACCACAGACCCTGAAATAACATAGCTCACCCACAGTTGCTGGCCTACTCATGACTAAAAGCATGTATTGAGCAGTAATGCAGATGGAATTATTTTCTCTGTCTCCTTACATCACTGAAAGCAACTCGGAGCAAAGTTTTTGTTCAACTGAGTTGGTGCCAATGCCAAGGCTCTGGTTCTACTAGGAATTCAGCATGGTCTTAGCAATGTTGGACAAACAGCAATATGTTTGGCACATAATTGCCAGAACAATTCCACATGCACAGATTCATCTATAAAAACACAACGTGTGAGGAAAGTGTATCTACGATGTTGTTGCTAGCTCTGCAAAGAAGCCTAAAGTAGCCCTTGTTCCATATGTCTTGGAATAGACACACAAATGAAGAATCTGTTGGCCCTGGCATATGCAACTCGATTACTTTTGCCTGCTCACCCTGCTTCATAAAACACTGACTCCTGTCGGGGGCAACATTCCACTGTAGCCCCTCAGGGCAGCACATGCTCCCCTCGCTTCCCAGTTCCAAACTGATGTAGATGAGCCTGCCTGACTTCAGTTTTTATGTTCACCACAGGACTGACCCACAGAAGACACTCCCCAGACATGTGCTGAATGATAACTACAGTAATCATCATCACAATTACACATAAAGTCAGGACTAACAAGAAGTCTAAGATTCCATAAAAATCATATACAAGAACCTAAAGACAATCCAGAAACAGTTTTAAAACAGTGTCTATGTATTTAATGCCACTGAACTATAAACTTAAAATTGTTGAAATGGAAGATTATGCTTAGTATATTCTACCATAATAAAGCACAAGTAAAACACTTAAGTTAATAGTAAAATAACTAGACATTAAATGGATACTATACCATGACTGTAGAAAAACATCTTTTGACACAGGGAAGAAAAAGGAAGCTACAAGGATTTACACCAAAACAGAGACAATTCAGGTTAAAAGAAAAAGTAAACTTTGTTTTCAATCCTCTCTCATGATTATGTTTTGAAATATGTATTTTTTTATGTTTTATTTTCTTGTAAATTAATTATTCTTGAGACCAATCCCAACTAGCTCTATCAAGCACTCTAGTAGGCACGATGCTATCCTCATTCAGAGGAGGCATTTACTCCTGTGACTGGGATGGAATCGAGCACAACAGAATGTAAGTAGAAACTCTAACCTCCCAGTGCTGCCCTTGTCATCCTCCTCCTCCTCATTGTCTGAAGCCAGAAAAGGAACTGCGGCCAAATCCTCCTCCTCAGCACGGATGCGTCCAAGCAGGATGAGACCGTGGATTTTGCAGTCAATTCCTGAGCTCCTGCACTGTTTTATTGCAATCTCAATGTACCTGTGATACTGGATAAGAAAACAAACATCTTAGACTCAAGAAACAGACAATGTTCTGGGAGGATGGGAGATCAGAGACTGCATTTGTTATTTCACGTGTCTGGATAGAAGGCCAAGATAAAAGGCCACCAATGTCAAAGTAACAGAAAGAATAGAGACAGTAAAAAGAAAATGAGGTGGTAGATTTTATTCCACGCCCCCCACCCCAATCTGAGCACTCATCTGAGCATATCAAGGAGTACGGACAGATGAACCTTCAGGGCAGTGCCCTGAAGGGACTCTGAGCTCCCAGTGACAGCATGAGAGCTGCTAAAAGAAACAGGGTGGGTTGTTGAAAATTCAAACTGGGGGAAGAATTTCAAGTTAGCTAGACATGAGCAAACTACACACTACAAAGAGGTGGAGGAATCTGAAATTGAATATTTCTAACACCTAAAATCCTCTCTCCCAAGCACTGCCTGGAGAACAGGTGATCTCACAGCTAGGCAGTGGGAATGTGGCAAGAATGCCAAAGAGACTGAGGCAAGTCTGCCTGTCAACCTGTCAATGAAGGGTAAGGGATCTTGGGATAGAGAAATCCCACGAAACAAGTGAATTAGACCCAGGGAAGAGGCTGCAAAATCTGGAACATGGTGCAGCATCAAAGTCAGGAGCACCAGACTCCAAGCTACAGTGTAGAGCTGCATGAGCATGTATGAGACTGTGAATCTAAGAGTTGCAGCAACCCCGCCCAGGCAATAAGCAAGGAGATACAAAGGTTACATGGAGTTTGTGGCAGCAAAATTTGGCACAGGGTACTGAAGCACAGAACAAACACAAACACAAGCTCTCTCCAACCAGGTTCAAGAAGCTCCAATGAGAATGTAATACCTTCTATTTTATTTTACATTGATTTTAATCATTAATTTTTGATTTTAACATTTTATTTTTTATATATGAATCTTTTATAATTTTAATTCTTTATCCACATTTACATACTGGTATCTTACGTATTCAACTGATATGCTGTAACTTATACTCTGTGGGAAAAGGTTCTTAGGTCTGTGCCTCTTTTCTCTAAATCTGATATACAGTGTTTTCTATTGCTATTTCTATGCCTCTAACCTATCTATACACTTTCCTTTGTACTCTGTTTACTTTTCTTCCCACAGTTCCTTCATTAACTACTTAAATGCTGATACTCTTAACACTGATGTGTTTGTAACATTTCCCTCAACCAGTATACTAGTGTCCCTGTCTGTCTCCAGGTCTTATAGGGATACAAGTGAGGGACACAAACTCACTCCTGCAGCTCCTGGAACTACTGTCAAAGAATCATCACAACTGTTTACTTCAGTCACTTTTCCCTGAACGTAAATCCAAGGAAAGACAATCCACATGGGTTACATGAAAAAAAAAAAAAGAAGAAGAAGAAGAAGAAGAAAAAGGAAAGGGAGAAAAGCAACCCAAAGACAGACAGACAGACAGACAGACAGACACACGCACACACACACACACACACACACACCAAGAGATCCACAAAACAAATTCAAACCCCGTAACACAGCAGTACACCATGACTTCCCCACAAGCTAACATTTGTCAGAACTGGAAAACAAAGACAATGAGATGAAATGCTAGGAAAAGATTCTGAAGTCTTAGTTTTAAAAACTACCAATGACCAAATGAAGACGCAAACTAAAAAGGAGTTACAGAGACAAAGTTTGGAGCTGAGACAAAAGGATGGACCACCTAGAGACTGCCATATCCAGGGATCCATCCCATAATCAGCCTCCAAACGCTGACACCATTGCATACACTAGCAAGATTTTGCTGATAAGACCCTGATATTGCTGTCTCTAGTGAGACTATGCCGGGGTCTGGCAAACACAGAAGTGGATGCTCACAGTCAGCTATTGGATGGATCACAGGGCCCCCAATAGAGGAGCTAGAGAAAATACCCAAGGAGCTAAAGGGATCTGCATCCCTATAGGTAGAACAACATTATGAACTAACCTGTACCCTGGAGCTCTTGACTCTAGCTGCATATGTATCAAAAGATGGCCTAATCGGCCATCACTGGAAAGAGAGGCCCATTGGACATGCAAACTTTATATGCCCCAGTACAGGGGAACGCCAGGGCCAAAAAGTGGGAGTGGGTAGATAGGGGAGTTGAGGGGAGGGTGTGTGGGGGACTTTTGGGATAGCATTGGAAATGGAAATGAAAATGAGGAAAATACGTAATTAAAAAAAAAAAGGAAAAAAAAAGTAGAACTAACAGCACATCATATAAAAAAAAGAAAGAAAGAAAAGGCAATTCAGCCTCCCACGAAGAAACATCAGAATAAAATCAGGCCTGTCATCACTAACCCTAAAAGTCAAGAAATAGAAAATGATGTGTTTCAAGCCCTGAAAGTAATTAACTGTCAACCAAGATTGCAATACCCAGCAAATCTATTCACTAACATTTACAGAGGGCTGGAGAGATATCTCTTAGAGGTTAAGTGCATTGACTGCTCTTCCACAGGTCCTGAGTTCAATTCCCAGTACCCACATGGTGGCTCACAACCATCTGTAATGAGATCTGATGCCCTCTTCTGATGTATCTGAAGACAGCTAGTGTACTTACATATAATAAATAAATCTTAAAAAAAAAAGAACCCCATCTCCCTTTCCTACAAAACCCACCCACACTTAAAAAATAATTTACAGAGAAGTAAGAATGCTTAAAGGCATATACAAATAACAATTCAATGACAATTAGGCCAATAGTGCAAAAAAAAAAAAAAAAAAAAGCCAAGAGACTGATGTACACAGAGGAAGAAGGAGGTTTCACCCCAGAGAATTTAAGAAAGAATACATATCATGAGAACAGAAGAAGAAAGGGAGAGGGAAAACAACACATGACTCAGAAAGAATTCATCATGTCAAACAGCAGAGGAACAAACATCCAAAACTACCAGGAGAGAAAGAAAAAAGTATCAGTAAGCCAGCCAACTAGAACACCACCAAAACCATCAATCACAAAACTGTCTCAGTGATAACCATGAATGTAGATGCGCCTAACTAGCCACCTGCAAGATCTATATACCTCCTCATGATAGAACTGTCAACCTGACACAAACAGGAACCACCTAGGAAATGGGCCTTTGGTCAGCCATGCCTGTGAGCGACTGTCTAGATTAGGTTAATCGAAGACCTTTGCCCACTGAGACTGGCACCAAATCCTGACAGGGACGTGGGTTATGTAAATGCAGAAAGGAACTGAGCATACACTCATTCATTTATTACGCTAGATATAGATTAAGATTCGATGTGACCAACTGTCTTGTGCTCTTGCCACTGTGACTTCCCTGCAATGATAAAACATTAAACTCAGCTGCAATGAACCCTTTCTATGATGTTTTGTCAAAATATTTTATCACAGCAACCAGAAAAGAAACCAAGACACTAACTCATTGAATTAAATGGCACGATCCAACTATCTGTTGTCTCCAAAAACTGAGCCAAAGGTTGGAAATCAACCTACCAAGCAAATGGTGTTGCAAACAAGATGGTAGCAATCTGCACATCTGATAACACAGTCTTCAAGCCACAACTACTCAGAAGAGGTAAGGAGGGTTGCTACAAACTGGGCCAGTAAGATGGCTCACGAGGTAAAGGCACCTGTCTCCAATTCTGACCACACAAATTTGATTTGAGTCAGCTCTCTTATAAGTTGTCCTCTGACCTCTACATATGTGCCATGGTGCACTAGACAGGTAGGTATGTAGATAGGTAGGCAGGTAGGTAGGTAGGTAGGTAGGTAGACAGATAAGTAAACTGCAATAAAAATTACAAAAAGATTTAAAAAGTAAAGAGGGCTACTACATGTTAATAAAGGGAACAATTCATCAAGAGGACCTATTGTAAGTATTTAATATCCTGAATCTTGATGCTCCAAATTCCACAAAACAAACACTAAAAGGCATGAAAGATTACACAGGTCATGACAAATAGTGAGAAACTTCAATACCCTACTCTCAGATATAAGAGTAGATGAGCCAACCAAGCTAAAACTAAAAACTAAATAAAAAAAATATATATATCAGAACTAAAGTATACCATCCACTCTAGGTATGGCGCTTACACACCACTACTCTGCAAGCAGTTGTCTGGATTCTAGGCCAGCCTGTTATATACAAAACGTTCCAGACAAGTTAAGGTCTCATGTTGAGTAGTGAGACCCCTGTCTAAAAAATAAAACAAAACAATCTTTTTTTTAAATCTACAGATCAACTGGACTTAATAGGTATCTATAGAATACTCCACCCATCTCTAAAATCTGATCATGTTACAGGCCACAAAGCAATCAAGAGAGACAGAAACAGACACAGATACAGAAACAAAGAGACAGAAATAATCCCTGAAGCGTATCTGGATACAGTATAGAAACACCAGAAATCTACCCAAATGTGAACCTTAGAAAACACCCAAATACTTGATGATTAAACAATTAGTTTGATTGACTCACTGAAGAAATGAGGGAGGAAAATGCCAAGTTCCTACAATGAGAGTACAATGTATCAGACAGGATAAGCCTCTAGTAGGACTCCCTGAGTAACTGCTAGATCCTTGGACTTCCATTCACAGCTACTACTGAACCATTGTTGGAAATTGGGCTGCAGACTGTAAGTCATCAATAAATTCCTTTACTATATAGAGACTATCCATAAGTTCTGTGACTCTAGAGAACCCTGACTAATACAATAACCAAGTGATAACCCAATTAATACAAACCTCAAGGTTCTAAAAAAATAAAAATAAAAACAAACTAAACCTAAATGGTAAATAATAAAGATAAGGGCACAAATCACTGAAGTAGAAACTAAAAGAAAAATAAATACATAAAATCAGAGCTGGAAAGTCTTTGGAAAGACTAACAGAGTTGACAAATCCCTAGCCAAACTAACCAAAGAGAGAAATAATTTTAATTGATAAAACTAGAGTTGAAAAAGTTGCTAAAAAAGGATCCAAAGAAACACTCAAGATCATTAGAGAATACTTTGAAAATGTACATTTCAAGTTTGGAAATAAATAAGAAACAAAAAATTTTCTAGCTGTATATGACATACTAAAATTAAACAATTTAAACAAATCCATAACATTCAAAGAGATTAAGGCAATATTTAAGTACCTCTTCACAATGAAAAGCCCAGAACTGGATGAATTTACTGGTGAATAATAAGAAAATCTGATAATAATCAATATTTGTGAAAATATTTCACAAAACACAAAAAGGAAAGGTACAGACTCACATTTTACTAAGCCAGTTATCACCTTGACATCAAAACCAAACAACTGCAAATGAAACGACCCATTTCCTTATAAACAGATACAAAAATACCTTTGCAAATTAAGTTCAAAATCACATTAATAAGATAATGTCATGATTGGTTTCATTCCACATGTAAAAGGTTGGTTCAATATATGCAAATCAATCACTGTAATACTATCTTAATAGACTAAATTCAGAAATCCCATAGTCATCTCAATAAATACAGAAAAGGCACTTGACAGATTTGAACTAATGATAAAAATTCCTGAAGAAATTAGGAGTAAATGGAACATACCCCTTGTTGTATATATAATACCAACATTGTATTAAGTGGAGGAAAACTGATATCTCCCCTAAAACTGGAACAAAACAAGAGTACCTGCTTTCTCTAGACTTATACGGTATAGTATTCATCATCTCAGCTACAGCACCAAGTCAAGAGAAAAAAAATAAAAGGGATAAAAACTAGAGAGATGGTAATTTGTAGACAGTAAAGATGCTGTAAATCTAAGAAAAAAACTTGAAGATCTGATAATGTGTTCATTAAAGGCATAGTATACGAAATCATAATAGAAATATTAACTAGCTTTTACTTATATGGCAATAATGAACTTGGTGAGACAGGAACTCAAAAACAAACAAACAAACAAACAAACAAACTCTGTACACTATAGAAGAAGGAAGAGATCCATTTCTCTTCAGTGAATCAGAGTAATTGAAAAGCTAAAACCCTGAAATTGCTAAAGGAGAGTGTAGAGAAAACACTGCATATAGGTATACACAAGAACTTTATACATAGAGCACCAATAGTAGAATAGCCCCAAGAGTTAACAAATGGAATTGCATGGAGTTAAAGAAACCATGAGCAGAGAGAACAGCCAACCTACAGGTTAACCAAAAAACTTTGCCAGGAGACTTCAGAATTTTCAAGAGACACAATAAACTCAGATTGATTCCATCTGTGAGTTATTTTACGACTGTCTCACAAGTTCAGCAGTTGAACCACCGGGTGCAACAACAAAGAAGCACCACAAATACCGCCAGAGAATCTACCACTTAGGGAAGGATACTCAGTGCTGACAAATCCTTGTAGATATAAAGAGTAACCTCAATCAAATTATTTAAAGAGTACTAGGAATATGCACATATGCTTACTACCAAAAAAACAGTAAAAATGTAATCAATTTTGTTTCTTTACCAAGAAGAGTTGTATAAAATAAGGTGCTGAAGAAATATGTAAATCATTTAAGAATGAAAAGTTTGGCTCTGTGCTAATGCATACTAGTCACTCGTATCCTACATGAAATCACACAAAAAGGAACAGGGCCACCACAACTCACCTCTGCACAGTCACTTAGCAGGGGTACAGTGGTGTCAGTTTGGTTGATATTAATTGTCTTTAGTTCAATTAGGTTATTTAAAGAATTTCCACCTAGAACAAAAAAGAGTAAAGAAATCAAATAATCTTTACTAAAAGTAAGGAGATGATTCTTTTAAAGTAAATGAGTTCAATTACCTGACACCACAACTAGGGATGGCATGTAGCTACTGTCCGCTGGATCCACGATCATTTTTAATCTATGAACAAGAACATCTGGAAAAATCTCCAAACGAATCCAATGCTTTTGTTAAAAGGGAAAAACAAAAACAAAAACAAAAACAAAACATTCTCAGTAACCAAAATTTAAGTTATATTTATCTACTAAAATGGTTATCACTAGAACTCGTAGAGGATAAAGGCACTTCCTGCTAAACCTGATGACCTGAATTCAATCCCTAGAACCTACACGGTAAAACCACACATACATACATACACATACATACATACACATACATACATACACACACACACACACACACACAAACCCATATTTTAAGTTAAAGTAAAATAAGACAGTATTGTGGAAGTGTGAACCTATAAGATTTTTTTTTAAATACAAAATGTAACATAAAAACTTAACCTTACTCTGGAAAAACGAGAACATCCCTGTAGGGAAATTGGTTTATGCTTAAATGGGAATTCACATGTCTGCTGTGGGTCCCTGCCAACATTGTTCTTTTTGTTTTGTTTTTGTTTTTTTTTTTTTTTTTGACTGGTCAATAAGGAGTCAATGGCCAATGGCTGGACAGGGGACAGAGGTAGGACTTTTAGGATTTCCTATCAAGAAACACAGAAGAGGGAAGAAGGGGTTCCTTCATGAAAGGAGCATTGGATGGACCACACTGTGAAGGAGTAGGAGGCGTGAGGCAGTCAAAATGTAGGTGCAAAGGTGCAGTCCCATGGGAGGACTGCCCAGAAGGAAACAAGGCAGCAAAGATAAAATATAGATTTAGAAAATGTTAACTCAGGAATACCAGAGCGGAGGGTATGCTAGCTGTGGGGAGGGTGTTTGAAGCTCAACCATTGAGCTAGTTAAGGCAGACTGAATGTAAAGGTTACATGTCTTACATTCGTGAATTCAGAGGTCTTGGGCAGGTGCAGAGCCATGTTTACCCACCAGGAGCATAGACCAACCCTTTAAATATTTACCGGAACACATCCCTCCTTACCACAACCTAATTAGAGCAAGATCTCACTCTAAGCCCCATATATAATATATTTATAGACTTCTGGCTAGAGACAGTCATTTTATACTAAGTCACAGAAATACTATAGTTAGAATAAGATAATGCCCCCACCTCCTCCATCCTGTCTCAGATCTGCCCTGTCAGCACACACAGTTTTAGTGTAATCCCTAAAACTTCTCTGTAAGTTAGAAAAATTTCTAGCCAGAAGTATAAGAACAACTAATACTTTATATATAAAAATATAACAAAAAACAGTGAACCTTTTATCAATTGGCCATTTAATAAAATCTGTTGTTCATTCTGTTTAAAATCTAAAAATACACAACATACTACTCTGTAACTTGAAAATTATTTATGAACTGAAATATAAAATGCATTTTGAGAGGGTATTAGGAAAGCTGCAGGTTCCTCAGTTCACTGCAAAGGTCTACGATCCACCTTCCAAATCAGAGTATTTCCTGACACATCCCACCAAACATTACCTTTCCTTGTGACCCAGATGACTGCCAACAGGGCTCACTGCCATCAATGAGACGAGAAGCCTGGTTTACGGAGGATGAAACATTCAGGCTTTTCACCATTCGGGACCAGCTGTCCAGTAGCATTCCAGGCTGACTGCTGTGACATCGTTTCAGCTGCTTTCCAGAACGGCCACAAAACACTGCAGACTGCCCTATAGCATGTAGTCAAACAGAGTCACACTTGTGCGACTAGTCAGAGCCTCCATGTTTGAGAAACTACGAGAATTACATAGCAAGGAGCTTCTAACTAGACTATTTTTTAAGTCCCTTTAAATTAAAAGAGCTGGTTAATACCAAAAGTGGCTTTTCAAAAAGCCTGCCTGTCTCTGCCTCCCAAGTGCTGGGATTAATGTCTGGGTAGAAAACACTCTTATTAGAACTGTGTTTAGGATCTGAGGGAATAGTTCTGTGGGAAAGTGCTTGCCTGGCAGAATGCCCCTGGATCAATCTCTATAAACCACAAAATATAAAATAAAAATAAAAATGCTTATATGAATGCAGAGCTAAATGTCAAATCTGTAAAGTATTTACATGTCCATTAATGGTAAATTAAAATTTTCGGCTAGCCTTTCCCAACTAGAAGAACCAGACAAAACAAAGTAAATAAACCTCTGTCTGAATGTATCAGATAATGAGGTAAAAAAGAATTAAAAGGCCAGGAGCTAAAGAAGGCTAGAGATAAATGGAAGTTTGCAGAGGAGACACCTAGATCCCTTGAGTATCTGTCATAGAGGAACAAGGGGGCCATGGTATCCACAGAAACCAAGTAGCATTTGAAATTCCAACAGGAAGCATAAAGAGTAATCTCTGAAGTGACATTAGGTTAGGGGCTGTAAAATAGAATACAGTTCAACATACAACTATGTCAATCAAGGACAGTTGACAAAAATAAACTTGAAAAGGTATTTATCACTAAGGCCTGACAAAATAAACCTCTCTTCCCCCCATTCTTTGGACAAAGTGATTATGAGGCCCAAACTGATTCCAGAAACAATGTTTAATATGCAAGGGCCAGGGACCTGGTAGTTAAAGAGTTGCTATTCTAAATGTCCCAGGTTCAATTCCCAACACCTATAGTGGCTCACAGCCATCTGTAACTCCAGTCTCAAGAGATCTAAAGACCTTTTCTGGCTTCCATGGGTATCAGGCATGTACACATGGTACACAGACATATGTGCAGCCAAAGTACTCATACATATAAAATATTTATTTTCAAAATATAAAACCAAGAACACAAAGGTACATAAGGACTACATGCAAACATGATTTAGAACACCAGAAATGAATAAATATAGACCACACACAAAGACTGAAAAAACAAGAAAAAGGATAAATATAACAATACAATTAAGAATTTCATAAGCAGCAAGAGTTTGCTGAAAGGACCCTGATATAGCTGTCTCTTGCGAGACTAGGCCGGGGCCTAGCAAACACAGAAGTGGATGCTCACAGTCAGCTATTGGATGGATCACAGGGCCCCCAATGGAGGAGCTAGAGAAAGTACCCAAGGAGCTAAAGGGATCTGCAATCCTAAAGGTGGGACAACAATATGAACTAACCAGTACCCCCCCAGAGCTCGTGTCTCTAGCTGCATATGTATCAGAAGATGGCCTAATCGGCCATCACTGGAAAGAGAGGCCCATTGGTCATGCAAACTTTATATGCCCCAGTACAGGGGAATGCCAGGGCCAAAAAGTGGGAGTGGGTGGGTAGGGGGGTGGGGGAGGGAGGGTATGGGGGACTTTTGGGATAGCATTGGAAATGTAATTGAGGAAAATACGTAATAAAAAATATTAAAAAAAAAGAATTTCATAAGCAGTTTACAACAGATGAGACTCCAATAAAGAGGCTCTAAAACATCAAGCATGAACTGAGAAGCAACAGTTCACAAAAAAGGAATGAGACAAAAGCAAATACAGAGCCAAGAGCAACCCCCAACCCCAATATAAAAGAATGGCACAAAACTGGCATGCTAAAAAAGGTGGTTGGACAGTTTTCTAGAACTAACCAAAAATATCAAGCCATAGAATTAAGAAGCCTTACCCACCCAATATTGATAAATATAAAAAGCATGTATCTATGCACATGTAAAATTTATTTGTTGATACAAAGATATTTCAAAATCAGATTAAGGGGAAACAATTATAGGCATTAATGGCCCCACAATGGCCAGCTGACTTAAGCAGAAAGACAATGAACCAAATTCCAATGGCATAGAATTGCAAAGTGATGAAGGAAAATGCCTAGGAAAGATAATGCTCAGAACTATAGAAAACAATAAGCTTAGTAGGACATGCCTATAATCTTGGCACTGAGGAGCTAGAGGCAAGAGGAACAAAGTCAGGCTCCACTACACAGACAGTTTAAGGCTAGCTTGCCTACATATAAAACATGCATACATATTAGAGTTAATAAGGCTTGCAAAAGTACACTACCCGCACACATCAGTTTATTTCCTCACAATACAACGCAAGTTTCAGAAAAAAAAAATTTAAATAGTTGGAAAAGCAAATGCTTAGGAATAATTTTAGACAATGTTTATGGCTTATATAATAAAAAATTTTAAAAAACTATAGTTAAGCAGGCCTTGGAAATGATCATCATCTCTAAAGCAGACAGTCAATACAAGAATGCTGAAATGTTCTGGTAGTAACTCTGAGGGACATAGCAAAGACTGTAAAGCCAAGACACAGACTGATACTTTTACATCCATGTTAATGTCTACATCATTCACAACAACCAAATGGGGGGTAGTAAATGCCCATGAATAAATAAGTGGATAAAAACACCTGGTATATGCATATAGTGGACAAGTGTAACTATCAACCAAGACACATTCTGATACACATTACAACACAGATGAACCCTAAAGACAGTGTGTAAGGAGTTGGTCTGGTGAATGCTAAATACTGGCTCCCAAGATCTGGTCGCCCAGAGGAGGAGATCCTCACCTATACCAAATGATGCTATGTAAACTTTGCCCCCTAAGTTATCCCTGATTGGTTAATAAAGTTGCTGACAGCCTGGGCTAGGCAGGAAAGAGGTAGACAAGAGCAGTGATTCCCGGGCTTGGGGTCTGAGGTAGAGACTAGAGGGATAGAAAGGAAGCTAGTTAGTCACCATGGAGTAGGTGGATCGTGAGCACATAGCTATGAGGGCTGGCCTGATGGATAGGAGCTGCCTGGGTGGAACACTGCAAGTGATATCTCAGGGATCACCACAGGGAAGTAGACAAAATAGCTTAGGGGGCTGATAACTGCCCAGCTCTAGTACTTGTAAGCTTACTCTAAATCTAAAGGTTTCTGTGTCTTTTAACTGGGAACAATATGGTCTGAAGTGGGATAGAAAACCCTATTAAATATGCAAAAATGGCAAGGGGTATAGCTCCCCAAGAACTATATTTACCACAACACAGTGTGGTAAACTAAGCCACAATCAGCGAGTAAATATTTGACACATCTGCCCACATAATTTACTTTAAGTACACAAGTTCATAGACACAGAAAGCAAGTTGACACAAGCTTAGAGTCATTCAAGAAGATGGAATGCAAATTGAAAAAAAGTGCCTCCATTAGATTTGTCTATAGGCAAGTTCATGGTGCATTTTCTTAATTACTGATTGATGTGGGCAGGCCTGGCCCTTGAGGGAGCTACCCCTCATCAGATGGTCCTGGGTGCTAAAACAAAGGAAACTGGGCAAGTCAGGGGTGGGAGAGAGTAACACTCCTCTATGGTTCTTGCCATGGTCTCCTGGATTATGAATTTGTAAATTGCAAATAAACCCTTTCTTCCCCAAATTACTTTTGGTCCTGGTGTTATATCACAGCAGCAGAAATCCTAACTAAGACACAGGGGATAGGGAAGAGAAGATGAGAAAGTTAAATGCTATTGTCTGTTAGGGTAGACACAAATACATAAAAGCACCAGTTGTACAGGACCATATACTATAAATTTATAATGGCAAAATCTGGGCTCTGTGTAGTTCAATAAAAATATATAATACAAATGAAAACTTACACTCCACCAATTTCCACTGCATCCACCAACCAAACATGCTCTTAATTTCTGGAGGTAATTCTAACATTTCTTCATGGAAACGCAGACAAGCAAACCTTACTACTCTAAAATGAAAGAAGTAGGGGGAAGCGGGAGGAAATGGGTCAGACTGCCCCTTCTCTCTACCTGTGCTCCTTCTACAACACTCACTGTACACATACGAACCTAAGAGCAAACTCCAGTCATTACCTAGCTAGTGATATTTGATGGAAGACAAAACATAAGCATTCAGATCTACCTGGCTCATTAATCCTGCCGAAAGTATGCCTGGTGTTGTGTTTTTTTGTCTTGAAACATGTTTCACAAAAATCAAAGTCATCACAGTTTCTACATTTGAATCTGGATCCATTGATAGGAAAAGTCTGACAGCCATCACACCTGTTTTTAAAATAGATGAGTTGATAAGAAAACAATGAGGTCACTTTTAATTAATTTTAAAAGAAAACACTTCCTCCCCAAAGAAATTCAGCAATCACAGAATCAGGAACTCACGTAACCCCTGGATGAATACTAGGCACCAACTCCATTTCTGACAGCAACCCAGTCCAGTGAGACTGCTGGGGAAAGTCCACAATGATGTCTTTCCCATTGGCACTGAAAGCTAGCACAGGATAGAAACTCCTTGAGGATCGTTTAAAGTCAGCATATACCTACAGTAAACCAGTGTGGCTCTGTATACTATGCTATAGTTGCTCACATGTGATAAAGAGTGTTCCCTGAGAAGTACAAGGTAAGAAACTTATGGATGAAATGGCACACAAAAACATCAGTCAGCTCCAGGAGAGAAGAGTGGCTTAACATGGTTGCACTAAGAAGTAGTTTCCGATGCTTAGTTTAATAAACTATAGTCTCTACTTTTATTCATGCTTATAATCTCCAAAATAACACTTAGCACCTTCATATATTAGGGAATAAAACCATATTAATAAATAATAATTTCTATCCTTTAAGAACAATCTTCTTTCAAAACATTGACTTAACAGCCATAATCATTTTTAACGTATCCTTGTTTCGATCATTTAAAAATTTTAAAGCAATATATATATACATATATATATATATATATTTATATATTAAGATATAAAAGAAGTCTTTTGTTCTTGCATAATCTGAGAAGTTCTAGATATGCCCCTAATCCCTGGGAAAGAACCAGTATTGTAGCATCAAATATTTAAAGATAAAATAATACATGTCTATTTTTCTCTACCAAACCTGTTTTGTTTAACTTGACTATTTTTTATGTCTGTTATTTCTGTCCCTTATTATATTTCTCAGACATCTTCATTAAACTTTTTATAGGCTAGTTAAAGTAAATACATGATAAGTGTATACAGAAATGACAGGAAAGTATGCTCTTTAGGACAGCACGCTGCTGCTGGGATGTTACCTTTCACAAGCCCCACACTTTGATGGGTCACAGATCCCCACTTGTATTTTGGTGTGGTAACAGAAGCTTTGACCCGTACTTTATCTCCAATCTTGATGTGAGAAGAAGAACTCGGTGGAGGATAGCCTAAGGATTTTATTGGCAAATGGACAATGATCAGTGTTTGTTCATTTTCTGGAAACTGTGTCTAAGAAGTGCAATACATTAACAAGGGATGTGCTCACCTATAAGTTCAACATGAATATACCTAACCCAGTAAGTGCCGCCTTTCTGCTGCCAATCACATTGAACATTAAGGTCATGTAATCCATCTCTATCCAGTTTGATGACTTTGCCCACATCACCTTCACATACTTCTTCATATGTTCGACAGCATCTCACCATCATTCCCACCTAAAATTGAAATGCAAAGTCAAGTCAAGTACACCTAAACAAGAGATATAATAGCATTCTCTATTCTTCAGAAAAAAAATGTATTTAAGACCCAGATGTATGCTTATAGTACCATGCTGGTTAGTTTGTCAACATGACACAATTAGAGTCACCTAAGGAGGAAGGAACTGTAAGGAACTGCCTCCATCAGTCTGGCCTGTAGGCATGTCTGTGAGTCATTTTCTTGATTAATGATTCATGGCGCAGAGTCCAGTCAGCTGTGGGCAGTGCCATTTCTGGACAAGTGGTCTACACAAGTTGAGCAAGTCATGAGGAGCAAAACTAGTAAGCTGTATTTCTGAATGACTTCTGCTTCAGCTCCTGTCACCAGATTCTTGCCTTAAGTCATTGCCCTGACTTCCCTACTTGACAGGCTGTGACTAGGACATGTAAGTCAAATAACCCTTTTCCTTCCAGGTTGTTTTAGGTGAGATGTTTTATCACAGGAATAGAAAGGAAACTAAGATACGTAGTATTTAGATTAAGGGGATCCAAATGTCTCTGGGAAATACATACATGAGCCTGTATCATCTTTCACCACAAAACACTGTAGCTACAGATTGTAATGTTCACATAAGAGGACCCTCTGATTATCAAAAAGAGTAACAGTGGAAACATATCCTACAGCTGATGAAATTCATCATGGTGATAATAAGCAAACCAAAGCTTCTTGGTCACCTTTATAAGCAGCAGACCACCAATTCATTGTGAAAACTGAATAAAGCTCTTATATTACTGAAAATAATTATGGTGCTTATCCTGTCTTTCCTTCAAAAATTGTAATACAACTAGAATTGGTTTTAAAAAAATCCATCAAAGAAAACCTGAGCTGATAAATGCAAAAGCATTGAGTAAGTCAGAAAATCACCATCACGCGGGCCTACAATAAGTCTAGGTTTGGTAGACTTACTGTAGAACAAGCAAGATGAGTAGGTACCCAATAACTGATAGTCATCAATATAAAAACCTAAAAAGCCTTCTTACCAAAGTCTCAGCATGAGTCCAGTCACTCTCCAATCCTAGTTCACGCTCGATTTGCACTTTCCCAACATAGATCTTACCACCATCCCAAGAGCAAGCTACCTTGCTGGTCTCTAATAAGCAGATCTTACTAAGCCAGGCTGACTCTCTTCCTCGTAGGTCAGCAGGCTCCCTGAGAACAGGGGTATCTATCAACTCAACTACTGCTTAGTATATGGGAGATATTCAAGTATTTGTCAGACAAAGCATGAATAAGGTTCACCCTAAGGAATGCCCACCTGAACGTTCTCTCTCACATACACAGCATAATCATCATTACTCAGGAAATCAGCACGCTTCTTGTAAGTCTGGCTCTCAGTCACAACAGCACCAGCAGCCTAAATGACAGAAGCATATTCGAAAAAGAATTGAGAAATATACTTAAGAGAGACTGTTGGCTTGACATGGTGGCTCACATCTTTAATCCTAGGTAGCAAAGACAGATGGATCTCTGTAAGAGTTTGAGGCCATTCTGGTCTACATAGTTCCAGGCCAGCCATAGTAAATAGTAAGACCCTATTAAAAAAAAAAAGAAAGGAAAAACAAACAAACAAACAAACAAAAAACTCACTATATCTATAGTATAAACAAGTGCAGTAGGAAATACTGTGTTTTCTTTATAAAAATCTTTCTACCTTAATATCAATGGCACAGTATGCAAAATAAGTATTTATAAAAAAATTTTATATACTATATCTTATCATATCATAGTGTTGTGCATACATGTATGTATGTATACAACATGCATGCCTGGTGCCCAGAGAGAACTGTGATGGTTTGTATATTATTGGCCCAGGGAATGGCACTATTTGGAGGTGTGGCCTTGTTGGAGTAGGTATGTCACTGTGGGCATGGGCTTAAGACCCTCACTCTAGCTGCCTGGCAGCCCTCAGATGAAGATGAAGAACTCTCAGCTCCTGCTGCACTATGCCTGCCTGAATGCTGCCATGCTCCCACCTTGATGATAATGGACTGAACCTCTGAACCTATAAGCCAGCCCTAATTTAATGTCGTCCTTTATAAGATTTGCTTTGGTCATGGTATCTGTTCACAGCAGTATAACCTTAACTAAGTCAAGGACAGATCAAATTATATATAGTTGTAGGCCACCATATGGGTTCAGAGAATGAAATCCAAGTTTCTACAAGAACAAGTGCTCTTAAGCACTTAGAAATCTATCCAGGCTAAATGAATTTTAACAGTTCTCAATATCCAAAAATTTCCAAGCCTCTAAAATATGAACTTTATAAAACAATTTTCTCAGGTCAGAAATCAATATGTCACACAAAACATGATTTATTGCTTGCTTGGGTGGTTGTCTTTAGACCGGCTCTCACTATGTACCCCAGGCTAGTCTCCAACTCTTGATCCTATGCCTCAGTCTTCAAAGTGGTATTACAGTCATGCAACACCATACCAGGTATTTTTAATACAGATTGTAATACTTCCATGCTTCCAAGGCTAGTCAGAAACTGCTATATAATGGAGACCAGCCTTGAACTCATGGTTCTCTTGCTATAGAGGGCCCAGAACGTTTATTTGTATTTTAACCAGACAATATCTAACTATATTGCTAAGACCAGCTTTGAAGTCCCAGGGTTAAGCAACTTCCTGCTTTCAGCTTCCAAGGTAACTGTGTCTACAAGAGGCATAATCTTCCAGTGTTTTCAGTATATTCTAAAAACTACCCAACATCACTAGATTGCTATACAATGGTTTATTTTAAAACTGAGAGAAATTTTAATGGAGAAAAGCTAATTATCTCAGCAGCAAAACAGTAACTTTGCTATGTGCCTGGCAGAATTGTGGGTAAATCTCATAGAAAAGTTCACTGGTTCTTTTAAGAGATGGAAAGAAGTAGTATAGAAGAATCATCGTATAAGACAGACAGGACACGTGGAAGCTACTGACCACAGGGTAAGGGGTATCATCCACATCTTCCACCACCTCCTCGTCTGAATACTCGTCAGATAGTGTTTCTGCATCCGAGAACTCTGTAACCTGGACATCAGAGTGGTCTAGCAGCCACCCAACCAAGGCTTCCACACCTAGGAGCAAAAACACTCAGCTGCCACCAAGACCAATAGCACAATGTCAAACCCACAAGCAAGCAAGCATGGACAAGAAAAAGTCATACCAGGCAAACCAGATGCATTCCCAGAGGTGCCGGTGAGCGACTTCAGAGCAAACTCTATATTTTTCCTTGGAAATCCCATTTCCATGAGCTGCACTACAATAGGCAGAGCAGGAGCTGGGGACTGCCTGCGCTTCTTCGCCCTGGCAAGATGGATGTGCTGTACAGAGACTGGGGTTGTGGCCTCACTGGAGCTGCAGTCTTCACACCCTGGACTTGAAGGATGTGTGGATTCCACAGCCAAACACTGACAGAGGGCCAAAGCAGCAGCCTGGGCAGATAAGGAAGGTTTGTAGATGGTCTTCTATCTAATATCTACCATATAAGGAAATGTGAGTGACCAAAATCTTCTATGAGCTGCATTACAGGAAGCCCCAGATTCATGAGTGAGTCTCAAAATGAACTAATAAAACCCCATGTTAGAGACAGGAAAGCTAGGTAAGAGAATTGGTAGTCAAATAACGCTGCTGACTGCTTCAGTAACTGCTAGTCAATTAGTCACTCACAACTAAGTATACTGAATTAAAACTGTCAAGACTAGACAAGTGTACCTCAAGTTCCTGTTTATCAAATATTGCCTTCACAGGAGATGGCTGGGTGGCTGAGGACAGTAACTGCTGAAGGAGGATCATGGGAGGCTGTGGCCCTTCAGGTGACATATCCCCAAGGTCAGGGGATGCAGCTGCTCCATCATCTGAATTTAAAAGCACAATTTAAACACTCTACTTTTCAACAACCAACATCTCTACTCTAGATAATGCACTGGCTTCCTGTACCATACCTTACACAGCTAGGCATGAGAGTTCCACCCCAACCCTCAGACTCACAAATCTTTTAAGATGACAACTGCATTAACAGTTGGTGACTAGCAGTCAGGCCCCACAGCCTTGTATGGGTGTAAGACACCCGTATTCTCCTTTTAAGACCTGATTATTCATATCTCTTGTATATTTTTCTACTAGAGTATCTTCCTTTCTCTCAAATTTATTTAAAACATTTCTAAGAAAAAGAAAAAAAATATACCTGTATGAAGAGTTCCAGTTTCCTGAACTGCTGGCTGAGATAGTATCTGCCTCAGTTTGTCTTGGTGGGAAAGCAGTGCCCGCCCTGCTTTCAGGATATACAGCTTTAACTGCTGGCTCCGCAGCAGGTCCAAGTCTACTTGTCCTACGGAACAAAGGAACCCAGTAAGAACCTTATATCCAGCTCAGACTCTTCTTCACCGACCATGTCATCTCTGCAACATGAAGGCAGTGACATGACCTTCAGGAATGAACTGATCACCCACATCAGTGACATATTACTGTCATGAAGTAAACTCTTCTGATCCCTGGGCTTCTTCCTTCAAATCTCTAGATAGCCGTCTTAATGAGCTGAGCAGGAAACTCGAACCACATAAACATATAGTGTCATCATTAAATATTTCCCAAATTTCTGAAACTCTAACCAGACACAAGTAAAACATTTTCTTATTTTCTTAAAATAATCCTATGAGGGATTCTCTCAGATGCATCTAGTATAACTGGAGCCATTTCCCTAGAATGAGCTCTCTGGTCCAGTGATGTGAAGCCATGCCACATGTGTCTGACAGCAGACCAAGGAAGCCACCCTGAGATGGTCTATGCAGGGGAGGAATAGCTTTCCCCAGCAGGATATGCAGGAGGCCCAGGAGGCAGCACATTAAGTGTAGGTTGAGAGAATGAAAACACCTAAATTTGGCCCATCTGGCAGTTGTTTGTTCACCATGATGAGAAAAATGGTGGCAGCTGCAAGAAAGTAGACTGAATTTGAGACAAACAGTTGTTTATATCCACAGGCCTGCCATTCAGAGTTGTGAACTGCAGAATTAAAGGTGTTTACCATCCTAAAAGCTGGAGCAACAATAACAAATACGGGGGAGTCTGCTCAAAGAGCAGACAGAATGAGGTGGGGTCGTGAGTGAAACCACAACTACTTCAATGGTATAAAAAGCAAGCAAAGAAACAATCTCAGAGATTAACCAAGGGGCAGGAAAAGGAAAGTCATAAAGGTAGTACTCTAGACCCAAAGGGAAGAAAGCTTTAAGCAAGCTATCCACCATGCACAGAGACAAAGCCAAGAGAATCCAAGACAAAGGGCTCACACCCATGGTGTCATAAGCCAGAGGTAGACAGAAAATGAACACAGTATCCTAAAAGTTTGCTTAAATTAAACCCTTACAGTCAGAAGCACTGAGGTTCCAAATGTAAGGTCAAAGACAAAAACCTAAGAAGTATCTTATATTCCCAACTATAGGCTGATAAGCACTAAATTCATTTGAACTCCAAGGTTTAGCAGTCATGTGAATGCACTCTGAGTAAAAGGCAAATGACGCCCGTTCTGACTACTTCACCACGGAGCACTATATACTGACCTGCAAAGGCCTGTTTTGCTGACTTCTTTGTTTTGTGCTTCTCCAATTTGCTTCCAGCAAGGTTCACCAACTCAGCCCAGACAGAAAGCATAGGCTCCGTGAAAGGCAAATTGTTCACACTAAAGGCCACAGCAGGGAGCTGATGAGAGAGCACAGAAACCTTCAGAGTTGCTGGTGAGGTTAATGTATAGTCTGGGACGTATTAGAGCATGAGCCCTAAATTTAAACACACAAACCCCAAGTCATGTCCAACTGAGAATAATTCTGAAAGATACTGAAGAATGACAAAGGTGTATATATATAAGATGTAATCTATATTAATGTTTTCATAACCAGTTGTCAGTAATAACATCAGGGTGACTGTTAAAATCTAAGAAATTTTCTGTAAATTCCAAATTTTCTACATGTATTTATTCCTTTAATATAACCAAAACACTTATTTTATTAAAAATTGGTCAAATTGCACTTGGATTACATCAAAATTATATAAATCTTCTCTACTGTCCCTAAGTCATGAGCTTATGCTACAGTAGCTAGTTAAGATATGGTATTCAACATAATTACAATACATTTTTCTAACTAAAGAAAAAATGGTTTTTTTAGAAGTCATTTTTTAGAAGTTTATTCAATAAAAATGTTTTAGAAACTCCTAAACTGCTAAAGTTACTGTAGAGAGAATAGCTTGTATATTGTATAGATGCATCACCTGTCAATTAAAAAGCCTATAGCCTATGGCTTAGGCAGGAAATAGAAGGTGGGACATATGGAAGGAGAAGGAATTCTGGGATAAAGTGAGATGGTAGATTCAACTGGAAGATGTGACTAGAAAGTGATACGGTTAAGGTATTTGTAAGTGTATTTTGAGTCTGAGTCTTATTTCTGGGAGCACAGGGCTGGGAGGAAGAACCAGGGCCAAACTTCTACAAATTACCTTACAGACTGTTAATCCCTTTTTATGTCTAGGATGTTGAAAGTTCCCTGGCTGTGTGTCCCCATGAGTCAGGCCTTCCTTGGGTGTATAAACTAGCACAAGAAGGAAAGAGGTAACTCTCCTGATTCTCATAGCTTTCAAGAAGGCGACATAAAGTAGAGGTTCTTCCAAGTTCTAATGTCACAAGCCAGTTTCGCCCCCAATACTAAGCACAAGCTATATACCGGTTTGAGCTGATTCAGTGGGCAAACTCGGCACATCCGCATGTCACAGAACTGCACGGTGATTCTACCCTTCGGAGTGATTCGAGTCACTGTGCCCTCTCCAAACTCATCATGCATGACCTGGCCTCCCAGGCGCAGTCGACCATCAATCCCTCCAATGACAGCGAGGACTGCCATGAGTCCACCCACTTCAAGGTTCTCAGAGTCTGGGAAGTAATCTTCTAACTGGGCCTAATGAAGAAAGGAAGGAAAGGGCAAATAAGCACAAGGCGCACAGGCCTCCAAACTGCCTGCCTGGCCTTACGAGTCTGGCACTTTATCTCATTTACTATTTATAAACTTATTTTAGGACAGAGTATTTCACTCCACTGTCCCAGGCTTGAAGGCTCAAGCAAACCTTTTTACATGACTGCCTTCTGGATTATAAACTTCTTCAATAATGATTTCCATTAAAATGCCCTTAAATGGTAAAACAAAAACACTTTGTGTTTTAAAAGATAATTTAAAAGCTAAAGTCCCACCGTGCTTATTTGAAAACATGAAACACACCCTTTCTGATGTCTTTCCGGCATAGCTTTGTGTGACAGAGCAAAGCTGGGAGTTAATGTATTTGTTGATGAGGCCATTCCACTGGGTCAGGGAGTGCAGAGTGCGGAGCAGCCCCACCACTTCTTCAGCCAGCGTGCTGCTGTGGGTGGCAGTCAAGGAAGCCTGGGGCCGGGCCCTCCGCTTTCTCAATGTGGATTCTGAAGCAGAGAGAAAAGCTGTGATGTACACTGCTCACTGAACAGAAGTAATGAGTAAAGGCACAGCCACTCACCTCTAAGTAACGGAACGTCAGAAGAACAAGTAGTAAGCAAACTGCCCAAGAAGCCAAACAGCTTTTCCACAAGACACTTCATGTCCCGTGCCCTTTCTGTCTTGTCCCATGATGGAAGAACTGCTTGTAGCAAATGAACAGCTAAGATCTGATCAAAGACAACACAAAATGACAATTTTAAAAGACATTACACATTTGTACCTTCTTTCTACTTCCTTTAAAATTAACGATGTACAACTTGATTCATTATTAATCAAGTTGGTTAATAGGCAGGATTAGCAGGAAATTTCAAATAAATGTAATTTGTTTAAGTGAAAGTTGTTCTTTAAACTTAACTCTTGGCAACTGCACTACTATTCCAATGGGGCAGAGAGCAAATAAAGGCAATAAACTCATTAGCAACTTACACGACTGCAGTAATCAAGAACCTCAGCAACCTACGACGCCAGAACAACTACTTAGTGCTACTCTCTACATTCAGCATGAATAAAGAAGCCTGGTTACAAGGTCGGGGAGCTTCCGTACTGCCCTGTCTCTCAATGAACTGGGCTTTGCCAGCAGCGTATTACCTGCCTCTGCAGGGAGGCAGCAGTGAACGGTGCATGGCCTTCCACAACCTTCATGAGCAGTGTGATCCACCTTGGGGAGCTGAGAGCACCACAGGCCTGTGGGGTGAGTGCAATGCTGCGGACGAAGCCCAGTGTACACCAGCTCCGGTGCTGTTCCCTGGCCACCAGTCTGTCTGGAGGAGCTGCCAGAAGAGACAAAACATGCTCAAGCCAAGTCTCGAGAAATCAAAGCATTAGCACAACCCTCACATCTTACATAACCTACTAATTCATTTTGGGCAATAGGCTACTTTCCAAGAGGACTATGTGAGAGGAGTAGAGGAAGGTTTTTAAGTTAGCTCAACAAACAGTTCACAGCATTTATTTTTAACCTTTGAACTGAATGGAAATCAAATTAGTTAATCTATTTATACAGTTTCAAGGAAATAAAATCTATAATTCTAACATCAGTAATTAACGATATGCTTCATGCGCCTTACTTGTCCCTATGATCTCATTTTGATCTGCCTCCTAAAATGGCCACTGCAAGTTCACGAGCTCTGCTCTAGAAGACTAAGAATGAACTTTACTCAGTTCTTTTCTTAGGTAGCCAGAGCACACGATCCCTGCTTTCACTTCTCTGATACTGGGATGAGAGAGACATACTAATATTTCCAGTGAGAATGAAGTTTTCTGTTCCTCCTGGCTTCCCAGGACATGTTTATTCCTTCTCAAGCTAGGACATGTAGCCTGATATCTGAGTTCCAACAGGACTCTGCTGGGAGCTTCCCAGATCCTACTGCAGTAATAGCAGCAACTTCCTCTGCCCCGTGTTGCCTTTCAACCCTCCAAGCTCACATAAGACATAGGCTCACACACTAACATTCACTCTCATACATTCACATATACTAAAGACTAAATCATAAACTACTCAAACATTCAAACATTCTCTGCCATGGTCACTCACATACACCCACACACTCTCTCCTATACCACCACTGTGATCACTAGTAGAATCAGAATGATATAATCTCCATTCATTACACATATACATATAGAACCTAAGATGCATGCCCATACTTTACATGTATATGCATCCCTCTCCCTCATACACATAAAATAAGACATGTTTAAACAACTACTTAGACAAACTCTAACATTCATACACGTCCACTTGCACTCACATCCACCTATGCACACTGCATCACCAACCAAGCCTCCTCGTTGTGACACTCAAAATTCTGACCGTAACGTTCCTGTATACTTTTAAAATAGTGCAACCACAGAAATCACTGTCTGACACCAACACAATGCATGTGCTCACTTACATATATATGCACATGCAATCACTGCTTCCATGCTATCATATATTATCACAACAGAAAGGGAACGGTATCAGCCCAAGACCTCAACCAAGTGCTTAACACAAAGATTTATTTGCTCCAGAAGGACAAAAGGCAGGGAATAAGCAACAAAGAGAGGAGATAGAGGACAGGGAAGAAGGGGAAGGGAACAAGAAAGAAGAGAGAAGAGGTAGAGTGCCTCTTGATAGAGAAGACAGATGTGGCCCATAGGCAAATGGTAGTTTATAAAAGTAAATGGGGAAACCCTGCGTTAGGATGAGATGCCTAAATTTTAATTGGACAAGTTAACTAGGTGAGCCAAAGGGGACTTTTGATTGCAGGACTTCAACACTTTGATAGCTGGACCTTGGTTGTTAGCCTCGGGAGAAGAAAGTGCCAAATACAGGAATGGACCTTGGTGGCTAGCTTTAGGTATGTAATCTAACAGTTTTAGGAAGGAAGAAGGAATGAGGATCAGGGCAAGGCCTGCCAGAACCACGCCTGTCATATTTGATCTGGCTGGAGCCCCTTCACTGACCAGGTCTAGTTATTTTTATCCCCTTCACCCACATACACATTTCCGTACTTTCACTGCCACTGGAAAACTCAGATTTACATGCCTGTATATCCTCAATTCTTCCTGTACATTCAAGCATATTTCATATATACACTTCTAATTACACTCACACTTGCACCCACACAACTGGAACATACATACATACAAGCTCATTCATACCACAGATGATGCGACTACTTGCCCACATCAGTATGCCCTCACAGACATTCACTCACTCACTCACAATCACACTGAAACACTCAAACATATGCACCTTTACACTCTCAACGCAGAATCATTCATTCATTCAGCGTGATGGCTGTTCTTGGTTGTCAACTTAACTACATGGAATTACCTAAAACCCAAGATGCTAGGTATACCTGTGAGGGATTTCTCCTGATTAGATCATTTGAGGTAAAGACCCATCTTAAATTTGAACTACACCTTCTGGTAGCAGCCTATATAAATTAGAACAGAGGTTCCTAACCTTCCTAATGCTACAACCCTTTAATACAAGTCCTCATGTTCATTGCTACTTCCTAAATGTAATTTTGCTACTGTTATGAATTATAATGCAAATCTGATAAGTAACACTTATGAAAGGGTCATTTGACCTTCAAGGGGGATCACAACCTACTAATTAAGAACCTCTGGCACACGTAAAGGAAGTGTTTGCTCTTTGCTTGCTTGCCCTCACTATCACTGGCAAGTTCGCTCCCTCACTGATACTAGAATCTTTGTGATTCTTATATAAGCTGAAGATCAGCAGAGACATTCAGCCTTGTGGACCAAATAACTACTGTACTCTTGGACTTTCTGTTGGGAGACAGCCATTGTTATAATAGTCAGACCAAATCCTGTAAGCCACTCTAACAAATGCTGTTTTTATTCTGATAGATTAATTCTATCAGTTCTGTTTCTCTAAAGAACTCTGACTAGAACACTCAGCAATGACAAACATATTCTATCTCATATCAACATACTGAAATTTAAATGCACAGAGCTAAAATACACTCATTCAATCATAAATGTATTCAAACACATCGATGTGCATTCACATTCGCAAACATGCTAACAGTTACGTATGTTCACAAGTTCTCTGACAGTCATAGAAATATATGCACATAGGAATATCCACCCAACTTCCTCAAGTAATATTTGCGACTGACAATAAGAACACCAGCAGTAGGTCCTAGCTGGAAATAAAGTCTACGCAGATTAATACTAAAGCTGAGATGACATGCTGGGCTGGGTGAGCTCAGCAAATGAACGGTGCCCAGAAGAGAAAAGGTCATAAGTCATGCAGACTACAAGCAGAGAGATGCAGAGACTCCAGTGAGGTCCCAGCCCCAGACTGACAACAGAAGGAAAGGGGGACCGTCCTGTAGAGCTCAGTGAGGAGCATGGCTCTGTGGACCACCTGCCTTGAAGATTCCTAATGTCCAGAACTCTAAAGGAACAACATTAGAAGTTGACTGTTCCCATACATCTCTCCCAACCCCCATTGCCATTCACATGTTAAAAGTGTTTAGTATCTCAAAATGGTCCTTAGTAATAGTCTTGTTTGGAAATGGAGTCACTAAAGATATAAATTAGATCAGATGAGGATAACTGGCATTCTTGTAAAAAGTAAATCTGAAACACATGCACATAAACACACATGTACAGAGGAAATCATGTGAACAAGAAGATACAGACTAGGTTGATGTGACAAAAATTGCCAAGCAAGCCACCAATGCTAGAGAAGCCTAGAGCAGATTCTCCCTGGTAGCCTGAGAAGAACTAGCCCTGCCAGGACTTTCTATTATTTATCATACATTGTTTCTAACGCCTCGTACCGCAGTCCCAGAAACCTTATTACATTAGTGCTTACACCCATGCTGATTCACATTCTAACATCCAGCCCACAAACACACAAATATGAGAGATTTATACAATATATCTATGCTGAGGTTCTGTGTCCCATAATTATTCATTTCATACCTGGCTTATCTGTTGTTCCACTTTCTACTAACATTCGAAGTAGTCCACACAAAGTCTTGGTGGCCTCGCTCTGCATGATGTCAGCATGAACTCCAACAGAGAGACACAGGGTCTGCAGTAAGTTAATAACGCTGGTCAGCATCATCGCTGTGGGGTGAATGTTCTTCTCACCTTGATCTGCTTCTGAAAAGGAGGATGGCAATAAGAAATGACAATCCCAAATAAAATTGTCTATGGATATCATTTTAGGTCTCTAATATCACTTTTTTTTTTAAAATTAGAATGTATTTTAGAGTAGTTCTAGGTTCACAGTAAAATTTAGAGGGTACACAGATCTAACAAACTGGTTTTTTAAAACTTAGAATAGGTGGCTACCTGAACTCAGTACTTATAAGAATGATAGATGACGTAGTTGTGTTTTAATATTAGAAAGGGAAACATCTTGACAAGAAATGGGGAAACTTAGAATTTATTCTTGTTTTCACTTTCTTTTTTTTTTCCTAAGAGACAGTCTCATGGTTGCCCAGTCTAGCTCAAACTCCTGGGTCCAAGATAGCCTACTGTCTCAGCCTCTCACCACTGCACCTAGCTACCCCAATCATTTCTGTCCCTACCTTCCTTTAAAAAAATTATATTGGGGGGGTGGAGAATATGCAGGTACTCATAGTGTACAGAGACTAGAGGAAAACCTCAAGTGTCTTCTTTCTTCAGGTAACATCCATTTTGATTTTATGAAACAGGGAGGACTTTCACGAATCTTGGGAATTGCTGCTTAGGCTAGCATTGTCTGGACAGTGAATCTGAGACCAACCAGAGTTCAGATGACAAGCACGAGTATAACTGCACCAGCTTTTATCTAGGGAGCTAATTCAGGTCCTAGTGCTCGACAATAATAAGAACTTTATGAACTGAGCCATCTATTCCACCCTAAAAAAAAAAAAAAATGAGACTTTAGAGTAACATTCTGTTTAAGCAACCTTATTATATAACTCAGAAGTAAAGAAATGATTGCAAGGTCTCCCTTCTTTAGAAAGACAACTTATGCTGGGCGGTGGTGGCACACGCCTTTAATTCCAACACTTGGGAGCCAGAGGCAGGCGGATTTCTGAGTTCAAGGCCAGCCTGGTCTACAAAGTGAGTTTCAGGACAGCCAGGGCTATACAGAGAAACCCTGTCTCGGGAAAAAAAAAAAAGACAACTTATCAAATGTCCAGGAGCTACAATCTGAGTGAAGGCAACTGATAGACCACTTGCATAGGCAGCCAGTCTATCTGTGGGACAAGCAGGCCACAACTGTCACATATCCATCTCTTCCCTGGCTCTAATTCTACAATTAGGAATACGCCAGATATAGCTGAAAAGGGGGCTTCACACATTTGGTGCAGAGGCACACTCTATAGCTTGGATCCACTTCCAAATTCTTTGTGTTGCTAGATAGGTTGAAGTATTCTAAATCAAAGAATATGAAGGTGCTTAAAGGAAGCAGGTGGGGCCATACATTGCAACTTGACGCTGATGGACAAAAAAGCAAAGGGTCCAGAACAATACAACATAACACTGAATCCACCATGCCACATACTATCAGGCTTTGGGCAACCACACAAACCAATCAAAAGTAAGGCTAAGGCCAGTAACCTGGCTTAGTAGGTATAGGTACTTGCTACCACTTCAATTTGTTCCCCCGAATCTACATGGTGAAAAGAGAGAAGTGACTCCCACAGTTGTCTTCTAATCTCCACAGGTATGCTGTGGAATGTCTGTATTTCAACTTTCAATCAATCAATCAATCAATCAGTAAATAGGTTTTGGTTTTTTAAGGATTATCAGGTAGAGATCAATGCCACCAAGCCTGACAAAACCTAAGTTAAATCCCCTGAGACATGGTTGATGAAAGGAGAACTGACTCCCATAAGCTGTCCTGTTAAGTTATAGACATGTAGATGAGCATGAGTGTGAGTGTGCATGTTGCACGCCCTCTCTTCCATCCTACTCGACAAGGGCATCAGGAAGTAAAGGTTAAGATACAACAACTTGTCTGGGCCCAGCTATACCAGGATCTTTGTTTGAGTGCAGCCAGAGTAGTCTTCAGATGAATCCTGACCACTGACTAACTTTCCAGGGGGAAATGATGGTCATCTAACACATGAACAATTTGCCCAGCTATCTTGAACTACAAGACTTTGTGAGTCACCCACCGGAGTCATCCTCTGTGTCTGAATCCTCTGCAGAGGGCTGTGATGACACAGGCAGCTCCACCAGCTTGAGGTCATATTTTCCTTCTTTTCCCATCCTGTATGAGTTAGTGCTGCCTGTGTCCCACTGGACCCTGATCCAGCCATCCTCTCCCAGCTCACCAATTACCCGGCCTAGACCTGGGGGAGGCCCATCCTGAAAGAGTAAAAATACAAACCAGGTAAGAGAGTGTGTGTCCTATTCTGGACACACCATAGATCCTGTTTAAATTCTGTACACAGATTTTTCCATCAGCCTCCTCCTGACTCAAACATATCTGAAAAAAATGTACAGATCATATTACCTTTAAATGCCACAAAATCACATGCTCATGTTCCTTTATCAAAGAACAGAGACATGGAATGAACTCTCTCGACTAGGGTACTCTGAACAAAGGTATTAATGAGTGTTCTAGCAATGCAAGTGGTCTCCCCAGTGACCTGACTACTTCTTTAGACTGTGAACGTAGGCCCCACAGCAATACTCTATCAACCATTCCAAAGGAAAAAAAGCTGTTGATAGCATGCTATTACTTGGACTCAGACAACTCATGCTTAGCAGTGTAGCCAAGGAAATCCCCATGACATCAAGGGAAGGACAAAGTCTTTTGCCTGTATTTTATTGTTCAGAAATCAGCAGCTAAGTCACCTATCAATCTTAAAGACCTGAATCAGGCAGCCACCTACTCTATCTTCCACTGATACATAAGATGTGCTAAGATGTTAATGAAATCTCTGAATACCTGGTCACCCCACTTCCAATCCACCCCTCTCATGACCCTGGTCCCAATCTTCATCATAGCAGCCAGTTCTGGCCCTGAAACAGGGAGCTGAACAGGAGCAGTTTCCTTCCTTGTTTCTTCCAACACTGTAGCAGAGGCTCCCCGGGAAGAAGCATTCATGTCGTCCTCAACACTGTCACAAGTAGGACCTGTCAGAACATCAAACAACAGCTAAGACTATTTTTATTATTTTTTTAAAATTGTGTCTCTACTTATGTGTAAACTATATGTCTAAATGTGGGCTTGTACATGGGGGCACAGTGGTAACATGAGTCTAAAAGACAGCCTCAGATGTCCTAGAGCTGGAATTACAGGCAGTTGTAAGCCACCAAATATGGGTGCTGAAAACTAAATGAACTCAGATCTTCACAACAGTGGTTAAGTGTTCTTTTTATCTGCAGAGCCATCTTTCTGACCTCCAATGTCCTGTTTTTAATAGACACATCAGCAGATGTGGCAGCTCAAGAGAACTGCAAGTTCAAAGTAGATTGGTCTACACAGAAGGATCCTGTCTCAAACACAAATACACAGAGAGAGAGAGACAGACAGAGACAGAGACAGAGACAGAGAGAGACAGAGAGAGGGCTAGGGAGGGAAGGGAGGAAGGACAGACACAAAGATCAGGAAGAACTGGTTAGCACTAAATTTAAAAACTCATACTAGAGCCTCATCCAGGCCAGGCCTATAGCTAACCATCTGCAAAGATCTTTCCTCCCCACTGTGCCTCCGTTCCTTGGGGGCTCTAGATTCTAGTTGGACCAGCAGAATCTAGAGGGACTCTAGATTCTCCCTCACCTCACCCCTTTGTGTCAGCCTCCAATATGCAAAGGCACTCTCTACCTAAGAACCCACTGGCCACCACAGCCTAGGAATCTGGTAGGTAATCTTAACTCTCCTTCAGTTCCTCCATTACAAGTTCCCCAGTCTCATCCCCAGCCTTGTAGCAGATCATGTGACGGGGCCTGGCCTCCCCTTTTTTTTTTTTTTTGGTTTTTTTTTTTTTTGGTTTTTCGAGACTGGCCTCCCTTTCTAACTGTACTCTCTGGGACTTTGTTAAACCTCAGGACACACCCAGCTTTCCTCCTCCCTGTGGGTCCACTAGGCCTTCCCCTTCTAACTCATCCCCATTCCTTCCTATCTGTCCCAAATACCCAAGAACAGGTTCTACCTCAGAGCCCAGTGGCCAAACCCTGCAGGAACTCAAGAAAACCCAAACAGATGTTAAACTGGAGAATAAAAAAAAAATTTAAGAAGTAAAAAAAACCCCTCAGAGATAAGCTTCACTAACAGAGTAAAAGATATAGAAGAGAGAATCTCAGGCAGTACAGACAAGATAGAAGAAATGGTTACCTCAGCCCCACCCTACCCCCAAAAGTTAAATCTAAAAAAAATCCAGACACACATATCTAGGAAATTTTAGACATTGTGGAATAACCAAATCTATGACTAAAAGGAATAGAAGAGAAGAAACTCAGATCAAAAGTTTAGAAAACATTTGCAACAAAAGCATAGAAGAAATTTCCCCTAACCTAAAAAAGGAGGCTCCTATTAAGGTACAAGAAGCAAACACAACACCAAATAGAATGAACCATAAAAGAAATTCCCCTGGACACACAATAACCAAAACATACATGTACAAAAATATAAATTGAAAGGTACAAGAGAAAAAACCAAGTAAAATATAAAAGCAGACCCAACAGAATAGAATAACACCT